>NC_045650.1:6586495-7211495 GCF_009829145.1 Chiroxiphia lanceolata
GAGATATTATTATTATTACAGGGGATTTTTGAAAGAGAAAATATTTTAATTATGGACATTGCTACTGTAGATTATAATCAGGCATAGTTTTTACTGGGAATATCTACATCAAAAAGGATTGAATTCTCAAAAAAGTGTGTCCTAGCTTTCAAGTTAACAAAAGTGATGCTTTTTTCAGTGCTTCAGTGCAATTAAGAATTTTGATGTACGAATGTAAACTGCAAGATCCACCTGATCTTTCCAGCTTTTTAATTTTTCCCAGTTTTTACAGGTAAGGAAACCCTAACTCCTAATTCAGACAGCTCACACTGCTTACAGAACTTTACACTTTTAAAAAACAAATTTCCAATTATCAGAGTGATATTTTGAAAAACAAGGTTGCTTCTGCTGTGAAAGCAGAGTCTAAATAAAAAAACCCCAGACTTTATTAAAGATGAAAGCTGTATGGGTCGTGTGTTTGAATTCATTTCCAAATGAATTCAAACAGCTCTTGCTAAATCCTCCAAGAGCAGAAAGGAGCAGGTTACAGTGCAGTGCTGTCTCTGCAGAATGGCAGCATCATCAGGAATTCAGCTTCACTGCTGAGATTTAGAGGAGAAGCAGTAAAGCACCCCTTATCCAAAGGGCTTGCAAAGGCACTTTCTAAAAGAGCAGGATTTCCATTGTGTCTGTGTTATGAGCTTGGCAGAGGTATTCATCAGCCATTATTGATTTAGAAGAAGGCATGGCTGGAGTAAGGAGGATTGATCTGAAATCTCCCTTGGCTGAGTTAACTGTTGAGGGATCTATTCATATCAAGATGAAGCACTGAAGAGTGACCTACAATGATAGGAAATGTGTATCTCTGTCCTTTTTCTTTACAGTGCATGTGAAAAACTCTGGCTTGCTCCTTGGATTTTTTTTTTTTCCTCCCTCCATTACCTTTCAGAAACATTATCTTTGCTAAGTTTAGCATTTTTTTGATTTTCCTGGGCAATTCTTCAGGGAATTACAGAGCAGCAGTTTCCTCTGAGATGATCTGGTGAAGGGGGAAAGAGCTATTGACTTTCTATTCAAGCTGCAGCCTTTCTTATGAGAAACCAAAGGTGGCAAAAGGTATTCATCAGCAGTTTGGCTTAGCTATGAGTTCTTAGCCAACCCTCCTTGTCCCCAAATGTCTCAGCATCTCCACGAGGTATTTCAGTGATCGCTATTGCCATTCTTTCCTATTTATGTATTACTTCTTTTCCAGAGGAGTCTGCAACTTGTCATTCTCAGAGACAGGACCACGAGCTAAGTGGACCCAGGAGGGTTGTCCTTGCTGAGGTCTCCTACCTGGAGAGCAGTGGGCTTGGACCTCTCAGCTCTGTAATAATGTGGGCGACACTTCATCTGCACAGTTTTCCCCAGCTTTCATCTTACAGCTGCAACATCTTTCTGCAGATTTTACAAGTCCAGATTAGGCTTAGGGGCAGCCATCTGAAATGTTTCTGCAAGGGGCATTTCTCTATTCCTCTCTTTGTATCCTTTCCCTTTTTTTTCTTTTTTTTTCTTCTTATTTTTTTACCCATTTCTGTCACTTCACAGATAACCTGTCACGTGCCTTCATGGCCTGTTCTCCAACTCGTCATTTCTCATGAGCTACTGATACGTCAAGTGCCACCACTGATTAGCTTCTGATCTCAGCTTCTTCAGCTATTTACTGCAGTTGGGGACAAACACATTTGTTCTTTGTCTTGTGCTGCTCTTCACAGTCTAAAGGTCCTTTCTACAAAAATACAGACAAGGCCATTTCAGGGTTTTCCCTGCAGTCTTTTTCAGGGAGAAATAAGTACCTTCTCCTTATATGCTGCTCACTCCCTCTTTATGGCATCCAGTTGGCTAAACAAACACACTTATGGAGATTTTCTCTCCTCTGATTTAAACCCCAAACCCCCAAAATAAGTATCTTCTGTTATTTTCTTGTTAGTCTCACTTTAAATGATATTGTTACTGTTCCCACAATAAACTTAGGAAAAGTAAGAGTGTGGGTGTACAGAACACACTTATTATGGGAATAAAGGAATTTATGATCTTCAAATTCTACACATATCAATAAATGTCTTGTATTTGGTGTGCAACTTGTGACATCTTTTTATTTCTGGTTGTTGTAGTGACCAGTACAACAGATTCCCTGATCTGTAAATTAGGCCCTTGTAAACTAAAATACAAACAAATAATAATATTCTTCTCATTACTAAAGACATTAATAAAGACAAGACCAAGGAGCTACAGTTTAGGTATGTTTTGTAATAATTTAAAACAAATATAATATTGATATTATAATATAGAATGTTACCTTTAAAACCAGATTATTCAGACTTGAGACCTTCATAAAGGAATAAATCGCAGGTAATCTTCTGAAATAAAGAATAAGCATGAAATTCAATGAATCTGAATATCTGAAGATCTCAAGATTTCATTACGTGGATTACCTTATCTCAGGATCTTTATTATTTTAAGTAGCTCAATCTTAAGAAACATATATGAACTTACTTCCCCCACTTACTGTGCTTTGCTTCATATGATGGAGCACCAGCTGTCAATGGGATTTTAGTCCCAGGGACCAGATTAAAATCAACTTGAAGTAAAACTCCCTCAAAGTGCATAAAATGGTTGCATTTCAGAGTAAAAAAATTAAATAATCAGACAAAATGTGCCTTTGAAATTGTTAAACATGAGAAGGTCAGTTACATACCTACATTTGCATGGATTCCTGTGAAGGGGGCAACAGAAATCACAATCACTCTCTTAATGATTAATTAAATCAGAAAGGATGTATTAGTAGTCCAGTTCTTCCTGAAAGACACAAGGGAAGAGTACAGAAATTCAGAACAGTGAAGGATTTGATACATAGCTGACAGCTTTTCTTTAAAAAAAAAATTTGTGTTGTGACCCAAAAAAAAGCTCTTGAGAGTTTTATTACATTTTATAAAGTTCTCATCTTTGCTACTGAAACCACCAGACTACTTACTGTGTTAAAAATAAAGTGATCACTGTAGTGAGTTCACCTTCAAATCATCTCATATTTCTTCTATACTGCCTTTACATTTATGAGTTATAGCATATTGATTTCCCCCTTCCATTGCACTGAGTTTGACTCTCCCTTAATAGACAAAATGACAATTTTTTTTCTATAAATCCTACTATTTGTATTTCTTTTCTTCTCTGAGCTCTAATCTGTGACTTACAACAGGCCTCTGCTGTTCAGAGGTGCTAGTGATGAGGTGCTAGTTCAGCTTAATATTGTTCAAATAAAAAAAAAGTCTAACTGCCCGTCTACTGTTACCAGTGCTTTTCTGACAGGTGTTCTTTAAATTATCCAACTTCCCAAGAAGTTGAACAGTGCATTATATTCACCTGAAAACTGTCCAGGTAATTATCTCATACAATATTAGATCCCCTCACAATGCTCAGTGTTGGCTGCTGTTCCTTGCTCCATACTCTGCAGTTCCAATTTGTTATTCCCCTCCTGTGATGTTGAGTATTACTCTGAATTACACATCACACTGCATTCATTCCTTTGCTGCCTTGGATGTAACACACAGGACTGGACTGCCATTAAAACATCCTTCATCAAATTCTCTTTTCCTTCCAAGACCTTTTTTGGTTCTCTAAGGTGGTTACAGGTTTCTGAGTTGTGACCTGAAAAAACAGTGCAAGCTCTATTTCTTACAGTTAACAGGAGAACATGCTCCACAACATTTCTTACAAGTGCACCTGTCACCAGAGCCCCACCAACTTGTACCTCTCCCCTGGGTCTGCCTGCTCCTTAACTTACCTGTTCCCTGTCAAAAGCTTTTGTCAGATTTTGAACAGGAGAGGTGTAACTTTGACCATATCCATTTTTCATTAAGAGATCAGGTGAGATATTAGACCCCAGTCACTTTTGCCTTTTCAACTCTTGTGCAGAAATAAAAAAGAATTTCAGGCAGGAGAGATAGTACTTCACACAATGGAGAAATGTGGTTTTAAAATAACAGTTTGAGACAGAACAATATGTAAATAGCTCATTATTCTTTGAAACTGTGGACTGTCTACATGATCAGCTTAGTGTTTAGCCCACAATGAAACAAACTTCGGGTTTATTTAAACTGAAATGAAGTACAGAAAGATTAACCCAAACTGAATAAGAAGGTTTTGGCTCCTTTAATGAGGTTACAAAGAGAAAAGAAAAGCCTGTTAAGAGAACATATTTTGATTTTCTTCCTTCTAACCATACCAGTTTTTTTCAGAAGAAAAAAAAAAAAGAAAAAGGACTTGATTAAAGCTTATTCTTCAGTGCCAAATTATCACCCTATACTGATTGAGTCAAGTGTCTTGGTTTGCCTGTGCTTCTCTTTTCTTCTGAAGAAATGCCATTTTTTACCACTTACTGTCCTCAACCTTTGGTCAGCTTTAGTCTCCTTACAACTTATACAGACTTCTTTTTGGAAAAATTTCTTCATCAAGAGTGAAAACAAGATCAGCAGCTGTTTTGGAGCAGAGCTTTTCTAACCCACTGAATAATGAATACAAATGGAAGGAGTCTCGAACCTATGAAAAAGTTGTGGATCTCACTGGCAACTGAATTAGTATCTATGACATTCCTTTTTTTAAACTTGCTTTTAAAATCAGATGTTTTGATGAAATGATAAATGGAATTTACATAAATGTAATAACGACAAGACAACATATCACTAAGATGTATTGGTAGTTTTACTAAAGTGGAAAGACCTGACCTTACTCCTTCATAATTAGTACTACTTCTGTAAGTTAGTAAAATTTGCATTTAACAAGAGTAAAATTTTCATTTCCTTTGATTAAAATAGATTTTAGCAATGTAGCCTCATGCCTCATACATCAAACTCCAGAGAAGCAATCATCACAATAACTGCTGGTATAAAAAGCTATTTTATAACAGACGCATTTATTATACAAAATAGTACTGAAAAATCATCCTCTAGCAATTTTAATCAGGTGCTAGAATTTCAGCAGGCCAGTAAGCCAGTGAGTCAACCAAAGAGCAGAGGAACTGAAGGGAAGGTGCAGTTCCTGTACGTGGAATAGCTGCTTGGTTGCCCTGTTCTTACACAGATTAAAGGTGTGACTGCTGTGCATCCCCTCCACTAAATGTTATTCCCTACAACGCTGGATTTTGAGGTGTTTTTCAGATAGTCTCCAAACAGGAAACTGCTCATTGCTCCACAAGACCTGAGCTACTGTTTAACTACAGCAAAAGCTGTGCAGGAAAATTGCATCTGTTTTGCTCCACTGAGAATCTTCCCTGTTCCTTGGCCTCTTTACTTCCCTCTCAGGGCGTGTGTGGAGCAGAGCTTCACCCTGTCAAGAAAGCAGCCCTTGTACTTGATGGAAGTTATGCACCTATTATCTGACACCTCTTTCATTTAACCTTAAGCTGCTACCAGATAAATTCAATTAGCTTTTACACACAGAGATATGAAAACGTGAATGGTGGGGTATCCTCACAAGGGAAAGGAGCTGGTCTAAGTTAAGGAACCCATGCACCTCTGACAGCGGGGCAGGAGTGAAGCATGGCAGCATTGTTATACAGCACACAGATGAAGGGTGGCTGAACACAGCTTTCAGGCCTTTTAATCTGTTTTTTTTGATCATTTTTGAAATAGATCAAGGAAGAACATTCCTTTCCTCTCTGACAAAAAAGTACTTACTGACTTCTCTGTATTAAACATCACCTCCTGCTCTGGAAATTGGGCTCAGGAATAGCACCTACTTACTCCATTTCTCTGTGCTCAGTAGAAAGGCCTGACCCTGGAGAGCTGTGGACCCAGTGCTGTGGTACCTCATTGAACAGCCAGAGGAACTGGGGCATTGTCCTTCCTGAACTGAGGCAGATGTGATCCATCAAAGAAGCCATAAAGATGCTGAAAGGAATTACAGAGAAAGGGGTGAATTGTTTGTATATCAACATAGACGGTCTTTCAAACTGAACAGAGGAATTTTAACAAATGATGCAAGTCATGAAAGTTGATATTATAGGAATCAATAGATACCTGGTATGAAAAAACAGTGATGACTGGAGTACATTTATCAAAGTCCTTGTACACTCCAGAACAGATAGTGCCATAGTATATATTAAAGATGGACTAGGGCATAAAAATAGAGTAGCACACAAGAAGAATTGATTTGGATCAAAATCATTCTTGAAAAGAATGATAAATAGTCATTGAGAGACTACAGGAATTCTTTCTGTGTAGTACAAAAGGTTATCTTAACTCATGATTGATATCTCGATAGTGTTTATTACACAGAGACACAAAACCCACTCACAATTGTTTAATTTTTCTCTCATTGGAGAGAAATGCTATTGGTAACAGGCAGGCCCATATGTGCTTTGCTGTGAAAATTCACAGGGTTCTTCAACAAAAAGTCACCAGCTCTACACCCATCAAACTGTAATCAAAGATTTGGTAATCAGTGAGGACAATAAATGAGTGACAGAAAAATAACCTATTTGACGATGACATCCCATTTACTCATTTTAAATGTAATGAAGACCAGAGAAAAGAGCATCCATGGCACACACATGATTTCAGAAGGGCAACAAAAAAAATGTTCTTTTGATTTATTGTGGGTCTCTCTCCCTGCATTCACAGGTTTAGTTCTAAAATACTTAAAGCATTTGGAGAATGCAAAGCACAATACAAAAGTGAGAGAGAAGACCTGTTATCCCAATGCTTTCTCTGGTTCTTTCCTCTGTTTTATAACTGACGGTTTTGAATACCCCTGCCATATGTATGAACAGTTATTCAGTTCTGCACCTGAAAATAATTCCTATCATACCTATGACTTATGGATGCTAAACCCAAAACCTGAAATAGCTTAAAATTCATCAAGTTAACAATAGTAGCGTTGGCACAGGGCATAAATCCATATTTAGACATCCTGAAGACAGTGTTAAGTTTTCTGTTATCTTATTAAACTGTATCAGACTTGCCTTGCATAGAGTACATCCAGGTTTGATAAATGCTTGGCTTCAGCTACACTCTCCCATTTGTTTTCACACTGTCAGGCTTAATCCATAACTACTGTTCAAAGGCAATGGGCAGGAGATGAGGGTGTATCTTGACTCAGCTGGTAGCTGGCTACTGGCTGCCAAAAGCTACAATAATTTATTATTATTTAGACTGCATCTTGACATAATTTATTTTCATTTTTTCTAATCCATTCTCTGAGGATAAACAATTTATAATCACGTTATTTAATTAGTTTTTATTTTGTGTCAATTTGCTTAATCTCATTGACCAGAAAGCATGGGTTTTTATGGAGAGGAAAAAAAAATACAACCCTCAAATGAAACCCCAACAAAAGAATCTGAAAAGTACACAGAAGACATAAATGCAAAACATGGATTGCTGAAGTTAATATAAAAGTCTAAATACACATCTTTTACTCAAACTGAACATAGGAGAGATGTTACTGACCCATTGCAACAGATATGCTTGATTTATCCCAAATATTTTGAAATGATGGGGGTTGTCTAACACTGGATTTCATCTCAGATCAGTCTTTGGCTGCAACCTTCTTCATTTCATTTCTGATATTTAATATTAGGAACAGGCACAAGTAAAGAAAACTCATTTTCTTGTGACAGAGGCTGTAAATGTTCATCACCCAACAAAAGTGCATTTTCCTTTGTCTAAGGGCTTATTTTGGATCCTAAAATGGCTGAAAATTTAATCCAAATAAATTTTCTCCAATGAGCTGTCAGATAAAACAGCCAAATATGGATTTTGAGCATCACTTCTTCCCAGACAACAGCAATATAAAATCCTTCTCACTGGAGAGTTTTTAGATTAGATTAGACCAGTCTCTTGATAAACAACTCAAAATCACTGGCGGTCACAGAGAATCCCCTTTATAAGCACAGCTGGAGAGGAGGGAGGAGGAGACTTATGTGAGCCAAGTTTTTCCACTTTTTCATTGAAATCAAACCAAATGGTACCAAGTCAACTGAGCAGGAGGTAGAAAGAGGAGCCTTTGCAAAAAGTCCTGCCTGAGAGAAAAAAGATATGTTCTGAGAATATTCAGTCAGTTCCTGAATGATTCATAGGTAGGAAAACAAAAGAAATCAAAACAGAGAGAATTTGTCAGTTTACCTCCAAATTATTTACGTCAGTGAATTGCTCTCCTTCTAACTCTGTCAACAGTGAATGTGTCACAAATGTTGTATGCAAGCTGCAGACTAAATATTTTAAAACTTTATTCAAAGCAAAAAGATCACTGGTTCAAAAAAGAGCATTACCACATGGTTTGGTGATGAGGGATGCATTGGACTGACTTACTGTACCTTTGATGAAAAACACACTTGGTAGAAAGGTCTTCACACCTATAGGGGACTGGAAGAGGAAGGAAAACAAGGTAAAGGGGGAAAAGAATGATTGACACAAACTGCAGAAGGAAAAAATCAGTTATTATTATTGTATTATTGAGTAGTACAGAAACAAAATTGCCCTGCAATCATGCTCAGTACTGAGACAGCAGCATTAGGGGTTTCTGTTCATCCCTGCCAGACTGTTACAGGACAGTGGGATGAGCAGCAGTGTCCAGTGTCACCAGGGCACACCAGTGCCACTGGTCTGTAGGAAGTGACAGCCTGTCCCTCAGTTCTGAATCCCAGACTTCCACCAGCATGGAGCCTCCACTGAAAATTTTCTGAGAACCCTTCTATTCCAGAACCTCTGTATTAGAAGATTAAACCTTGGTAATAAAATGTGACTCCATGATATTATCTGAGAAGCAGAATTGATGCTTGAAAGCAATTTTTTTTTATTTTAAGTTAAATTTCTAGCTTCACAGAGTATGCATTTGCAGCCGTCACCTAAATTTTGTTTTGTTTAGGAACCTGACAGTGTTTACAGTCCTATTGGTTCTAAAGGACAACTGCTCCCCTTCTCTCCCTTAAGTTGGGAAAAGATCTGATAAGGCTGTTTTTCACTGTTTTGTACTGAGCTTTGCATAGGCTGGGATAGCTTAGCACTTTGACAGCTCTGACATCCATATTCCCTCCTTTTAGGCAACAGAAGATCAATGGCCCTATAATAACATTTTATCTTATTCTTACCTTTTCACTTGTCTTGCTGCAAAAATGCTCCATGGGGGGGAACTGTGTCACTGCGATTGTAACATAATTTTCCAGCTGCTGTACTGCAAGGGGAGGAACATTCTCAGTGGCACACAGACTATTTCACTGTTTCGTCAGGTATATTTATTCACAGAGCTTGTTTATTACCTAGACATGTTAAAAGTGAAAATAAAACAAAATAAGTGCTTCTGGATGTTCTTATTCATCATTAGAATCCATCTGAATTGAAAAGATGCCACTGTATCAAGCAACCATTTCCTTTATCCCCTGAGTTTTTGAGAAAATCTTATTAGAGAATCTCAATTGGTCCCTTGATTTGAGATATAAAAAAAAAAAAGGAAAAATTCCATATACTGATTCCTTAGCAATTCAAATTAATCAAATACAGTGTATTCTGCACATATACAATAACCTCTTTCTTGCCAACAAACTGCTTAAAGGGTGTCTCATAGTCTCTTTTACAAGTGCTGCTTAATAATCTGGTCTAAATTGCTGGTGTTGTGATTTAGACCGGTTTCCAAAGGTCACTGAAGTTTGCAAAACAGCATGAACTGCCTGATGTACCACCCTGTCACCTTTTACCACCTGCATTCTGGTGCTGCTGGTGGCTGTCACTGGCTCAGCACAAAGCCAGCTCAAACAAACACCTTTCCTCAGGGACAAGGTCTAGCAGATGAAGATGTTTCATCTTTGTACTTTTCCAAAGTCTTTGTTTAAATTTTCTCTTTGCAAGTACCAGCCAGAAGAGTTCCAGCACTAAGAGGACTAACAAAGCCCACGCCTGGTTCAGACTTCAGCAAAAATCCTGTGCTCTCCTCATCTTCACTTAAATAAGACATTCAATCATGTTGATTTATAAGCAGTTTTGATGTGCTTAAATTACCCTATCTCTAACCAGTTGATAGTTAAGCTACTAATTACCCTGTGGGCAGAAGAGCAGTCATGGTCCCAAGAATTTGTTGGGCAAAAGGCTGAATGACCCATTTATGCAGACAGTAAAAAAACCTGAAACAAAATTGAAGGGATTCTTGCTGCATATCAAGAATATTGACTCCCATAAAACACAAGCTCTTTTTCTTCCTCACTCTTACTTCTTCATCAGTGTAGTTACAGAAGAATTATTCTGAGAACTGAACCAGTTGATAACCACTGTTGCAAACCCACTTAAAAAGTAGGTGACCAGAGAAATGGAGCAGAGGATAAAGGAGTGGCAGCACTGAGCTGGGAACAGTGTAGCAATGTGAAGATCTATTCCCTGCCTATGCTCATTTATTGAGATAGACTGGTGAAAGGAGTCCAAAACTAAGTATTCACATTCATTACCAGGGAAAAGAAGAGAAAAAAAGAATTTTCTGTTTACTTCTTTTGATTTCAGGAGTGATTAGGTTCACTTGCATCTCTTAAATTGCTTGATAAGTGTTTTATCTCTCTCCTTTCAATAAAAAGGATAATATATTTCATTGTAACATTTTCACTCAAAAGAGATTGGAATCATAAAGAACAAGAAAAAGGGGGGCAAGGTAGTATTCTGAGGTCATTGGGATGTTTTAGGAGTTGTTTTGCTTTCTGTCTAAAATCACTCTATCACCTCCCTTCATATCCCTTAAATAGGAGAGCTGCTTCTCCTGAAAAGCAGCATTAGTGGTCATTTTAGGATTTTTTTTTCAGAATCTGTTATCCTCTGCTGAACCACTGAACACAATTCATCAGGACATTCTTCAGTAGCATCAGACTGAGTTAAATCTTATTCCAAACTCCAGTGCTCTGTCTCAGATGGCAGCTGCTTCATTAACAGCACCATGCTAAGCACTGCGGAGCCAACAGCAGCAGCAAAGTTTTCTGAAAGTAAAAATGACTTGGCCTCAACACAGCACAATCAAAAACACCCAAGCCTGCAGGAACAACTTTTCTTCAGAGCTCCCTGCTCCAGTCTGAAAGGATCTGCATCCCTTGTGTGAGGGCATCAGCCAAGTTTGAAACACAGAGAACCAGGTGACACCTCACACTTGCAGCCTTTTCCTGGCACTGCTCTGTGTGAACACAGAAAAGGAAGGAAGTGTTGAGCTTGCTTCAGTGTGATGGTACTAACAAGCTTGGCATAATAAACTGTAGGAAGAAAACATGGAAGTCCATTGAGGAAATATCTAATATTAAAAATATATAAAAGTCCAGATTTTGGCTTGCTTATAAGACAGAATTACAGGATCTTAGCATCAGTTGAGACTGCTTCCATTCCAGAGCTTGAATTGAAGAACAAATTGGAGTACAAAACTTTATGTCCTGATTAAATATTCTTATCTTTGTGTTCAAACTTATTTTTAGAAGAACGTGAGAAATAGGGAAAACAAATGTAACTACTTTGTTTTAGAACAGAACTCTAAACTCAAAGATTTTTTTTTATTAGTTTTTTAGGGGCGTTGGTTTGTTTGTAAGTTTTGTTTGTTTTTTTGCAGGAGAGTATTTGTAACAAATTCCTAGTGCAAATGGAGAAATAGACAGCACACATTAAAATTGTATTCTCTTATTCATGTGTGGCAACTTCAACTACTCCTTAAGGTGTTCTGACCTCCCTACAGAAATATGAACAGGCCAACATGAAGTACTTATTCTCAGAGCCACCAACACTTTGCAAGTCAGACTTCCAGACACAGAGAAGATGTCTTTGTATTTAATAACCTTTAATTGATTTCCCTCTCACATATTTGTTTGCTCTTACCAAACCTGCAGACACTCTCTTTGTCAGCCCAAACACAGATGGAGCCTCCTTCATGCAACTGGTGCTCATGGATGCACACCATATATTATTTTATGTTACTGTATTTGTTGACTCTGTGAACATTGTTTGAAGAAAGGATGCATCAGATGTTAGAAAGAACTGTTTTATGATTTCAAGGAGACAATCTGTCTTATTAATATATCATGCACGTGTATTTTAGCTACATGAACAAACATGCTATACTGCTCACCAATCCCACCTTCTTCAGCTGGATTTTGATGCCAGCTTCAGGCTCTATGCTGGGAATGTTGTACCTATGTCATTCTTTTAGCTTCTTCAGTATATTACCAATTAGGATTTCTTTATTTTTCTGAAATCAAGTGGAGAGAATAATAATCTCGTGACTCCAATATGAGACCTCAGTGTGTTCCGATAGGACGATACATTATTAGGACAATAAACATGTTGTCTACTCTACCTGTTAAGGAAATATAAACATATCTGACATTATTTTAGAGAAAAATAAAATGAGTTATCATGGTAACCATGATTTGGAAGATTGAAAGTACAAATTTTACTTACAAGGAGCCATTTAGTCCTGCCATTAATTCATCACCCATTTCCCTGACTCAGGTACCTAGGCTGGAAAAGCACATGGAGTGTGTAATTTGAAGTAGATCAATATCCATTGTCCTTGTGATTCATTTCAGTAATTAGTATAATTGTGGGCATAAGGGCAGTCTTTGGGCCATAAGGCTTGCCTCCAATTAGCTGTCAGCATTGCCAATCAAGAGTTGCTTCCAGAGTTCAAAACTACATAAGATTAAGTGAGATCAGAATCTGGCCCACACATCCCAGCACTGTTGGTTTTAAAGTTATACAGTAGCACCAATACTAAAATTTTACGGAGTGTGGTAAAGGTCAACAGATAAAATAGCTGGAACTTTTACTCATGAATATATTTAATTTGCTACTGCAAATGATTTTGATTACATTTTACAAAATACATAGCTGCTTCTCGTTTTGCAGTTAAAGATTTCTAATAATACAACCAAACCTCCTTAATCATTGTAATACAGCCAAACCTTCTTAATCATTGTTCATTCTAGCAGAAAGTAAAGCTTGCTGTGTTTGAAGAGACCCAAGTCATGTTAAGAGAATCCCTTTTTGTTCCTTTTTATTTTATGAGATTAGAATCCTTAATAACCTTTACCATATCTGGCTGCAATGGAAGTGTGAAGAAGAGTAAAACTTGCACAGTGGATTATATGGCTGGGACAAAACTCAGTTCTGTAATTAGGTTTATTTCTATTGCTTAGGTTTGCAGAAAAAGTAAAAATTAATGGTTCTTTGCCTAAGATTGCTCTGCAGAGTTATACATAATAATAAAGCATGGTCAGAGACAGGCCTATCATCTGAATATTTGCCAAAACAACGGATTTATTATTTTTTCTTGCTAAAACACTTCAGTTTGGAGGAAAATAAATAGAAATATTCAGTGCCTAGACAGTCATCATTTTAATTGCAAATAATTAAGACACTAAAATAGTCTTGGAACTCCCACAGACACTTCCAGTTATCCTTATAAAAAACTCAGAGAAACTTCAGCTACAGTCTCAGACACTTGAACTCCGGAGTTGGTGTTGCTGCACCTTCAGAGCTCTGCTACACAGTGGCCTTGGGACAGATCAGTGAGACTTTACAGACACTCCCCTAAACCCCCAAAATTGAGCACGCAGTTCTTTTTTGACAGAAACTTCATTTTCATTAAAAAGAAAAAATGTGTTCAGGCAAGTTGATGGAGAAATGAACCAATTTGAATGTATTGAAGTTCTTCATCTTGCTACAGTGCATTTTAAATGGTGTCTAAACAGTTGGTCACAGATTTATTTATGTTTCTGTGTAAAGAAAGAAAATATTGTCATTTTCTATATGGGAAACAGTTTCCCTAATTATTTGGCTCCTTCTTCAAGTACATAAACAGCAATTTGTACCCCTCTCCTTCAACTGGCTGCAATTAACAGCTACATTGCAATAAGCAGATTATGTTAATTAAAAACTCAAAACTATGTAAACAATGGGAAAGCTGACTAGCCATTTTCTATTTTTGCCAACTGGGAGGAACACAAGAGAAATTAGTACCAAGCTTAATTCTGCTGTTTATAATTCAACTTATTTGTAACAAATTATAGCATTTAAAAAATGTTTTTAAACAATTAACTGTATTTCTCTACACTATTTGAACCATATTCCACTTGATAAGTTTACGTCTGTATGAACTGGGGGAAAATAGAGTTTAAAAAAACAAAAAAAAATCTCAAAAGGTGTTAAGGGAACAGATTTCCACATATCATCACCAAACTGGAATATTAAACACAAGATGCCTTCCATGCCTGAGTCACATTCTCAAAAAGTCATAGCTAAGGACAAAAGTATAACTTAGTTGTGCTTCCTCAACAAAAATTAGAGCAAACTCTAATTACCCAGCTGACGTGAATAAATTATGAACTTTTCAGATGTTGCTACAGTTTCGTAGAGTTTTGGTTTCCTTCTTCTTTCCAGACTGGGATTGTTTATGGAGGGCGGGAGGCAAAAGTGTTGGATATCGTGTTTCCAGTACTCCCTTTTGGCCGTGGAGCTGGACTTCAATGGACAACTCCTGGACTTTGATGATCCTTGTGGGTCCCTTCCAACTCAGGGTATTCTATGATACCTCTCTGTCACACGCTAAGGGGATGTCACCACCAAGTGAACTGCAAGCACAGAAAGGCTGTGTATATACAGCAGATTTATTGACTATATCTGGGAAATTGCCATTGACCAGAATTTGGGGAAGAAGAAACAGAATAAAGCGCTGTGGCCCTTTTTCAGCTTTATCAGGAAATTATATGGCAGGAAACAGCATATTTCCTTCCCCAAGTTACCATGACCAGATATTGCTGATGGACAACAGAGGAAGACACTGAAGTAGGGAATGATCATGGCTTCAGCTGAGCTGTTCGATGGTTTCTATGTTTTTTTTTCAATGACTGTGCAGGAAAATAAAATGATACAACAACATGTAAGGGCTCACTCAATCTGGGACCAGACCTTCAGAGTGGCCAGTATAAAAATACTTGTTCAGTGCTTAGTTTCAATTACACTCTTGAACCAAACTGCTTCAAAAAATGTAGAATCTCAGAAGACGTGAAAGTTGCTGATGGAGACATTATTCACAGACCCTCAGGAGGCCAGATAATGCTAAGTGCACAGCAAAAGACAACAAGAGCATGGGAAGCTTGAAGAGGGCAGAGATTTAGCAGAGCTGGCCACATCGTTAGAATCTGCACCTACTGTCTTTGAGTCGTTTACAGAGAGTGGGAATCCTGGAGTGCTTCATGTATATTATGTTAGAAAAACATTTCCTCTGTTTTAAGGGCAACACTGATTTCCCATCTCCTGCTCCCTGCAGAGCTCATGGACAGTGGGAGGGCTACTCGAAATAAAAGTGCAGTTGATCATTTCGCTTTTTGTATTTCCACTATTTTCCTTTTGGAGACATGAACTTTAAATGAGCTGCTGTAAAAGCTTCTTGGGGTCAAAATAGAGGAAATCACATCCACCACAGAGACAGGCACAGCAAAACCCCCTCAAATGACCATTATGTTCAACTCAGCAGTCTTTTTCCTGTTGGTAGGGTTTTGATACAAGCTTAGCATCAAGCCAGGCTGTCAAAAGCAATGAAATCTATTTCTGTGACATTGAAAGAGCTCTTGATGAAAGTCAATCAGTTTAGGGAATGGTTTTTTGTTGGCTTTTGTTTTGTTGGTTTTTTTTTTTTTTTCAGAGCACTTGGAAAGAAGACAAGGGAAGAGTTGGGTTTTAACAGAATTGCTGCTTTCTCTTCTTGTTTTCTAAGAGGTGAGAAATATGTACTAAGCGAGCCCATTTATTCTACAAACAGCACATGTAGTGTTTGATGGTAACAGCTACATTTTAGTCTGACCATTTTCTGAGAGTCTTGTTTCTTAACAGAGTTAACCCTTTTGCCAGGTCTTTTATCTTTCAATTATTGAAGGGGCTTAGCTTCTGATGGGACTCTGTTTCTGGGTGACACAGAGCAGCCCTCAGGCTCCCGGGCTAAACAATTTTTAGTTTCCATACTATAGAAGGAAGAATAACAAAGGGGTTAGGAATGATAAACAGGGGGAATTTCAGCTCAGACAATAACAACGATACAGGAATTTTTTCTATATTTAAGCTGTTACAGCATTTCCTTTAAAAATATGTATTTATTGCTGCAAGCTACTACTATTAAGAAGGGTTGGACTTCTTGTAAAAGGCTTTTTCCTGCACATAAGTATTTTTGATGCTTTCTAGTCATTTTGAAGTTAATGAAGTTATCTAGTCCAGAAGCTTTTTTAAAGATAATTTAACAGCTTGTTTGCTTACAAAGAGTTTTATGGACTCTTTGGTTCCCATTAAAAAAAAAGGGCAGAAAGTAAATACCCCAGTAAAAATTATGAGTTTGGTGGTGTTACAAATCACTAATTGTTCCTTTGCGTGGATTTTCCCAGCCTAGTAGGAAAGTAGGGCTATTTAGAGAGGATCACTTTACAAAAAGCTTAACTTTACATCTCCATCCATTCTCTGCTCAAGGTGAAATGAAAGAAATTGCCATCTTCTCCCCAGTCAGTTATTATAATAGTATGAAAAAATGACTTAAATATTGACCTTGTCAATACAACCAAGTTTAGATGAGCTAAAAGTAAATCAGTCTTTTAATCCCAGGAAAATATTTTAAGGCTTTTCTTTTTATTGTCTCAAGCTCACTTTTAAGACCTTAGTTTATGACACAGTAGTGATTCATGAAATCACCAAAAGAAAACTGAGAAAAGAATAAAGCAGTGGTTATCCATTTTTGCAGCACTGAATCAGTTTTATGGTTTGTTAACTCAAAAGCAATCTGTACTGTTTAAAAACTCTACTGATTCTTACTTAATTTTTCAGTAAAATAAGCCTACCACCAGTTTTCCCATTCAAAATAAATCAAACAAACACTTCACTTAACTTCTTTTGCTCCCTTTCCAGCTGGTGCTGCTCAGTTTTGTCCACTGTAAATATATATCACATTTTCTGTCCAATCCAAGTGGTACTTGTTACTGTTCCTCCTGCTTCTGATCTCTGAACTGAAGTCAGGACTCAGTTCAGAGCCACCAATTCTACATGGGGAAAAAAGACACTTCAAAACAGAACCTGAACTACCGACAGCATCAACTATTAAATCAATGTATTCTCTGAGTTGAGCACAAGCATAGGTCAAGTTATGCAACTTATTTAGAAGTTTTTAATGCTGATACTACTGGAACTACAGTATTCCAAGGATATACTAAGTTAACTGACACTCAACAAGAGGAAACCTACTGATAGTAATATTTTTCTCTTTCTAAGTTTAAATCTGAAGTTACTCTTGAACAGATTATACACTTCCATTAATTTTATTTTCCTAGAAGTTTTTAGTTTACCTGTTAAAAATTTTAGATAATTAAATGTGTTCCAGCTTTGAGATGGTGAGATTAGGTTGTTAAAAAATGTAATTGATGCTATAAGGACACAGTTGTGTTGCAAGTTTACCAATGATATGCCATTGATCATAGACAACATTTGTTTCTTTGGTGGTATCTTTGAATAACAATTTAATAATTTCATAGTGTGAGAAAACAAAAGACAGAATGTGCTTAATAAAATCGTAAAGAGAGGATGCTGTGGTAGCTTTTCCTTTCCACTGAGTGGATTCAGTAGCTTGACTTTGTCCCGTTCATAACTGTAGCTTATTTCTCCATTACCCTTCCCAATACACATATTATCTTTCATTATCTTATGCTCCATCATGGATGAATTCCAATACCACTAAAACTACAAATGTCTTTGCTGTTAACTATGCTCCCAGATTTTAGATGGAGCTATCCCAAAGGTTCTATAGAATCTTTTAAAAAGGTTATGGCATATTTATGTTGTAATTTACTCCATGAGTAGCCATGCTATAGCCTCAGCTCAGGCTGCAGTTGCAGCAGTGTAATCCAGACCCTGAATCCAGGACTTGAGGTCCCAGCTTTTCTCATGCTCAGTAAAAATTCACCTTCAGAAGTCTCTTCACCTCGGTATAGGATTATTATTATTATTATTACTATTATTAATTAATATTCTTAAGAATCTGTGTATAAAGCCAGATGGTGGAACATGAGAATATTATATTTTCAGAGAACAGAGGCCATGGGGTTTTTTTGGTTTACTTAGAAATCCCCAACATAGGAAATTACATTAAAGCTATTTATAAGGTAATTTCAGAGTGAAGTAAGTAAAAGTTAGTGATAAAATAACTCCATCCATATTTCATTGTCTTTTTCTGCATGTGAGTTGTTGCTACATTAAATTATCATATATTGTTTTTCCTCTTGGTCTCCTGCCTCAGTGCCCAGAGAAGAAGCCTGTCCAGTACAACTGAGACCCAGTCAGCTGTTCTTGCTGCCCAACCCACTGAGACACCCTCAGAGGAACATCATTCCAGAAATTCCTCAGGGAGTGAAACATTTTCCCATTTCTGAGAAAGACTTTGTTATTTTTAAGGTTTGGGATGAAGAAGGGTTGGCAGAGAATCACTCAACCATTGCTATTTTACTCCTACTCCCATTCCCTGCCCCACCAGGGGTGATGAAGAAATCCAGGGAGATGTGCAAAGCTCACCTTCAGTGTGACAGCCCTGAGTGACCAGAATTTTGATCTGACAAGGACATAAACTCTTTTAAGTGAAGTGTGTTATTGATTTGTATGCAGCTACAGTGCAGGGATCAGGAGAAGTTCAAAGCTATATGCTGTCATTAAATTCCTCTCAGATTAGGAAAAAAAAATCTAATTACTTTCATTGAGGTACACAAAAGGAAAAAATCTATTTTAGTATTTTGGATTTTAAATTGATCAATTCCATTGTGCCATTTACCTCTTGAACGGATGAAGTCTGATACATTATGTAAAGAACAATTATATTCTAGAATAAATTAAAAGCAAACATATTGTTTGTAAAACTGAGCCACAGACGTCCTGTTCTTGTGGGCATTTAAAAATAAATAAAATCAAGATTATGAGTCAAGAAGTTGCATGAAAAAGATATGATTATTTAAAATGCTCTTATCACTGTTAATATAGATGACCCAGGAGTGATTCACCCTCAGAGCAACCATTCCTCATTTTATTTTTAGTAATTTTCAGACTGAGTCCAAGGTTCTTTGCAGCCCCAGGAAGGTCTGAATGGTCTGATGGTTCATTTTTGCTGTGCTCATTGGTATTAGTATTTTAGTATTTTCACCACTTGCATTATAATCAATGCTTTAAAAAAAAAATGCATTCTAAGCACTATCTAGAAATGAATTAATTCCACTTGATTTTCAGCGTCTTAGGCCTATTTAAAATAATCTCATCCGCTTGATACAAATAAGTCCTGTTTAGCCCTTCCCTTCCCCCAGTTCGATTTAGCTTTTCCCTATTGTTGTGGTAGAGCTTTCAAAATGTGTTTGATCAGACATTCTTTCTGCTTGATGTTCCGTGCCAGTGATTGACAACAGTCCTTTGTGAGCAAGCATTTAAGTAATGATGTATGGACTAGTTAGGGAGCTGCTGTGTCAAGAGGAGAAATGAACAATAAATTAGAATAAAGTGGAATTGCATTTGAAACTTGGCTGGAGGATTTTGCATTTGTGAGGACAAAGGACATTTGACAATCTGAGTCATCTTGCAGCTTTGCCTGTAGCAACTGTCAAATTAGTTCTTAATGCTACAGGGAAAGGGATTGAGTCACAGCATTGCTTAAAGTTAAGAGGCTCATCAGTAAATCACTGGCAATATTAACAATTATGAGCTGCACATTAATATGGCAAAAACACTCTGAATATTATGCTTACAACAGAAAGCCAAGAAGCTAACATAATTTTTCTTTCAGATCCCTGTGCCTTCTCCCAGGAACTACAGCTTTAAATTGGGGTAGGCAGAGGAAAAAAGGAGTAAATCGAGTCAAGATTTTCTGGACTACATGTTCTCACAACTATATAACAAGAAGAAAATCAGCCACTAAATATGGTTTTAGTCAAGTATAAAAGTCAGGTGAGGAAGAAAAGTGCTTACCTGTATATAAATTCAGGATTCACATGCTTGCCTGTCATCCATAAACTTACACTCAGCAGGATCCCACAGTGCTCCTCCCTCCTCTCAGACACCTTTGACTCCATCCCTTCTCTGCAACAGCTGGAGGATGTGACCAGATGTCACAGGAACTGCATTCCCACCAACACATGGTTCAGATAACTGGTGTAGATTGTGGGTCCATGCTGGGGATGAGTAAGGGCTGTGCCACATACGCCAATTCCAGTCCACTCTAAGAGAAAACACCAGGTTTCTCTTAATTATAAGCCATATTAGAGGACAGTATTGTTTTTCCAACTTCCTCAAACACATGAGATTCTTAGAGAGTTACACAACTTTGATACCAGAGACATTTAAGCTGCTTCACAGAGCACGGTCCCTGTGTAGGGTTTGGGTCAGAAAAAGTACCCTGGTGTTAGAAAGGCTCACACAGAATCCTTGGATTTGAGCTGTTTTAAAAAACGTGGTGTACTTTCAGGCCATCATTTTCATGATCCTTTCATGCATCATTTTATAGCGTGGCTTTCAATCAAAAAAAAAATAAATTATACCCATGTTTTATTTTTAAGACTGAAGATAAGACTTAACTGCCCCACATGATGATCAGTGTAATTTCAACTCTTTCAAAATCTCTGTAGTCTGGCTCAATATGCTGTATGATATTATAAGGAATCTATTGTACCAGGTTCTACACCACTTTTCAAAGACACAACTGCACAATTCTACCATTTTCTGCCATGAAAGGGGTCAGAGGGGAACAGAATTAGATATGTTGTGGGAATGGCCTGAGGTACAATTGCATTGACAACTCATAATGACACGATAGGGTACCTTCTCTCATAAGCTGCACAGGTCTCTCACACAGCAGGCTCTGCCCTTTTAAGTGCTTGCTCACAGTAATGAAGTCCCACAACACTGACAAAGGAAGGATGATGAGTACATTCACCACCTGAAGAGTCTCTTAAAAGTGACACTGGAGAAAGAGATTTCCTGAGTTCTGCAAACACTGCACTAATGAAACTTTGAGTGGGATTGGTGGATTGAAATTAATTAAAAAGCCCCAAACCCTAAAAAAACCTCACAAACAAGCAAATAAATTAACTAGTAGATGAAACTACACCAGTGCATATTTTTAAGAAAGACTGTTTCATGTACCCTAGGTCCTATATTTAGCAGAGCTGTCTTTCTACTCACCAAATTCTTTGCCCGGCACACAAAAATCTGATTACAGGATGTCAGATATCTCCCAACAATAATGAAGATTACACAAACTTTACAGCTATTCACATATGAAATTGGTCACTCTAGGTTTGTTGGAAACTCATTTCAGATTTATGAGAATTTGTGAATAGACTTATTTATAACCAGGTTGGAAGCACATTCAGTTCTTTAGCAAGCTTTACCGTCAGATACATTGTTAACTGAACCTGAACATGCAATTCAACTTAGCTGGAAAAGTTATAGTGAAAAAGAAAAGAATTTTTTTTTTGGTAGATCTAATTGAAAGCAGAAAATGACATCCAATTCCAGGGATTTTGTAATAGACCTATTTTTATTTTGTGCTGTAATTTTTTACTAAATGTGCTCAAGTTTTGGGTAGATAGAGACAATATTGTCAGTGCAGCACCACCAACCTATAGTAAAAGTTACATAGTATTTAAGTAATAGTTTACAAGCCAACTTGTGCAATTAAATTCACAGAGGTCTGGAAGAGAAAGGTTTGATATTCTGAATTTTAAATTTTAAAAATATATCTATGAACATAAAATATGAGGAGTGTCTTTGGACCTAATACCTGATTTCAATTCTTTGCAGACTCAGGAAAATCTGCTTAATTTCCAAGTATTTTTGGGATTTCCAAGTATTTTTTTGGTACCTTTTCTTTTTTTTTTTTTCTGTGAGAATATTTCTCTATTTCTAGGCAGAATCTATAAGAAGATCTGAGGAAATAGTTCATTGTATAGAAAATAATTCCAAAAGAAGCAACAGTTCAAGTCATGGGCTCCTAATACTTTAGGTACTATATGTACAATTCCTTTTCAGTTGTAGCAATGTTGAGTGTGTGAGCCTTCCTCCTCTGACATGATGTGTATTTTCCCACTTTGGAAAGACTGCTGAGATCACTAAAGAGAGAGCAACAGTGAATGAATTTAGAAATAACTTCGTTTTCTTCAAAAGAAGAAATCAAACAGTGAACTAAATCACTTATCTCTGAACATACCAACATCCATTCTCCAAAACACCTACCTCCCATGTTTACAAAGGCTTCAAATTCAATCCTTAGCCAGGAATTTTATCTTTTCTAAAAAAAATCCTAAAGAAGTTAGGTGGTGCTGGTCACTTGTAACTGAACCTGCAAGAGCAAACAAGAATATAAACCCAAAGTCAAGACATGTGTAAACAAAGGACTATCATCACCAACGTTGAGACAAAAGCCTAGAGAAGAGGAAGCATGAATCTATTTTTCTCAACATCTTCCATTCCCTTTTTCTTAGACTTTATTATATGGATTAATAAGCAAGAGCTCTTCTACATCCAGAAACAGGTTAAGCACCCGAGAGGAATTCAGAAGAAAAACCAACTGAGCAAACAAATAATAATAATAAAAAAAAAAAAATCAAACCAGAAAAAGAGTAATTAAAATAATTTGTTTCTCCTCTACTAAGAGCCCTGAGGAAAGAAATCAAGCTTTATACACTAGTTGATGTAGGGCCTTTTCTCTTTCCAGGGAAAATATCAATGAAAAACATCCTGAGGGACATAAAAATGGATGATCTGAGCTTAATGAAGGTTGACAATGACTATTATTGATGTCCTTATCACAGATGACAAGAGGTTTAGGAGTCTGTTCCAGCATATTGACACTGTACTTGTTCAAATGCGCTTTTTCTTTCTTTCTTTCTTTTTTTTTTTCTCTTCTTTTATAAGCTGATGTACCCTCTGCTTCAGGGGCAGTGTTGGAAAAACTTGATGTGCAGAATGACATTTGTCACCCTTTGTTCCCCAGCTAAGAGCACTCTCTTCCCGTTAGATATCTTTCAAACTGAATAACAGCTGCATTAACACGAATTATTCTCTGTCCATCAATTTTAATTTTGAGATGGAAAGCAAAGGCAAACCTCAAGTGGAAGAAGAATGTTTCAAGTATAATTTCTCCTCTACCCTCCTCCTACCCACTTACTTTTACAAGAATGTGAATTCAGATGGTAAAATACAAGACAAATGGGAAGTGGTGTTTAGAAATATTTCTATGCCAACAGGATCGCGATTGTAAAATTGTACAAAATATTCTTTAAAATAAATTTAGATCGTACAAATTCATTAACCACTTATAAGGAAGATAAGAAATTGGGGAAAACCAAACATTTTCACCTGCAGGCATCGAGAGTGAGCATGGTGCCCCCAAGGTTCACAGGAGGTCGTGTAAGAGAAAGTTGACTCAAATGAAATCCGCCCACAGTGCCCCTGAAATCCCATCCTGACAAGATACAGGTACATACCTGCTCATTATAAACCCTGCTTTCCATATGCAAAAGCTAGACTACAACTCCAGTCACTCAGAACTTTTCAGTCAGTTCCCCTGACATAAGATTTATTAAAAGCCATTTTGAAATATTTCAAACTTCTCTACGTGTCAAGGCTTTAAAATGAATGCTCAAAACCACAATTTCAAGCTTTTTATCTACAACTAAACACACTGCAAATGTTTTCTTCAAAACACCATAATCACACAATTCCTGAAGCTTAAATATAAGCAAAGCAAACTTGTGGTATGATTTTGCAACTTAGTAACATCATACTTGCATATAGTGTAACATACTCCTAAGTCATTAGTAGTATCTGAAAGAATAAGCTCTCCAGCTCATTAGTATTAAATCCCAGAAAATGAGATTTTATTAAACAAATTTATCATTGCGTAAACCAAATTCTGACTCTGCACTGCCTATGACAGGCAGCTTCAATCATCTTTAAGACACAAACTTCTCCCTCATTCTGTTCTCCATTTTAATACAAAACAGTTGCTACAAAAGAAACAAATTCTAATTATGAAAAGAAATAAAAGAGCATAGTAAAATGAGTACAACAAAAATTTTGGAGTTTAATACATATTTTTGAACTATACCAACATTTACACTCACATGTATAGAAAACACATATATAGAATATTCCTCTGTATTTTAAAGGGAAGGCACATTAAGATTAAAATGTACAGACCAGAAACTGTATGTCTCATAAAACATTGCCCAAATTAAATGTATGTACACCTCAGGTTGGATATCTTTAAAAAATAATTCCTTTCTGTGTAAAAAAATTCTTTAGATCTTTGAAATAAGACAGGACAGAATCTCATGGCAGAGATATGACTTGGGAAACAGCTGTAAAAATACTCCACTCAAATTATCACAGTTGTAAACCACTTTAAAAACAACTCCCCAGTCATTTGTTCATATTGAAGAGTCCCTTATGTTAAGTTTTCAGAATTTGTTTACCCTCAGATGAGTTTTCCTAGTAATGCTCTCCATGTTCCTGGCTACAGAGACTCAGTTGGAAAGCTGAAGAGCAGGACAAACATGTAAAATGATTGCAGAGAGAAAAAAACTCTGTAGAGCCTTTAAATAAGCAAAATAAATTCCACTAATTCAAACAAAGCCATCTCCTTTAAAATAGGAGTTTCCTTCACCATCACAGACCACCATGACTAAATGTTCAAGTAAAGTCTACCTCAAATGAGGGAGAGGGGAGGGGTAGAACAGGGAAAAAAATTGGCCAGGCAACAGTTGGTATATTAGTTTAGTACTTAATGTATCCCATCTTGCCTTTATGTTGTTAAAAGGTTTCCATTGATCTTTGTCTATTACACTTCAGATATGTTTTAAAAAATTATGCTGCACCTGTTTCACACTTTACTATAAAATTCATGCCACGTTAAAGGGACTATCTAACTCAGCATCTTGATACCAAGTTTACAGCATGCTTAGTAATCCAAAAAAACAATTGTCTGATGCAGTTCTTTATTTCCTTTAAAGCTTTACAAAAATTGCAGTCAATGTGGAAGTAGCCAAGAGTTATGAACTGTCAACATGCTGATAGGAAAGCAAACAATGTAAAAGTGAAGCCAGCATTTGAGTCTCACAGCATGGTACAGTGCTGTAATGGTTTAAATCATAAGCCAAATGATTGTTATTATAGAGATAGTGAATGTCATGCTTACAGAAAAATTGTGCATGTTAAAAATGACTGCCATTAAAAAGATAAGTCTCACAGGGGGAAGGGACCTCAAGCCAGTAAACAGACAAACTGCATTACAGCAAAAAAAAAAAAAAAAACAGGACAGAAAAGGGAAATCTTGTCTAATTATCAGATTCAGCTATCATTTATAGTACTCTTTATTACCAGGAGAAGGCTGAAAGAGACAGATACAAGAGCAGTAGACTTCATTATTTATTTATTTTAAAGCAACAGAATTTCAGATAGAATTAAGAACATGGTATCTAAAATATGCATATCTGAAAAGAGATACTGGATCTTTGTAGGCAAGTCTTTGACATTGCTAAGAAGAATTCTGCACCTACACAGTATTATTATTTAAATGTCAAAGTAAACAAAAAATAAAGATAAGGCTGATCCATAGAAACCTGGAGAATCATTCTCCTGCACCATTAACACAGCAACCTGCTCCTTATCACAAAAGAGGAAATCTGTACAACCATCCTGCCTGTTGTAAGCAAATTAAAACACCAGAAAATGAAATCTCTGCCAATACAACAGTTATCAAGGAACCATTTTAGTTTATGGTCCAGGAGTCCAGAAACAAAAGACTCCCTCCATGTGACAAAATACACTTTTCAGTGTTCTCCCACCACACAGCTCTGGTCAGAAGGCAACTTATTCCCCTTCAAACTGGAATCCTACTGACTGCTGTATGGTAGCTGATGTGAAAGGGTAACATCTTCAAGAATGCTTAAGAGTCAAGATTCAAACTCTTTAAATTCAGAGAGGACCATGATTATAATATCTAAGAGCCTCCGGATCAACTCAAACCCGTGGATTTTCTTGAATTCATTCCCTCTTGACTAACACATTTCAAAGAAACTAAAATCCTTATCAAGTACACAGGTAGCTGAACCAGACACTTTATTTCCGTTATTACCACAGTTATGTTAATTGAAAAGCTTCTGGAATTTTTGTATTTGATACTCTCTTTTTCATACAACTAAGGAGCACATCATCCCCCTTGGGCATTCAGACAGCCTCACGACTGACTGCCCATTCAAATTCGAGTGGGTTATCTACTGGAGCTGCAGATTGCTTCCAAAATAAGTCTGGAGGGTGAAGGGGAGTGTGTAAAAAAGTGTTCTTTATTCCTAGGAGGAGAACTTTCTTGACTTCTAGACATTTCAAAGACTCATTATTTACTGGCACCAAAATCCACTTGGAAACTAATATGTGAGAGAAATGCTCAGTGTAGAGCATGAGTTGAAGGGCAAAAATCATCTTTATAAGTTATTCTCAAGGCAATCACTTCATATCTTGTTTTATTATACAGCATATTTTTCAGGTATTCATTCTGAGTGTATTTTTAAAAAGAAAACATTGAGCTCATTATATTTTAAGACTCCTAAAATACTGCTATGCATTTGAAGGATTTTACGCTCAAGGCCAGTAGTTCCTCATCTCTGTCTGTTACATGTGAAACTAGATGAGAAAATCAGATTATCACTCTCAAAGCCCTTTAGGAGAAAACTGAATTAACGTGACAATTCAAGTTCATGGAAGAAGATACTTGTGCAAAGTGTGCATGACTTATAAATTCATTTAACATTGACTTTGCAATTAAGTTAGCTTACTTCCTTACAGATACTGCAGCAAGCTTGAGAATGTCGTAGGTAAATGAAGTAGCAAGGCAGGAGGCTGAACTCATGCATTGCCTTTTAACTACCATTTGGATAACAGTATTTTCCAAAGATCTCCATGTCTTCTGGAAGTCTTCATCACGAAGTTATGGCAGACATAAAAGCAAAAAAAGAACAAAGCTGGGAATTTAATGTTTAGAAGGGAAATGGTAACTGCAGGAGGACACATAACTGCAACAGGCCACAGTCTGGGTAGGAAGAGGTACATATTTAGCTCAATTCATTGTTACTTCATTCTGGAGGACAATTTCTATAAAACTGGTGGTATCTCAAGGCTGGTATATAATGCATTTAACATTGTTAATATGTTAATGTAATTTAATTTGCTCAGTTCTGTACGTTGCTGAAATGTCCTTTGAAAGACTCATAATAGAAGTATGAAGATGGATACGAATGAAGTGTGGATAGAAATGTGTGTATGGAAGTACCAGGTGAGCAGCAGAATAGACATGAAAAGAATGTCCTATACTGATAGCAGAGGAAACTATATCCAGCAATAAAATGAGGAATGTGCTGTTTTTTGTCAAAACCAGAAATCCTGCACTGCGATATGACCACAACCACAAACCTCAGAGACATGATGGGATGGGAGACAGGATTCAATAGTTGATGTCTTTTGTCCTGATCAAATATAGTTTCCATAGAGATTTTGTAAATAAATACCAACTTCAGCAGATGCAACTTATCACACAAGTAGAAAAAGCAAAGCCTTGAACTTTCAGCAGAAAAACAATAGTTGCAGGAGAGGAAAAGTGATTTATGCCTCCTTACTTCTCCAGCAAACACCTATAGCTTTTGCTGAGAAGAATTGGCCTTCTCAAAAGATGTCATAAAACTACTTATGCAAGGTAAATAGATAAAATGAAGACAAACTGGTAGTTTTTATGCAATATCAAGCTTAATTTCTACTTCGTGTGGTGGCCTTATGTTTATATACCTAGATTATAAATCATATTTAGGTGAGAAGAGACAGACACCTTTGTGCAAGCCACCGCCACTTTTATCTGAGGTGAAACGTCTACATTCTTAATGAGTTTCTAGAAATAAGTGGCAATAGAAAAGTAATAGAAGGAAAATCTGTCAAAGAGTAATATACTCTTGAAATCCAGCCGAAAAAACGGTGCCCTAGGTTTGGAGATCCTTGAGAGAAAAAGGTACTCAGATGACTGCAGAATCCAAAAACTATAGAACCAAGAGGTCTGAGGCAGACTATGGATTAGTACAGTTTGCAGATTTACAGCCAAGAGCCTGCTCCCACTCACAACCCACCAGCCCAAAAGTCCAGTGTTGAGATTCACACCCACCACAGACATAAGCAGTGGAAGCAGAGCATGGCCAGGGCTTGACACACTCTATTTCATGGCTCAGTAAGTCCCTGACGTTGCATGGAAAATCTGCTGTATTCTAATAATCTCCTGATTATAACAAAAGCCAGCACAACTGAACTTTATGTATGTGACTGGCTTATTAACTGAGTTTAGTGGTTTAATCTGGACATTTTTTTAGTATGGGTTAAACAGTAAGTAAGAAATACTTTTGTTCATCACTTTGTTTACAAAATTCACTTATAAAGTCTTTTCTATATTTTTTTTTCTACCACTGATCAAGGCATGATGTGAGAGGAATAATCATTGACCTAAAGGTCCTGGAGTTCAATTAAAAGTGGACAATGAATAATTAGAGGCAGACACAGGAAAGCACAATACTGATGAGCATGGAATGCAGCTTTTAGCTCATGTCACAACCAGAAGGCAGCAGTAAAACAAGGCCAATACTGAGGTGCTGCAAGCATTGGGATACATGCAAGACCAACTTCACAGAGATGTCACAGAAACATGCACGTGGTACTTATCAAGACAGGGAATGTTGAAAAGCTGTTGCCATTACCAAGTCTCAGCTGGTTAGAGCACAGTGCTAATAATACCAAGGTTGGGGTTTGAGCCCCATAGGGACTCTTCGCTTATGGGTTGGACTCAATGACCCTTGTGAGTCCCTTCCAACTCAGAATGTTCTGTGATTCTGTGAAAGTCTTGAGATGATACAGCTGTTTGCTGTGACAGGTGTTTCCTTAAACAACCCATGTAGAACAACCTGTAACACCTGAGGGCCTGGAGAAGTGTCCAAGGTAAAGAGCAACCCTCTAAAACAGGTGGAATGAGGTGATCTTGGCCTGACAAGACAGCAGTACCTGTAGACATGTTTTGACATGAGAGTCACAACAAATAAATCCCAAAGACAGTAACTTCTGCATTGACCACACTGAGTGACAAATGGTAATTGCAGTTAAAGAGAGCACACCACAAATATCTGACAGTAAAGTTGTATTCCAATACTGAGGCTGGAAGGGCTCATTGTCACCCTCTGGAGCTGGAGCACCTAAACTCATTTTTCCTTCAAGTTTGGAAGCCTCCTACTCTTCCATTCCAGATGAATGCAGAAGAGTCTGTCTTCATAATGTAACTGTAGTTTAATTTCATGCAGCATCACAGTTAAAGAGTGTGTAAAATGTAAAGCTTTGCAGAGCCGTCTGGTCTCTACAGCACAGATGCAGTCAGAGAATATCACCATAAGACACCAAAGGTTTTGCCAGAATCCAGATGAATAGAAGCTTAATAACTTTCTTTTGTAATTGTCACTTTCTATCAAAATATTAGATTTCTATTTTGCACTTATAATGTGCCTTTGAGTTACAGGAATAAAAAAAAATAAAATTATACACAGAGATTATTTTATTCATTACTGAAATGAATCCTTCTTTGGGAACATAAGGGATTGAAGAGCTTACACCAAATCAAGAACATTATCATGTTCATATATAAATCTTTATAAGTCTAGCAAGATGCATGGACTTTGATTTCCAGAGGGATTCAAGCCAGATTGTTTAGTAGCAGAGAGCATATTTGGTATTGTGAATGCACAGTTAGCACTGCTGTATAGCAAGTTCTCTTCAAAACCATGGTGGTGCACCTGCAGCCAGAGCACTTCCCAGGGAACATGGATCAGCCACTGCCAGGGAGGCTTCCAGTGCCTTGCAGAGACTCTGAGGCTGCAGAAACTCTTTAGAGCTGCCTAATGAACTCTCAGCACCATTTCTGAGCACTGGGGTTAACTTAGTTTTAACACAGCACAGATTAGCTTAAGTGCTCTGTACTAACAGGATCATAATGCTGGAAACTCTGACCTTGCCCTCCCTAACTCTTGAAGCATTCTCAGACTGTAACAGAGTCTTTGAAAGCCTTCAGTGGACATTACTAATTATAACTCCCTTTTCTTGGGTTTAAAAGCAGTGAAACATTGTTTTTAGCCTGACTGAGGCAATGATGGAAGTCTCAAGAAAAGATTTTTCTTTTCTCAAGCCCCCAAAACTTTTGATAAATGCAGAAAGCTTACTATCTTGGAATGATACAAGGGAATTTATTATTACTAGATTACATATTCAATCTCACACAGAAAAGTATTAACTTCAGGTATAACTTTGTCTTATTAAAACATTACAAAAAGCCCAGAAATAACAATTACTGAACATGTTCATCACTACCTCAATCTGCAGATTCTGAAAACCATATATACCTAGACTATCACCTGTAGAGACCACAGATACTGTCACCAAAGAAATAATTTCCCAGGCATGACTTTCTACATGTTTTATATGTAGATGCACATGCAAAAAAATATAATTAGCCGGCATTAAAGTCATAAAAAAATCTCCCTCACAGCAGAACCCCTCTCCTGCCCCCTGAGCTATACATCATACAGTTGTAGGGCTTTAAGTAGCTGTATCAGTAGAAATATATAGGTTATTCATTCACAAACATGACTGACATCAAATAGAAAAGCCCATTTCCATTTGTTATCATGTCTCAAAAAATAAAGCAACATAGTAATTTCACAGTAAAGACTGAGGAGCACTCATACAAACTGGTCTTACAGCTCCCAATCAAATTAAACACTTCAGCCATACATCTGCCTTACCACACGTTAAACTTTTCCTTCAGAAGTAACAAGATCACATACATAAATCTCTGCCTCCTACATGCCTTGCACTCCTCAGCAACCTTGTTGAAAGGATTTATCTCCTAGTCCAACTACTCAGGGACACAAATGCATTTCTGCTCAGAGAAGGGGTCCAACCCTCCCTGCGGGAAAGAAGTGCTATGAGCTTGTGCAACAACAGACAGTCTGAGTTCCCCAAAAATCACTTAACATTTAATCAAAGAAAATTTGATTTGTGTAGTAGAAAGGAAGCTACTTGGATGGAGAGGTACATCCTCCTTCAATGACTGTGTAGTGTGTAATGTTGGTGTATTTATAGGAATGACAATACAAATCTGAGTTTCTCACACACTGTGTTTGAAAGTCCTGTTGGTGTTCTCTCTCTCTCTCTGCCTCTCCCCTGCCACTCCATTCTCCTGCCTTTCCCTTGTATCTTTTCCCCAGCAAAGATTTAATTATTTAATGCCAAGTGCGATAACATCAGGAGCAACCAAGAGCATTCTTCCATAGAATACTTCATAGCACACTAATTAGGACTCTTCTGAGAGATTTAACAATCCCTGTAGGCAGGGGAAGGAGCTGAATCTGATCTCTTCTAATCCCAATGACTGCCCTCGTTTTTGTGCTGTTGCCAAGGGGAGCAGAGGTTTTATAGTGGCCTCCTTTTGTGAGAACAGTGCTGCCTGTGCCTCACTCCAGCTGTGGATGAGGGACTTGTTCAGTTCCAAGAACTTGGTTAAGACTGAGAGGAACCTCAGTGTCTTGAACTCACTGAACCAGGTTGCTCAGGGCCCCATCCAGTCTCTCCTTGAACATTCCCAGGAACGGGGCATCCACAACCTCTCTGGGCAACCTGTGCCAGAGCCTCACCACCCTCACAGTAAAGGGTAATATTTAATCTAAACCTGCCTTCTGGCTATGGGAAGCCATTCCCCCTTTTTCTGTCACTCCATACCTTTGTCCAAAGTCCCTGTCCAGCTGTCTTGGAGCCCCTTTAGGCATTGGAAGGGCCCCTCTTTTCCAGGCTGAACAGCATGTGGTTGAGCAGCGAGGATCACATGCTGCAAGGGGAGCCCCAACATCAAGCAGCTGTCCAGAGGAAAGCAGTTCATGAACTGCCAAGCTTTATCCATAGTTTTGAGCTTCCGACCACACCATGACCCCATCATCACACTTCTACCAATCTGAATGGGATTTTGCAGTGCATGAGAGAAGTATAAGTGAAATAGAAGACCGGCACTGGTCTGAACATTGCATCTGATTGCAATAAAACAGGTTTTTTGAGCCATTAGCTTTAGGTGACCAAAGGTATAAAAAATGACTGACCTGTTAATAATATTCAATTACCTCTCACCTTATTTTGGATCGCTGTTTCTAATATTTCTGCTTTTCCTTAAATTCTTCAGTTTGACCACTGAAAACTCAACAGCAATTAGCTACAATAAAAAGTAAGAACAATTTATTATTAAAGAACAATTTATTATTAAAGAGTTATTGCAAAGTTTATTGAAATCAACATAAATCTTCCCCACCAATTAAAAGAAAGATCTTTTCACTAAGAAAGAAAGCTACAATATGAGTATGAGCTATGTCACCCTATACAGTCGATCTTTTTTAGACCAAACCGAATGTGAAATTTTAAACATATACTACAATTGTTGCTCTTTATTTTTACCAATTAATGACTCTTTTGAACTTCACCTCATGATACTTTTTAGCCCTCTCAAATATACTGGAGGTTATACATTCTTCATTTCTGTCATTCATTAATCACTGTTCAATAACTGCTGTCAGGAAGCTGCTGTCTTTGATGTCTCATTGTTCACCGCATTCTTTCTTGTTGGTAGTTAATCAAACGCTTCCCTGCTGTGGTCAAAGCACAGTTTGATAGCAGTTCCAGAGGTGATCCAGCATTAAAACATGGAGCTTATTGTAAAGATTCATTTTTTCTTCTACCACGCCAAAGTGAAAGCCTTCATTTTGTAGTCCTTGGCAAATGACACATTGTTGTCATGCCCTCAAGACTGGGTAGTTCAGAAAACAGTGCTGAGTTCTGCCATCTAACTGAAGCACACTGTAATGACTGACTAATTAGCTGCAGCTCTGAAATGAACTGCAAAGTTTCCACTGTCAATCACAGTGAGATAATGCTAAGTAATATTTTTTTTTTTTGAAAGTGGAATTAGAACTATTGTCAATATGTGTTAAAACCTCAGGGGGTGGTAAGTCAAATGAAAGCATCCAACAGAGAAAAATATCTGTCCTGGGATAAAACGAACATTTTCACTTCTAGTGTTTGTTCAAGCCAGATTTATACAGAAAATATTCAGAAAGAAATTCTGCAAAAGCAATAGTGGGCAGACTAAAAACAAGTGAAATACAGCTTAGAGGAGAATGGAAGGCAAGAGTGAAATGGAATCAGGAACCATCATTGAAAATAATTTTAAAAACAGACTACCAGAAAATATTGGGTGTTTTTATAGTAGTTTGGTTTATTTGTTTTAATTATTAAATAAATATTAAATAAATAACCATTAAATAAAATAGTGTAGAAGCATCTTTGCAGTAGACATCTTATGATCCAGTCACAGTACAGATAATGACAAAATCCATCTGCATAACTTTTGGATCTCTGTGCTGTGTCATTTTGCCATAGCTTACATGAAGAATATACATCTGCAATTAAAGTAAGAGCTTGATGGACTATTTATAGTCTAACTTTCTCTTTGTCACCTGCTATTTCCCATTTTTCTCTTGTTTGAGACTGAACAGAAAAGATGATGTTTTAGCCTGCAGGCACTTTCTTTAGATTTTTTTTTCAAATGACTGAGGGAACAAAATAATTCCCTTTCTCTAGACACTGGCATTCCACCTGACTCAAATCCCTGTGACCTCAAGTAACATTTTCTTCTCATTCAAGACTAGAAATAAAAGCACTAAGTCAATACATAGTCAGTCTGTTCATTCTGGTTACAATACACCTCTTGGTGTACCTTGTGATCTTCAGAAGAGCACTACAAAAACTTTTAAAAAACCTGAAGGCTGTAAATCCCTGATGTACTAATAGCAGGCACTGACCCATTCAAAATCCAGAGGCTAATTTGCTGAGGTTACAAAGCAGTAAAACATCTCCACTGATACCTGCAATGCTCCAAACACTTCCCTTCCCAGCAGTACCTGAAGTTCACTGACCTGTTTAGTCCAGCTCTTGGCCAGCATTGCTCAGTTCCTGTGTGATATCAGTGCTGTCAACTTACTCTTAGACAGGTAAAACTGGAGCAAATGTTTCCAAAAGAAAGAAGTGACATCATTATCCTGATCCTCAGTGAACATCTGTGAAGTATTTCAGTGGGCATGTGGAAAGAGGAGGGATGTTTTCTAGCGACACTTAAGTTCAAGCAGCTGATTTACTTTTTCTCTCCCAGGCACCAAATTTTTGGTGTTTTATCATTGCCTTCAGGGAAGTTCTCAAATGTTTTGCAGGAATATCATAAAATATGACTCAGACTAAATCTGTACTGTTGTCTAGCGTCAGTGAAGTGTAAGCCAATAAAATTACAGAAGGATGAATTTGGAGTCTCATACTTCAGGGAGCATGAAGGATTTTGCTCCAGATGCAAGATGACAGATTGCTGATGGCTTTTACATATATTTTACAAACTGAGTTACTCATAAATAATTATGCCAAATAGAGAAAATTCCCCATAGCCTCTCTGAAGAGGAAACTCTGAGAACATTAAAAAACCACCCAAAACCAAGGTAGAACAAAGACCTAATTGAAAGCTCTTTTTTAAATTTTTTTTTTAATTGAGTTATTTTGAAGTGAAGAATAATAAGAAAGGCAGCTCTCACAGGAACTTTCTCCAATAGGTTTTCACTAAACCGTTTAAATTTTAAAATGTTTACATCCTGAGCCAAATGCAGAAAAAAGACCCTCTTCTCAATGCTGAACTGTGGAATCAAGAGGATTCCTACCATTTAATCTAGTATAGCATTGTCATTTCATATCAAGAATAACTTCTTTCCTGTCTGTTTTCAGGAAATATAATCTAACAGGCAGAAGAAATTTGACTCAGATTGCATTATTTTTCACCTAGCAAGTCTGTATTCTAAATGTAAGGTTCTCTAGTAACTACTATTGTAATATATAATTATATGAAGATTGAAAACCTTTTTTTTTCTCAATTTAAAATTGTTGCTGACAGCTCCTCTCCAGGACACAAACTGACTCAGTATCTTGTCACAGTCTGAAAATGTCTTCACTATCTTAATTGTCCCTCTTTCCTTAGTGTTGTTTTTCTGTGACTTTTCCCCCCTTTCTTATTCCCATTTTCATTGTTCCTTGTTTCTCCATATTTCCTCATGGGCTTCCAGCTGACTCTGTCCTCGGGTTCCATTCTCCTCTCTACTTTGTCTACAACCGTTTTCATTTTTAAATTTAATCATCCTTATTAACTGCTTTCTCTACTCTAGGTGCCTCTAATTGACTAGTAAGAGAGGAAGGGAGGAAAATTTCCCTCCAAGCTGGACATTCATACTGGCATCATAAGTGGAAAATTTTCCATACACCAAGGTACTTACCCTCAAAATTCCCCTTTGCAGTAAATATTTGTCGCTTGTTTCAAACAGAAAACTACAGAAATGATCACATCATCAAGAAGACATCGTATTAAAAAAAAGAAAAATGGCACTCTTAAGCCTTAATGGGTATCTGGAAAATATCTAACTCAGAAGGAAGATTCCTGAAATGCTGAGTGGAGGGTGAATGCTTTCTGAGGGAAAGCCTGGATCAGCTACATTTCAAGGAATCTGAGTGCTCATAAGTTGACAATTTTGTATGTTATGAAGGGGCCTTTTTGTGTGTGTGTTAGAGGTTTTTATATAAACATCTTCCCAGTGACTGTGCAGAAAGTTTTGGAAGTTGGTCTAAATCTAGAAAGTTTAAATATGGTCCAACTACGGTTGGACTTGATCTTGGAGGTCTTTTCCAACTGTAATGATTTTGGGATTCTGTACAGGGATACCCCATTTAACTGAGTTGTGCTGCTTTTGAGGGGAGGCTCTGACAAAGTTAAGTATTGATGATTACTTATTTCTCAACAGAGATGCATCCGGACATTAAAGCACTTCCCGTAAGCATTTTCTTTACTAGGAAGAAAGTCTTTAGACTGACCACTAAACTCACATTAGATATGATCATGGAACAAGATGTAGTTTCATCTAGATACACACAAAATATTAGACTCGTGCTACAAATGGTATAAAAACATATTCTGCATATGTAAAAACAGAGTATATAAAAATAAACATTGTGTATGTGTGCATCTCTTCACACAAATCCAATAACAGGTACATGCACTTACATTGAATAAAACTTATTGACAAACACAAAACCCAGCACCAGCAGAAAAGCAGTTGCTGCAAATGGTATATTTCAGTAGCAAAAGAGATTTTAACCCATTCTTTACTATCAGCTACATTTCTAACTTGAACAAAAAATGTTATCCATCATCTTGTCTCAGAACTCAAAGTACTGCCTTCACTGTATTTCCAATCGGAGGAGACAAACCCAGTTTTAACCTGGAGCTGACACACAGTTACTTACCTAAACCTGTACCAGGAGCTGTGAGCTTAACTGAAAATTGGAGTCAAATAATCCAACTATTAATGCTGTGCTTTTCCCATGAGGTGATTGCTCTCACCGTGGCAGCAGCATGAGTAACGTGAACAAGATTAGTGTTTCTTTCATCCAAGGCTGATATCCGTGTTATCTTCATACTTGGGAAGCAATTTGTAATTTTGGCATTAATTTGTCCTTTTAGGTGCAGGCTTAGTATTTCCTGTGCTGCGGAAATTCACATGGTCTATGGCTTGACATGCTGGATCACAGTCCAGAAAGGGCAGTGGAAGAAAAATAAGTGTGTCATTTTGACTTTAAAATGGAATTTAGCATTTAGAATGAAATACACTGATAGAAACTTCATTTAGAAGTGTTTTCTGGTGTCACTGTGAAAAAGCATACAGCCCAGACTACCACAAGTCTTATAAAAATAATCCAAGTATTTGGACAAAATAGGACTTTTAAAATGAGAAATAAGAAAAAAGTTATTAATAAATGATGAATTAATTTAAGATAATCCTCAGAAACAGAGCTAGAAAACTGAAATACCATTAAAAGTCTCCTTTCCTGCCTTTGTCTGTAACCTTATCTCACTATTATCACTACAATTGGGATTTTTCAGGTGAAATAATCATCTGTTTTGTGGAATGCTTCCTCAGCACTCTTGTCAATTTTCCTAAATTTTTTTTTTGAGAGAAACGTGTTCCATTATGTGCCATATTTTCCTTTTTCTTTTAATGCACAGAATATTTTATTATGACACTTTACAAAGGTGATATACATTGATTTATTGATTTTTAAAAAGGAAATTTGTTTAGGATAAAAATAATTCCTGTTGCCTGTTAACTGCTATTAATTCTACGCCCCCTTCTCTATGTTAGGTACTATTATTTCACCCTACAGTGACACCCTACTCACAGGCACGTACTGCTCAATGCTGTTGGGATCTGCTTTACAGATCCAAGTGATTTGTGGTCTCACTGTGATCATTGAGACTCAGATTCACCTCACTCGGGTGGCAAGGGTGAATTCCTGAATTTCTTCATCTATTCTCGGTCCTTAAGCATATACTGGGCATATAAAGCTTTTTCTTTTTATACAAAATAACATCATTGATCGTTTGAAAGTTCCTTACTCTTAAAACTTGGTCAGACTTAGAGCAGGCTTGAAATTTCTTGCAAGGAGAAAAATGCTTATTGAACATGAGACCACTTTTGAAGCATTCTGTGTAATTGAATCATTAGACTTTTGGCTTTAATTCTTGGCAAAACTCATCTAGATGAGGGGGGGAAAAAAATCAAGATAAGTTATAAAATATTCCTTTATCACTATTTTTTTCCTGTTCAGTCCAACTAAGTATCACATCAGTATGGGGAATATAGTGTTTAAGTTAACACAACAGCACAGTTCATATCTCAGCAACCACTAAACTAGTTATTTTATGTGAGGGAAAAAAGATAGTTTTAATGCAACAAATAGACAGCTCTCTTTCTTTCCATGTTAATCTAAAGCTCGGTTTGAGACTTTCTCTCTGAGTGATTTTCAATTAAAGAGGAGACGCTTTTAGTTAGCCTTTCAAAGGAAATTTAAAGAGCCAGGTAAGACATTAAGCTGGCATATTAGTTGTTAAACTGGCATATAGCAATAATTTAAGTTTTAGATTTCAGGACAATCGTGGGTTTGTTTTTGTTTTGTCTTTTAAAGGGAAATATTTAGAGAAGTAAAAAAGCCCCAAAACAGTAAAACCATTGCACATGGTGAGGGCTGTAGGCACACTGCATTCACCACTGCATTAGCATCACAACTTATGCCCTGCATGGCACTCAGAGGCTGTTAGAAACTGTTGACTGTTTCAGGGCTCTGTGCAGGCAGCTCAAAGGCGATGTTACCTGAGCCATCGCTGAAGTGCTCTGCCAATGCACTTTTCTGCCTGGGGGACCGTAGCGTGGCCAGAGGGCTCCTCGTGGTTCAGCCTCAGCAATTCTTCAGAGAACTGAGGGAAATCATCCCTGTTTGGATCCCTCAGCACAGCAAAGCCATGCCCGGGGCTCTGAGCACTCACTGATGGCTGCTGGGGGAGTTCTGAGAGCAGTGAGACTGCTACATGGGAAACACCAGCCTTTTTCTTTATCCTCTTTGCCATGCAAGGCTTTCCCCTGAGGGATGTAGTAGGATTTCTGTTGCCCTGGAAGGGTACAAATACAGGTTGCTGAACTGCATTCAGAGTTATTTTTTTTTAAATACAAATTGGTAGCAAGAGTTGTCCAAGACTATCACACAATCAAGGACTCTTAGCTCCTCTGTTCAGTAAATACAGTGACATGCAAACAAGGACTAGCCAACCCTAATCAAGAAGAATGGCTTTGTAATTAGATGGGATTGTTTGTTAGTCCAAGAAATTAGAGAAAGTTCTTACAGCACAAACAATAACAGAGTTTATTGCCTCTGTAGTAATTTTTTCTCTTCACAGTCTCATGATTTGCAATAACATTCTGATTTTCATTTTAAGTCTTTTGGATTTTGCTACTTTCCACTGCCTTACTTTTGGGCTATAATGAATGAAGATAATATATTATCTTAATAATTTATCATTACAATAATGCTGTGGTAGTTTTGGGGATTTTCTCTTCTTTTATTTGGTTGGGTTTGGATTGGTTTTGTTTTTTCATAAGGAAGTCAAGAGAAACCATTCTTTTTTTAATGTCACCTTCCCCCTCTTATGTCTGTTCCCTGTTAAGTGCAGCCATTTCACCACACCAATACAGAGAGTTGAAGCAGGAGCTTCAGTAAAAAATCCCACATTGATGTTTCCAGATACTTGAGTATTTTATCTCTCTAAAAACTTGAGCAAAGAAAGTGGGACTGCAGAGCAGAATGGCAGGTGTAAGGCCATTAGCATTTCAAGTTACACTGGTACCTCACAATCAGGATTAATGAGGGTCAATATAGAGATTTCATTGCTAATAAGCGTAAGAAGAAGTAAATCAGGATCCTACTCCTTTTAGCTTGACATAAGGTGGTCACAGATCACTTCCAACACTTTCTTAGATGAATGATAAGCCATGGTAGATGAAGCAGAGCTTATTTGTGTCATTACAAATGCATAAAGCAAGCTCCCTTGGGCTATCAATTGGTCCTTTTATCCTCCCTCTGTGTGAGATCTGAACAGGTTTGCATCTCAGTCTCTGAAGCTGTATTCATGGCAGCTTAAGTGTTACCTCATGAACACCTTCCAAAGATCAGACTTGCCACAATTGCAGTCACCAGTCTGAAATATATAGATGGCTGCATCAAGTCTCCACAGTTCCTCATGGCTGCACACAGTCCTCAGTTTGTGGCTACACACAGACCTCAGACCTTTTCCAGCAAGGTCTACAAATGGCCAGAATTATGTGCAGTTGTTTGTATGGATGCCAAAGAGATCCGTAAATAGACAAAGCTTGATTTTGTATGGGGTAAGTTATGTTGAATCACCTGAATATATGAGACCAGAGGCTCACCACCACCAAGATATAAAGATTTTCAAAAAACTGAACTACTACACAAGTATATAATGTTGTAGGGAATAGAAGTTAAACCCAAAAATTATTCCTAAATAGAAAATTATATATATATATATATATAAACTTAATTGGTCAGGATAATTCACAGAATCTTAGAATGGTTTAGGTTAGAAGTGACCTGAAAAATCATCTAGTTCCTACCCCTCTGCCATGGCCAGGGACACCTCCCACTAGACCACACTGTTCAGGGCCTGATCCAACCTGGCCTTGAACACTTCCAGGGTAGGGAGAACCACAGCTCCTCTGGGCAACCTGGGCCAGTGTCTTGCCACCTTCAAAGTCAAGAATTTCTTCCTAACATCTAATCAAAATCTACCCTCTGACAGTTTAAAGCCATTCCCCCTTGTCCTCACTTCATGCCAATGTCCAAAGTCCCTCTCCAGTTCTCTTGGAGCCCCTTTAGGCACTGGAAGAGTCTCTAAGGTCTCCCCAGAGCCTTCTCTTCTGCAGGTTGAACAACTCCAACTCTCAGCCTGTTTCCATAACAAAGGTGCTTCAGCTTTTTGACCATCTTTGTGGCCTCCCCTGAACTCTTTCCAAGAGGTCCACATCCTTCTTTTTTTAAGAGTCCCAGAGCTGGATGCTGTACTGTGTTTGTTTTTGGGGTTGCCTTAATCCAGATGTAAGACCTTGCACTTGGCCTTGTTGAACTCCAGGAGGCTGACTCAGCCAGCTGGAAAAAGTTCAAATCACAAAACTATAATTGTTTCTATATACCAGGCTTACTCCACTCCCTGCACCCAGCTGACTGTCAGCTCTTAAGCTGTTCCTGTAGCCTTTGCAGTGCTGTTACCTACCAAAATGGATTCCCTGTGCTTGCATTTAGTTTCTGCACTGAGCAGTCAGGAATGTTCACACACAATTAACAGGACTCGATTCTTGGAGCTCAGTAGTGTTGTGCACCTTTATCCAAGCTAAGTCCCTACCCCTTATAGTCAATGCATTGCTTTTGAACATTCACTTCAAAGAAGTACAAAGGGATGTTCAATAAACTTAAAACACAGAAGAGAGGTGGAACTATCTGAGTGTACTCTTATCACATTAGGAAGTTGCCTTGTAGTGATGTACTTGGGATAGGATGCAGCACAAGTCAGGTTCTCTAGGAAGTTAATCATATGCAAACATCAATAGTTCTGCCTCTGATATGTGGTTCTAAAAAAACAGCTAATTTGCATTTTGCACTTTCCCTTTTACATCTGAAATCAAATAAAAAAATAAATTTTAAAAAATTGCCCACTGTGTTAATTTTATTTTTAGCTTCACTATGTATTTAATGAAATAAGGAACCTTTTTCGTGTATGATGGTTTTATTCCTGGGCACAAAGAAAGGTGAAGTGTAGAAAATCTGCCTTTTCCTCCAAATGTACTGGCTATGACAATGCTCAGGGAGAACAGCCAAAGCTGTACTTGCTGGATAATATCCACATACCTCCTATTTTCCAGAAGTTGCCATCAGTTATAAAGGTGCACATCTTAAAAGAAAAAATATGTCATTGTGTAACAGTGACTGTGATAATCCCAGGTCTCTCTGAAGGTTATTGTATCATCTGGTCACCAACTGCTTCAAAGCACCAGAGCTGTTGGACCACAAAGAACTGCTAAAAGCAACATGATTTCCTAAGTGCTGATGACAATTTAGGACTAATGACGTCAAAAAGCCATCCTTCACCTCTACCCTCTTTTGCCTCCCTGCAGGAGGTAAATCAAACTCTTGTGCTGAAATATACCTGTGTGCTCCAGGAAATGTTTTCTTTCACTATAAAAATTCACTGAGATTGTGCTGCAATACTGATGTAATGAAATATATATATGACAAAGGAAGATATAGGCAAGAAGTCACATCATTAATTTTTTCAGTGGAAATCTGAGATTCTCAAAGTTTGGAACACCACACTATACAATTAAAGAATTTTCATAATGAAAGAGTTTGTTGGAAACCACAAAAGGAAAAGGAGTTGTTTTGGAAGACACAAAGAGTGTTTATTTGACTCTTTCATATAAAGTGGTTGGCTCTAGATTAGAGCTGGGGGTAGGAGGAGACATTATACCTGCCTAGAGAAACATCCTCCTTCACATGACTCTGAACAAGCATTCTGCCTATCTGCTGCTTGCACCTTTGTCACACTGGCACATTTCAGCCTGTGCCCAAGAACACAGAGTGCTGAGCTTTCTAAATAAGTTTTAAAACAATTTTCTTTCATCCAACACAGCAAATATTAAAAGTATGGAAAAAATAGTAATAGACATCAAGACAAAAGGAGAAAAAGGCCTAGGAAAATTGGAAAAAAGTAATATAAACCATTTCAGACACTGTAACTAATCATACATGTAAGTCTAGTAATTCTGAGTTTCATTTGGAAAGCTCTGTTTTCTTCTGAAGGGTTCGGATGGAAGCTTGAAAGCATTTGGAAGCCTTGTTCTGTACCAGAAAAAGAAGTCAAGCAAGATCCTAATTAAAGACAATGAAGAAATTAACAACTGAAAACTAGAGAACAAAAAGAGCACATAAAAGAAAAGGAGAACAAAAGTCATGATGGTCACTGTCGAATTTTTTTTCCCATTGTCTTTTGTATTTTCTGTGTGATGAGTCACCCAACCTACAGTTTCAACACCCCAGAAATGTGTGTATCTCCACAGGTATCATACATCAGACAATTCTGGGTTCGTTTCCCCATCAGAAGCTGAAAGCAGATGTTATACAGAAAACAATTTAGCTGCATTCTTGAAGAAAAGCCCTCAGAGTCCATTTGAGGGAAATCCTGAAGAATTCTTTAGAGAACTTCCTCTGTGGGTCAGAGAGGCACCTCCTACATTATCCAGTTCTGTGGCAGCTTTCACACTTGTTCTTGCAGCATTAATGTCAGATAAAACAGATGACTAATTCCTTTCTTGCAGTGGTTTCAGTGTCCTTCCTAGAAGGACAACAAGACATCATCTATTGTGGAAGCAGAAAGGATTTGTGAACTGTCTGAACTCACATTCTGCACTGGGAGGCAGCCTATGCTTTGTGCATGGATAGATCATCCTGGAAATCAGGAGATCTGCAGAGAAAACATGTCAGGGACAGGCAACATAACTTTATACTTCAGGCTTCTCTCACACTCAATATATACTAATCTAGTCAAGGAGGGATCATCTCTAAAAGATTAACTTGCCTTGGTAGAGGAGTGGGTATGAAAGCTGAACCTCTGCAGAAAAAGTTGGATTTAATGACAACTTTGAAGTGAATCAACCGGATGAGGAGGAATGGTAGTGTGACATGAAGTCATACAGGTCACCAGGACATCATAAGTTATTTCTTCTCCTTCTATAGCTGCTGGAAGTTTGATGATGCTGAATGTGAGACTCCATAAAAATGTCTAGAGGGATTTTAGAAAAAAATGGCTCCTTTCAGCTGTCTCTTTCTTTTCTAGTTGGAATTTGTTTCCAGTTTTCAGGACCCTATGTTCTGGATTTTTTCTCCTAATGTTTGAATGGGATTTACCCTTTAAATATCACCAAAATTTTTCACAGAAGACGAATTATAACCACTTCATACTATTTCAGTGCTCACATACATCATAAAAGACTAACTATGAAATTGGCACCTTTCCAGTTATAGGCATTGAAACCCTACAAAATTACACATTTGAATCACATACTCTGATAAAAAAAGAACAACTTATTTTCTGTCACCATTGTATAAACAGAAAAAAAGTAGCCAAAAGGAGCAGAAGTCACAACTGTGTGCAAAAGTTGAGAAGTCCTGGTGTGATGCAAATCTGTGTGTGTGTAACTGCGAGCCCCACTCTGACATCTCTGCTGGCTCAGTGCTGGAGGTGTGGTGGGTGGGCCCATCCACTGCTGGTTTGGAACAAGCTGTTAGTGAGGTTCACATCTGAGAGTTGTGTGTGTGAATCTGGAATTCTGGAAACAACACAGGGCTGGCATTAATGAAAAATGAAAATAACATTGTCGTGGGGTATAGGTGAAATTCATGGCAAAAACACCCAGTGCCATTCTAGACCTTGGTCTTAGTACCCTTAGTGACAGGTTTAGCTGTTGGATTTCTGATATGGGAACAACTTGCAGGAGAATTCTGAAATATGTTATTGAATAACAAGTGTTACTTTGTGCTGCTTGGGTTTTGTGAGCATATTCCAGCAGCTACAGAGCAGCCAGCTACATAATAAAATTGAAAATATAATCAGTATGTAAGTGGAAAGCTAAGGATAAAACTGTGTCACACCTGTTCTAAGCTAAAATCTACAAGCTAAATCATCAGGTCAGCACCATGTACAGAAGAGTCTGAAAGCAGGGAATCTCAGGAGTCACCCAGCAAAAGGTTGGGCATCAAACTGATCAATAAAATAACTATTTGGGTATTATTTCTCCATAACTCATGTATGATAACTTATAGAAAGAATCTACCTTGACAGATGGTTCCTAGTTTTGTCTCTAGTAAAGCTGATGGGACCATATCTCAACATTTAAGTGTAAGAAGCACTGCTTTATTCTTTTCTAACACTTACAATAAATAAATAATTAAAATATCCTTCTCTCACGTCTCCATGTATAGGAAGTATAGATACAATTAAAAAAAAAAAAAAAGAACCCATACAATCCTGTAGGCTTTTTGAACACAGGTAGTGACATTCTTTTTCTAGATTCTGAATTATACATTGGTTCTTTCAAGGAAATGGCATAAAATATGGCAGTTCTCTTTTCAACAAGAATTAAAAAAACCTAACAGCTTCATTACAGGTTACTGTGGAGTTGGAGATTTCAAACCAAAGTTTTCTAATAGCACAGGAAATGTAGAATTTTGTACAAATAAGACTGACTGAAATCGCTGTTCAACTCTTTTAAAATTATCCAACGATTTACTACCAATTTATCTGTTTCTAAAATTGAGAGAAAGTTACCATTATAGTCTCTCTGCAAGGTGATAGAAAATATTCAAGGTCTTGCAAGAACTTTACCAAGTGGAGAAGAAATCAAATAAACAGAATCTGAATATACATTAACTTGGTTTAAATTCAGACATAAGCTCTTTCTCAAGCATGAGAGGACTACAGGTGATAGCATTTGAAACAACCTTATAGAACATATCTGTTTTCAAGCACTGACTCTGCTTCAGGTATTCAAGCATTCTGTTAGGAACAAATTTCCTTGCAGCACTCAGAACATTACATAAGAAACAGTGACAGCAGCACTTGGCATATCTTCTAGAAACACACCATTTATTTACAGACTTAAAGAGAGCCTGGACATTCATCTAGGCAGCTCGTTATGCAATTTATATGGTACAATTTGCTTCTAAAATAAAAGAAGAGTACAGACTACCTTTTACGTCTTTATATAATATGCCATGCAGGAACTATAGGCATTACACAAATTTGGGGTTGGAGTCTATACAGATTTCCAATATAGTTAAGTATAGTCATTAAATTCCAAGCCTGTATGTTCTTTTCAAATTTTCTTTCATTTAGAAACACTCTCAAAAGAAAACAGATAGTGCAGGGGTTTTTTAAAGATTCTTTTTGCTAAATTTTACCCTCCTACAGCTTAATATTCAGGCACAAACAACACATGAAAGGGAGTAATAAACTCTAAAAGGCAGAGTCAGTGCAGATGCAAATTTGCACTGTTCTCAGGCAGAGCAAATGTGATTGTTCCTCTCCATGAATTACAAGAGGAACACAGATTAGGTTTGCTATAAATCTCAGTAAACTCATTTTTACGGTTATATTATTGCATATCAGAGTGATAATTCATGTGACAATTGTAGAAATCACATGAACACTCAGCATCAACTGATTTTTGCCAAACTTCCTTTATTTAGCTATAATATCAATTTGCATATTTCGATTTAGTCAGCATAATTTTTAAACTGTTAAGCTAATGATAAATGAGGCTGTTTGTTGCCAAACGAGGGGATTATTGCACAACTGTTGATCCGATGGCCATCCTTACAATAACAAAGGCAATTATTTATGGGTTAGTATTGCTTCCTCTGCTTTGCTTTGCAGAGTTTCACTACTTGATAACAAAGACAATACAAAGTGCCTTGCAAAGCTGACAGACTTTCCTACTGTGCACTTCTGATGTAAAGCTTTGGTTTTACAAACCCATTTGAACGTTATCACCCACTTTTAAATTTAAAATGCTCAAATAAGCAAAAAGTCTCTATCAATAACACATACATCTTTTCCCACACACAAAAACAAGGCACCAAAGTTAATCCTTTTCTAGTGCTTCAGACACAGTGATAGGATACTTTGCCATTTAATTCTGAGACATTTCTGGAGGTGATCCCACATTTTAACCAATATATCCCTTGTTGCTCTGTGCTATTTGTTCAGTATATTTACAGACTAAAAGAAAAGCACTAGGCTATTAGGCACTGTCATTAAAATACAAAGCTACTGGAATCGTGGACATCATACAGAGGGGAAGAAAAGCAACCTATCACCCCAGCCATCACACTGACTGCAGTAGAAGCCAGCTTTTGGCATTTATTCACCTTAGCTAATAACACATTGTTATTGAGTGGGTTCATGCAAAATACTGTGTGCAGCAACCACATACAGCCTGACTGAAATTTGGATAGTGATAAAGCCAGGAAACTTACCTGGGCCGCATCATCAGAAGCATTGCCAGCAGGTAAAGGGTGGTGTTCCTTAAGAAAAATAAAAGGATATTATTAACTAAAAGCTATTTCTGAATTATATTCCCCACCCACCCACCCCCTGCTTAATACTGATTTTAAATAATCAGCTAGCTTTATTATTTGTAGATTTCATTAGGGAAAGGAAAAGTGAACCTTGGATCTGTAAGCGAGACGCATATTGGAACAGGACCCTGGAATGTCTATTCAGTGCAGGAAGAGGGTCAGAAAACAAATTCATTAGTCAGTGACCATTTTTTTCACTGCTGAGTCTTTGTCAGAATTAATCCAAGTTCCTAGAAGGCCAATATACCAGAGAGTGTATGAAATTCTGGTTATGATGATTCAGAGGCATTTTGATGACTTTGGAAGAGTGTTCTATGATGTACAAGCTATGGTCTATTTGTCACCTGCCCAGATTAAGGGTGAAAAATGTAATGCTATTGAAGTCAATGGAAAAGTTCCACTGGCCTCAGTGGAAATAGGATTTACTAGGAAAAAGTCATATACTCTTTCAGACACAAGATGAAATTCAGAGTCTCCCTGGCATTTTAGGTTTATATTAAAAAGCATAACCATTAACAGCTCTTCAAAAAAGACCACCAGTGAAGTAGTAGCAGCTTTATATTAAGTCAGTACACAAACCACAAGAGAAATTTCAGAAAGCTTTAATAAATATAGTATCTATTTGAATAAACGTTAACACAGGTAACCTTTTTGTCTGCTCAATTCTCATGTCATATGATCCTATTGGCATTTCCTGAATGATGACAAAATCTGATATTGTAGATAATAACTGCAAGTCTTTGATTTAAATGCCAGCTAGAACTCAAGCAGAGGAATCAGACTGAGCTGCTACGCAGAATCACCACTATGAATCCCATTCTGATTTCTGTATTTTCAAAGACTTAGGATCCAGCAATCAAAACCACATTCACCTTTTTTTAGATGTCTTTCTCTCTCTGTTCTCCATTTCCCCAGTCCTTTTCTTTTCTAAGCATTCTTTGGCAAATAAATGGTATTTATGTTCAACACACAGTAGTGTTTCTTGAACAGTGCCCAAGGTGTTGTCTCGGCACATACCACTTTCCCAGACCTGTGCTGACACCACTGGCAATTTTAAAGTACAAAGATATTTTGTCATGACACAGCAGTAGAGAAGTTGAATTCACAGTTGGTGATAATGAAAAATAGGCACCTGTCATAGGTGAATCATCCTGGACAAGGAAAATGTTATAAGCTGAAGGAATTAAAGAATCAAAATTTGTGAACTACTTTATACCGTGAGACGCTTTTAGTATAAAGACTCCTTGCCTAACTCACAGCCCATAATCGAAACTAGAAAAATTCCACACAAGATGGTTTTGTAAAGAGCCTACCTGGAAGGAAAATCCACCTAAAGAAAATTCAAATAAAACAGTAAAATTGTGCCAAGAGCCTTTGTACCAAAAGCAAAAGAGAGAGAGGTAAACTCATGTATATTAACCAGCAAGTACCAAATATTCAGGTTCCCTGCTTTGGACATGGAATTCTGGATTTATCCCCCAGTTAGTCCACATGGCAGAGCATCCTATCAGTCTCATCTGGAATGGAACAACTTCCAACTCCAGAAGGACTGGAGTGCTGCAACAAACTACCTCAAACACAGAAGAATTTAGAGAAGAGGCACCAGGACATGATGATATCTCTGAAGGGACGCATTTATGTCTGCAATGCACAAAACTTGCACATTCTATCCAGTTGCACCACATGAAAAAAAAACAACTGGCTGGAAACATAACAAATATTCTGTCACTGATGTATTTTCTGGTTCTCGCTGAGTCACAGCTCACAACAGTCCTGTTGTAACATTCCAGAGTGCAGAAACACTTGGTTTTCTGACACTGCAGTTCTACTGTACCTGCAGAGGTTCCTTGGAGCCCTGAGCCAGAGAGATCCATAGAGACCACTACATTCAACCTCTCCCTCTCCATGCTCCACTTCCTTAAATACCTGAAATACCTGAAATCAGCTACAGCTGTGGCTGGAGTGAATAGCAGAGGCCCCTCGGCTATGGCAAAAAGCTATCAACTTTTCTCCTAAAATAAAAAAAAAAAAAAAACCCACACACCAAACCCAAAGGAAAAGCAAATCCATGTTCAAACACAGAAAGAAGAGGGGTATAATTCGTCCTGTTCTATACTGTATGTGTGCACACATGCCATAAATTGTAAAGTTCTTTTCCTTGAAACCATATATCTCACATTTTTACCTCTCCTTTCCTTTTCTATTATTTTTCAGTTGAAGAACTGTGATACTACTGTAAGTTTTCTTCTCCAAAGCACTAACTAGTGAAGTCCATGTCTTTCCCTGGGCAGCTTTGGGAGCTTGACCTCCTTACGCCTTCACCTTTGTGAGAAGGTTCTACAGTGAAGATAAAGGAGGAAACAATTGAACCATGGCCTCCCAATTCATTTTTAGCTCTCTATCCATCAGAATAACTTTTATTTGAGGAAAGTTTAGTGAGTTTATACCTTCCCCTACAGGAACAAAATTTGTTCCTAGGCAAAAAAGTAGAGAAAAAATTCCAAGGTTTATATAAATGTCTATTAGTATCGATCTGTAAAGATGCTAAAACTTATAATGAGCTTTTAACAGTAGCTTTACCTCATTCAAAATCTTTTTCCTTAGATGGAAACAACAGCATAAGATCTCAAATATGCTAGATCTTCCCAGCTCCTACCAGTTGTATCTTTTAATCTAGGTAATTAAGTAAGGCTGGATGCAAACAGGGTTTAAAATTCTAGCCATTTTCTACATCAGGTTTTGTATAATCTTAACCATAAAAGTAGAAATCTACATGAATTTTTTATGTCAGTCAAAAACAGGCTGGGACAACCTACTTGTAGCAGGGAGTAGATTGAATGGATGGGTGGATGAATTTAGTTCAATTACTAACAGAATACAAGTTGATATAACTCTGGGAAACTAGTCTAAACAGATATTTAAGAATAAAAAAGGCAGAAAATTCTCAGGAAAAAAAACAACTTAAAGAAACATTATTTTCGTATTCTTTTTAGTTTCAAAATGAATAAATTTTATGCTTCCATTTCAACAGGACTTTTAGATATAGTTATAAACCCATTTAAAAAGTAACTGTATAGTCTTTTCACTACTTTAACTAATATGCTTTAACAGAATCAGCAGGTATGGCAGGAAATACTGCATGATCCACTTTTCATTGTACTAGTTTACTTATTTAGTATAAACAATAATAGAGCTGTGTTTGTAAAATATAAGAGTGGATTTTTTAGCTCTGAGCAGTAGTATTTGTTTTTCTCAGCCTATTAAAGTGACTTGCAACAAATATATACCTCCACCTTCATTAAAAAGAAACAAATGATTATTTAATGTAATTATAGAGGGAACACACTGAGAACCATATGACTGTCTTGGGCAATGATTTTAAAAAAGATCTTTTTGTTCCATCATTTGCAAATAATTTTCCATGATTGATCACATGACTTGATATTCAAGCCTTTTCCAGAGGAACTATCAGACTTATAAATAATTTAGTGGTAACTCTGCATTGAACATGTTTCACCCCACTTCATACTACTGGTATAATCACTTTTTTGTCTAGAAATAATAATTCAACTCTTCTTTGACAATCAGAGTGAATCACACTGAGTTTTTTAATCAACTAGAACACGGGTAGGGCTAGAAAGAGAACTAAAACTACATTCAGAACCTATAAAAACAGAGAATCACAGTAGTATTTCTGCTCTTCGTGTTTCTCTTTGAGCTGTACACATCAATCATGTGCTCAAAACAAAAAGGAGGAGAATTTTAAATAAGGTTAATATGCAAGTCCAAGCAACTGCATCATTCTTTTAACTATTTACCAGATTTTACTGAATGGGGCTACGTTTAAAGCTTAGATGTGAAGGAAAAAATACTGTTCCTAGGGGGAACACGGAACCCAATAACTTTCTTCTTCATGCTTAATAATCTTGTATGTGAGGGACCAATCTAATTTGTGGAAACGAATTGTACCTTAGGGATATGTTATTTCAAACCAAACTGAATATATTATTCATTCTAAAAAGTAGCAATAAAGATTATATAAGATGTAATTCATTATTTTTCTAAATGTTCCATAATTCCACTGGGAGGTGAGACTTAAATAGCTTACAGGAAGCCTACCTTAATTAGGTTGCTTTTCAAATCAAATATAATATAATTTTAACATAAAAATGTCACTCAAGGGAAGCATTCCATTTACAAGGATGATTAATGAAATTTAAAGGGAAAAAACCCCACATAGATCCATGGGTAATAAAACATGTGAAGGAATCTGAGAGAGGGAATGATGCACACGTAAATGGACATGTACAAATATGCAACTTGCTATGAGCTACATACAGATATCTGTCTCATATTCATGCATCCCTACACACACTCACAGAGAAAGGCAATTTGTTACCAGAGCAACCACGGTCAGTTGGTTTTTTTGTCCTCCATCAGAGTTGGTTTGCATTTTCTTTTAGCTCATTTTAGCTACTAGAAGCTAAGAAGAATTTATCATGTGAACAGGTTTATTTAAGCTTAGTTGTTATATTTACATTTGTAAGAATGCCTTTTCTGATTAAAACAAAAAGAAGAAGTTAAAATATTTTTCAGATATTTACAAACAGTTCATTGTAAGACAGTGAAGTTATAATTGAGGTGCTTTGCCTCAGTGGTGCTATTAAAATATTGATGTGAATGCCATAGAAATAGTCATTGTATTTTTCTGTGCTTCAGTTTCTCAGATCCCAGAATGTGGTAATTTCCATAAATATTGACTTTTAATGAGGGTTGTGGTCAACGATTTAATTTGTGGACTGCAATCCCACTGTCATTTAAGAGGTAGCAATAAAAGCTGAAGCTCATATTCTTTAATTCTCAGTGTATGCCTTTCTAAAGACACTTAGTACTAAGTTTTATAAACACTCAAATAGCCTTTAAATGAAGTACTTGAATTCCACTATTACCGTGCACTTGCAACACTCCAGGTACCCAGCCACAGTTGGATTTTCTGCAATTAGGCAGCAAAATTTAAAACTTCTCACTTGTCCTTTTTTTTGCATCCCAGTTAACACTGTAGAAAACATTCTCTAGGAAAACTTAGGCATTCAAAGATTTATACATCCTAGGAAACCATGGTCCTTAGTTGGAAGATGATGGATATAATCCACTTGCAATTCCTTTTTCCTATCAGGAAGAAACTCACTGAAATGAAGAGTATTTTTGCCAAATAGTAAATGAGGGAATAAAAAGCTATACTTTTTTATTTTGTGTTTTACAGTAGTCTGGGCTAAGGTCACTCACATCTTCTGTATTAGAAACAGGTCCATCCTGCATCCTGTAAGTCTATACTTTAAACAGAACAGACTAATGTATTTAATTAATTACAGTCTGTTCATCAGAGACTCTCTTCCAGTAAATAAAAATCATATTACCTCCAGAGAAATTACATATATGAAGGTTAGGGGCTGAAAATCGTAATATTCCTCATAAATGTCAATAGGGATTTTGTAATATGATTTCCCATAGAGCTCAGATATTTTAGTATATAATGTTAAGATGTACTTCACTAGATTGCGAAAAAATTGTTATTAGTTTTTGGCTTAGTGAGAGACTACAGTTTTTAATCAATTCTAGGTCAATCAATTTCTAGTTTGCTTAGAACAAACAACAGATGTTGTTTTGAGTCAAATGAAGCTTTGTTTTTAGCTATATATTTTAACCTTAAAACCTGGTATCTAGTTTTAGCCAGCTTTCTAGATGAAATGTTATTTCAAAATAAAAAAATTTTGAAAAAAAAAAGGCTGTATGTATGTTTATTTTCAAATCTTGTAAGGTATTTCTGGAATTTTAGTTGACTTTTCTGTATGGATAATCCAACATACTTGCCAAACAAAAAGATTACTCACAACTTTGAGTCAATCTACGCAAATCTGCAGAATTAAGTCCCCCTGGACATTCCACCCCTCTGCAGACACCTGTTTTATCATCCACAGAAGGTGAGTCCTACTCACTGTCAATGAAGGAAGCAGGTCGAAATTTCTATATTCTCAAAAAGAGGAGGTTCCAGTAATAAGGAACTGTGAAACCTTGAGAGACTTAGAAATAACCAGGACTCTCTTGTTAATGAATAAAAAACAATTAATCAGTTCCACATAGCAATTTGTAAGGCAAACAGGTAGAGTGACAGATTGTCACGCACGAGCATCATGGACCCAAATACTGATTACATGCTTTATAGTATAATACTCTCTGTGTGTATGACTATGCAGATTTAAAACAAATTACATCCTTTGTTATGATTAACATTTGATGTACTTAATGATGTTTGAGAGATGCCAATCTTCTTTCTTTATTTTTTCAGATTTTTTTTTTTATATCACATCTTCCCTGAGTCTATTTTTTAGCCTTCTCTAAGCTATTTCCTGGGTGGTCCTTTCCTATATGGAAAACATCAAAATGTTAAGGACTGTGACATTTTAGAAGCATCCCAGTCACCTCACAGTAACAGCCCCTGACAGCCTCCCACAGCAGGGTTTTCAGAACATATCAATGATCCTTTATTACAGATGCAAAGAGCTTTTTGGAGCCCACCATGAGCACCTTTACCATTTGGAACAACTAATAGGCATATTCATCAATCAGCTCTTCCTCTTGGGCACTGATTGACCTTATGACCCGAGGAGGAAAAATAGTTTTTACACTGACACAGAGAGTTCTACAGAACCAGGTGGGTTCTCTGACCTCTTGTGTTGACAATAGGAAACTACTGAGCCATTGGCTGAAGGTAAGTAGAGATATTCTCCTTTACATGCTGATGGTGATGTTCTCTGAGCTAAGGTGACACAGCTCTCAAAAGCCATTATTCCACACATGGACCTTTCAGCTCCATGTCTTCCCCTAGGAGAGCTCTTCATCTGCACCTGATGCCCTGGAGCTGGCTTCCCCTCAGCTTGGAATATTCTCAGAGGTTTATAGACCTTCTTCTCCAGCTCAGAGAGCTGCTTCCCATACTGCAGTCAGGGTCACAGCACAGGGTCATGGTGCTTTGAGCAGGCAGGAGATCACAGCCCCTTGGCTCTAGGGTCACTGCATTTCTCCACCTGTGGAACTCAGAAGGTGCTCAGGGGACAGGTCTGTTAGGGAAAAAGGAAAGAAGAAGGGTGAACAGTAAAAGTGGCCTCCTTCTCCTCAGGGTACAACAAAAAGATTGTACAAATGAGATTACCCAAACATACAAGTAAATCACTGACTGTCTTGTAGCAATCATGGACCTCCCACCACCTTCTGCTTCACAAGCTCTTCATGTTAAGTGAGTCACAACATCAGCACCAGCTGCTTCTGAGACCTCAAGGGACTTGTAAGGGCTTGAGGGACGGGGGTAGATCAATATAACAATCTGCAAATCTCTCTGTCCTGAATGTCTGCTACACTTGGGAGTGTAGGGGGACTGAGTGATCTCCAGTTCTGTACTCTAATTGTTACCCAGCAAGTGGTCATTTGGTTTTTTTTTTTCCCAAGGTAGCTTATTAACAACACAAATATTTGAAATTAAATAAGGAGGATTATATTTTTCATATTCAGGTGAATCATTTGGGACTCAACTATGGTCACTATGGTTTAGGTAAGTGGGGATCACCAAGAAATAAGGAGAGAAAAGTAAAAATCAACTTCTGGAAGAAATATTTTTCAAAGGAAAGGAGAGATTTTGGTTGTCGGGTTTTATTTCCTATGATTTTACAGCCTGCTCTTTGATTTTCAGTGCAAGAAACAGTCTGCCTGTCTTATCTGTAAAGGAAGATAAGGGCACATCACATTATTGTATTTTGAACCAACTTTTAGCCTTAGACTCTGCTCTGAGGTCTCATTATTCCCAGAGGATATAGATAGAAATGTCTGTCTCGGGTACAATTTTTTTTTTACTTCAAATTATATGACAAGTCTTTAAGAGAAGTTATTTGTCCATTATGCTACAATATGTCTAGAAATGGTATCCATCATGACTGAGGAAAAATCATTCATTTTCAGACCTGTCAGTCTGAGCAGACAAAATAGGTAGAGATCTCAGCGCAGAAAAACAGAGGCAGCTCATCCTCCATTAAAGTTTAGCACCATCAAGGGACCTCTGACATCCAGTAAGTCAGTTCTTCCTTCCTAGCACTTACTTGTACTTTTTTAACAGGAAGTTCACACTTAGAGTTAGGAGTACATCTATTTTAACTTTGATAGCAGGAGAGTGCTGAAAAGAAATGGAAAAGCTCAAGTGCCTACTCAACCTGTACCTGTGCTGTACATGAAAACAAGCAGACAGAGTTACACACTCACAGTTTATCCACTGTTTGTGATATCCCAGGGAAACTGAGGCAGTGAATGGTTAGTACAAGATTCAGAATAGAGGTTAAAGGAAGAGTATTAGGGAGGTGCAGCAAAATCATTATATTTTGGAAAGCATAGTGACTTGCCATATGATGTGATGATGCTGTTACTTCTTGGACAGAAGTCTGACATCATACTCCATCTGCTCACAGAAATAACAGCACTGTCAGGAACCAAACTATGACAGTAAAAGTTACATTAATCCCTTCTGTAATACAGATTTTTATATACATCCTTATATCAGATTACATAAATAACTTTTAAAAAATATTCTAAAATAAAATACTAGAAAATTCTCTAGTTTTTAATGAGAAACCTGGTTGCACAGGTTAGTTAGAAATAGAAATTGTGTTAACTTTGGTTAATGGGTAACCTTTCCTCCCCTCAATCCCCAATATGCATAGCTTTATGCATCAAAAGAGAAACTTAATCTTGAGAACATTAGGCATCTTCTCCTTCTAAGATGTTTGTTTGTTTCTATAGATTTCCCACTAAAAGGTGGACTGCAATTCATAAATGTCATTTTGCTAATCTAGTTTATCCTAGTGGACATAAAAAACCCCAACCAAACAAAAACAACAAAAAAGATGGCTTGAATTAAAGCATTTTTATCACACAATACCATGTACATCAAAACAAATTGCATGTGTAATTGTATTTTGACCATGTTCTTATTATCTATTATAAATCTTGTGTCTGAGTATAGATATTGTACAATTACTTTCAACATTTGGCATAATTGTTTTGATCTTAACTGTTATTCATTCTAAGAGAAAAATACAGTGTATAATACAAAGGAAGCATTTATGAGTAATGATGCTTCTCAACTAAGCCATTTTCATTTTCCCATTTAATAACTACAGAGCTATTGTAATGGTTATGTTCTGTGTGTGGCCCAAATTATGTGGCAATTCCTAATATAATGATACAGCTATGGTAACTGCAATTCCTGAAAAGCAAATCAGATAGTCTAAATAAAAAGAGAGCTCTATGTCACCTGTCTGTAGCCAAATGTCAAGTTAACAATATTTCAAATAGAAAAAATACATTATTAGGCTTTTCTATCACAGTAGCTGGCATCCAATTCACCTAATTTTTGCCACCAGAAAGTAAGGAGTGGAATCTAATTCTAAAATATCAGTTTATTGCACAATCAATTACCAGAAGATAATTAATTCCTTCTTAAAATATGTAGGCTGGATTGTTCTCTGGAGAACACATTTACTGACTACAAATCACTTTCAGACAAGTTTTGCAGATTAGGCACCTAACTAACACACAGGTAAATGTGTTTAGGCTTCTGAAGTCAACCCCCTGTACACCACCTATTCTTCTATATCATTTGACTTCCCTCTAACAGCAACTTCAATTACTCAAAAAATCTGACTTCTCAGAAAACACTCTGAAAAACAGTAACAGGTAAAAGAATTTTTCTACCCTGAGCAGGAGGGACAAATTTATCAATCAAGCCAAAAGTAACTCCAGTATCTCCCTACATCACCCACAGTTTATCATCCTGTCTTCACTGGGGGAAAGCCCTAATGTTTCAGAAGGGAGAGAATAATCCAGGGAGTCATGATAAAGTAATATTCCTATAGAAGGTGAAACAAATATTAATTTCTGGTTGGTCAGATGACTAACTGAAACTACTGAATGTTATGTTTTCCTGTAACTAAGTGCTATGAGAGTATTTAGGGAAAAAAAAAAAAAAAGTTGTCATGAAATGCTCCAGGAAGACACACAGACCACCCAAAAGATTCAGGAGGATTTCTCAGTACACACAGGTTGAAGATTCCTTCTGAAAAGCCGAATTAAATCATGCTCATCTTAGAAAGCTGTTCCAGCTCACATCAAACATTTGGAATGATAAGAAGTTGCATCTTTGCCTCCTCTGTCAGACAGCTTGGAAATCCTGTCCTAATTAGGCAAGGAATGTCTCCAACCTCAGTTAACAGTCTTGGAGAGAAGGATCATCGTGCCTCACACGATTCACATGCATCCATGCACAAGCACTTCCAAAGAGAGAGAAAGCCTTCTCTCATATTCCTCTTGGATAAGGCAACTCTTTGCAACATAACACTTGCTATTCCAAATTCTGGATGTGTTTGGAGAGTTTCCTTTATTCCCACTTGATTATTTTATTATTCCTTTTGAACTGTAGTATTTTTAGCACAGAGAGGAAAAAACAGTAAAGTATTTAATTACTTAAATTTTCTTTCTTTTTTTTTTCTTTTCTTTTTTAGCTTGTCCATTTTTGGGGTGCATTTCTCCAGTTAACACTGAAATGAATTTCAAATGTATATCTCCTCATGATGAGCATTAAATCCCTTTTTAACTTCCTGTATTTCTACACAAGAGCTCCAACTTTGCAAGCACAGTGTGTGGTCTTGGTTTTGAAATGCATATCATTATGCATATCAGTATTCAATTGTGACCATTTAATTAAGTGCTCCAGGTCATTCTTATGACCACAGGTACTGGAAGAAAGGAGGAAGATTAATAGAGTTGTAACTTCTGCCCCGAGGAAGGATGGGTTGACACAGTGAATATGCTGCACTTCCATGGCTGCTCTTGAGCAGCCTCTTCAATCAGGTCATCGACTGAACCCATCCTATGCTCTGTGTTCATATCCCACCATTCTCATCATTTCTTACCACAGAAATATTATATCACTTGCCAAACTCACATATTCTCTATATGTCCCCAGCAAATATTAATTACTCAGTAACAGCCCAGTAGTTTCTTTTTTACCCATTATCAACTTTAAATTGTTTTCTGTGAGGGTGTCACTTTTAAACTTAATCTGCAAAACACCCTGTTATTCCATTTAATTGGAGATTGCAATCACAAAGAAGCTGGAAAATCCAGATATCATAATACTGACTGTTCTGACCAGGTCTGCAAGCCTGTCAGAATGGAACACCACTGAAAGTTTGAAAAGACAAATTCCAGAAAACCAGACCAGTAATATAAGAATCAGCATTGCAATAATTAGCTGTCTTAAAGTAACAACTCAGTTGTTCCTTTATTTTACTTAGAATCAATATCAATCCAGTTGATATATAACTCCCAAGTCATGATTTTTAACTTATTCTATACTTGGGTAATTTTATAACCTCAATCTTTTGTGCAACCCTTGTTTTTCTAGTTATTGTTTATGTTAATTGTGGTCCAGGACAACACAGTTAGTTCTTCTACGCCTCCAGAACTTATGTCACCTAGGCTAGAGGATTACATACTATATTTTTAGCAAATGTTTCTTCTTATCCTCTCCAGTCACAGCTGACAACCTTTCCATTTCACCAGGGCTGGAAAGAGCTTGATTTCAAATCCTGGCATAATTATTATTTCTTATGCTGGTTTTACAAAATTATTTTTAACCCAAAAACTATTCATTTTGAAAACCCTTCCTTTTTACTTTATTCACTATTGATATCTCTGTTTTATTTTTGCTTCCCCTTAGTAATTGCATGAACCTTTTAAATAGTAACTCGTATTTACTACCTGTTTCCTGGTTTTATATCCCCTATCCTGTTTTATTGCTGTTCTCCTGTCTGCTTTTCACCCAAATGACTGCCTTGCACAGTATAGATTTATTTAGAGAATAATATAGAGAATAAAACATCTGTGTTTAACAATTTCCAGTCTATGTTGTCTAAAATATCATTAGCATTATATGTCTTCATATCTATTAGAGCAAACATTCCAACTGCTTTCAAAACTCAGGATTACTGCTCCTTTTGTTGATTAAGGTAATGCAGCTCTCAGTGGCTTGGCAGGAACTAAATCAATACAAGTTTGCTCACAGTGCCCAGTTTGGGGGCAGACTCCAGCTCTTCCACACGAGTGAAATGATACGATACCACATATGGTTTCATGGCTGCAGGACTTGCCTTGTAGTATCTGTGGATTTGCTTAATCCTGCTGTAGCTACTTGCTTAAGTAGGGGTCTGCAAATAATTCTTGACTTTAGTTTTTAATTTAATTCTTTAAAAATAGCTTACTTAATAAAGTAGCAGAGATTAAACATATTGGAAAGAGTGATTTTATGGAAAAAAATAAATGCTTCTCATATAAGTGACAAACCAGTATGCTGCAAAAATAAATAAGACTAAAGATAAAAATACTAGGGGAGAAAAAAAAGGATATTTTGCCTGTGGTGAACCAGTCTCTTAAAAAGAAAAATCACTAGGAGGGGATCTGCACATTAATCTGCTTTCTATTTCCATCTGTGTAAGATGCAGCTACGTATGAGTGGAAGAAAAGGCTGCAAGAGCATTCCAGCGCTCTCAGCTCTTGAACTCCCTTTCCTCCCTTCTTTTTCAGCTACAATTTCTAGCAAAGGTTCATGTTCTCAGCACATGCTGCTTCCTAGCCCATGTTCACCTGTTGTTAAGTGGTGCTGGAGAGAATAAATGGACAGCAGAACAGCAGCTGAGGGCAGGACTGGAGTGAGCAGTGGATCCTTGAGGGAAGAGAAGCTTCACAATTGTTAAATTGTTTTTCTCTGTACAACAGCAGTAATAAGACTTGGTTTTATCTGAATGCTCCCTAGACCAACTGTTTTTCCTCTCACTGTCCTTACAATACCTCTACACAACTCTGAAGTCAGATCCTTAAAGTCTTAGCAACTTTCTGCCATTTAAGACACGAATGGTTTTGGGGAGGCTACAAAATAAAATTTAGGGGAGAATTTAACCTTCACTGTTTTGCTGTGTGGTTGCCATGAGATTTGTGTTTCATTAACCTTCTTATAAGTCCAAGGTTTAATTATATACAATTAAAAGCACCTTACTAATCAGGTTTACATATTCTGCATGATACTGGCAGACAACTCCATGGAACTGAAAACATCCCCAAACAGTATATGTATATATATATATATGTATATATATATATATATATAAATATACTTGAATTTCATTAATGGAGCATCATAGTTTGGTTGATATTTAACTGCAAAACTTTGTACCAGATGTTAAGACATCTTCATCCATAATGATCAGCCCCAGAATAAAGGAAGATAAATTGTGTATGACAGTATTAAGTTTGCACACCTCTCTCTCTTCCTTTACTCAGTTTAAAAGAGGTTCTTTTCTCAAGCCCTGCAATTTATTTTTCTTGGGAAGAGAACAGAAAAGATATAGTGAGGAAGTCATTATATGGAACATGTAGTATGGGATTCCCATACTGTTTAATTACTCTGAAATTCAGTTCTCTATAAATCAGAGTATCAGTCATTTCTGATTCTTGTTTGGATTTGATCCAAAAACTTTTCATGTCTGTCCTTCCAATGTTTAATGTTGTATAAGCTTTTTTAAAATCACTTTTGGAAGCAGTTGAATTTGAACACAATGTCTCAATAATAATTATCTGATACAACATGTGAATATTGAATATGAATATGATGCTACTCAATATTTTAGTTACCTTGTTACTTTAGAAGCCACTTAAGTATGATATAAGTCTCAAAATAAATTAGTCATACACCCATGCTTAGGTAACAACTTCTTATATATAAGAAGGCAAGAAGAATCTGCTCTGCAAAGATTAGCTGGCTGGGAGTTAATTGTGCTCCAGTGACTGCTGTGCAACACAGCAAAATCCAAACTCATTTTAACCCTTCTTTTTACTGGTAAAACTACATATAGCAGCTTTAACTCAGAAAAGGTTCTTTCACTCTGAGCAATGAAAGATGTTTTAACCTTGATCTAATATTTCTATTGGTTTTTTGTTGTTGTTGGCTTTTTGTTGATCTGCGTGTGTGTGTGTTTACAGATTTACAAATCACAGAAATATCCTGAATAACACTATTTTTCACCTTTAACAGGAGCATGGGGGGAATGTATCACTGGCTAGATAGAGCTTAACTTAGAGGCTTTAGGTTCTGAGGTACTTTCTTTCCTAGGCCACAATAGCCTTTGAAACACATCAAAAAATGGAAGGAAAAAATAGATTTTGAGCCCTGTCCAGCTGAAGGACAGACTGGACAAGAATGGCTGTTGAATACTTGTCATTTTCTGAATATAAACTCATTGTACTCCCATAAGTCTATTCCATAGAGTCATAGAATGGTTCAGGTTGGAAGGGACCTTAAAGATCTTCTAGTTCCAACTCCCCTGCTATGACAGGGACACCATTTTCCGTTTTGTTTTTTAATATTTTGCTTCTTCCTTCTCCACTCTTTGCTTGGTCGGTCAGTGTATGAAAGGCCTGAAAGCTGTCTTGTTTCTCCAGACTTTTCGACAGAGCTGCTCCCTTTAAAGCTTTTCAGGGAGAGGTTGTGATGGATGGAGACTTGAGTAAAAGCCAAAAGGCATTTAGGAGGTAATGGTCTATGGAAAGAGAATGCCCAGGCCTGGGGTAATTGAAAGAATAAGGTAGCTTTGACAACCACAAGGGAAGCAAAAGGGAGAACTCTCAAAAAGGGCTAAAGTGAATCCTTAGGCAGCTGCTTTTTCTTGTTGTTTTCCATTTTTCCTGAAAAACCGGACTTGCAGAAAGCAGTCAGGGGGTTCTGCTAGAATAAAAGTTAAGAAATGAACCTCTGATCTTTACTCAGAGTTTCTATCCCTTCCAGTACACTGATTCCAACTGCTCAAAAGTTATCTGAATCTTCTGGCAAGCTCAAATGCCCTTCACTGTGTGCTCTGCACATGCCAACTCCCTTATTTCAGTGTGTGTCTCAAAACATCTGATAGTTTACATTAAAAGCATATTGGTCAAACCAAAAGGCTTGCAGAGTTATATTAAAACAACTATTGACATGAACTCTAACAAAAATTGACACATCATATGAAATTCAGCAACCATGTATCTGAACAAATCTGTAACACTCAAGTCATCTCACAAAACTATTTCAAGTACTTGCCAAAACAAGGTGAAAAACACATTGAATGAAACATAAAAATGTATCTCCATTTACCATTGTTGCATTTCTTTCTTGCAGATATTTAACCTTTGGACATTCATAGCCTATTCAATTCATATTTTCTAAAAGTATAGTACAAATGAAACAACATTAGATATACTAATTATAAAAAGCACAACCTCCACTCACTAGGGAATTGTACTTCCCTACACTCAATCTAGCTACAGAATTACATTTACTTTTTAAATATTACCCATATCCATGAACCATTTCAAGATAGGAAAATTGTAGTTTAAAAAGAAATCACTATTGAAAATGTTCTTTCCATACCAAATCTTCATGGAGTTATAGAAGATACTCATATGCTCTTTCATTCCCCTGACTAAAGTGCCTAAGTTAGAAGTCACACACTATATACCTAAAAGTAGAAGGTGGGTGTTCTCTGGACCTAAGTTAAATTCTTACTCTGAGTTGCCCTCTGAAGAAATCTGTCTTTTGTTATGAATTTCATTGCATGTTTAAGATTAGTTTCTGGTTTAGGCACCACAAGTTCTTGAAGTTAGATGGTGCAGTTATCTCTTTATGCACCAAATAGGCTGAACTAAACACATCGAACCACACTTCCTTTTCATCTATAAATATAGACTTAATGAGCTGTAATAAATTCCCAGTATTCAAATTAAATTAAGTCAGTATTATTTTTTTCATAAAATGACAGTCTGTGTTTGGATTAAAAAGAAAATAAAAGAAAACTGAAAGTGCCATCTTTTTAAACTGTTATCTTCATTGCTGGGGCTGGCACGAGTGTGGAAAGCATTTTGAATATTGAAATCCTTGCTATTTTTCCATATGGATTGCCAGCAGCAGTTACAGCACTCCCCATTACATTTTATCAAACTTACTTGTTAAATAGAATAAGGGTATTTACCCTCTGGAAAGAATATGTAAATGAGTAAACAAACACTTGCATAAATAAGAAAGACATACAGGAAGCACATCCTACTGCACTTCACTTGTGCCAGGTGACAGAACAAATATTGAGCTGCACAGGGGTTGAGTGATTTTTGTTCAGAACAGTATCAACAACATGCAGTTCTCTTTTCCTCACTCACCGCCTGTCAGCCCCCTCCGAAATTCGCTATATTTCAGGTGCTGTCTCTGGTTTCCTTGACATAAGTCAATGATTTGTGTCCCATTCAATTTATTTCATGTGAAAATACTCATAGCTCCTCGCCATATGTCAGGGGATGATAATTGCATTGATCCACCTTGCAGTGGGCTCAGTGAGGGCACTCTTCTGATAACTGAGTAACCAGAGGTTGTTGCTTGTTGGAATTAGTGAATTTGACTGTCTGACTGGTTTGATTCCAATCAACCTTGACAGAGAGATGCATAAAAAAGGGTGTGCTAAATGTGCCAATAAGGGAATTACTTTTCAGATTATGTTGTTAGTAGAGATATTGATGAGTAGGCTTTGTGAGCCTAATATAGCACTTTGTTACATTATATTTCCTGTTGAACAGCTGAGTGCTTTCTGATAAAGAATATATTTAATTTTTCATCTCCATTTAGAAAACAAGTATTATTTTAAAGAGCACCATAACTATTTCTAACAATATTTTGCACTCTTCTCTTTGAATGTTCTCATCAGGAAAGGACTCTGAGTGACAAAACCTGTCCTTATGACAATGGACATCCAAACCCCAAATTTATAAGATAGACTAAACACAGAGATGCTCGAAATATAGCCAAACTAGCATCCTTTTGGGGTATAAGATTCTTGCTAGTTGATCCTGCTTCAGAGCCCAGTTACATTTGTTCAAAAAATTATTTTTTGAGATACGTTAACCAGCAACTTCTCTGGTTAATTCCCTGAAAACCTTTATTGAAAAGCCCAAAATATCCAAACATGAAGATACCAGGAAGTGATTAAACTATCATCATATAAGGGTACTTATACTTAAGACTCCTAATTTGAACAGTGACTTTTCATGATTCTGGTGTCTCTCCTGTTTCTTTTCTAATATCCCTCAAGCAGGGTACCTTTAAGTCTGGGGAAAACTAGGTGTAAAATGAGAGATTAACAGCTTCATTTTAAAGCTGTCTCTGAGCAGCCAGACCTCTAAAGAACTTTACAAAAGGTGCAGATGTTCAGCACCTGTTAGAGAACACTGCCAGTAGGATCATATTTACACTGACTTACAGCATGCCAAGCATCCATTAGCATTTATAGGACTTAGGTAAGTGTTTAAGTCCCTCATGCTCACTTCCCTAAGTTTTGAGCAAAACCCAATGTTCTGCATACTAAATATTGCAAGAATCAAATACCAGCATCAATCTCGTTGCTATTCAGCCAAATTTTGCTTTACTGAGCACAGATCCAGGGAAATTGCAGCAAGAGTTTTAATGGGGTGGTTTTGAAAGACAAATGTTATTTAAAGTCAGCAAAAGTACAGGTTTGAAAAGGAAGCTCATAATCACCAAAACTTGTAAATCAGAATGGAAAGCCAAACACATGAGACCATTCCACACCCACTTGTAAATGCATTTAGAATGAACTAATATTTAATATCTAATTTTTTACTCCAATAAAAACTCATAATTACTCCGTAGGTAGAAACGGAAAAAAAAACATGTTTAAAATCACTTAAGGATATTTTAGCTGCTGTAGTAAAGTTTTTGTTTTATATCTTTATTTCACTTTTTAAAGCTCAGTTATGTGACTGGGGGGGATAAAAATATGTTTTCTTCTTTTGCTCAGTGGTGAAAGTGCCCTACACTGTCATGTTGCCTGCACTCAAGTAAGTAATAGTCCAGGACTGCAAGAATACCAGGAATATTAATTTGTTGAATTTGTCATTGGCCAGATATTTTCAGTGAAAATGTATATATGAAAGTAGTAAAGAACTAGATGCAATTCCTGACTGATGAAAAACATGATCATGAGTTAATACATAAAGAGCAGTTGGCTGCTATCTCCATCTTTGGAAAAAAACTGTGGGTGTATCAGCACGCATTCATTGACAGGAAATTAAATTTCTAAGAAAAGAAAATTAGGATAACCATAAGTCCTATGGTTTGTTAATTCATCAGCACAGCAGGATGAACTTAAATAGCAGGTAGTGAGCACATGTTAAATCAGTGAAGCCTGGGTAAAGAGTTTAAGTATTTGCTGACCTCCAGGTGATATGTGGAAGCTTTCCCTAAAAATCAAGGTAAATTTTCAGTTGGAGTCTGATTTAACATTAACTGAAATGAGAAGAAAGAAATTCAGTCTTAAGGGCCTCCAATACACAATCATAATTACAAATCTTACATAATTAGTGGTGAATCAGACCCCTACTTTTGACTACTATTATAATTAGCTACATACAAAATTAATATTGGAAAATTACTATGGACCAAGTGAAAATGTGTGTCGAACAGGAAAGCTTAGTTTACCCATAGCTTTCAGGTTATGTGTGAAAAGCTTTAAGACAGCGAGCAACTGTGTTTTAAAAGTCTAAGTGCCTATTGAAATTTCATCTCCTATTAATGCAGAACAGCAAAAATATTCCTACCATCCTCCTCCCCACTGTATTATTAGTCATGTTTTCCTGCTTTATTTCTTTTTTAATTTCTTTAAACAGCATGTTACAGAAAGGATATAAGAGGGAAATACCTTCTTTAAAAGCTTAATTTTTATCTACTACAATAATAAGAGAGAGAATCTGGGATCCAAAATAATAGCAACAGCAGAAAGACCAAAAAGAATATGTGAAGAGGGAAGAAAGTAAAAGAATGTAGCTGTTTATGAACACCTGGTGGCTGATTTAACTAGCTTTAACATACAATTAGATGTTATGCTGATGCTTCATAGAACTTTTTCAAAAAGCTTTTGGGTATGGACAATTCTGATGGTAAAGAACAAGATACTGATTTATTTGTTTCTTCGGTTCACTTTTTAAATGGTAGCACACATACTTTGTTGTAGGATTGACTTTGGCTGAATTCAATAATAGAAAAAAATACATGAAGATTGTGATAAAATTAAGGTACTTAAGATTCATTTAATTCAGCACTTTGCTCCTCTCATAAAGTCACAGTCATTGCTGGGTAATGACCAAGCCTCAGAATTTGACTATTTGCTGTGTTGTGTGATTTCAACCATGTCATACATTCATATTATTCCATGCTTAGGATGTATATTTGGGCTCCAAATCGACTCTTAAGCCTTTGTGTTATTTGAGTGCTTGAATAATCGTGCCTATGCATCCAGTGGGTGCTTACTTTGCTTGTTGAGCAACTGTTTGGCATAAAACACTATCCTGTCCAAGTGGTTTCTGGAAAACTGCATCCAATATAGAGTAGTCAGTTAACAGCTTTGAGCACAGTTCCTAAAATAGTCAGCATAATCAGATCCACCACACAAAAGGCAGCCTCCTCTTTCACCAAATAGATGAGATAAAGAGATCCTTAATCTGTCAGACAAAGAGGAGAAATAAGACCAAGAAATCCTTATGTTCTATCTATTCTGGTTCTTCTTTGTATCTTTATCCACATCATTTGACCTTGGTGCATTAATTTTCCCTCTCTAATATATTCCCTCTATTACTAGTCTATTCATCAGGCAAAATTTATGGCTTCAGCTGCTCCCATAAAAAAGTTTTAACTACTTAATCTTCTATTATGAGAGAAAAGGGAAAAAATATAATGTGGGATGACTGACCAGCTGATAAAAATGCAAGTTGTGGCATGCAGCACTTTGCAGCTCTTGTTCTACAATAACCATTTCTGCTTCCAAACAGCAAATAATTCCCAGGAGACAAGCACACATGAACAGCAGCTTCACTCCATTAGGTTGTCTTTCTAAATAAAAATAGTTTCTGCCTTTAGATGCCTAAAAAGAACTTTGGTAGTTTCTGTAAGCAGAAAAGCTGTGATCTTTACACAGAAATGATGGCAGCTAATATTGTATAGAATTTTTTATATATGGAATTTAGAATATTTCATTTTAAAATATACATAAAAACTAAGCCACTCCAAGGAAGAAGAGAGTTATCCCCTGGGGGCCTCAAGCACTGAGACTCCTGTACCAGTATCAAGGCTGGTTTTAAAGTTTTGACCGACCATTAAAAATATAAATCAATGCCAGTCTTGAATCTTAAAAACCTCCTATTTATTGCATATAACTAAATGTCTCCACTGCTACTTCATAAGAAAGATCTGAACATCAACACACAGAACAGCTTCAAGGCACTGATTGAATATGTTCCTGTGCAGATCTATAAAGGAAAGCACTGTCTATACTGAAAAAAATTCCAACAGAGGAAACAGCCCCAGAAGATCAACAAAGAGTATACTTAGCCAAAATAACAAGAATCTGTAAAATATCATAAATTTAGAAAAATATGATACCATCAGTCAAGTGTGTTACTCAGAAAACCACGATGAAACATCATAGCCTACAATGCCTAGAAGCTCATGCACTTATGTTGGGCCTACAGCATCTTCTCCATGATCTGGAATAGCAAAATAGACAATATTTCCACATTTAGTCTCCAAATAACCTTTAGAGTGTTAGTTTTTAGTGAAGCTACACTGAGAGCAATACTCAGGTCTTTCTCAGTGCTGCACTTGAGATAGCACACATAAAACAGAGGTGCTCTGTGCAAATGCACCATATATAATAAATACAGGAGGTGTCACCAAGACCTTCTCTCATCATGCTGCTCTCAGCTCTCACTGCTTTGGTGAAAAAGATGTCAGGTGGGTGAGAACACTGGGAATTGCTCATATAGCCATCACTTTACAGGACCAAGAAGGATAACAAGAAGGTTTTGTTTTTCTGAGAACTCTCTTGAGTTCTTGCTGATGTTCTTATGACGGTATTTACCTTCTGTTTGTTTATATTTTTTAGGTAATGAGAAAGAAATGCTGGTTTTAAAGTTTTCATTCCAAGTGAGACACTGCCATTATAAGGATTCAAGCTGTACTTCTATTAGTCTTTGTTTATGCTTTACTCAGAGAGTAATTTGGATTCCTAGTTAAGGGAAAATATGAATTGTCATGACACTTTGGTCCATATTATGTTTTGAGGATCGAGCTGTGATAATCTGGGGAGCTTGCATATAATTTAGGAGCTCCAGCTGTAATATCAGCTCCAGATTTTATAACCATCTACAGCCTTATGTCTTTAAAATCTTTTCTAAAGCTGCAGCAGAAACTCTTCAGTTGCAGTTTGCTTCTATTGAATTCAGATTATTTGGGGCATTTTCAAATGAAAAAAAACACCAGCTCTATATTTGAAATGGGTTCATTGATGATTTCATTCAGATTAGAACATAAGAAATTCTGGAATGAAAACAGAAAAAGCTAATCAGAAAAAATGTAGAAAGGAAACCAGACTTTCCTTTATCTTACTCCAATTTACTCTGTTGAAGTCAAAGAAATCTTTGAGTAATGAAATGATGAATCAGACCTAGTGCCTTTCTCCATTGCAAATTTAATGTTACAGAAAATGATATTAAAGTATAATATCCATACTTTAGGGCTTACCAGAAAATGACTCATGATAAACAGAGTGCGTTTTTAGAAATGGCATTAAAAAATAAATTTAACTTCTCTCTCAGGCTCATTCAATATTTCAGGGTATAATTTAAGTACACATTCTTCATTGTGCTCAATAATTCTTCCTTGGGAGTGGGAACTCAGAACTTTAAAAGTAACTTTCACATTCATGCATAAAGTTATGAACAAAACTTGAAGTTAAACTGAACATTTCTGAATACAGAAGTAAGGTAACATAAGGGAAGGCATGTTTCTCATTCCCCAATTGCCTTTGAGTAAGGCAATTTAAGTGATGTGAAAGATAGTTTAGCTTTTAAAAACTGCATTTAAATGTCCATTTACCTCCATATCAAAAACATTTTTATTGGCTTGAACCTGTGCAAGTTCTTTCACATAATTTACCAAATAAAATAAATAAATAAACATTAGACTTGCAAAGAGTGCTACAAGGAGGACTGACTGTCAAACAGCAGCTTGCCTCAGTCAAGCCTAGTAGCAATGAGGAGAAATCCATTTTTCTCAAAAAAAGCATCTAAATTCTCCCAAAAACAAGACAAAAATATCCCAAAAAACCCAAACCCCAAACCCTGTTTGTCTGAAAGCTGCATGGTGAAGTCAGTCTTCCTGAGTGTTTGAGGATGATGTGTTCTGGTTTATGGTGAGATATATTCTTTTATGAAACTCAGCTAAATGAAATAACAAAAACTTCTGCTTTCCCAAACTCTCAAAGGATCTTACCTTGTACTTGCAGCTCAGAGAATATATATCTCTAAGACTTAGAGAGTTTAGGGCTATTGTGAAGCCTCTGTCATGATTTAAAACAAAAAGACTTAGGTAAAACTGTTTGGGATACCTCAAGAGAAAAGAAACACACTGAAATCAATACACATTAAATTAATATCAGCCAAATAGTAACAGTTTTCTTTCCACCATCACTAATGTCCATTTCAGAAATATTTGAACCATTTTTTTTTCCATTTTTTAAATGCCAAGTTTATTAATTTTAAAAATTAAATGCTCTTCAGCACTGTATAGTCACAGATCGATTGGTACATTCATGTAAAGTGCTGGAGCAGTGGGAATGAAAATCAATCAGTGCAAAAAGATGCAGAGGTCACTCCATCACTCCACTGTCAAAAGCCACTGTCCCATGTAATGTGCTGAAGATGCACCTGCAGCTGAAGAGAATTTCTCTTAAGCTCACATCCCATCCCAGAGCAGGAACATGGGGATACTCTGCCCTGACAGCACAGACCACAGAGAGGTGTGAGCTGATAGAAGAATCACTGCAGGTTTCCTCTTCTGTTTGTCCTTCCCTCCTGACCACAACCCCAGGCCATCTAAGGAACTGAGTCTAAATGGTGCATTCAACCTTGGCACTGGAACTGTTTCCCCACATAAATGACACAGATTTTGTAAAATAATCTCACAGCAAGGAATTTCCATGACAACATACTGCAGCAACTAAATTTGTACCTGGAACCATTCCTCATGTTAGTTCTTAAAATATAAAAGTGTCTCTAGTCTAACTACAATCATTAGTGGTCCAAGATACATTGTTAGAAATGTGGATTGAACATAGGGAGCTATCTCCAAGTGCAACAGTTTCAGTGCTTTGCAGTTATTCTCAACTTTAATGTTTAAAGCATCATCCCTTTCACTGGAGATCCAGTGCTGACTGCTCCAGCAAGCAATGCCATCTGCAGCTGAGCTCTCAGTTCTGTAACACTGGTAGGTATCTGGCTGCTTTCCTTAAGCTAGACACAATTCTTCTTTTTATTTCTGTAAGCATTCCACACGTCTTCTATAAAGAGTGAACACATCTCTCCTGGAGTCAGGTGTGAGGTAACAAAGTATAACTCACCTCTGTACAGTAAAATGTGGTTTCCTTTTGTGTTTCTCACCAACCCTGTGCTGGCTCAGTGCCACAAAAGGAAAGCCATAAGGAGCAAGTGTTGTCAGAGATTGCGTCCGTTCTGTGGGGCAGGAGTGTAATAGCAGCATTGCTACCACACACTCTCAGAAAAAGACCTGTTTGGTGGCTATTAAACTGATTCCTAATCAGAAAAAGTGCTGAAATAACATTCTTAATATTCAAAACTCCATTTCAGATTTTATAGAGAACCTGCAATCTTGCTTTGTGCAAACTTACCTTCCTCAGGGGCCGTCATCTGACTTGAATTGCAGAGTGAATTTTACATAACTATAAACTTGTATAATGCAGCTTTGACAGTCTATGTTCCATGTCAGCACGATAAAACATAGAATATACTGAGTCAGAAGGAACCCTGGCCCTGCATAGGACACCCCAAGAGTCACACCAGGTACCTGAGAACATTGTCCAAACACTTCTTGAACTCTGTCGGGCTTGAGGAGATGATCACTTCCCTGGGGACTCTGTTCCAGTGCCCATCCACCCTCTGGGTCCATGACAGTTCATCCCATTCCTTCAGCAACATAAGAACTGCAATCAAAACAGTCTGTTTTCATTTCAGGTTTACTAATGTCTGCAAATCTATCCATTCATACTTAAAAGGAAGCTGCTGTTGCTTAGTTTCTACTATTGAAATAATCTGAAACTAGTCTTAGTCTTTGCTCCAAATCTTGCCACAGACACTCGAAAGAATTTATGGTTTGGGTTTTTCTAAAGGACTTGAATTAGTTGGGAAAAACTTTTCTAAGTGGCAAGAACTCCCTAGATAATGTAAGATGTCACACAGTACTCAGCAAAATATTTTGAATAACATAATTAATAAACAGACTTATTTGATTGCAGATACTAATCAGGACACATATATCTTTGAATTCTAACTAAATTATTGGATTACTTTATGAAAAATAGACTGTGAGTTTAAGTATTTTGTACATTTCCTATAAGAAATAGCCTTTTTTTAGTTACATAATTCACACACTGATCAAACAATTATTTTGTTTCATTATAAAAATGACAGCAGTATTAATCAAAAATATTTAGTTAATAATTAAAGAGAAGACAAAAACAGCTGGAATAACATAGTTAAAGGGTTCTGTGCAAATTCTAATACAATTTTAAAAGAAGTCAAATGTTTCATGTATTTTTTAAAAAAACAGCTTTCTTGATTTTAGTCAATATTAATCTCTAACTGATGAAATAAGTGTTACTGCTGTTTCTCTTTGACATGAATGGACACAAAAATGTTCAAAAGGAATCCTTTATAGACATCACATGTGGCCACATCAGAAACCTTAAGAAGTTAAACTACATCAGAGTAAAAACATTAATAGTGACCTGAAATAGAGGCATTGATCTTTTGAAACTGAATGCAGACCCAGTATCAAAAGAAAATAACGCCAGAATTATTTTCTTTTTGGAACATATAATCAATTAATAAATGAGAATATTCTCTGAAAAATTACTTTGAAATCCTTTTTAGTTATATTTTTTTTTAAATTTTCAATTCTCTAAACACTAAAATTCTGCTATAGAAATATCGTGAGGTCTGTTAGAACGTACCAAATGGTTCCTTATTCTAGATTGAAACAACAACATATACTAACAGAAATTAAGATATAGTCAAGATTTCTGTTGTCTAAAGTGACTGTTGATTGTAAGACACTCCGTGTCAGATAGGTTATATAACCTTAGCTTTTCAAAGTTCTGGAAACTAAAAGATTTTCTAGTCAAGCTTATTCCCTATTCAGCCTCTGAAAATGCATCCTAAGAGTTTTACTAACATTCACTAACAGACTCGGTCAAGGAGTTGTGAAATCCCATTTCACAGCACAGTCAGGTCTTTCTGAACTCACGTGCCAAAAAGCCACATTTTAAAATGTTGTGGGCTCCTCTGAGTGCTGTCCACAGAGACTGCTGCAAAAAGTCAAAGCACAAGAGCACTGCCAGGCTGTGCAAAGGGAGGTGTCTCCATTTCAGTGGCACATTCAGAGGAGTAAAATTATACAAATGAAATTTGCTGTTTCAACTATGCATAAATGAGGTATTAAGTTGATAGCAGTACAATATTTTGGAGGTAAGAAACAGTACAGGATTGAATTTCAGCCATTTTTACTCAGCATTAATCTGAACCAGGTTATACAAGTTAAGTAACACTTCATCAGCAGAAATGGATGATGGATTATTTTTTCCTGTTACTTAAAAAAAAACAACCACCCAAAACTTAACCTTGATCTCTTAGTTTCTAATTTTTGATTTTACCTCATCCCAAACCTCATCCCTGAACCCCACTTTCCATTTATGTCAGGACCTCCATCTAATTAAAGTAGGGCATGATGCTCCTGACACAGTACACAGGATAATCATCCCACAATGTCCTCCCACTTGTTCTATGCCTGGCATTTTTATATTATAAATATTCTCTATTTTAATTGCTTTTCTTCAATGCTTCTCTTTTACAAAGACATAAAGAGATACCATTAAATAAAATCTTTCTAATTGCATGGAGAATACTTTTTTCTTACTTTTACTTTTACAAAGATATCAGGGAAAGCCAGGAAAGCTAGATGATTCCAAAGATTTTGAAGGAATTTGAGGGTGAATTTTTTCTGCCCCTACTCTGAAGTTGCCAATTTTCTCTGTCCAATTGTTAAGCAGCCTCTCTAGCAGCTCAGACACTTCTCTCACACTGTTGGTGCACAGACTGTTCTCTCCAGCAAGCAAGTCCCTCTGGAACTGGCAGGTTTTTCAGAGAAAGTTCTTTTCCCATTCTCTTGACACCAACACACTTCACACTTTTAGAAAGTCATCATTATACTCTGCAAGTCCTTTCTTACACAGACAGAAAAAAGAAGACAATAATATTAGACAGTTTTTAACAAGGCATTTCAGTTTTTCACAGTGGGAAGTAATTTATGGAAAATAGTTTTCAGTTCTTTTGCTGTTCCATCTACAGAAGAGGAATATATACTAAGGCTCTGCAGAAATGTGTGAATTCTTTTGCTGAATCACACCCTTCACCAACACCCACCCAAACAACAACAACAACAACAACAAAATGAATATTATCAAATTATGAGTTACTCGGGATTAGAGCTTTCATCCAGCAGCTTCCACCAGACATGTTTATAAAGTCCCAGAGAAAATGTCCTCACAAGTGTGATTGGGAATTCCATGGTCTCACTATTTATTAGAAGTTGGTTTAGACCCACAGTAAAACAGTTCAACCCAGATGGGCCAGAGGACACTTGATTAGATATCCAGAGTAAACACATGGGGGATTATGAGGCTGACTAGTTTTTAACAACAAACACCTTTAAGGTAACCTTAGACTTTGTGTTTTCTTGAGGATAATGATTCAGTCCAAACCAGTTGTCTTTTCTAGTACACAAGTCTATTGAATGGAATACAGAATATTCTCCAGTGAAGCAACTAGTTTCCTTGGATACAGCTAAGATTACACTTGAGCATATTTTTTCTTTCAATTCAAAGCCTAGACAAGCTCAATTTACCTTATTAAGGAAAAAAAATTCTTTAGTAGTCTGTCCAAAATGCAGACAAAAGAAAGCAAATGTAGCATTCTAAAGCAAGAAGTCTTATGAGGACTGCTGCCCTTTCAGTTAGAGATCATTAAAAAAAGGTTGCAGATTTACAATAATAACTGTAATAGAAACATATAATTTGAACATTTGGGGGGATATGTGCAGTTCTAATAGTTATTTTGAAAGTATAATATGCATTTAAATGTTTTCCCTTGAACATTTATTATATTTTTATTGATATCCTGCCAAAATCCAGAATAATATGCTACATGGTAGATCAACTTTTCTTGAAACAAGTAGACTGTAACACACCGGAATAGAAAATCTGTATTTGTGAGAATTTTAATTTAATGTAGGATTTAAAAATAGTTCGTTGGAAATTATTTTTTTTTAATATACTGAATACAAAAAAACCATGTATTTTTCATTCTTTCTTTAAACAATTTGGTGACCGTCAGAATTTTTGTCTTTACTGTTCAGTTCATAGACTCCCACATATTTCTTGATCTCATTATTACTGTAGGATAGTAATATTTCTTTAGCTAGAAATATAATTATGATTAAATGACTCAGTTACTACAGCTTCAGTTCCTAAAATGCCTCCATTATCTGGCTCAAAACAACCTCTATTTTTATTAAAATTGTTAAACTGTAGGCCTTGGCCCTATAAAGCATACATATGTATTCTAGTGATATCTTAGGCAATTTCCTGAAGATCCTTGAATCCAAACATGTTCCAGAATTTTACATAAGTCACAAAAAAAATCTATTGTTTTTAGCTGCCAAGAAGTCTGTGGAAGACTAGAGTTAACCACAATGTGAAGAAATTCTTATTCAAAAGATATAATGCAAGCATTGAAGATAAAAACTTACGACTTCTTGTAAGTTTGCATGCTCTTAATATGGCTTTTATTGTGATCAATGATATTGATTTTCATTAAAAGGTCACTATTTTGCTATTATCTGCCTTGCCTGTTTAAAGAACAAACATGGTATTTCTGCCCAACTCACATTTGTTCAACGAGTCCGCAGTGTTGAAGCATTTTTATGATTTTATCCACTGCAGTCTATTTCCTGAGTTTGTCTGCTTTTTCCCTGGTTGAATCACTACTAAGACACTTCCAAACTTCTATCCAATTTATCATATCTTGTCCACCTACTATGACACAACTCCTCTTGCCTCTTTCCAGTGTATTGTTTGCTGATTAATAAAGGAGACAGTTCTGTGAGACTGTCCAGCTGCCAAAAGGCTGTCAGATATCTTGCTCCACATTTCTTATTCCAGATAATATCATGATAAAATTCAGTGGCGATCAAATTTTTGTTCTTTCATTAGGACTCCCATATCTGTATAAACCTTTCATGTTCTATCTTTCACAATGACTAAAGTTTTAGAACAGTTTTATGCATTTTTTGCCACTTCTTTCTTTAATCTTGGTCACAGTTAGATCTTTATAGTTGTCAGAGGTTTGTTGTTTGGTTGGTTTTTTGTATTGTTTGTTGTTGTTGTTGTTGTTGTTGTTGTTTTGTTTTTCTTTATTTTTAACTTCAAATACAACTTTCTGTTACACTCCCTGCACTGAACACTGACAAGCTGAAAGAAAGGAATACAGAAAGCACAAGGCAAGAGTGCCTTAATCTGCAGAACCTATTGCAGATAAATAAACTGTTGCTTAATTCATTTTCTGCCAGGGTGAGGTCAAACTGTGAATTCCAATAAATAACTAAAATTCAAAAAAAAGTAGGGTATATCTGCTTGTAGGGCTTGATAGTTATTTTGTTCATGTATGTTCAAACTGCATTTGAAAAGATTTATCTTCCATGTAAAAATTTAGGTGAACACTTTTCAGAAACCACTTATATTTTAAGGAAAGTTTTGTTTCAATGAACTATGTAACTTTATGCAGTTTTATTTGCCTACTCCATGAATATATAAGCATATGTATCATTACTGTACTTCTCTTTCTAATTGTCTCTTAAAAGTAAAATAAGAATATTTTTATTTGACAAGATTTAAATGCTTCTTTCCTAGAATGACATTTCATTCCAGTGGCCATGTTCCACAGAAAATTGTGATCTCTCCAAAATAAGCTTTTGTCACAAATAGGCTTTCCATTAAAAATGTTGCTACTGCTTCAAACTATGAACATTTTGGTGAAAAATGCTGTGATTCATAAAGGGAATTCTACTTTAATCTAAAGTTTAGGCTACGGAATGTTAAAAAAAAGGTTATTTTCTTTTTCTCAATTGAACATAATAATGATACACACTGATGAAATACCCTATTAAATTCACACAAATATTTGAGGACTTTTTGCCTCCTGGTATTTTTCATCTCAGATATAAAGCTTCCATCATCACTGTGAAATTACATTCAGTCTCCTACTAAGTCCTGCCTTCTGAAAATAGCAAGTTTTCTATTATCTTACACCCACCAACTCCAATTCTCTGAGAATTGTTGACAGAACTTAAGTCACTGGAAGAATTAAAGTAGCACATTTTGTACTTTCCTCCCTGACCTCACACAAGCTGACTGACTCTCCATGCCCACTGCAAAACAGTTACTGGCCATCCTTAAATTATTAATATTTTCTGCTGTGGTTCAGCTCTGTCTGTACCCCAGAGAGTCCCACTTTATTTGCAGCACCTCACGTTGCCGTTGGACACCGGTGTCTCTGCTCAAGGCACCGAGTGGATCAACCAGAAATTGTCTGGTTGTGTTTCTCAGTAGAGTATTAACCTGAGTTGTTCCCCATCCCCTGCACACCACTTGTCATGAAATTTGTAGGAACTTAATTATCTTTGAGACTTCTGTCCCTTTGTCAAATCTGGTTGAAATTGGCCAAGAGATTCAACATTTACCGAAGGGAGTGAGGGAGGGCAGGCAGAGAATGCTATCACACAAATACCTTTTCCTTAGGACACAAGGATAAAATAACTGTACAGCAAACGGTTTGGAGGGAACTGGCTCATGAATGTACCAATTAAACCACAGACAAATGATTTATTTTGCATGTATTATCATAAATACTCTGCTTTACCCTTTACAGGATCTCATTTAAAAGCATTCATTTAAAAAGAACAATTTCAGTCTGAGTTTGTTTTTGTGGAGCAATGAGGGGAAAATGTTCTCTTATCTCCAAATGTTATTAACTGGAAATAAGTGTAACCTATGCTTTGAGGTCTTTATTGCAATTTAGATAGACAATTAGATATATGTCACCAAAAAGAAAGAGAAAACTTTGCAGTAGAGATTTTTCTCCTGGTGCCCCAGGTGACTACAGCAGACTCCCTTCTGTGTTCAAATGATTAAAAACTACAATATCCTTCTAGCCATTTTTAAAAAGCCATTTGTAATTGCACTATCAAGCAATATAACTTTTTCAAAATTAGCTTATGAGATTTACATAGGATTGGCCTTTTAAGAGGAAGGTAAGTTGTATCCTCATTTGCAACAGTTCTGCCATTTTTTTTAAGGTTGGAAACTTGTAGTGAAGGCAACCAAATCCTTCCTTCACATAACTGGATATAGGAAGAAGAATTTCAACCTTGGAGACTTGCAGTAGCTTCCACTACAGATACACATCACTTTCACTAATAAAAATGCATATGTCTGCTCTGTCACAAATCTATCCTTCAGAACAGTGTTGAAAATGAATTGCTTTAAGGTGTGAAGTTATGTTTAAAAAATTCCTTTCTGGTCAGATCTTTGAAAGGGACAAAACAATATTATCTCTTTACTGGTACCCAGATGTTGTAAGCAACTACATTCAGAGTTTTTACAGATGGAAGGAGCATTAATGATTTAGTCACAGGGGATCCATGAGAAAGTCTGTGATTTAGCCACTGATGTTTTTGTGGTAGTTTACGTGTTGTAAATGGGAAACAGAACATAGCTTGAACAAATACTTCTTTGCAGCATAATTGGTCTCCAAAACTAGAGGCATGAAGATGTATTAAATTCAGTTCAAAAGAATCTGCAGAATCATACACTTAGAAGGGTTGATTTAAATGTTATTTTGTCTTACACTTAGGTAATGTTGCTGACAAGGAGCCAGAGTGGAACAAAGAATAGAATAAAGAATGTTGGTACTCCCACACCAAAAAAAGACAGGGAAAGGAAAAAGACATGAATGCAAATTCTTTTACTTTACTCTAATTTGTAACTGCATTGTTCCATCATTCATAGATTTTATCAACTGAAATGCTTCCTGTATGAGGTTTACAGGGGCCACTCAGAAAATTTTCAGTTTTTCTCTCACATATTTGATCAGCATTGGATTCTGGGGTTCTGAGAGCATATAACGTTGGTAAAATGCTGTTTTCATAAGCACTGGAAATCTGCATAATTTCCTTTTGTTAAATGACTACTTCAGCACACCATGTGCTGTAAGCAACTCGTTGTTCACATTTGATAATTAGCTTTTGTTTTACATTATTGGTGTGTGTTTTTGTAGAAGTCATATTTAGGCAGAAGACCTGGTGATGTGTGGGGTTGACCCTGGAGCATTAACTAGCAAGCATTAACTAAACATTAACTTGCTTAACTAGAGCCCAAAGTCCAGATGTTAATTGACTATAGAGAGAAATACATGTAATAAATGAAAACAGTTTCCTCAGTAAATTGAAAAAATTATGTGGCAATTAAACTCCATTAAGGAGAATAAACATCAACAGTTTACTAAAATAACATTTTTACAATGATCTAAGCACATTAAGAAATACCTACAGGTCAACTTAAGTAAGAATAATTTCCAATCTTCACCAGCTTGTCACCAGACAACTCTGAATACTTTTTTCTTTCTGTTCATTTCTGAAACAATACTTCTGGGATATTTAAAAATCAGCTCTTGGAAGGTAAATATGAAAAACCACCAGACTAAACTAACAGAAGAAAATGTGCATCTTTTCAGAAATCCAAGATCTCTGGAAACTTAGAGGAGAAGTGAAGAATTTTATCTGGTTCATGTTGCACTCTATGCACACCACAGCCTACAGCACATCTGACTAAAGTTATTTGGCTACAAAAAAGTGTAGTTTCTTGGTTTGGCATAAAAGCTTATAACCTGTGTTTAACCAAAGATTTTTGAACTATCTAATCTAGTCTCTTGTAGATGCTGCATTTAAATATCAGAAAAGTCACTTTTTAACCCTTTTTTAAAAAACGTGATTTGACTGACTGCTGAAAGACAAAAAGAGTCATTAATGACGCTGTTCAAAATATGTTCAGAATATAAACATATGGAAAGCTATAAAATAAACCAAAGCTTATTCACTTAACATAAGTGAAAAACCTGTCTAAATGTCAGAGGAACTGTTGGCAGATGTCAAACCAACCCTCTGATTAACTTCAAAAAGCTTCACAGGAGGATTCTTGACTTTCTTTTTTTCGTTTGACCTTTGAAATTATTTGGCCTCCTTATTTTCCTCATTCCTCACTTCCTCTTCATCTCTCTTTTTTGAAGGAAACAATGAAAGAGAAAATACCTTCCCTGTGGACAGCACAGAAAGACTTGAAGCTCCTTGCATTTCACTTGAGTCAAACTCTGGAAGAGGATTATAGACTTGGGCAAGAGGGAAATGTTGAGAAGACTATCAAGCTTGTGCATGTAGCACATTAAAAGACTTTCTCTCCACTTGAGTCTGCTAATCCTTCCAGCCATTGTTGGGTTTGTGCGTAATTTTCACACCATGACAGACTTTAAATTGCAATGTTAATATGAATTTGAGAAACCAATACAACTTTTAATATCAAAATCGTTTTCTACAAAACATCAAAGAGTTTCTGTCAGAAATTGTGACAACTGCCATTTTCCCACCAGATTGTAAGCAAATGTGACTGACAGTACTTTGATTTTAAATTGTATCATCCTGCCCTTTAGACAACTGGGAAAACAATTTTCTCACCTAACAGCAGTGCAGCAGCATCTGAAGCTAAACTGAATTTGATTATCCAGTTTAATTCTTAATTTTTCCGAGTGCTTTACTATGTTTGCAGGAAAATAAGAAAAAAATTACCCTAGAACTAATATTTTTCATTCATTTACTCCAATATTCTTACCTCATCATGTGTGTAGACTGCAACCTTTTTTTTTTTTTACTACTTAAAAACTAATAATAAACCTAAAGGGTAAATTGTTCATAATGGCGTATTTCATGTATTTTGAAACCAAGAAAATAAATACTCAGAACACTGGTAAGCTGGTAAAATTGGGAACAACTTCCTTGTATCAGTAGTAAATCTTCAAAAAGAAAAACATGAATTTTCAAAATGGATGCAAATATCTATCAGGCCAGTGAATAAGGACAGTTCTTAGGATACTTTCTATCTTCAACCTTCTTTTGTGCCATCCTTCAGAGCCTCAGCAGTCTCACCCATTAAAAATTCAAATATCAGAAAACATAATGTTTCATCATCCTGACACATTAACTTGTGCTTCCAGTTTACTGATATCATTCCTTTTATCTCCAACAAAAGTAAATACTGACAAAATTAAATGTCTCAGAGGCAGACACAGACTAGTTGAAACATATATCCTCAATTTAATGGAGTTGTAAATGCTTTCGTGGTAGGTAGGGGAAGGTCAACTCCTTTAACATTTCCCTACACACATAATAGAAATAAATAGCATTCTAGTTAAATCTAGTTAGTCTGAGTTCCTAAAAAGTCTTGTATCTCATTTAGAATCTTTTATTGTCTAATACTGAAATTTTATGAACTACAAAAGCATTACCTTTAATCATTGTGCCACATACACTTTAGAGGTGTTCCTTGTGAGATCATAAATCTGGAAATCTTTGTTCTTACCCATGATTTTTTCTAGTGTGACTTCTTACAGCTAAGAACATATAATTTAATTTTAAAGAAACACAGCAGTGATTACAGAACTATCAAAATGCATATATAATTATTTCAGAAAGCAAACTTTGTTGGAATTTATTATGAAGGTATTTAAAAATCTTATACTTCTAACACAATTACCAGTAATTTTGCACTAATAGGTTAAACTATCTAAAAAGACCCTCAACAAACCAAACTTACAAAGATAAATGTGGTAAATATTAAACAGCATAATTTCAATTTCATTGTCCCTAAATGATAGTCATAGTATATTTAAAATAGAATATTTTAGACTCCTACTGTTATCACTGGATACAGTTCTGGAGTAATTCTGAACATTCCCATTCTGCCTTTGAGTCCAACATAACTTCTGACCACAAAAATAATCTCACTGTACAGGAGCAGATGTTTCAAGAAGAGAAGAAATAGATGAACACTTTCAACTATTCACAGTAATAGAAAAACAAATACAGTTGGACAAAATACACATCCTTTCCAATCCTTAGAATTCAACTTTCATACAGAGCTTAAAAACAACATGGCAAAAACTTGTAAACTACTCCATTTATTACTTAGCAGAATATTAGAGTACTATCATTGTTATTAACCAGACTGTGGGAGGTATACTATCCCATAAACTGGATAACTTTTAAAGCTAAAAACAAGAAAAAAGCTGAAAATCTTACTGAAAGAATACATAGAACTTTACTGGTACCTTACCAAGAAAGTCTTACCTAACCACTAACTGTTGTTCTGTGTGTGACAGTGACAATTTTAGAAAAGTATATGGTTTCAAAGATAAAAAGAAAATATAAATAGAAGGTATGGGTAGCTTGTACTAATTCAAGCATTTTTCAAACTCTGTTTATCTGTCACAGGTGATATTAAGACTATTTTTCTAAACCGTCTTTGCTTATAAGCCCCAGATTTATTTCTCCTATTTTTTTACCTGCACCAATTTCAAGATGAAATATCTCTTATGAAGTATTTCTTTGTAGTTGCTGATGACACAGACATGGTGTGAGACACTATTAAAGCAGATTCCTGTATTTCCCATTCTCACACTCAACATGAAGTGCAAAGAACATGTGTTTGTTTTTTTTTTTTCTTGTGTGACCTTCAAAATCATACCTGACCTATGTAAATCAAACTTGAAAATAAAGATAGAGAGAGACTGTTCAGGAAAGAGCTGGGAAGGCATGGAGAACAGGTGTAGAAGAAAAGCTGGAACAGCCAGTTCATCCTGAGGCAGAGGAAGAGCTTATGGGAGAAGATAAGGGGTCAACATAGGTGATGCTGTGCTAGGCACCTGCTGCAGAGCAGCTGATCAAAGAGAGGGGAGAGATGAAAGCTCAGGAGCTCTACCTTTGTCCCTAGAAAGGCTATGGAGTAAATCCTTCTGGCAACCTTTCCAAAGCCATGTTATGCCTGACAACTTGATTGCTTGCCATGAAAAGATGACAGGCTCTGTAGGCAAGGGGACATCAGTTGCTGTTAATCTAATTCACAATTTTAGCAAGGCCTTTGACTCTGCTACTCACAGAGTTTGGTAAGATACAAAGTGAGTGAGTGAAGTTGGATGGAAAATTGGATCAGCTGTTGGGATGAGACTGGGAGTTCAATTCCAGCTGGTGGTCAGTGATTAGTGTCACTCCTCAGGGTCAGTAGAGGTAAATGTATTAATGACCTGGAAGGGGACACTGTGCACACTAAGAAAATCTGCAGAACACCAAAATAAGGGGAGTATCTGATGTCCTGCAAGGCTCAGCTACTGTGCAAAGTAATCCTGACAGGTACATGAACCAGAAAGACTGTTAAGTAAGAGAGCTAATGGTAAAACTACCAAATGAGACAAAAACAATTGTCAAAAATTTAAAAATTATAAACTGTACAACCAATGATGTAAAAGTTCTTCTGCTAACCAGTCCAACACCAATTGCTTTCAACAAGTTGAATTATTTGTGAATGGTAGTTGCATTTTCCTGTTTACTTATCTGTAGTAGACCTTCCATGAAAAAAACATGTACGATTTTTAAAGTATACTAATTATTCAGTGGTGTTGAACAAAAAAAAAAATATTATGGGAAAAATAGGTACTTAGGCCTGAACCATAATAATAACTTTTGAAATCTCAAATTACATGTTTAGGCAGTACAAGCATATCAGACAGAATATAACTGCAAATTAGTATAGAAAGAAAAGAAAAAAATAGAAAAGGTCTCTTAACTGGGGTCAAGCAGAGCCAAAAGACAAAACAAAATGGTACTACTAGAGGTATAGGGGATTTTTTTTTCTATAACTCAGGAAAGTTTAACAGAGAGCAGAAGGGTAGCTGTTCAAAAAGATGAGCTTGGGACTGTTGTCAGCACTTTGATTATTCATGTCCATACAGTAGTCAGTATGTTTGTCATAATATGGTTCAGCACCTACTCTCATGACAGGCAAAGTCAGTCTTCCATAAGTACATTCAAATTCCTGAGTTATCCACGTATTTTCCTTGGCTATTTAGTATGTGCTTTTCTACTGCAAAAAAGTTCAAAAGTTTTAAATTTACTGGCTTTGAATGAAGAAGCAAGAGTAAGCCATTCAAAGCTATGGAAATCTCTTAGGTTAGATGACATAAAATACTTCCAGACATTTGAGGGTTTAGTCTATGCTTCTTTTCTTTGTGATTAATATATAATCAAAAGTGTAGTTCATAATTTAAGATGCTATAAAAAGATTTTATCTTATTTATAGAAAATAAGAGCAATAACCACTCAGCAACTAATGCAAAGAAAATGTCTGTACATTGGGTCCAACACTTCCTAATAAGTGGCTTAGCCTTGTTCAATAGTTATTTTTAAGGGAAGGCCTAATCCTTAAAGATATATGAATGCACTGATGATGTTTAGGGGCAAGGCATAACAATTAGATAAAACATTAGATCTGCAGTAAATAGATCCTTCTCTCTTTTGATTTAAGGAGCAACCACACCTGCAAATATGGTAGTGGTCTCCATAGAAAAAACTTCAATTGACAAAGAATGGGGAATTCAGCTTTTAAATGGAATGCCAAAAGTAACAAAAGTGGTCAATTGCCTAAAAGTACATAAACATAAAATATTCTAAATTATTTCTTAAAGAAGTGTTAATCACATGATGTGATTAAAACATAGCAGAGTTGAGGTTATGAGTAAGGTGGCAATTAAAAATACATTGCAGTTCAGGTGTCTCTATGATTGACTATATGTGGATATAAATATTCATTGTGGAACAGAGTTCTCATCAAAAACTTGTGCTCCTGTAATATATAACCAAATGATACTTAGCATGTGAACTTCTGAAAACCATGCCTTTTTAAAATGTGAATAAAAAAATTAGATAAAATACCATTAAGACAACAGACCAGGGGTTGGCACTTTGGCCTTCCTGTGGAGGATGTCAGTATTGTATAAAAGGAAACAAAGAAGAAAAGACAGAATTTTCCTCAGAAGACTTGCACTATTTTATAAAAGAAAGTGGAAATGATCATTGTGCATAGCATTAAGAGGTCCACCTGGGAAAAGCAATCCCATTTAGCAAAAGCAGAGAGGTTGAAGAAAAAAGGAAGAGGAGATTGGGTGTGAAATCCAACCCTCTTTGAAGTCAATGGGAATTTTGCCATTGATTTCACTGGGTCAGGATTTCACACAAGGTGGGTGCAGACTGTGCTTTGTGATATCCATACTGAATTGAGGTTTCTGATTTCAAAAGCTGTATTAAAGTCACCCTGCACAAAACTAATGTAGCAGAGTACAGAATAAACTCCATTATTTTTTAATGAGGGAAAATGAAAATATTACAGTTAAAGCCTTGCTTTTAATTAAAGATGGACAGAAGGAAGGAATACACATTTCAACATTTGCCTCCTGCATCTATTTTGTATTTTCTCTTTTATTTTCCCTCACTGAAGACCCTTATGCCTCCCTGCTTCACTCTCTATGCTCTCTTCAGTACTTAACTGCAAATTCCAGTGAGGAGAGTAAGCTGAAAAAAGCATACTCCCATTTTTGTACAATCTAGTCCCTTAAGCTGCACTGCTCAAGTTCTGGGTAAAGTTTGTTGCACACAGTTTTAAATAGATTTTTGCCTACATTTTTCACTAAGGAAAAAAGCCAGTCTCAGATGCTTATTTTGTTATTAGTAAAACAAAATCAAATTTAAAAGTAGCATGTGAAAATGTCAAGTTTGAGTGAGGTGACATTTGATGTAAACAAATAATATTAAACTGCTATTTTCTATTATAATAATATAATAAATAATACTCTTTACAAAGAGGAGAAAGAGATCCCAAATGGGATCTTTCTCATGAAGTGCATTCAAAAATTACAATAAGCCTTGTGCTTTCAGATTGGTTATCTTTACTCGTGGGAAGATACATTTTCCCTTTCCAAAATTGCACATATCATAACAGCCAACAACTTTCACAGAAGCCATGTCCAATTAAATCTGAGAACAAAAGAAAGCAAAATAAAAGTTTCTGTGCTATGTAAAAGTTTGCCTTCTTCTAATTAAAATTACTTCTGCAACCCAATGTTAAGGATGTGTGTTCATTCCACACACGTATTTAACGGAATGAGTGGTGCTATTTAATCAGATGCTGGAGATTTAAGTTGGAAATATGAATATCAGGCTGGGAAAGTACTTAAATATTCTTTACCTGCTTCTTTCCTACGGTTTGTTAAATGTATTTTTAATGCAAATATATCAATGTGCTTTCATCTCTCTTCTGTCCTTCATGAAGGCAATCCCACAAGGGTGCAATGCTGGCCTCTCCCGTTCCTTCCCTGCTGTGCCAGGAGAGCAATTAAGTTGCAACTCTCATAATATGAATGATGCCTACCCAAACCTGGCAGATCTGTGTCAAACATACTTGGTTTAATTTAAAAATATGCTTGTTTTCAGAATGCAGCAGTTCAGAAAACTACTGTACCTATAGTTGAAAAAATAAAAATCGAATATTTATGAGGCTCTATAGAAATATTACTCCTAAACAATTTCTTATCTGTAGAGGAAGACTGGATTCCTGAATTAAAAAAGGCATTCTTTTGCTCTTAATGTTAACAGTGTCAAGTATCTTTTGAGTTCAGTGTTAGTTACTAATAACTCTAAGGATCAGACCTAGCAGCCCCTTTCTGTCAGGTAAATATTTTCTTCTAAAAACTGAAATGATAAAAAGCAAAGTAGTCATTGAACTTTAACTGGAAGGTGATCAAAATATGTCTTAAGGTTAATTTTTACCTTCTGAACGTATCCAAATAAAGAGCACCATTATTACTGAAATACAGAGATGAACAGCAGTTAGAAAATAAAACATGCAGAAAATTTGTTGACAAGATTTCCAAGCTATTGCAATCCCTCAATGCCAAACCAGGTCTCCTCCATTTTCCTTGAGACCTAAAGCAAACCCTTCTCCAAGGAAAATAACTAATCAGCAGCAGACCAACCAACTCATACATACCTCTGTGTGCTTCACATTATAGAAAAATCCATCCAGAAAAGAAATGAAATAATTTTACAAGGAACAGGTATTTCAAAATGTATTTAAACTCCAAATTCTTACCTGATTACAAAACTGTGTAGCTACAGTTATCTCTGTATCTCTCTCTACATCTAAGGCCCTCGAAGACTCATTCAAAGTTATCATTTAAAATCCAGATCCTGAGAGATGATAACTTGCCATGACTTTAGAAGATTACATCTAATGGAAAATAAAGGGAAATCTGGCTAGTTTTGAATTTAGGGGATTGAAAAATGTGACAGGTTTTCTTTTTGTAAGAAAATTTCCCTTGTTTTATATGAATCTGTAAAATCTTGCCTTCCTGAAAAAGAAATACATCTCTTTGAACATTTAATGTCTCTTTTACCAGATGAAAATTTTTCTGTATAAAACATAGACCATTTTTTTTTCTGATAAAAAGCGAATGTTCCAAAGTTTTTTTTTTCTTTTCAAAGCTGTTTCCATTCAAGTGTCCTTGTGAAAAAGATGGCTCTCTTTAAACATTTCCAGAGGCATTTGTCGCTCGTTCAGCCTTTAACCATATTCAGCTTAATGCTGCACATCATAATATTCTGATCCTTTCCCAAAAATTCAAAAAACAAGGCATGCAATAGCACCTAAGGCAAGTTACTTTCTGCTAAAGGTTACACTGAACTGTATAGTCTCATATAGTTTTCAGAGAGCCTTTTAAGACCAAAAGCATGTGTAATAGGCCATTGCCTTCAAGTTGCTAAGGGCATTTAGTTATTTTGCCTGGATCTATCAGTTTTAGGGTTCAGAATGTTACTAAAAAATAAATAAGCAAATTATATTGAAACACTTGTTTGTATAAATTCAATGGAAAAATAGTAGCTTTCGATCATATGTTTTGACTTTTCTCTCAAAACCAGGTTCTCAGTTTTTGTCCAGTGAGAGAACTTTGTTTTTGAAGGATAATTAAACACATGTAATAAGAAAACTGTAAGTATTTATCAATACTGGGATATACAGTCAACCCTGATGGTCACATTTGGTGTGTTCTAATCATAGGAGCTCCAGTTCTTCATAAGCAGTTTCTTGTGATTTTTCTCATTCTATGTTTTAGTCCTCTGTCTTGACTTTGTTTGGAGTCTTGGATTTTTTCTAAAGGCTGAAAATAGACCTGGGATGGAGAAGTGGGGATGGGAAAAAGAAGAAGAAATGGTGGTGCTGTGTTCAGGACCTCTAATGAGCAGTTTATCTCCTACTGTCTCAAGGGAATGGACCTACACATCAGTCTCCAAAAACACTCTTACTTTCACCAGAGGACTCAAGCTAAGTTGTTGCTGAGAAATCAAGCCAAAATTTGTGGGCTTTCTGTGTTTCAGAATTACTCTAAGCATCAGCTTAAATACACAATAAAGTTTATTTAGTGACTGAACAACTGTAATTTACAAATACTTTAGTGATGGAAATCACTGGGGGAGGGGGAATAAAAGCTGTTAAAGCTTCTGATAGTGTTGTCACATCAGCATTAAAGCAAAGAAGAAATTTAGGCTACAAACAAGAAACTGGTTTATAACTCTCAAGAGGGGTGAGATGCTGAAGCAGCCTTCTTGTGGGGTAAGGGGAGAGGAAGAGGAGGGAAACACAACAAAAAGAAAGAGCACATTCACTCAAATGTAGCTTGATAAATTTAGCCTCATGAGAGGAAAGCCTTTCTGAGCCTGTATTCCCAATATGCTTAAAAAAAGGGATTGTTGAAATAACTTCAAGCCTACTGAGGTTGCTGTTCAGTGAGAATTTAAAGGGGTGAGCACACTTCAGGAAAGGCACATGATTGTTGGGAGGACTCTGCAAATGAGGTCAGGTTTGTCTATGTATGAGTTAACAAGAAAACTTTTCAGTTTGGTTGAAAATGAAACAACCTCCAGGTTGTACAGCAAATTCAATGAAAAACACAAGAATGCTCCGTCTCCCCAGTAAAGGCTGTAAAGGTACAGACTGGAAAGAAAAATGAGCATCATGAAGGTAATCCCTGTACCAATTCATCAGGTGGTTTGGTTGTTTGCTTTATTTTATATTTGGTACGACTCTAGCTCTAAGGGTTCAGCCTTTCTGCAAACACTGCTCCTCTTACACAGCAAGGTGTGAATGATGTAGCATTTGTACTTAAACAACACTGCTGTGGTTTTAACCATTGTAGAGCCTTTTGTGTAACATTCAACTACTATTGCAGTCTGCTCACTGTGCCTCAAATGTGCCAAATATTAAATGATTAGAGAAATTAAGAAAAACTGATTTCTCTTATTGCAGTGAAAGACTGAGGTAATATATAAAAAAAAAGACTGATAGGCCAGTTAATAAAAAACATATGCAAGGACAATAATGGAGAAATTAATGGAGAAATCAATGTAATCACAAAATAATTTATTCTCCACTAGAAAATAGTTATTTAGAGTTGTCTTATTGCAAAACACCAAAGGTCACAGCTAATTGTCGCAAATTATTATTTGTCTTAATTCAATATAAAAGGAAAAAATCCTTAAAAAATAACTGTGTGGCTGTTTTTTCCCATGTCGAAGAAGATCAGGTTGTGGGTTTAATCTTAGAAAGAAGAAACACTCACTGATTACACACAAGCCAGGATATCTGTGCAGTATTGTCCTCTTCACCACAGATCTGACACTGGCTCCTTGGGATCAAAGCTGATCCCGAACATCACGGGGTTCAACATCAGACTGGCCTGTTGGGTTTGCACAAATGGCTGTTTTATGCAGCAGGTTACCATAGCAACCCCCCCAATTTACATAGTAAATGTAGTGATGGTTGCATAAGTTAATGGGACTCAATACAAGCATTCACTGCCGGTGGAAGATTTCAGATTATTAGAAAAGACAGAGAGAACTCCTATGTAGGAGGTAGGAGCTGAAATGTTCAGGCATCGCCTTTGAATGACTCAACCCCTCTGCCTTACACAAGGCTCCTCTCTTTGCAGTTTAGACCTTGTGCTTATTCCCTACTCACAACACTCGATTGCTAACTTGGGACCCAGATTGCACACATGGAAGAGGATTTTTTTTCATGCGAACTTAAACTTCAACATTGAATACAAACCTAGAATTAAAGAACAGTTTGAGTTGGAAGGGATCTTAAAGATCATCTAGTTCCAACCTCTCACTGGATCATGTTGGTCAGAGCTCCATCCAACCTGGCCTTGAACATGTCCAGGGATGGGGCTTCTCTGGGCAACCTGTGCCAGGGCCTCACCACTCACAGGGAAGATTTTCTTCCTAATATCTAATTAAAACTGCCCTCTGTCAGTTTGTCCCTGTCATAAGTCTTTCTCCAGCTCTCTTGTAGCCCCTTTAGGCCCTTGAGGGGGTCTAAGGTCTACTCAGAACCTTCTCTTCACCAGACTGAACAATCCAGTTCTGTCTTTCTCCCATGCAAACAAAAACCCAACAATTTCTCACATGGAGTTTGAGACTAAAATTAAGTTTCTTGGGCAGGAGCCTTTTGTCTGCTTCTGTCCTTTACTACTTAATTCAACCTGACAGTACAACTTCAGTTTCAGTTCTAAGAGCATGTTAGACATTTAACTGAACTGAGGGCAAGACACTAAAACTCAAAAACTTCCCAAAAATTTTTATTAGCATTGTGACTGGTCCTAATCAACAGCTATTACTAAAATGTATTAATTTCCCTTGTATCCTTTTGTAATCTTAGATGCACCTACACACCTTTCTAAAAGCAGATTTCAACATACAAAGGAACCACTCGAGCAGGGATAATCAGTTTTGGAAATACACAGTAAAAACTCAAAGATCAGATGGAAGTTCTTCAGAAAAAAAAGTCTGGGCAAAATATGAGTCAATGTCATGACATTGTTGAAGGCAAATATCATACTGGGATCTACAAACAGGAGTTAATAATTGCAAGATACATGAAGTGATCCATTATTTACACAGCAAGGATAGAATTTCTGTTAGAATAGGAGTTTCAGACATTGTATTCAAGATATACATGGAACTGGGAGGGATGAGACACCAAGAGAAATATGTACTAGAAAAACAGAGTTAGGTACTGTTTAGCTGGAAGGAGATACCAAGTTCTTTATGAGTTTAAAAGGCCCTTTCAAACAAGGAGGATATAATCTGTTTTTCATGTTTGTGGGTTTAAAATTTCATTCTAAAGTGGTCCTGGATTCCTTGATGGTCAATAATTGCCCTCTGATTGTTTTTATTAAAAAAAGTATCTATAGTCAATATAGTTTTAGGAACATATGCTCACTAGGAACAAATCTGAGGAATTCCATAATAGCAGTTTGAGTAAAAAATGAGTTATGAAACAATACATGTAATAGAGTTACACAACTGGTAAATACTGCTGATCACTCCCACCTTCATCAGTGAATTTCAGAAAACATAATTATTTTAAGTCTGGGAATCAACTGATACCTGTCTGGCACAGTTTTGTCCTTTCTTTTTTCTGTTTTTGCTTGTTTGTTTTAATAGAGCATTTGGAAAAGAAAAATGTCTATGGAATAAATAAATATACTGAGGGTTTTTTTAAGAGTAATTTCTACATGAAAAACTTTAATCTCAGAAAAGACCAAAGGAGAATATTGCTGCTATCTCTACTTTTCAATTAAAAAAAAAAAAGAAATAGTTTGTTGAAATGACTTCCTGAAGTGTAAGAAATAGAATCTATATCTCTGAAAAACTAGCCAGAGGCTATTTAAATAGGACATGTTTTCTTTTCTAACTCTAGGTAAGCAACTTCTAAAATTGAATTTACTAATTTCCAAGTCTAAACATTCTAAAAACTTCTTGAAAAATAGCAGTTCTCATTTTATATACAGTAAATGAGCTACGCTTCACTTAGACTTTCTTAAATCTATTGATTCTAATTGTTACAAACATTTTTGAATGGGACTGCACATGAACACATGAAATAACGGGTTATTTGTTTTTCAAAGTAAAAGGCATCTTTTCAAGGGACTCTGCAAGACTATTGTTATCCCCAAATTATGTTGTTATCCACAGATAACACATTAAGTTCTATATTAGACCTCTGGAAAGAGAACCTGGTCTTCTCTTCTCAGCCTTCTTCTAATAAATACTTTATGTATGGCTTGAAGGTGCATGGGCAGGAGGCTGTGCACTGACTGGTCTCTTCAAAGTCTGATTCAATCATATCTGACTCAACCAGAGACCCTAAAGGATACTGAAAATATATGCAACATATACTGGAAAGTGGGATACTTAACAGAATTGTGCTCTCTTTTCAGCTCTGCTGGAACAAATGTGCCAAGATTGAGTGGTGGGAAATAGATATGACAGAAAGCATTCTGTCTTTGAGAAGCTTTAGTGTAAGAAGAAAAGGCTGAAATAGCTGTGGCTCATTACAAAGTTAATAAGACTCAGATTGTTACATGTCTTGAAGAGAAAAAAAGATTTTCAAATTGCACTTTTTTTTCCAGAATACAGGTACAATTCCTGGTATATCAATAGCCCAAGGGCACAGCATGTTGAATGACTTATTAAAGATTCATGGTACAAATTTATTTCCTAACAACACTACAGGAATGTGCAGTTTTCCATTAAAGGAAGCAATGCTTCTCAAAAGTGTTTACAAGTCTCAAATTGCAAAATTTAATTTTCAAATCAAATGAAGCATAATGAGCTTCATGAGCTCCTTATTCTTCACACCAGGCTTAGCTACAAACACAACACAGCAAAACAAATTAGAACAAGCAAACCAGGTGTAACAAAAAATTCTGATGTAGTCAATAAACATCTTTGTCTTGACCAATGGCAATTCAACAGAGTCAGCTAAAGAACAAAGCATGGCCATGCTAACATTCTATCTTCACCTCTAAGATGAGAAAAACAATGAAATTATATGCTCTTTGTTGAACATGGATGAGCAAACAGGCATCAGATTAAAATTTTTTTATATCCTCTCATATAAAAGTAGCTCACTGTGAGATGTGTTCCTACATCTAACCTGTGTCTAATATCATTGCAAAGGGTTGTGATTCTATTACAAATATTCTGCTCTTGTGTAGCAATACCATGATGGCAAAGGGGAAATTGTAGGAAAAATTTAGCATAATGAAAACAAGAAGAAGCAACCAAATTACAGGTTGATAAACTGAAAAATTACTAAATCTGAGCTTTTAAGCCCAACTTTACAAGAAGTGAGCCTGATAGTGTAGATCAATTAAATTTTGGGTCTGCTTCTGTGTGAGTAGCACCAACTGGAAATTTTGAAACCTGATTATTTCCATTGATCCAGTCAAAGAGAATCAAAATAAAAGCACCACCACACTTCTTAATGAACTGCTGTGAAGGCTACTACTGTTAAACAAACAAACCTGACAAACCAACCAAAAACCCCTGAATGTGGTGCAAAAAATACACATAGCAAAAATTGTCACCTTTACATATTTTTATGTATTAATAACTTCATAAAATAATATATCACAAATTATTAAATCAATTCTGAATTAGTTTTTCTTACTTTTTTATCAATCATGTCAACAAATAGGAGAAAAAAAACTCACAGCAATTTAACTCTGAATTACTCAGTCCTCTAAAGTAGCTTTGTCTTGATGTAGTAAAAACATCTAACTCAAAAGTTAGGTTTTACCAGAAAACAAATAAGAATATTTGGTTTCGTAGAGGATATTCAAAATAGCTAAGTAAACCGAGCTAGAATCACAAAAACAACCTAAAAACAAGTGCCAAGAGAAATCCCTGCTTCCAGGTGAGTTTCAGTCTATTGTGCACCTTCCTGAGTAGTGGCAAAATCTTAATAATCCCTGCTGATCAAGGAAGGTTATTCAGAAGGTTGTCAAGGCCTGGAAATCTGTTCCCTTCACTGCTCAGCCTCCAGACCCTCTGTGAGTGTCCAGCTTGCTGTTATGACCCTGTCTCTCTCTCCTGCCTGGCATAACCTCCCCAGACAACATTCACTGTTTCCCCAGGAAAGACACCAGCTCCCCTCTCTCCAGGCACTGTCACCTTGCCTAATCACTCCTTTATAGATGAAATAACATGCAAATTTAGAACAAAGAACTCAAGCAAATGTTGTCTGTCGTGACAATCTGACGAGTTCACACATAAAAGAAAAAAACAGGCGAGGTATGTGATCTACAGTGGAGCTGGGAATCCAATAGAACAAATAAACTGTAATTTTTTCAAAGTGTTATTAAAAAAAAAAAACCAAAACAAAACACAAGATAAATGTGCATAAAACTTCATAAATGTCAATAAGTGTCTTTCCTGTGACATACCAATGTATAATTGAAGAAAAGCCCAGGAGAGGCAAGAGTTTAGTTTTCCCATGGTACTCATTTCCTTCTGGTTATGCCGTGACAGCTGGAGAGTGAGTCTTAATATTTTTCAGAAGTGAATTTAATTGCTTTAGAGAGTCAGTTTAGCATATCACTCCAGAAATGCCCCAAAGCTAAAAGTAAACCCATTGGTAGCCAAATAGCTTCTTATTTGTAAGAGTCTTAGTTTACGGCTGTAGTTACCAAATTATGTTTTCAACACCTTACTGAGTATTCCACAGGTGGCCTCCGAATCTTATCCCTGTTGGAACATTTTCAATTAAAAGTTTTATGATAAGGATCCATGCTAGTCTGAGAACTGTTGATGATAGATATTGGGCTAGAATCCAATGAATTTGGGAATCAGTGGCTTAAAGGTTATCCTGGTAAGAAGAATAATCCACCATGCTTAAGCAGTTCTAAGGAAATAATTGTTTAAAATATGATAATAATTTGTGAAGAAGTGGTAAAGTTCCTTTTCTGAAAAAGATAATGATTCTCAGCTTGAAAGTAGCTTATCTCAAATGAAACAAATATAGTTTATAATTAACAGTTATTTACCTCTGTTGAGAATACAAAAAAAGAAGAAAAAAATAAAAATTGCTGGTTTAATTGTAGAAGTTCTCTAATCATTCAAATATCTTGACTAAATGTTTTCAACTATATGCAGTCCTGGGATAAAGATGTGATAGATACTTCTATATTAGCAGATTAGGTATCTCTACAGACAACTATATCTTCTGGAGGCAATGATTTCCAAAAACACACATGAAAAGTAAAATAAAATAAAATAAAATCAGTACATAGTATTATGTTGTATTTTTCCCCTAAATTGAAAATTTCCTAGATATGTAAAAATTAGTAAATTTAATCATCTTGTATTCATCAGTGAAGTCATATTGATATTCCTGACATTGACAAGTTTCTTATTATCAAGCTTTACTTTTCTCCTCCTTTCTGTCCTTCAGATTTTAGAAAAATGTTACTACACGTAGCAAAGTTTTGATCAGCAATGGAAACCAGAAATACAAGTAAGCTCTCACAATATTATGCTAAACCTATAGATTGTGATAACTGAAATTTCCACATTCAGTCTTTTTACCCCCAGATAAAGTGTGTTTAAAGGACATACGAACAATTCTACTGACGTGTGCAGTGTGATATTTAGGCTCATTTATTAATTTGTATTTTGCATGAGGGAATTCAGTAACTAGTTGTGAAATATAACTGCACTGAAATGTTACATTTGCTAGATAGAGGTAGTCTCTTTACAGCTATATATAGAGAACATAATTCTAATAATCTCATTTGCCTTTAACCCAGTATGGAGTATCCTTATGTCTTATATACAGAGGAAGGTTATTCAGACTCAAATCTTTTGAATTGGAACATTTATGTTTCTGTGTTCTGGGTCAGCTGGCCACATACTTGCAGGCTGGTAGGACTCAATGTTGTGATCATCAGAATTCAGTATAAAGAGCTACCAAAATCTTAAATCTAGCACATCAAGGTCACCTTATTACAGTTAAAATAGTGGAAAACACCTGGTAAATGCAGCATGCAGCGAAAATGAATGCCATGATACTTCATTTTCTTACAGGCATGAAGGGCTTTCTACACTACATTTAACTGTCCTTCTACCAAATTTCAAGCACTGAAAGCAGATTAGTGATCCCAATTGCTCCAATACTTTTCTATCTACTGTATAGCAATATGGTACTCCTTGTTTCTACAACACAGGTGAAGAAAAATTACTATTTCACCTCACAGAAACAGAAATTTACTATCCAAACATTACAGAAAATGTACATAACTATCTTACAGGATAGCTGAGGTACACTATTTCTAGTAATAGTTTTGTTTCTTTGCACATTTGAGCATGTGGTTGATCTCTAAACCTTAGAGAATTTAGGATAGTTTCAATTACATAAGTAGGAATCAAAGAATAAAAGACTATTAATTCATAAACATACACTCAGTGTAAAATCCAGGCAAGATCAGTTCATTTTTACTGTTTCTTCTCTTTTCTCAGCCTACTCTTATTTACTGTGGCCTATTTCTTTTAGTCTCTCTTCAAACCAGAGGTCTTTCCATAGTCATAACTCTTCCTGTCTCTATGACTGGACTCTGTCTGACAAACAGATTGTACTTACTTTTGTTTCATCTATCTCTTTGATGATACATATTAATAGCTCAGCAGTAAAAATATTTCTAGCCAAAACATGTATGAGCTGCCATCATTTTTCATGCCTTATTGGCACTTCAATAGTTGACGTTAAAACAGAAAAATCACAGAGCCCAGACAATCTAAATTGAATCCATAATCTGCTTTGGCAGGATTCTCAGTAGCACATTCCTGTACTCTCACATTCTTGAAAAGAATATAGCAAGAGTTACCATATTGTTAACACACCTCAGAAAAAAATGAAATATAGCCATCAAATCTAAATGGGTCAACTAGTAAGAAGTGAAATAAAAGAGTCACCAGAGCTTGTTCAAAGATGATTTACACATTTGTCATTTTTGCTGGGATACATCTTCTTCAATGCCCATTTCTCACTTAACGCTCTAAATTGCAAGCACAACACTTGCAGTCCATGACTGATTTCTGATGTGATTTAATTGTATCAAGAATGTGTTTCCATGATCCAGGCCAGACATCTACAGTATTCTATCTATATAGAACAGAACAGACTATATCATTTAGAATGACCTAAAGTGATCCAGAAGGATGCATGATTATGATTTGTAATCTATAAGGCACCCAATAATACCACAACTGCTGTTTAAAAAGGTGGTTCATTTCTTTGCACATGTGAACGTATTACACCAGACATGTTAGGTAATAAGACATAACAAAATGGAAACCCAAGAGTTGTCAATACCAGATTAATCTGTCATCTAGAATTTAGAAGTTCCTTTGACAAAATCACTGAGTTCACAGGGTCCTTTTCAAGAATTCACTAAGAGAAAGTGTGTTCCCACGTAATCCATAGTTACAGTCTGATTTGATGGTGGTAGCCACACTCTGCCCAGGTTGCCCCAAGATGTTTTCAGCCCTATTGCTCCAGATGTGGAAGGAAGTTGCATTCCAAAGGGAGCAGCATATAACTGACATTGCAATTGAAGAGGACAGAAAACATCAGCATGGATTTGGTCTTAGTCTGGATGGCAACAGATGAACTAAAATCAGGGATAAAACCTCCTGTACCAGAACAAACTGGTTGGTCACTCCTGAAAATATTAAGCATGAGTTTGCAAGACAAACATTGAAGAACAGTTTTCCTGTGAAAGGACACGATCTAAGGTATCACTTAGAAAATGTTTTGAACAAACTGTATCCACAATGTCTTTGATTTAATTTTAACCCTGTTTTCATTGATTTCTGCAACTGCTATTTCAGAGCAATGTTAAAAAGCAATGGCACATGGGCCACAGGAGCTCTAAACAAGCTTTTCTATTTAAAAACTCACAGAAGCATTAAAAATAATTGCCAAGTGCAGCAGAGAGGGGTCATACCTTTGTTTTCACATTCCCACACAACCACTTGGGACAAATAGAAGGTGAGAAAGGAAATTTATAAATAAACACTTCCAGACTTTTACCATTCCTTCCAGCTCTATCCAGAAAACATGGTAATTGTTTGGAAGAAATTTCCGGATTCTGAATGACAAAGTCGGCTCTAATAAAATATTATACCACCATAATTTAGATCTCTTATGGATACTTTCAGTGGAGAAAACTAATTTAATATCTAGACCTTAAATACAAAGTTTCTGATGATAATTCCAAATTCTAATGCATGTTTATCTAAATTTAAACTTACTAATTATATGAGGATTTGAATGGCACCTTCAAGCTGTACTTCACAACTGTGTTAAACCACAATATAAACATATGTTTATATTTAAGGACCAAATATCTGTATAGCAGATATTTGAATTTCTGAATTTCCAAATAAGTAATTTTGTAAATGGTGGACAGCTATGAAGAAAAGTAAATTCTTCGCTGTAGTTTCAGAATAAACAACAACTCTCTATATCCTGTCATTTCAGAGCTAAGGATTATTTTTTACACCGAGAGTAATCCTGAAAATCTCATGTTTTTGACATTTCTAGATGTAATTTGAACACATTAAGGGATACTATTTAGTGAAAACTCTACTGGGATAAGATCATAGAATAGTTTGGGTTGGAAGGGACCTTCAGAAGTCATCTAATCCAACACCCCTGAAATGAGCAGGGATATCTTCAACTAGAGCAGGTTGTTCAGCTCTGTCATATCAGCTGCCAAATTCTGTCAGTATGTCATTAAAACATAATCTTTACATTTTACTGCACATCTCAAACAGATTTTTGAAAACTAAATTAGGTCTGCGATCACGGACTGGTCAAGGACTGGTATGTTGAATCCTAGTCACAGAACTAACCCTGGGATTTCACCATCCCAAAACTCATAATTTTAAAGGAAAACTTTCAGAAAATTATTTTTTTTAAAACCTTACATATAAAGAAATAGCAGAGGAATCTGGGAATAAAATATATATTCTTCAGTGAAGAGTTCTTTTCAACTCAGTGAAAAAGACTTCAGAAAGACTTTTTTGGGAGGCCTCACAGCTGAAAGATGTGTGATGGTGAAATGCATAGATTGCAAAACACAGCTGGAGTGAAGTCGTGAACAAATGAACACATTTAGCTAAGGCAGACACACTTCCTCATGATAAATGTTAGATAGCTGTGCTTCACAATTGGTTTCTCTGCCAAAGTAAGGTTTTCAAGTGCAGAGGATCAGAACCAAATAAAAACTCACAGCCTCATCCCAAGCAGAACCTGAGCTATAGAGCTGGGCAATTCTACCACTCTTCCTGAAACCATAGAGAAAACTGCATTTGATGGACTCCAAAGGCTTTGGGATGACACAGAAGTGAACGCAATTGCATTCATTCAAGCTCTAAGCATTTAAAATATTTTTACTTCATGTAAACTCTGCCATTCTCAGTCACCTTTTATATTTTTTTTTAAATAAAATCTCCCCATAAGGTGACTATGATTAAATTCCTCAGCCCCCCTGGGCAAAGACATCATTTTAGAGTTAGAGAGGTACTTATCAAAATTGTCGGTATAAAGATTGTGTCCATGGTATAAGCATTTTCTCTAGGAAAACAGTCTATCTGAATATTCAGCTGATTTTATTAAATCAGTTCTTCTAGGCCATGCTCAGATCCTTTGGGGTGTTTGGTTTTCATGAGCATTTGAGTGACTAACTTATTGCCATGCGCATTTGTGCAAAGTTAACTTCAAAGCACTGTGCACCAGTATTTGCAAAAAGAAAGTAAAATCCACACACAGAAGTGTTTGTGCTGGAAATGCTTCCTGCTGTGGGACTTATCTGATTTACCACGAAACCCCAACCTCCGGCAGTCAACACCTACTGAGTTACTCATGATCTGTGGAAATCAAACTTATTTCAAAAACTTGATTATTTAAACCATTTAACATCTGTTAAAAAAATCTGCTCATAAACACCAATGAGAAAAGGAGACTCAAGATGTGTAGTCAATATGTTAATTACTTAGCTCCATCAAAATTCTGTTATAATTTTAGTAGATACACTTTTCATAGAGAATCATATTTTTAAAAGTCTATTGGGCAGGGTTTTTTCCTGTTTATTTTCTGCATGGAAACAATATAAATGCAATATTAGCTCCAATGCCAACTTTGTACATACTTTATCCTTCCCTTCCTTCCATATCAGCTCCCTTAAGACCAGATTAATTTTTTCCCCCCTAAAGAGTGAAATAACAGGTGATAGCTATGGAAAATACAGCCTTATTCAATTTATTGAGTGAATCATTGCTTCTCTGGTTCATTAAATTTCTCGGTAAGAAAATTCACATTCATGTACATTTTTCTCCATTTTCAAGTAGACATTCCAGTTGTGTTGCTCATCTACTTTCAATATAAAAGATGAATTAAAGCATTAATCTATGCAATCATTTTCTAAGGGAAGTAATGATAGTTTTATACAAAATTCACTGCATAATTCTGTAATCACAATTTGAAGAATCTCTCATAAAATCACAATGATCTGGGGAAGAAATAGAACCTCAACACTTGTCCTTATAGAACTTTACTATTATTTTCTGAGTTGCTAAACTACATTGGGAACAGATCCTTGCTTATATTTTCACTTCAGAAATATACTTTGATTCTAACATCTGTGAACATTGTTAGGAAACATGCAAAGTAAAAATATGGAAATTGAGTTAAGGAGCTCAAAACAAAGTTTCAACCAGGCTTCATAGTCCCACAAGAAGATGCTTTTAATTTACTTATCACTGCACAATTTGTAGGAAAGGAAGAAAACAACATATTAAATTCTGCTTCCTTGTTTTGATGTAATCAATGGAAAAGATGAGTTTATTTTCACTTTTTAAAGAGATAATAAAGTAGTCATGTAAGAAATTAACTTGAGTGCACAGCTTTGAAAGGAGTCATTATCCCAACTATTAAAGATATGAACCCTCATTGCTCATGTACGAGGGCACGCTGCTATTACTTTTAATACTGAAAATCAAAGGCTGAGAAAGTTCAGGAAAAAAAACCAGGCTCTTCTCTCTTTAAAACCTGCATGGAAAAAAATGGTAGGGACATCCCAGTATTTGGTTTCTCCTGAATCAGGGAGGCATATAAAATAGAGATTCGGAAAGTAACCTGGACAGCTCATTAGAAGAATGCCTCCAGCACTTCTGTGCTACTCTGCCTCTGTAAAATCTTGCACTCATGCACAGCAAGTACCTCAGAAAGCAGCATGTCAGTGGGATTATTGGGTAGGCAGAAACCTCGCCTGAGGAGAATTGTACCCTTTTCATTCTTTTTTAGAATGTGATGTGCAGGGCTCACAGGAAAAAAAACCCAAAACCAAGAACCAGACCTGAAGAAAGGAGAGATGTTAACTTGCAAAACGTGAGAGAAAATAAAAGGTGCTCTGGGAGCCAGCACAAAACACAGAATGAGCACAAGATTTCTTATTCAGATACACGAACAAGGCCACATTTCACTTCCCTCACACTAAACTCTTTGCCTTCTTTCTGTACTCATAGTTAAGAGGTAGGCAGTGTCCTGGAAATACTCCCTCCAGGAGCTTGTAAGGGACATTATGAGTTTTCTGACCTTTTATAATTTTCTGCTTCGGGGTCTCACATCACAATTACCTGATCTTTAGTCAAGGACTGGAGGCTGCCAGTCAGAGTTGGTTAATACTACTCCATCCAGCCAGGTCAGCTTGTACCACTAACAAATATTTAATTTGCAGGCCCAATAAACACATCAGGGCAAAGTCAAAGACTGTTTCCCATACAACATGGCATAACATATCAAACTGTTCACCCAAGTTCAAATTTTACGTCTGATTTTTGATTTGAACAAAATTTACTAAGAGTTATCAATTTTTGAAGGTTTAATAAGAACAAACACTATCTTTCAGATCAAAAGATAAATACGTTTAGGAGAAAGAGTGATTTTCATGCTGATATTTTGCAAATACTAATTTTCTTATGACTGAAACTTGACTTGCTCAGGTTATGTGTTTGCCCACATGAATGCATCTATGATAAATCCAGGGTATTATAAAAACTTCCATCTACAGTTAAGGTCAGTTTGTCATTACAGCAGTAGATGAGGAATGGGAGTTAGAGGAAGACAGATAATTAGCCTTTCTCCCCTACTATTTTGTCCTTCCAATTTGCATCTTTTTCTTCCTTGAATCTCACTCCCCTCATCTCTTTCTGGCAGGCAGCCTCACCATGTGAGCTCTCCTGACACAGCACAGGGAGAAGCTCCAGGACTGAATATGTTCTCACCAGGCTCATGTCCTTCCCTTTTCACTGTTACAATAATTTTTAATAGCTACTCATAACGTTTAAACAGTATTTCCCATAAATATAAATTTATCATATTTTTGCTTTGGGAAAAAAAAACATGTTTGAATTAGAAGTAAAGCTTTGTTATTTCAAAATTTGTCAAAATGAAAAAGAATATAAATCAATTAAGATATATTTACTCCTATTATATACAAAATTATCTATCTTTTGGCTGATTTTTTATCTTTTGCCATAAATAGGACCTGCCTTGAACCGTTCACTTTGGCCTCACAGGTTTATTAATCCATTGTCACTGTACAATAAGACAAAAGTAAATTGTAGGTAAAAATTACCTTTCTAGATAGGTATGTGCCAAAAATGTGGAGTTCAATGCCCCCTTTCCATTCTGAGTGTCCATTTTCTTCTCACAAACACATATCCGAAAAAAATAAGAAAGTTAAAGTTGCACACCACAATCTGCAAGTTAGGGCTTGAACCTAAAAATTAGATACAGAGAGTTTAAGCCTTCATTTTACAGACTTTCCTCATATAACTGTAACCACCAATGAACTGATTTTGGACTGCTCATGACCCTTTCTTGGAACCTCTGGGTCAGAAGACCGGAGAGAACAGAAAATGCTGCTTGATGAAAATTCAGAAGCAGTGGGTGTTGTACAAAGCTACAGTTGATATCTATTGACATATTGGTGTTTGGGAGCTTTGCAAAGATTAGGCCATACCTGGCCCTTGAGCCTCTGGCAACGTCAATGGATATTCTGCAAAGATTCCTGCCTTCAGCATTGTCATCCTTTATCTTAGTAAACATCAAAATCTGAGCAAAAAAGACAGAAAATGAGCTATTGATTTTCCAGTATTGTCTTAACCTGCAGCTTAATTGAAGGTCAGTATATGTATTCCTGTCAAAGACAGACTTTTGTTATTCATTGTGGGTGTCTGACACAAAATTCTCCTCGAGAGGCAGAGCACAGACATGTTTTAGGCAATGAACAAAAGGGGAATATGCAACCCAACACTTTCAAACGGTCCCTAAGGAAAACTGAGGCATGGAGAAGACAAACTGCAAAGCAATTGGCTTAGATGTGAAAAGCTTTACAGAAAGAAAAGGGGAAGAGGGAGTGGGTGAGAGAAAGAGAGAGAGAGAAGGACAGAAGGAGATAAATGTGAGTTTGTCATTATAAGATGACAAATAAATTGTCTCTTTAGAGAAAGTAGGTGACTACCTATCCTCCTCTGTGTTCTCTTTCTCATTGAATGATGTAAAACTGCAAATTCCCCTTTTTCTAGCATTGTCAAATGGCAGCTTTTGTGAATAAAAATACTGTTTTTTGTTAGAAGATATATGTAGAATGACAGTAAAACAGAAGTTGTCAGATAATAGTCTGATAAAGAAAATCCACATCTTTCTCTTCTTTTCTGTTATTGCTTTTGCTTTCTAATCCTTCACCATTCTTCTCTTATGAAGTATCAGATTTTGACATTTTATATTTGTCATTTAAGACAGTTAGAAAGATTATTTCTTAAAAAAAAAGAGAAAAAAACAAACATTAGTAGATACTTCTAAGATTTTTCCAAACCATTTCTGAAGCTTACAATTTTCCTCTGTCATTATTCTATTTTAAGTGCCTTTCTCCTCTACATTAAATGAATTAATTTTCTCCTATATATGTCAATCATCATATATACTCCTCCTGTTTCCACTCCAAAGACTGAAGCCTGGATAGATGTGCAAAAGAAAAAGCTTTTTGTTTAGTTATCCTGATATTGCAGTGAAGCATCTCAGATGGTGACAAGCTAAAACGTTTTGGTAAAATCAGGTAGTCCAGTAAAATGTCCTAATTTCTGTCAGTACAAGACTTTCTGAATGAGCTTCACACTGTTGTTAGATGGTTTGCATGATCACAAGGGTCCTGAACAAGACCAACATTAAGGCACTCACAAGATGTTCTGCAGCTGAGACACCATAAGAACATCTGGCCTTGCTAAAATTTTTCAACATGGCTTACTTGGTGGTGGATGAAGCAACTGTATTTATTTAACTGTTATTTGCTACAGAATGAGCATATGCAAGAGCATATAATGCTGATAGCAAGGAACTGTTCATATTTGAACAGCAAGACTCTCTGTGTTGGCATTTAGACAAGTTAGATTTACTTTTATTCATTTATTTAAAACTTAATTACAGCCTCTGAGTAAACATCACAAAAATCTTTGTGATCTAGAACTGCTCCCTAGGGAAACTCAGTTCTCAAGTCCTGGAAGGACAAAAGGATTTTAAAGTACTAAATATCTTCAGACAACAGTGTTCTATGGCCATAGAGACACAACATAGAAGGCAGATGTTTTATTCAGCAAGGAGGAATATGTTTTTCATATCACAATTTTATTAAAGTCACACTTTTTATTAGACCTCCAACCGCCTTTGGACCTTTCCTGGCCCAGTTCTTTGAATAAAGATGGAATGGATGGCACTGTGCCTCTTTCATAATGTGGTTATCATATTGAGTTTGTTGTTGCAGATCCTGATACCAAATTTTTGCTATCATTTATGATAGTTACCACATGGTTTTGAATGTTTATTCACTAATAAATCTGTTATTTAAAAAAAAATATATACTGATCTTTCGCTGGAAGGGGTCCAAGTATGTGGATTCGTATCAGTCAGAACTAGATCTATGCCATGCATCAGGATTCTGGGTTTCTAGCACTTAATCTTGTGCTCAGACTGCTGCCATAAACCATGCACAATGATGTGGAACAGCACAAAAGCTACTGCAGCAGGTGTAGGAGATTGGAGTATTACTCACAAACAGCAAAACACCTGTTACCTACTAGTAACACCTTCTGTATGGCACCCTCGTGTGCACTGCCTGTCTTCAGACCACGAGGAAATATTTAGTAAGCTTTTGAAATAATTGAAATTTCTTAACCTATATTTGTACCTACAAATGAAAGGCACAATTACCACGAGTCACTAAATGAGTATACAGCAGCAATAAAAAGTTTCAAGGTATTCTCTTAAAGGATACCAAAAAGAATTTCAGCTGTAAGTAAATAACTGGAAAGAATAAGGCTCCATTTCTGTAACTCAAACCAGAAAGAACAGTGGGATAAAGCTGAGGAAATCTAAACACTATTCTAAGACACAGACACCTCAAAGAGGTGTTCGAAATATATATAGAGAAGAATTAATATCACTAAAAATATGATCAAATGAAATTGTTCTGGGTTGGGGCAGGGGGTCAGGAAAACAAAATCTGCTAAATTAGTGAAAATTAGAAATTCTTCGCTTGTTTATCCCAGAAAAATAAAGGCTTCACAAAGGTAGGGTCACTACAAGTTCAGGAGGGTGATACACACCAGAGAAGTAATAACCAGAAGAATTAGGATGCTGGAAGAAGAGTAAGCCAGAATAAACCATCAATTAACAAGTCTAAGACATTAGAAGGTTCCCTAGTAGTAGGAAAGAGAGTTCTTCAGTAACTTATTAATGGTTTCTCCATTTACAAATTTTCTTTAGGCTAGACTTTTCAATGGTCCTTTATAGTCAATATGCTCTTACAAATCCACTAAAATAAATAAAAAATATGAGAACAACACTAAAAAGGCTAACTGACCAGTGATTTAGTGAAAGTGAAAATAAAACTTTTTTTACCACAAAGTTTGGAAAATATGAGCAAAACTCTAAACAACCAGAGAATCATTTGAACACTGATGTGATCAAGAAAACAAAACCAAAACCCCCAACCCCCCTTTGGTTACTATTTAATTAATTGTGTATGTTCAAAAAAGAAAAGGAGAGTACCACTTTCTCCCAGCTTTCTTTCAAAGTCTCAAAAGCCTTATTAGTATGAAAAAATGTATTAATGACTAGAGAGAAAAGAAGCCATCCTGAAATGACTAAATTTTGCTACTTTGCCTTTATATATTTCCTTACTGGGAAAGACAGACTTTAGACAACTCAGACTCTCCTCACTTGTAGCATTTCCAAGATCCCAAAACAACATATTTTCCTATCTTAAAACCTATTTATTTTACTTTTAATTTTTGTTTGATATTTCTTTATACCTCCCACAAACCATAAACACTTATGAAACCAAAAAAAGACAATCATAAACTTTAAACGTGTTTATGTCTATGTGTTACCCTACACAGGGTATTTATTGTTTAACAGTTCTCATACTTATTATTTTTTTCTTTCTCAATTACTTTTACCACAGGTGTTGTTTTAAATATTAAGATCCAAATGCTACTGCCAGGAAGATGAAATCAATTACTCTGCTGGAAGTCATGAATTTTTGCTCTGTCTATTCCACCTGTTTCTTTGCTGTTCTTCGTGTAAGGTACGTGCCCATATGGGCTATGACATTCTGATCTGTTTTCTTATGTTTTCTCCTTCCAGAGAAGGGACATGTTTCTCTCAAAGTAAGTTTACTTTGCTTTCAAATGAGTGTATTACTTCAGAGGACATTTCTAAAACCAGCAGTTTATAATAAGATTATTTGTTTTCAGACTATGTCTCAAAAATTGTCTGTACAGCACCTGACATCCATAAGATCCGTAGGTTCAAGGGTCAAAACTGAGCCATGGAAAAAGTCCTTTCTTTGAAGCAGCAGCTTACACTGAGCACTGTGACATGGAGAAAAGAATGTTTCAGAGAGCTGGATACAGCTGATGTACAAACATTACCGATACTTTGGTAATGTTTTCATGCTTCCTAAATGATTGTCTCTTATCTTAATTATTCCTGTAACTATGAGAGGTGTAAGTCATAACCTGTGGCAAATCACAACCAACATCTTTAGACAAAGGTAGCGGCGATACAAAACAAAGCAAGCTGAGAAGAAAAACCTTCCTAAACACCTAAACACCTTCACAGCTAAAGAAACATGAAGTTCTACATGATGCTGTAAAATTGTAGCAATTCCCTTCACAGCAGGAATTCAATACAAATATAAATAGAATACTTCGTCTCATGATATTCTCCTGATGGAATATTCATTCTTCTGGGATTTCTTGTTGCTTCTTTTGAAAACATATTTTTTCCCCCCCTCTGGTCCAAATTGTGAATTGTGATTACTACAGACCACAGGATAAACTGGCAGTGTAGTGAAGACTTAGCTGCACATCTTTCTGGCTATATTTATAACCCACCACCAGTATATTTTGGATCCAATAGAATGGATATACCCTACAGTGAGATTCTCTTTGGAGACTTTTGTCACACATGAGACTGCCTGTAATTTCTATCCAGGGTCACAACACTTGACAGTAATTTGTGACAGTAGGATTGACCCATAACATGTATTTTCTGAATTATCATAATTATCAGTATTTTTCTGCTGTTCAGTGAGCTCTTTTACATCCTTTTTTTTGGTTACATTATGTAAACTAAAGATTGAATGGCCACACCTCAAGTCACTTATTCTATTTTTGAGTTCAGAATAAGTAGTTTTTATATTTTTAGGGAAGACTGAAGAACATGGGAACCTGAACTTGACAGCAAACTGAGAAGCTTAAAAACATAAAAACATATTTATCTTTTCAAGTAAAACACAGCTGAGATACAGAAAGCAAGCTGTTCTCCAAGAGGTGGATTTTAACATACAAACATTTTCATGCCAAGGCTCAGACTCAGAGGTATAAAATGACAACCACACCAGAGTGCAATCATAATATACAGAATATAAGGTAATGTAGAACCAAAAGCACTAACTTGATTTTTTTGTCCTTCCAAAGCTTGTGAAATCATTCTGCTCCAGCATTATAAAAATTGTGCTGAAATACCATACCTTCACAGTGGGAGTCTGCTTTTTTCCTTTTAATTACTAGGAAGGTGGAAAAGGCTTGACTTCCCAAGAGAAAAAGGACTTGAAACTCAGCCAGCCGTCTACAAGTGATCCTACAAAGACAGTACAAGCTACATTTCTATACCATGATCAAAAGCCTAAAAGAAATGACTGGGAATGAAGTGAGTTTAGAAGTTCCTACCTCTTTTAGACTCTGATACAAAAGTCATAAATTTTCTATTTTGCCTCTAAATATCTCTGGAAAAATTTGTAAGTTATATCAATTTAAGCTAACATTCTGATGTTTTACATCTAATTTTATTTTTAGCTAATATTTTTAATTACGCTTTTAGTTTTTACCTTTACATTCTTTTTTGCAACATTTTCAGGTTATGCTCAGGATTGATTTATTTTCTGTCTTATCACTCCTATTTGACTTTCCCTTTCCTACCTTGGAACTTCATACAACTTTGTATCTACCACATATTCTGAAGTTCAGGTTTTTGCTCCAGCTTTCCAGAGTTCTTTTCTGCACCATTGCTTTCAACTTGGACTTGTTTTTGCCTGGTTGAATTTATCAGGTGTGTTTTATAAATAAGTATAAGCACCTGCAAATATTGGAGTTGAGAAGGAAATCTCAACCTGACAAATTTAGGTGGAGATTTCTCAAATCCTGACCTTTGGGGTTTGACCACACTTAGGAGCCAGGTCTCCCTTCACAGTTGTACCTATATGAGGGTCAGATAAGATATATAGAGAAAATGGTGAATATGTGGTACCTCATACTCCTTTTTTTTAGAATAATTTTTAAAAGTATATAGTTGCAGTATTTGAAAAAAATATTGCTTCAAAGTAAAAATAAAAAAATATTCAGTCTACATAAAATACTTAATGAAACACAAATATATACTTTGTACTGTTTTATAAAGGGTAAGTTTTTCATAATAGTAAATAAATTAATGAAATGCTGCTCAGAATAAAAATAGTTAATTGCCCCTACCTCTAATATAACTTGGAGTGGTGGGAGAGGGAAGGGGGGGATTTTATTTTACTAATATTTATTTATACAGACTCATTTCTTCAAACATTTGCTACAGTAAGTATCAAGAATACTCCCATACAGGGATATACTTAATTCTGGCTGGTTTTGGTGCCTCTTTTCTGGGTTTAGGGGATAAAACTTGGTGTTAATAGCTCTAAGAGGAAAAAGTCTTTTTACTTCAAGAAAGAATAGTTGAGAGATCAGACAATAGAGATTTCATCTCACCTCATCCATGCAAGGCCTTGGACTTTTCATCATCTGTAGGTCTTTTAGAGCCAGTTCACCAGTAACTCTCTGTACAATTGTCTTTGTCTCTCCCACTAAGCCCCCAAAATCTCCTTTGCACAAACAGAACCAAAATACTTCTGTGTTAGTTCATCAGATTGTCTGTACTTTTAACTCTTCCTAAGGGATGTCTGAGTGTTTGAGGTCTCCTCTCTTTTCTACTCTCTTCATATGAATATCACCTATTTCACTTTATTACCCAAGGGCAGTTCACTATTTCTAAACTAAGATCTTCAGAGATATTTTGGTATAAAAACCTCCTATAGGTTTTGTAAACAAATGTAAAAATGATTCTTGGTCTCAAAGCAAGAGTTGGCATTGTGAACAGATATTTTATAGCCACAAAGAATGCAAAGTGCTGGACGAACTTCAAATTTCCAAGAATCTCATATAAATTCCTTGGAGTTCAGAACCATATACATTTTGGGAAATCAAGGCAGCAATTGAAAAAAACACCACCATATATTCAATATTATTTCTTCATATATGACTTTTTTCTCAGCTTTTCTTTTCTCATAAATTCTGTCCCTTCTGGAAAACCTTTTCGTCTTCATTAGATTGGTGAAGCTGCCTTTTTATTTAACTGAGAGTTGAGGTTTTTTTGTTTGGTTGGTTTGGGGTTTTTTAGTCTGGAATTAAAACCAAATCAAACTCTCAACTCGGGTGGAAAAAAAAGTGAAACTAGTTATGAAAGAGTATTTTACATATGGGAGGAGAAATTTCAGAAAACAAGTACAGATTAACTGATATTTATATAAATTAATTATTGCAGTAACTAACAGAGGATATAATTTATTTTTCTGTCTCAGCTGTAGTTTTAGGTCTATGGGTTTGAGAATTACTTTTTGGTGTATTACCTAGAATATATAAAATCAAGAGTGCCTGTGTCATTGTAAATTAAAAGAGTGAAATTAGAGAAGAGACATATTTGTACCAACATGGCTCTTAGAAAAAGATCTTGATATAATATTTACCTAATTCACATTAATCACACAAATACTTTTTTCAAGTATTATACATGTCTTGTTCCACTCAGAACAACTTTTCCATGAACATTAACCTTTTCTTTCCATCTTCACTGTATCTTTAGATTCTTGTTCCCAGTACCTTTACAACAGCATAGAGACCAAAATTATGGTTATGTTCTTCTATGTTTTTATTAAATTTGCAACATTTTAAATACATCTCCATACAAAATTTACACAGGGACTCCTCACAACTGAATATATCAGTTAAAAACTCCAGTTATTTTTAAATTGCTCATTGTTTTTCTGTACATTACATCAATTTCTCCAAAGTGCTTTTAGTCCTCCATACTCAGTCTTAAATAAATAAATAAATAAAAAGCTGAAACAATATTCTTCACCCAATGCAATAACAGAAGTAGATGCTTTTGTTCCCTCAGCCTATATTGTACCCTGGTAGCTGATTTTCTCATTTTGCTGTACAGGTATTACAAAGTGATCATCAGCAACGCTCACTTTCTGCCTTGGGTTTAATTTTTTATTAATAAAGCATAAACACAGTAGGTTCTGGCTGGTTGAAACTTGGCTTTTCAGACAATTTGCTAGGTTTACTTACTTCATACAAAAAACCCCAAAACAAACTGTTTTTGAGAAAGCTGAATCCAAACTACTTTTGAGTGGATCTGTCTGGTTAAGTGTTCCACCATGATCTTTCTGTGTGTTACCACACGTGATGTCCAAAGTGTGTTACTTTTAAAAGACATGGCCAAACCCATTCTTTATACATAATACTCACCAAAGAAAATCTAGTCACTCCACTTAACAGAGGTTGTCCGAGCTCTGTAATGCTTTTAATGACAGCTGAGAAGTATCAGCAACTCTGGGGCAAAGCACTTGGGAGCTCAGAGAAGGAACGTAAATATAATTGATAGGTAGAGGTCAACACCTTTCCATGACTTGACATTCACACTGCACTGAAATGCCAATTTTGCCCTGCTCCTGCACACAGTTTGTTACAACCTTTTTCCAGTGTCAGAAACTTTCTGAATTTCCTCTCTATGGTCCTCATAGTTGCACCTTAACCCCAGAACAGTGCATCAGGAAAGCATATCAGCTGCGTTATTGACATTTGTCTGACATTCATCTCTAAAACAGTAATTCTTTTACACATTAGTGTTACCCTAAAGCATGAAAAACCCTCCTAAACTGATAAAAAACTCAAATCAAAACAACAAAAAAAACCCAAAACAAAAGAAAAAAAAAAAGAAAACAAACAAATGAACTCTGTAATTCTGTTGATACTGTCTCTGTTCAACATGTTCAGGTAGGTAATTGTCCAGTACACAACCTCTTATCTCTATGGCTACCATTACGGATAAAAGCCCAGTATAAGAAGGAATTCAATGTAGAGTTCACAGAATATCTTCACTTTCAGTGTTGACCTACCTATAAAATGTTTACCACACCTATTATTTAACACATCATAAACTGTTTTGAGAAGTGCAAATAGAATGCACAAAATGAGGTCTCACTGTTTTACACTTATCAGAAAAATTCTGAAACCTGTTTTCCTTATCTAAGGTGGAGGGAGCTTTTTATTTAATAAGTGCTTTGAGGGAAAGGCACTAATGGAAAAAATATTTTTCCAGGTGCACTAATCTCAGTTATCTGTAGCTATGAAACTTTCTGACAGTTCTTGTGATTTAAAGCACACAGAATCTATTGACACTCTTCAGACTCTTGGCAGCCATGAGACTTTCCTGAGCTCATGCACAACTGTAACAACTGTGTTTGAAGAAACAGCCTCCCTAGAGTCTGATGGATCCCTGCCCAGACTGCTCCCTTGGCTCATTCACTGGAAGAGAAAGTGGAGAAGGAAAAGTACGTCTGTGTTTCTTCTTGGAGGATATAGCCCTAGACCCAGATTTTGTTCACATCTACCTATTACCTGTAAAGAGGCAAGGGAAAATATGTTTGATATTACATGTATTACCTAGTATGCAGTGGCAGAGAGGATTTTGGTAGCTCATGTGTGAGCCCTGTCCTTTAGCTGTACTACACTTTAAACTGTGACACCCTTTGCTTGCCCTCTGATCAGTTCAAATCCCACCCTCACCTCCTATTTTCCCTTCCACAATCTGCCTTGAGGCTCCTTAACAGCTCAGAGTATCAAAGCTACTGAGGAAAAAAATCTTTTCACTTCAGAATCCAGCTGCTACTTCCTCCTCCTCCAACACTGCTTAGCTCCCTACACAGGGAACTGGGAAAGCAAAATTAATTCTAACAGCACATACACTGCCTACAGTTGCAAGTCTGCCCGTATCTGGAGCAGCATAACTCTGCCATCAAGCACAGGGAAGATATCCAAGGAGAGATAGCTCTTAAGTATGTTCTCAAGCCATCTGTGAACATTTTAAAGTGCATTCCAAAGCACACAGGAGGCTGTGGTATCATTTGGAGTGTAAGTGAACTGCATGACACGTGGCTGTATCCAAATGCATGCCTTCTACAGGGAGGTTAGTAGTAATCCACACAGTTCCTTTGAGTATTATTTACCTTTCCAGAATTGTGACTGATGACTCTCAAGGAACAGTTTGGATTAGAAGGGACCTTAAAGATTATCTCATCCCAGCCCCCTGCCATGGGCAGGGACACCTTCCACTACACCAGGTTGCTCAAACTATTACACTGAATAATTCCATGCTTACAGATGATGATTTTGCTTCATTAACAGCTTCCTGTAGAAAAGCAAATCTTTTATGGACTTTCTTAGAAGCAAAGCCAGCAAGATCCATGCTGATGTTGAAGCTCTCTGTTTTCCATCCTACGTGTACAGAAATAATGTATTTGGAGTCAAACAAAAGACCTCAAAAATACTACTGAACATAGTCCTAAGACTAGAAACTTCTGTCTGAATGAATTGCTTTCTTTTAGTAACTATGCCAAATTGATTTCTTTAAATAAAGGTTTATTATAAAGGAGGTCCTGTTTTGTTCATTGAGAGTAAACTCTTTTGGTAACAGCCTGCCTTTTGCAGTTAATTGCTGCTTGTCTCCTTGGATATCATCATTTGCATAATTGTGATTCTTTTCAATAAAAAGGGATTATGTAATCTTGGAGAAGCAAACATCATAAAATTTAAATTTACATGAAATTAAAGGAATAAGTGTTCCATGGTAACAGTGCTATTAATTTACACTAAAGAATAAAGTCGTTAATATTATGAAGTCAACATATTTACAGAAAATCACTTAGACTATGCTGCTTCTCAAATGTCATGCAAAATTAAAACATCAGACCGTACTTTGAAGCAACATTACTGAAATAAATATTAATGCCAACTTTAAATGTTTGTAATAAGGACACATAAGGTGCTTCTGAGGCCAGTTTTGCCTTTCTGAAATGGAAAATTTGAAACCCTTTTAAGCGAAAAATAAGCAATTGGATTACAATTTTATAAATAAGAGTAAATTTTGAAGTGTATGTCATAGTAAGTTTTTAATGCTTTCCACTAGACACATTTGTATAACCCATGGTTATACAAACTGCAACGAGTTGTAGTGAGACTCTGAGGTTAGAGCAGAGTTTTTCCTGCCAGGGTAATTGGACCATTTATCCCTTCCTTTCTTATGTATGGATTAATTAATTGTGTTTGTTCTTATTGCCACTAAAGCTTGAATTTGCCAAGAGCCTGTGGCAGGCTAATCTAATTAAGAAAATGCTTTGTAAGCTGAAGAACAAAACCAAATCAGTTCAAAGGTCTGACACTGAAGAGTTACCAACTTGAATTCTCTAACATTGTCAGGGTATTCTTAAGGAATTCTTTCACAGTATATTGTAGCACACTTAATACTCTAAGAATTTAAATTAGGTCAAACTCCAGCTTAAAAACAGAAAAAGAACCACTTGCACCTCCTTCCCATCTTACAACATCCAACTTCCCACAAAGTTTCTACTTTCTGCGGAGTCAGCTATATTTTTAGTATCTTAAAAGAATTTATTTCAATTAAATCCCAGTGACATCCTTGACCGTCATTCATATCAACAAGCTCAAATCACTCAGTAGGGAGAACACAGCTATGGAATGTAACCTAGTATTCAACACAACCAGTTCTCTTTAGGAAAAAAACAGTCTCAGTTGTTGAAGTAAGATGATGGAGACATACTTCAAGGCATAATATAAAAAGAAAACAAACAAACCCATTGAGAATGAAGCACCTGTAACTTCTTTGAAGGTCACAAAATTCACTGCTCCAGCCTGGTAGCAATACTTTTCCCTTAACCTTTATATAGTTTTAAAAGGTAGACAGAAAAATCAACAAGCTAAATAATCTAGATGTCATCAAATCTGAGACTGAATGAGTTGGAGCCTGTTCCCTCAGCACACCCCATGCAGCTCCTCAGCTCGGCACACTGAGCAACAAGAGTTCTTCCTAGAAAAAACTACTGGCCACATATCAAGGAGTCTTTGCCTTCTGAAATATTTTTTTAGCTAAAGACTTTTCATAAAGATGGATAAAATGCCACAGCCTGTGAATTCCAGCCTGGTGCTCTGAAAGAGCAACTGTATTTTAGTTGTTTCCTCAAATGGCAAAGGCTTTTAACCCTGCAGTCGAGAACATCCCTGCCTACCCAGCTCTGTCACATCTGCTGGGAGGGTTTGGAAACCTATGAATTGATGTTCACAACAAAGTGAACAATATTGTCACAATTCAGTGTACATATTGAAAAAGATGTCCAGAACAATAAAAATAACCGTATTTATTTCAGGCCTGGATCTTGGCTAACATAGCTGGCTGGGAATATAGACAATGCAGACAATCAGCCCTCATGTGCTTTGTATTTGTCTTCCTCTTTGCAGCCAAATATGCTAAATGTTCATGCATAAAAATAAGCATTGACAGGAAAAAACAGTAACTAAATTCTGAGTAGGGAGATATTTTAATTATCCATTCAGAACAAGAAAACCCCAAAATTCTAATTCTACGATAGCAAAACACTGGAAGACTTCCTCTGCAAAGAAACACCTTTGCTAAATGCAGTGACACAAACAAAACAAACCAAATGAACAGTAATTCCATGTGTCCTATCTTCAGTTAAGTATATAACATGGTATAACAACACAGCAAAATAATTTCTGTGACAAAGTCATATTTAACAAAGCAAAAAAGGGACAATGAAATAACAGGCATTCAGGTTTTGAGATAAGAAAATATTTACAAGTTTGGAAGAGTGATTTCAGATAAAAGGCAACAAATTTATGTTATTCATTACATTGCATTGGATCCCTTGATGCAAACTACATTTATGTGGTAATAATATACAGTTGAAAGTGCTTGATGAAAGTTAATGACCATGGACATCTATTCTGCTGCTGTCCAACACAGTCTTGCAATCTACGCTTTTGTTCAGAAATGTGGTAATACAAGAGATTCTGTACAAAACTTACCTGGCATAAAATATAAACTATATATATCCTGTAGCTTAAAAAAAAATGGGTAGGGGCTAATTTCTGGTTTAAGTTACTGATTTCACAATTATTAAATATAAATTGCTTTTTTTTAAAAAGTCTTGGGATGGTTAAATGCGTACCTCAGTAAAACTTTTTTTCTTTGTCACTAGGAAAAAAACATCCCCCCTCATTGCAAATTGAAATGTTTTGTGTAACGATCTCTAAATCTGAGATGGAGGGTGGCAAAGTGAGAATAAATTAATGAACAAAACACCCAGCCAGATTACCAACAAACCCACAAAAGCACACTCTCTAGTGCAGTATGGCTTCATCTCCTCATCTCTGGAGTAAACTGGTACAATCGGTGGCTGTGCTGGAAAAGATACAAGAGAGTCTGGTCTGCTCCCAGATGGGGAAGGACCAGAAATGGAATAATTTCTTCTAGAAGTGAAAGGACAGTAAGTACTGAGATCAAGTTCCACCTACACATACAATTGTGCACAACCCACTGTGCTCAGCAGGAACGGCTGCGGTTTTCTCAGGGTAGTGACAGCAAAATAGAGGTTTTGGATCACTACCCAGGATTTAACAATAGTGACAAAGCCACTGGCATCAGAACTCTGTGAGAACCCAGGTGTTCCAGTCTTTTCTAGATTTTCTCTAACAGACGGTTCTTCTGGATAGACTGTCTTCTTTTTGAGTACAGATGGCTGAAATTAAAATAGCTATGACAGTTCATTAACATTTTGGGGGCAGCTGCTTTCTGTCTGTCCTTTCTGTCTGGACTCATTTTGTCCTTTGCCAAATACAGATCTATTCCTCACTAACCCTGACAGAAACACTTCACAACTGGTTGCTTCTGGGAGTCACTGCTGTACCAAGATATTGCTGATTTACACATCACTCTGCACTCTCTGGTTCAGACTTGGAGCTGCAGCACAGAAACGGTCATTAAAAAACACATACAACCATGACCTTCAAAAGTTTTGTGTCAAAGTACTTATGCAAAACTACTTCAGCAATTGGTACTGCACTATAGTAAAATATATGATGATAGACATATATATCATAGAATCATGGAACAGTTTGGGCTGGAAGGAACCTTAAAGATCATCTTGTTCCAAATCCCTGCCATGGGCAAGGACACCTTCTGCTAAACCAGGTTGCTCCAAGCCCTGTCCAATCTGCCCTTGGACACTTCCAGGGATGGGGCAGCCACAGTTTCTCTGGACAACCTGTGCCAGGGCCTCACTACACTCACAGTTATGAATTTCTTCTTAATATCTAATCTAAATCTACCCTCCTTCAACTTAAAGCCAGTCCTCCTTGTCCTATCACACCATGCCCTAGTCCAAAGCCTCTCTCTACCTCTCTGTAGCCCCTTTAGGCACTGGAAGAGGCTCTAAGGTCTCCCCAGAGCCTTCAATTCTGCAGTCTGAACAACCTCAACTCTCTCAGCCTGTACATTTCTGAGGACTTCTTCAAATCTTCTAATGAAAAAATGGAATAAGTCAACAACAGTTTGCTTTGGTTGAGAAAGGACATTGCTTTTTTTAAAGATAACAATGGAAAAATTCTTTAAGAGAAGCAGCCTTCCCAGTCCCTTCTCTCACAGGGATGTGAGGTGAGAAATTATAGTGTGTCTTCTGGAAAACATCAGATCCACCATCTAAGGAAAACATTCACAAAGGGCTACATTAAAAAGCCAGAGAGTGGAAAATAGAGAGATCATAACACATTCATGTGCACAAATTATGTTTAGTTGCATATACTATGAGAGTGGGCAGTTGTGTTTCAGGTGATAGAGCCTTTGGTGCTGACATGATGCTTGCTATTAAGAGAATAAAATGTGAATATTTTCATGCCAAAAATGCAGAAAAAGCCACCTCGAGTAGTAGAACAGGTTTCTTTTTCTTGTGAAAAGGGAACCATTTTCTCTTGACCAAAATAAAAGAATTCAGGTTTTAGAAGACCCTACTAGGTATATCCATTTTTTAAATATACTCAGAACCAATACACCTATTTAAGAAGTCAGAATGTTCCTTTAGATTTCTTTCTGCTTGATTTTGTATTTAAATATTTTGGGTGGAGAAATTCTCATTAAACTTTCTAAGAACATGCAACTTCATATAAAACTTAAAGTCTAAGTTCTTTTAACTTTAAAAGAACGATCTTGCTTCAACTTCAAATAATTGTTTGGTGCGTATTCAGCCCAAATTGGCCTCTGTGAGCAATTACTGCTGGCAACCCAAATTAATGTGTCTCCATGTATTTCACTGTATGTTACTATGCAACACATACCACAGTGAACTGTCCACTGTATAAAAGTAAGTGTAAGGAATTATTCCAATAATTTTTTTTTCCCGGAAGAACATCTCTATAGTCAGTATCCAAAATGTGCTGAGTGCAGAAAGTACAAAAGTTCTGTTATTACACCCTGAAAAACACACAAACACTGGATCATGTTTCTTCTTACAAGAAAGAAAAAAAACCAGCAGCAACAAAACAAACCAAAAAACCTTTAACACTAGAATCAGAGTAATTTTTCCAGAACTTTAGGCATCCATGGCATATCGCTATTCTTTCGTCCAGATTCACAAGCTTACACAAAATATTAGCTGCACATTACACCCGATGCGTGATTTTAAGTCTGGATTAAAGAGTTATTAAGAGATAAGAATCAATGTAGAGCGTTCAAATGCACAGCAAGCCCATTATCACATGCAGGCACTACAGACTGCAAAGGAGCTCTGCTACCTTTGCAACTTCCAACAAGTTAAATGTAAGTTATTGCTGCCACCAACAGGATGTTCTTTGGTATATTTTATCTTAATATTTCTCAAGACTTGCCTTTCTGTACAACCACCTGTATACTTGCATTTGGAAATAAGATTGATTTAATATGATGTGATACGAATTTCACAATCAGCATTGAAAAAGTTGCACAGCATTTAATTCCATGTTCCCTGTTAAATCTGGGAAGTGCATAACTTTTCCTCCTCACAAAAACAACCCACAGTGAACAGAGTACTGTTCAAGTTCAAGGTTGAACTCGAGGTTCAAGTCAATTATTCTGAAAATAAACCCACACAAAATCCCCACCCAAACAACACTGAGGAAGTGAAGACAGGCTGTAAAATGGATGAAGGGTTCAATGTGGTGAGTGCCACAAAAAGCAGCAATGACACTACCTAAATTTTTACAGTAGCAACAGAGTCTATATACAGACAATTCAATTGTGATACAACTATGACTAGAACAAAACCAACTGAAAAGAAAGCAAATTTTGGATGAAAAGCACTGCTGATGTTGACAAGGAGATCTTTCTTTTCATATTTTCCTGTTGATCTGGCCTTGTTCAGTATAGATGTGTTTGCTTAAAATGACAGAGGAGCAGAGGAATTAAAGAGAAGGAACTATCTGTGACATTTCACATGGTAGACAGAGGGATGTGTCACAAGTGACACTGTCCAAGCTTTGGAGAGTGACAGAGAACACAGATGAGGAGATGCCAAGCAAGGCTGTACTGAAAAAATAGTAAAAAAGATTAAAAAGAAAAAGACAGATTTAAAAAAAAAAAAAAAAAGGTATCTTACCGTTGCTATGAAAAACTGATAAGTATCAGGCAGATGATAGCAAAATTATTGTCTGTAAGAACAAAGCTTTGACAAGACTAGCAGATTCATAAACAAATCAATTCTAATCTGCTGAAAGGTCATCTTTCCATTAAGACTGAATAGGAATGAGATTAAATTACATGGTTGGCTACAGATATCTACAGCAGGGCACCAAACAGGGAGAAGGTTAGGAGCTCAGTTGCACATAAAAACTGCAGCGATTCTCCATGGTTTTGCTAACAAAACCCTCACATGAGGCACATTTTGGTGAGGCTGAGTTTGAAATATCTCTTTATGGTGGTTAAAATGGAAAATCTGACTGAAGAAATGCTGCAGTGAGATTTAACTCTATTCTTCCACAATAAATATTTCTTTCCTGTAAATTGAGTCCAGCTGCTGAAAAGTGCACTGGTAAGACTCAGCTGAAGTGGATCACTCTCTGCTGTTCTTCTTCCATGAAAATTTTGCCTGATAAAGAGCTCTAATGAATTTCTGTATTTTGAAAAAGGAGACTGATTACAAAATCTACCAGCTAGAGACAAAAGCAAGGGATGTGTGTATTCAGCTATACTTGGCAAAGGGGAGAAGAAGCAGGAAAGGGACAGAACCCCAACTTTACCATCAGCACTCACAAGAAGGATTATGCCTTGTACAAAAGGATAAATTATGAGGAGGTACAACTCACATCTGAGTTACTCAGTTCACTTGTCCTGTCTCTGGAAAGTCAAACAAGAGTAGGTGCAACGCAAATCCCTCTTTTTGCTTAGCTGGTGGCTAAACTGCAGCAGAGGTGAGAGGGTTTTTAGGCTGCAGACACCACGTTAGAGGCTGATGCAGTCCATTGCCTGTGCTCTGTGCCAGCTTCACTGCAGCATTCCCTCTGAAAAAGGGAAAAAAGCACTTTGGAAGTGACTATGAAAAAACAACTCTTCTCCACTCCTGCCCCAGAACATCTTTTAAGATTTCCTTGCTGTTTCTACAATAAAGATAAAGAAAGCAGATAGACAATAAAAATTCACTAACATAACTTACACACTTTGATGGGAATTTTTTTAATATGTTTTTCTAATGCCTCCTTTAAACCTGTCATTAAATGCTTTAGCTTAATTAGCTTATAGTGGCACCTATTGGTAGAAAATAATATTTGCGTGCTCCATTATCAGTTATTGCTTGTTCTTTAATCAACAGCAGAAACGCTGTTTATGGTAATTATTGGTTTGCACTCTTCCCACTTCATTAAGAATATATTTTTATTGTTTTAATTGTGCGATGGGACAGAAATCAATAACAAAAAACAGACTTTGCATGGCATAGCATAACATAGCATACCTGAATCTTAGCAAGCAAACCATCTTCGACAGCAACTGGACAAGAGGTAATTAATAATTACCCTTTGAATGGTAGTTAAATAGAGTATCTATGCTAGAAAGAATAAACTAAAACCAAATTAATATATAAGAAATAAAAATAATATTTATTTTTATTCCTGAAAGGAAATTTTCTTCTAGCTTTCTTTTTCCCCCTGTTTGATTATGGATACAATTAGTTATTCAGAAGATGGAAAACTCCATTTTTTAATAGCAATTTATTTAGCAGATAATATCAAGAAACTAAAGTAATATCAAGGATATCTGCAACTGTTCTCTGAGTGCACATCTCTTTACTGAAAGGCTATCACTTCCAAAAGTGCATCCTGATTTGGAGACACATTTTTTCCCCCCCTCAGGGGCTTAGCAATATTTTAGATTATTAAAAATTATATAAACTTTGAATTCTATTTCATTTCAGTTTTGTAATGGTTGTTTTCTGCCATTCCCAGAGACGTGTTTTTACCTTCTAGAATCCCAAATTTTGGTCACTAGTCAATAACTCAGTTGTGAAAGTCGATATTCTTCTGCCATTTTCCATGTTTATAATGCACCCTCCAGCTGCTGCTTCTAAAAGAGTGCTGGTGTCCTGTCCATCCTGTGTTATACTTGCTAGCCCCACAAAGCTGTCTTTAATATAAAAAAAATTGGCTTTGGATTTCAATGTTTAGGCAACTGAACTTTTAATATCCAGAAGAGATTCACCAACATAGTTAATTCTCCTGCCAACTTGTACTTTGTCAATATTGCTAATATGAATAAAGAAATTGATGCAATGCCCTGAAGTTTCACAGAGTGCTTTCTGTAAGTGGTGTTAGTTATCCTTTCCTGTTGTCTGTTCTTCAAATGGATTGTTCAACCAATCTAAGAAATCAAATCAAATGTCTATGTCACACACTCCAGCATTTACTGTACTTGTATAATGAATTTACTTAATATTTAGATGGTGGTTGTATCCATCACACAGCAGCTGGAATAAAGATACACAGCAAAGGGAAAGAAAAAAAAAAAAGGAAAGAAAGCTGAAATGCATGAAGCATTTTTATGGAGCAATACTGACCAGAACTAGCAATAAGTGAAGTGCAGGGAAGGAACACAGTGTCTACTAGACATTTTGACCATATCTTCCTTCACTTGGAGCTCTGTAAAGATGCCCTAAGCACACATCTTTATGGTATTGTGGTTGTGATTTCATTTCACATCATAAGCTGCTATCAACACAGCCTTGTCATTGCAATTTGTCACACACAGAAGCGTGAGTTTTCTCTATCTCACTAAAATTTTTATCTCACCAGTCACAATCACAGACTGTAGTTTAAAGCAGAGCTCTCAGACATTATGAGAAGATGAAATCACAAAAGATAACATTAATAGACATTGCCACCACTATAGAGACAAATACTATGGCTTTTCTGGAGCTTATGAAATCAAAGCTAATACGGGATAATAGCCAAACCCTCACACATGTATATATGTATGAGTGGAAAATGAGCATCCACTTACAACACTCCTGAAATTTTCATGAACTTACCCAATGCAGCGTCTGTGAAGCATGAAATTTGCCCTTTTTTCTTTCTTTCTTTTTTTGTGGTAATAGTTTCTAATGTCTCCCCACTTCCTCCCCACGGTGGCAATCTCATGGAAGAAGTTTTTTGCATTTCTCAGCTATTGAGTTTCTAACATTATTTTCTCACCGTTACTCAGATTTGCTCCGATCATGCTCTGTTGTACCACAGACTGTAAAAGACACAAGCTTTAAGCCAAAGATTTTAAATCAGTTGAGGTATGGATCAATAAACGTTCATCCTAAACTAGAACATATGTAGAACTTGCAAGAACAAAGACCTTCTGCATTTTGTGGTTGTTAAATTCCTGCCGTACTTCGACTATGGTGCACACTCATGACTATTAATTTGTCAATTATTTTCTTTAGGGACCTATTGTTATATTTACAAATACTAAAGGAGATTGTTTTTTCACTTATATCTCTAAACCAACTGAAGCATTTGATTGAGACTTACTAAATTGGTGAGCAGTCTCACCTACTCCATCAGGCACTCCTTGATTATACCTTCCTAATTTCTTCCAGTTTCAAGTTAAAAGGTGAATAACTTTGTCAGTGGGGTTTATTATGGCTATCAACTTCTAGTGATAGCCACATTCAAGGGTATTTTACAATCTGCTTCTCATTAGTTCCCAATTATTATTCTGAAATTGATTGAAACACCAAGAAAAACTTTTTCTAGAAAGCATTTTAAGCAAGTGAGTGCCCTAAAACACACAAAACTAAAATCCTCACCTTGGGTCAACATGTCACTCTCACCCAGGTGTGTAATTAAAGACAGGATACAAGTAACTGCTAATTGCTGTCACATGAGTGAATCTGGAAACAATCATGAGCAGCTTGCATTGTCTTGTTTTTATTGGTGTTCTACCAATGTAATTTTTGTTCCAAATTCCTTTATTAAAAGCTGTTAAAGTTATATTTTCATTTCAGATAAAGTCAAGCAGCTTACTCTTCAAACAGTAAATTATTCTTATAAACAGAAATCATTCAGTTTGGTTTTCTCTGGTTCTACCTTTTTTGGTTTTACTTTCACTATAAAGTGAAACAAAAAAAATACTGTAAATATATTGGGGAAAAAAGCCAACAGCCTAAAATATTCTGCTTTGAGCATTATTGAGCTTCTGTTTGTTCTACACACCAAAATAGCAAGAAAGACAGGACATCAGTTTGCTGTTTAAGCAAGTTGGCCACATCCTGTGATCAGCTGAGGTTCAGCTTAGCTACAGTTTATTATGTCAAGAAAAGGGGATATGACATCCCTGCCCCAAGCAGATGCCTTGTGTTCTCATGCATCCAGTCACAACAACTAGCATTTCAAGTAGAACTTTACAATAACAAAGTGTTTTCACTTTTTTCTTATAAATGACAGTTCAAAAGATACCATACCTATGCAGAGTTACACTTAATGAAATACTTAAATAAAAGCTAACCAAAAAAAATCCCAAAACAGTTTAACACACAGTCACTTGATTTGTCACAGTATGAAGCTTCCTATTAAAATATTCTCCACAAAGGGATCAAATTAAAACTAGAGCTTCTGAAGGTTTGAAACTTTTTTTGCTGCCATGACATTTTGTATGTTATGTAGTTGGATTTATTCCAGCTTCTGCTTTCTTTATCATTGTTTGCACTGTAAAAACCAGATGCTTATACAAGGATGTACAACCTTTAACTTTACTTTAAAAAGTATTTATGTGATTCAAAAACTTTTGGGGCCTGATATTGGAGTTTGCTTTCTCTACAGAAAGCTGGCATTTCTGAATAAAGAACAGTAGCTGGGTCAAAACCCACAGGTTTTAAGCACGCTTTCCATTGTTGAGTGTGAGATTACATCTCATTTTATTAAGTAGGGTTATAGAAATGTTGTGTATAGATAACTCCATCTTTAGCAGATATGTAAAATACTGCCTGGAAAGGCAGTGGCAAATGTATAATATTAGCCATAATCACCTCTACTATTTCTGTGTATTTCTTCTCTTTCCTCTGACAAAACTTCAGGGATCCTTATAAATGGAAACCAAGTAGATTTTTCTAAAGACTATCTAATGTCACGAAATTTTACTTGAGAAATGGGTGCTTTCCTCAAGGCTTGGCAAATACAAAGGAGGTTTCCTGGTATGTAGAGATATTGCTTAGCAAGATTAACTGTTCAGGAATTGGAGATCAAAAGGATAACAGTGGGAAGGCTGGGTTATCAGAAGTTTGGATGATGACTCTCTTAAGCAGTTCAAAAGAAGTTGAGGGGGAAGGCAGAAGTAGGAAGTTTTCACGTTAAATGAACCACCAGCAATTCAGAAAACTTCTACACATCTACTTCCTTTGGTGACAGGAGACATTCCTGAGAAATTCCTGCCTAATGCACTACAGGTCCCCTTGTATCAGGAACAAGGTCCCCTTGTATCCCCTTGCACCAGGAAACAAAAATTCTAATGGAAAATAATCAAATAATAGAACAATACCGACATAATGTTCAGCTCCTACTGAAGACAAGTCAAGCAGAAGTCCTAATGATGGGTCTAATCTTGGGTAAGAGGAAAAGATTATCTTATTCTAGACTTTAGTCTACAAATTTTGAAGAAGAAACCTCAATAAGTCAGTATGTAAAGACAGAAGGTGATACACATTTATCTGTGAAAATCCTTTATGTGAATTTTTTTCTGGTAGTAATCAATCTAAACCTCCTCTGGTGTAACTTGAGGCCATTTCCTCTTGTCCTGTCCCTTTTTCCCTGGGAGAAGAGATTGACACCCCCCCTTGCTACTCCCTCCTGTCAGGGAATTGTAGGAAGTGAGAAGGTCCCCCCTGAGCCTCCTTTTCTCCAGGTTGAGCCCCCACAGCTCCCTCAGCTCCTGGTGCTCCAGACCTTTCCCAGCTCTGTTCCCTTCCCTGGACACATTCCAGCACCTCAATGTCTTTCTTGTAGGGAGGGGCCCAAAACAGAACAAAGTCTGTAAACTTAAGGCTGCAAACTGTCCTACCAATGGAAAAGGTAATAAAGTATATTGCCATATATATGCTAGTAATAGCACTTTAAAAATCTTCAGTATATTAATAAATTTGCTGAAAAATTAAACATTAGTAACTGCTTATATTTTTTTATTAAGAATTTTCCCATCCTCTCCTGCATTACTGGAAATGATTTCACCTTTTTAAAGCTTTTTCTGGAACACTGATAGAGAATAACTAGACGTGAATCAGTTAAAAACTGAACTGATTTTTTTCTTTCCAATTTATCTCCCATATTAATTGCCTACTATTAAGGATATTACAGTTTAAAAGTCTTCTCTTACCCTAAAAATTATGGCAGTAAAATAGTTTGCAATCAATTTCAGAAACAACTCACATTTTTGCTTTCAGATGTGATAAAAACCAAACTCATTGAAAAAGTATTCCAGCACAACTCCCATGTCGTGCTGGCAGACACATAAATCCTAGAAAAAGCCAGGGCAATTGGTGACCTCAATATACTTTCAAAATGTGGAATATTAATGCTAATGAGTTAATGTTAACTGCAAAATGCTGAGAAAAATCTTGAATCCCTTACAACCCCTCAGTGGTAAAAAAAGGGGCAAAATTACCCTGGAGGTAATATCTTAATTATATAAGCTAAAATGATCAAAGGTTGTGATTTTATGGTCTTAAAGTCTTTAAGAACTTGTTCCCATAGTTATAGGATGCAAACCCTTTGTAAGTAAGTGGAAATAATCCACAACATCAAATAAATGGAAGTATTTTACTTTACTGTGTTTTTATTTCAATTTTACTTTCACTTAGTTTAAATGTCTTATAAGACAGACTTCAAGTTTGGAAGTACAGAACTCTAGAGCACAGAATACTCCTTTTAAGACAGCACGTTTATAAATAATATAATTTTCCATATTTTCCAGTTTAAAATAAGAATTAATATTTATAAAGCATTGAAGATTCATGTAAACTCTGAAAAAAGGTCTCTTAACAGTTTGCAGAAACATTTCCTTTTCATATATCAAATATTTTAGTTTGTTTTTTTTTGTTCCAGATTTCAGGAAATAGTTAAGGTTCACATGGTTTTGGTTTTGCCCTGCTATTTGGGGAAGCAGAGGGAATCCCTGGGATATTACTCTCTCTGGGAGAGGGGAGGTGCAACTCTGGGCTCAAGGACTTTCAGCTGCCTGTTTGTAGCATGTACTATGATAGTGCCTGTCCTTTTCCAGCTACTGGAAATCATAAAATGTCTTTTATTCCTGGAAGTTAGTTACAATCTGGTTTGCCCTTACAAACCTAAACACAATTAAATAGATAAAGCACTATAGTGTTCAGGAGATGTCTCTGCTGATGAAATAAGCTTTGGCAATCAGAAATCACAGCTGAGAGGAGAAAAACTTGCACTTAAAGCAAAATGTGCTGGTGCAATAATCCTGTTATTTTATTATACCTCTGACAACAAAGAATATCTTCCATCTGGATGGGTGAATGGCTGAGATGGCCTTTAGTACTTGATAAATGCATTTTCCAATCTATAACTGCAAAGAGTATAATAATTACATGTCATTTGGATTTTCTGTAACTTCATAAAATCCAGGGGACTTCCTTAGAAATATATTGTTTAAGCTATAGTACTTTTATATAAATTTAGTTTAAAAAGGTCTCTTGTTGAAAAGTTAGATTAAAGTATCTGAACTGTCCAAAGGTGGTGCCTGGAGAAATACTTCATTTCTTTAGGAGTCTCTATGGATGCTTCTGTTTGCAGTAATAATAGGAGATCAAGCAAATGTCAATTTTTTGTAATATACATCATTACAAGTGGACCTAGTATCTTGGAAACACGTAAAACCTAATTTCTTTCTTAATTTCTAAAGATAGAAACAAAATACAGAAAATCAAGCTGAAGAGCAGATGGCACTGAAAAAAATTGCAGCAGAAAACCAAAATAAAATAAAACAAAACAAAATAAAATAACATTTTAAAAACAAAGCAGCACACTTCTGAAATAGGTATACTTCCACAGTGACACTGCAATTCTTTTGGTGGTAAGCTAGTTTCTGGCCTATAAAAAGGCATACGGATACATCTTCAAGATAAGTCAACTAGAAGTCAACTTCTGCACCAGAAATAAAGAGCTCCCTGCTCCAGCCACATTTAATTAGCTTGTCTAATGAGGTCTTTTAACATAACTGCTGAACTATTCACCTGCTGTACTTTTCAGGAAAAATATCAAGTACATAATTTCTGTTTTGTTGAAAAAAAAGAAGTTTGTTCTTTTTCTGTGAAATGGAAAACCCTCCCACATTTTAAGACAAGCCTGGAATCTCATGAAAGGTACTTTGGGGTCAGTCTCCTCTCAACTATCTTTACCTTCTGGGATTTTTTACTGACAGTTAAAATAAGCACATAAATAGCAAATAAGCACATATTTCCTGTAATTATAATTATTTGGAGTGTGAGTTGACAACATGAATGAGGAGGGGTAGAGTAGCCACTTGTCAATGAATGTGTAGTGAACAGAAGAAACTGGACACAAAAGAATTCCTATGTACAGAAATACATTATAACAAAAAGTTGCCTCAGTCTTTTAAGTGAATGCCTCTGAAGCAATTAAAAAAGCTGAGGATACAGCCAGCACCTTATTCTGACACGGGCTGATCCTAGAGCAGAGACCTGTGTCAGGCAATACATGGAATTTTTTCCCTAAGTGTAACACAGGGCTGTAACCGGGGTAAATGGGCAGCACACAGAATTCCACACACAAGAACAGGTGGAGGAGAACAGTCACAGCCAAAGCACAAGGTTAAAGCCAAACACGAGACTTTTCTTACCTAACAAAGCAATAAACACCAGTCAGACCCAAAGGCAAGTCCTCAGCTGGTCAGGAAAAGCTCAGCAAGGCTGACCCTCAGAGAGCCAACACAGGGAAATAGCTGAAGGGTTCTGAGAACCCTCCTTCCCTTAAATGTGGTTTGTATCCACCTGATTGCAACCTAAGCTGGCAATTCAAAAGGCCTTGTTATTTTTGTGTCCTATACAAAACTTATCAGCTCTGACTTGCCTCACATGACTCTCAAATAGCTGGCTGGGCTTAGCCAGAAAAGTTTGGGATTTGATGTAAATGCAATTCTGTAATCAGGTAAAGCAGGGAGTCAGACTGTACAATCACAAATGGTCTCTTGTAGCCTTAAATATTATGTGCATTGAAAAAAATAAATCCAAATTGACAGACAAAAGAAGAACTGCCAGTGAACAACACCTCTTGATTTAGTATTCCAAAGATTGTTATTACCACAAAGCAGAGCACTGAATAGACTGAAAGCTACTGATAATAAAATTGTAATACAAGCAGCAGAGTTTATTTCACACTTAGGGAATGAAGCCTACAGAAAATGAAAATAAATTAAACATTGAAATCTGTCTTGGTTCCTAGAGGTTCTCTCAAGCAAGAAAAAGAATAGCTATACGAAGAGGGAAAAATAAGCCTAGAAGAAGGTTAAACCCCACTTTTTCCTAGACTAGAACCAGGAATCTCAGTCAACCACCCATTTTAACAAGTAAGGCTTTCATAGACCAAAAACAATTCACTGCAAGCAAGTGAATAATAACACATAAAAATATATGACTGACAAAATGGGGTGAGAGGGAGTGGAAGAATCAAAACAAATATGTGACTCAGCTGGAAATATATAACAAGATGAGAAAGTGTATTTTCATGAAAACTATGTCCACTATGATTTTGTAACACACAACATTTCTAGGTCTTTAACTGAATATTTTTTCTCTGACTTTTAATTACTTATGGCTCAAGAAATACTTTATATGAGTGCAATTTGCAGTATATTGGATTTATTGTATTCAAGACCTAAAAGTAAAATTTTTTATCCATTTATCAGTTTTCATATAGAGTCCCTTATGTGCATGTTTTTCATTTGACTAGACCTGCTGAATTAGTGGGAATAGGATGAATATAGTGAAATGAATCTGTAGAACTTCATAGTATTGTTGTTCAAACTACAACTTTGATTAGAGTTTAAATCAAGTGAATACAATCATTTCTGATATGTGAAATACTGCTTATGCAAACTTTCATGTTTGCTATATTATTAAGTAGTAATAAATTAATGCATGAAAAAGTATCTAGTCTTACTTTTTTCCCCTTCAAATAAATACATTTATGTTGAATTTGGTGTGCAATTTTTTGACTTGCATTGCCAGATTTGTATAAAAGTCATTTCATTAAAGACTGCAGGTATTTTTTAATCTCTTCATCACTTTGCTAATTTTCAAATTTAATCATCCTTTCCATCATTTAGGATACTTGATTGGTCTATGAATTTAATCAGAATGTTTATTAAGCGCATATGTGGGAAAAAAGGGTTCTCATTAAGGGGAACTGGTCAAGCTTTTACACTGACAGCTGGTATCCACACAGGTCACCAGAGGTTCTGGACCAACACTGATTAAAGAAGGTGATACAAACTAACTTGTTGTTCTGACCTTGATTTAATTGTTTATTGTTCAGTTCTTTGGGTTTCTCTGTATTGTAACACAGAAATACTTGAGTAATGCCGAGGAATGACCTGCTTTCCAAGACGAAAGTGGCTAACTAGGGCAGCACAGAGCTCAGTCCACCCTCAGCTAACTTCTTATTTGCCAAAATTTAGCTTCAAAGTATCATCCAGGGCCTGTTATCCCATGGAACCTTTCTTTTCACAAAAGGACAAATGGTCAATGGAACACAAGCGCATTATGCTCATTTTATTATGTTGGCTCCCAAACAGATCCTCAGCGGGTGAAGGATTCAATGCGATATTGAAGTACTCAACATCTCCAGCTTACCAAGTACAAGCCTCTATTATAGTTTTCTTTGTACACAACCATTTTTTGAGACTTGAAAGGCAGAAGGGTTAAAGAGCAGGAGGAAAGGTCAAGCCAGATAAGTAAAAGTCCATATTTCATAGAATTACTGTTGTACTTATCACTTTTCTTGAGATTTGACAGGCATACCAGTAATTAGATTATCACCTTCAAATAGATTTATAGGCTCTCGGGAATTTTTATTCAACTTACCCTTGGGGATGTCTTAATATTCTGTCTCTGTGTTGGAATTTGTGATTCTTAAAGGTCTCACAAAATGAAGAAAGACATATGCAGCAAGTATCTTTGGATTCGCTATATATTCTGGTAGTAAATACACAACACCATTTCCAGCATGCCTATTTGCATTGCACTTTGCTTTTGAATGCACACTGTCACTGTTCCAAGATAGTTTTAAGATAGTCAAAGTGGAAATACTGTTTTTCATTCACCGATTTTGGTATTTGCAATCACTGGGCTTCTTTGATGTAACATTAATTAACTTCAAGGGATTCCTTCATATTAATTGGACAGGTGAGCACTGAAGCAAACACAGTAAAGGATCTAAACTTCTCATATGCAGGAACAAGTGTGCACACCCTGGTATAATACAGTCAGCAGGAATTTAATAGGGAATTTTTCAAAAGCTTGTGACTTTTGACAAAATGCAGCTGAAGCACCTGCCTTGAAACTAGGCATCATAAACCCATGGATTTACTCAGCAGCTGATTTCTCAGAATATTTTCAGTCTGTTTTTGACAGAACTGCAATCTTCACTCTAAGTCCTTTAAAAAGGTGGTCCTTCCAAGTTTGCCACAAAACATTCCCATCTCTACCAAGAAAAAGAGCATCAGATCCCATTTTATATAAAATGCTAGAAGCAGCAAACAGAAGTGACAGCCAGATCCAGACAGACAGTTGTCTGTTCAGCAGTAACTCTCCTCTGGCTGATTTGTGGGCTGCTATGTTTCATTCTTCTGGATTTCAATGCTGTTTTTTGGTAAAATCAGCCAACAGCTGTAGGTAAGGCTTATTATGATTCCTCAGCAATCACTGTCAGACTCATTTCAATTGTAAAGATTTCACTGCTATCTGGGTGACCCACCCCTCAAGTAAGAAGTCTCTCAATTTAAACCTAATTTCAGTGTTTCAGTTTCACTGAGCCAATGTACAATGCCTACACACAAAAATGAACAGGATCTTTCCTGTCCTTTGTTGTTAAGACCCATCAAATATTCATGTGGTTTGTACAGACACCTCAATATTATGGCAACTGTTCAGAGAGGGAAAAGAACATTTCCCCACAGGAAGAAGCTTACTCAACTTAATGTTTCTTCAGCTTCAGAAGGAAGATCCCTCCTGCTTCAGAGGCTGGGGAGGGAGAGGGGAGAGAACTGTCACTGTTCCTTTCAACCTTTTGAGACAAAAACATTGACCGTCAGCGAGTTTGTGACAATTGGCTGTTATTAAACTCCAACTTACTCGGGCCAGCTGTGCCTAATTTGAGTCACTGGTGCAAAAATAACCAGTCAGCAGGAATTGAGGCAATTATGGGTAATTCTGCTGTAGAGCAGTCCTGCATCAGAATCCCAGGATTAACTTTAGGCTGGCACACCAAGGTGATTGAATGAAGAACACAAGGCTTCAGTAAAATTATCAGTAGCTGAAATAGTTTTCATATGAGCTGATTTTGGCAGACTGTAACCTGTATTTTAATTTACTTACAGGAAGATTGTAAAAAAGCTTTTACAGCTCGGAGATGCATAGAAGAACATGATAATATTTTCAGGTGGCTATTTTCTTTGCTTCTAAATATCCAGCCCTCTTGTCCAAATGGTAGCATGTAATAGTTTTAGAACCAAAACAATATATGTTTAGCAATTTCTATGTCTTGACTTGTTTCTGCTCTGCCACACTTCAAAATAATACATTCAATTTCCTTCTTTTTTAAAAAACCCAAAACTTTAAGAAAATGCTTCCTTCTTCCTTGTTGAAAATTGTGTAAGGCTATTTTTGCAAGTACTGCTAAACAATAAACAAATTCAGAGAATAAGTATTCTTCTAAGCAGTCAGCCTCAAGTTTTGTTTCTATGTTAAAAAAAAAAAGAGAATGTAGAAATTAAATTTTAAGTAACCATGTCATTTTTACAAACAACTGCAGAAAAAACAGGTACAACTTTATACTGCATGACATATAGTTTATTTTCAGCTTTTAATATGAAAACAGCAACTAGTTGTGCTGTATCACTCAGATAGCTTCATTTAAAAAATAATGTGCAAAAAACCCTATGAAAGAACCCAGAAAAAGTTTAAATTTCATGGAGCCATTAACAGCAGTATTAGCCAGATCAAAATAAAATATCTGCAGTTATGTTTTCAAAGATGGCACCTTATGTTCAGCCCTTCTGACTCTGTTCTGTCACTGTAACAGAGAAAACTTATCATAGAGAAAATTAATAGTATCTTTATTGTAAATGAGAATTGCTACAACTTCTAGTTTTTCAGCTTCTTCAGATATATGTGACAGACAAAAATATCAGGTCTACTGACACTGTTTCCTGAAGTCAGCTTCTGTTGAAACAAAGCATAAGCTCTCTACCTCTAACAAGGTATAATTTAGGACATCAAGCCTCTATTCAAGCTAATAAGTAGATCCATGTCCTTTCAATTATTTATTCCTCTGGCAGACAATTCCATTAACCCCCTCCTGGGCAATAATTTGTTCTGCCACATGTTAGAAAAATTATTTTCCAGCTGCTCAGCAATGCTGCTGCAGTAAATTGAAAGTATTTGCTGGCAGACAGCTGATACTCAGCAGAGAGGTGAGCAGTGACGTCCAATACGTGGAGGGTAATGTAGGAGTAAATAGCATAAGACAAATGTTAAGTTTCTCCAGCATGATGTTTGTGGGCTGACAGCAAGAAGACATGCAAAAATACTGATGAATAATTCACTCAGCTCAAGAAATACATTAAAGCTGTTCCTGCTGTATGGGTGAGACCCAAGCACGGAGTGAACAGCAACACTTGTTACACAGAAGTTAACTTAGTAGTAAATAGTACAGCACAAGCATGTTTGAGTTCACCCACCACAACATCTGTAGACTTACAATGATGAGACGTAAAATAGTAGTGAATTATTCACCTACCTTAGGTAAACAAGAAGCCATTTCATTTTCTGCACCCGGGAGGACTCTTTGGTGAGTCAATGCAGACAAATGTATAACGAGAGCAGTCTCTGCTCCCACATTTCATTTTATAGAAGGCTGCACAGCCCAGAAAGCTACACACCTAATGGAGGTTTTACACAAGGTTTTACAGCTGCACCAACTGGTATCCCCTCAATAGGTCCAAGTTTTTGAGTGTAACATATATGAGTAACATATAATTCTAGACTGAGTGGTAACAGCAGAAGCACTCCCACTATGCTGGAAATGAGCAACTATGAAGGCAAGACAACTCAGGCTTTGCACAAGTGTCCATTCTTGAGTTAGATCAGCCTAGGATTACTGCAAAGTCATGTAGTTAACCCTAATATATGACCAAAAATCAGAGTATTAAGAAGCAGTCACAAAAAAATAAACAAAACTCCTACACTATCCAGAAAGCCCTGTCTCATGGCTCACACACCAGATGTCTCTAAACAGAAGAGGTAACAGTAACTAGTAATCAAGACCAATTGGCTGAATTCCTCTTTTGGTCTCTCCCTCTCTTAATTTTCCTGGAGGACTTATTTGTTTGTATTGTTTTTGCAGGTTAATTTCCCATATATTCAATCCAAAGATAGACAGTTATGTTTTTGGTTTGATTATACATACACACATACATATATATATACAGATGAGTTAATCTTGTCCCATGGTTAGAAGACAGGAGGGCACTTGTCATGAGAAGTTTGACCAAAAAAGACATTACATAGTTTAAAAAAAAAAATAAAAAAAAAGAGAAATCCAGGCACCAGGAGAAGCTGGTTTAATGTAGAGAAGAAAAGGCACAGCATGCTCTACCAATGCTATTGCATGTGACAGAAAATTATCAACATCATTTCTCAATAGAAAATTTAAAATTCCAAGTTTAAATGGTTTACGAAAAATTACACAATAAATCACTGCTAAATTCTGAAAGCAATCCCAAACCTAGTCCCCAGACCATGGTGAGTCTCTAGGGAATTACTTATGGGTGTATTTTTCACCGAAATTGTGCTTTCTCCTGTTTCCTTTGTATTTAATAGAAACCATGGCTCAACAGCCTTTAAATTTATTACATTATATTTCATAAACAGCGGGCAGAGATGAGCACAGGCTGAAGTCATTCCCTCACTCTTTGTGGGTTAGCCAGTCCTATGCAGATCCCACCCTCAGGAATTGGATGCCTTTGGCTGTGTGAGGGGCCCCTGAACCCCCAGATCACTGCTCTCTCCCACCAGTCGTCAGGTGAACCCAGGCTGCCAAACCCCCCACCTGACCTGATTCCCTCAGCACTCCTGAAAAACAGTCTCTGTAAAAACTAAATCCAGGCTTGAATCAAGAAATGCATGTTTGGGAAATTTTCATAAGTCAGTGCAATGTATGAATAAAATTGGGAAATAGGTATTATAACCATAGCTGTAGAGCCAGTGACCTACTGCCCTATCAGTTCTTCCTCACGCTGAAATGGTTCTTAGTGAACTTGAGAAACTGTGTACCAAACAGTGGTTTTAAGCTTTCTACATCACCTATTTATTTGCTTATATTAACTGTAGGTAGAGCCATTATTTTCTAGAGCATTTAAAGCAAATTTAGGGTGCCATAAGGAAATTTTATATATCCCAGGATAACTGTACTTACACCATAATAAAGGTGCAGCTGAAGAGGGTTTGGTACAGACATATCACCGAACTCAGCAGAAAAATCCATTTTATTCTAGAATTCAGGATAATGCTGTCAGTCAATGGAAAAAAATAGAAGAAAGTGTTCTGACAGTATAGAAAGATATGAAATATCACTTGTATGCTTATTACCCGGACTGAGAGGGACACTTAGGAAGGACTAAGTGAGGACACTGGGATGGAAAGCCTATTTCTGGATATAGAGGGACTGAAGAGAATGAACCCAAAGAACAGACAAAGGTAGGGAGAAATGGCTTCTACAAAGCATTGCATTGGATTGAGACACAGAACTGAACATGCTTTTTACAGGAGATATCTGAAATCTCCCAATAAAGTGTTCCCTCCTACCCAGGGCCAGTTGATGTACCAGCAGTAAGATGTTATCCCAGCAAAGTGTTCTGCTGGGCTGAGCAGTAAAGTCTGAGCACTGCATTGAAAACCTCCAAAACTGATGCTAGAAGTGGAAAAACAATGTAATGAAAAAACAATGAAGAAATTTCATCAATTAAAAAGGAGACATGAAAGTGTCAGGGTTGCAAAAGAAGACCTAAAACATGAGAATAAAGCCTGCCTGAAAAGAATGATTTGGCTGTCTCATACTTAGTGACTGATTAGTGGATGATACAAAAACCTATTGTACATTTGTTTGTTCCAGTTCTTGTAGAAACTGAAAGGTAAATGTATCACTGTTAAAAAAAGAAAAAAGATTGTTTGATAGATGTTTTAAAATACAAATTAGAATTGCCTTTGTTGCACAATTCACATGTAGTGCTATACAATACTTTAAGTTTTAATATAGGTAGTCATTTTCCCGTGGAAAGTGTGGTATCCATTAATTCCCAAACACACAACTTTGAAAATTGATCTTGCTTATAGATATGGTATTACAGCAGCTAATCAAGTCACTGAAGCTATGGCATAAAAATATAAAGTTTCACATAATTATGAATGTGCTAAAAATACCAGCATTTGCTTTCTTGTTTTGAGCATGCTGTACTGAGAGAGTATTTGTATTATTGAGAGAGTATTTGTATCTTCTTTTTGTACCCTGATTCCCTAGTTATAATTCCCTTGTTACAGGGAGATTTTTCATCTTATTGTCTTGACAGTAAACTTTTCAAATTCTATACAAAAACCAGATAGAAACTAATTCCACCTTAATAGTGTGATTTTACTTGCACGTCATAACTTAGGACAAGAAAGGGAACAAAAATGAGCATTATGTGAGCACTGAGCATTTTGTTTTAAAGGAGGTAGAGTCCAATGGAAATAACATGATAGTTGTTTTAAAGACGTTGAAATTCAGATTAATGACAGGCTGATTAAGAATGAACAGACAGCATTAATTAGAGAAAACCTCAACTCCTTGTTAAATTGGAGTTGGTGTTTAGGTAGCATTTGGTTTGCAATACTAACTGTATGTCTCAACAAAAAGCAATGTTTAGAATTGTAACTGGGTTAGAAAAAGTAGCAAAATGATAAATCAAATTAAAAAAAAGATAAACCCTGTAAGTAGTGCTTATGAAGCTTCAATTCATGCTAAGAATACAAATGGAAAGTTGTAAATATCTTTTTTCCTTGTCTTTTAAAAGAAGTGAGTTAGAACAAGCCCAAAGAAGGATGATTGATGGAATATGGTGGTATTATGAGCAATATTCTGGAAATGTCTCAACAGAGAGACTATAAATTTGAGTTCACACATCCCTGCCTTTCACAGATCACAGTTCCACAGAGCAATGTCTTCTCTATGACCTTCCTCTGTCACACTTGCTTTATGCATCATCTCTGTCTCAGTGCAGACACTTGTACTGGGTTTTTTAGCAAATCAGAAGGGAGGGGCAAACAAGGGACCTGCCAAAAGGTTACCCCAAACCTTCAAATGAACTGTCTGACTAGAATCCAGTCAGTACTCAAGAAAATATATATGCCTTCAAACTCAGTATACATTAATAAGAAGCGAAGGGAAGAACTCTTACTAATGCAGGAGAGAAAGTCAGGTTGGTATTTTTGCCTTCCCTTAGACTTCCCTTTTGCCCCCCTGCCTGGTTTGGGCCAGCCTGTAGAGCTCAGCAGACTAGAAAAACCTCAGATGTGCTGGCTCACTATTTGTCTACCCTTACAGGTTAGCTAAGGGGCAAAAATCCTTTGGGAAAGGAGCTTGGTCATCAAGAAGAATTTAAAGATATTTTAATTTTCTATTATGTCTGATCATGGTGTCTAAACCACTAAGAATAATTTTTAATGGCCATTGGTTGAAGTTCAAATGGATACAGAATCTATATGGCACTGACTTTAGGACAGAAAGGTTTCAACAACACAGAACTGATATTTGAGGCTCGGTTACATACCAAGTATAATGAAAAGAATTTCTGATTGGGAAGCTGAAAGTGTGTATAAATGCTTTCACAGCATTCATCATCACACTTATCAGACTAGTGATGCAGAACAGAAAACAAGAAAATCTTTTTCTACATGTACACAAACAGAAATATCCAAGGTAACTGATTTTGCCTAACACCAATGATGAATTCCTTAAAAAGTGACAAAATGGAGATAACCAGATGATAATAATTAAATAACAAATAAAGGGAAATATTTAAAAAAACCCACTTGTTTTGGAAACTTCGTTTTATAAGGAATTCTAGTTCTCTGAGAGTTGCTGTATTAACTCTGTCATATAATGTAAAATTTTATGAAAGGAGATTCATAAAAGGTTTCTTTTCAAGACAGTGATATTTGAACTCTGCTATCTCATGCATTTAGAGTACACTATGAAGTCCATTTGCAACTAATTTTAAAGGAAGATTTAGTGTAGTAATAGATTTGATCTGAACTTGGTTCTAATTACCTGTACAGTTTGTCATAATAAATTGGCTTACCTTTCATCACATTACTTGGGTGGCACAAAACATATGAATATAAACTGCCATAATATGTAATATACTTAAAACACCTTACTAACTCTTACATGAACGAGGTAGTGGAACAAAATCTTCCCCTAGGATGGCAATTTACCTCTAATTATGGCTTCAACTGTTAAGACCTCACTTCTGGTAAGGAAGTAGCTTCTATGACAGAAAGAAGTGGAACTTTTTGAAAGCACCAAGACTAGAATCAAAGAACATTTTCTGAGATCTTATTAAGAAAGCTGAAATTGGAAGAAAAATTATGCTTTTAAAACCCTGATTCAAGTGTCAAAAAGATGTGGCTTAATTGGGACTGGATAAAGTCTAACAGGATAATGCATTGCCACAGAGCCAACTTGTGCCTTCTGACTTGGAAGCAGGATCTGTCCAGCAAGATTTGCAAATCCCACATGTAACAGTGCAAATAGAAAGTCTTGAAGTGTTTAAGAGACTGATTGTGAGAACATGATATGTGCTGTTTTAGCAAGAACAATAAAAAACTCATATACCATTGGGAAATGTGCCCTCTGAAATATTAAAATTTGCCTGAAATGTAATCTTAAGGTACACCAAAAAAATTTATCATGAAATTACATTCCAAATAAAGAGTCTGAAAAGTAGCTTGCACATACAGAACTGGATATATTGTAAAAAAAAAAAAAAAAGTAATTTGAAGTTCTTTCAAAAATATCATTCCATTACTTAAAAAGGATATTACTCTATTGTTCTAACTGGTTGAACATGAATGTGAGACAAGCTTTTTAAAAGGGCCCCAAATCTAGGCCATGTCAATTAAGAAGTTCAAAACTTTATGCTTAGTGCCCTATTGGGTGAATATCTGTTTACCTGGAATATTTTGTTTCCTTCTCTTCTGATAATCAAAAAGACAACCACAGATGACTATCAAAATCAGAGCCTGGGTGGTAAAATGATACCATAACTCTTGATAGTACTTTTATTAGGGATCTTTAAGAGTAACTTTAGAAGAAAAATTATTCCTTTGGTTTTCTAGCAACAGATGGATTACCTGAAAAACTGCTTTCATACACATTTTAGTCTAATTTGCTTTCCTAAGCACTATCAACTGCCACATATAGCTGCCCCAAAAAATAGCTATATTGGTGTTCAAAAACTGTTTTCCTTATAATGGAAGCTAAAAATGTTTTATAGGACAAATCCTATCTGCATGTATTTGCTTTACATTCACAGCCTTTTTTGATCTTAGAAACTATGGATTTATTGAAGTACAGCCATGTTTCCTCAATATTACATCAAATACAGCACTGACACAAATTGTATTGAGCATATAGGCCCTATAGAACTGGAGCAACAGGAATTTCTTTAATAGGAGCCACAATTAATTTTGTTATTAAATTCACAGGTGATCAGGTTAAACCTCTGGGACTGAGCAGAGAACATCTGAGATTGTACACAAAAAGACATTATTGTTCAAAAATTTATGTTTGAACAACACAACAGTCTCTTGGTTTTGTGCCTAATAGATAATAAAGAGGACCATGAATGAAAAACACTATGTTACCCTAAACAAACTGTTGTAAAACATTTAGAGGAGAATGACATCCTTCTATCCAGTGAAACTAATAACAGTTTTTCTTTTCTAACAGGAAGAAAAACATTGAATTCCACGTGTTTTGTCTTTTGGTAAACACATGCCGTATCTGTTGTATCTGCTTTCCTTTTCTTAAATGCAACTCTTGTTAGTTCAACTAATGTTTAAAATACCTTAAGCAACTGGCATTGAAAACTGATGACAACTCTATTCTATCTAATAGCTGGATATCTACCCAAATGTATAAAGAACCCTCATCCCTGTGGCATGTGAGGGCACTGAAGCCCAATCCCATTCTGTGCATTCATTGATGCATCAGCCTATAAACCATCTCTGGTTTACATTTTGCAAGACTTCAATCCATGTCACATTGCATACATCATCCTTTTTCTGAGATACAAAACGCTACATTCGTGTTATATATATTATAATTTTTAAATAGGCAACTATCAAATGAATTTGGAGTTATTGTGCACATACTAAAGAAACCTCCTTAAGAAGTATCTAGCAATTTTTTCCATTTTTTTTCCCATACCCTGTCATTTTTTGCTATCATTGAATGCATCTCAATCACTTCCAGAATGAAATATATACAAAAAGTATATTTCTACCTCAATAGAAATTTAAAGGCATGATGGCTCTTTGTGTGTTCCCAAGACAGAAAAAGTGATAATAATGAAATGTGAAACATCATGAATTAGAGGTAGTAAATTATTTAAACTTACTTGTAGCTGTTCTGTAAGTATGACACCCAATCCACAGTAGAAGGATACAAGAAAACTTGTCGGTGTTTTTTTTCTTTTTCCTTTAAATGCAATTATTAATGCACTTAAATGTAATTATTAAATGCAGTGGATTTTCCAGTGGATACATTATACTCATCTCACAGTTTAGAGATTTTAGTAGACTAAATTTATGGCACTACCTCCAAAATCTCCTGGAACCAATACTTGGAAAATGGATACCACAGAATAGAACAGAATGACACAAATTCATAAGATGCCATTATTCCATATTTCTGAACTGACATTCTTAGGTCATAGCCTGGAGAAAAGGAGGCTCAGGGGTGACCTTATCTCTCTCTACACTTACCTGAAAGGAAGCTGTGGCAAGGTAGGGATCAGCTTCTTCTCCAAGACAACCAGAGACAGGTCAAGAGGACACAGTCTCAAGATGCACCCGGGGAGGTTCAGGTTGGACATCAGGAGGAATTTCTTCATGAAAAGGGTTGTTAAACATTGCAATGGACTGCCCAGGGAGGTGGTGGAGTCATCCCTGGAAGTGTTCAAGAAACAACTGGATTAGGTACTTAGTGCCATGGTCTAGTTGACGTGGTGGTGATCAGTCAACGGTTGGACTCGATGATATCAGAGGTCTTTTCCAACCTCAGTGATTCAGTGATTCTGTAATTCTGCCTGATCATACCTATACTGGGAATAAGTTTTTAGAGTGATTAGATAACCACTTCACAGCAATAGTCAGGGATGAAATCTAATTAGTTGTAAAATAAATCCTTCAACATTTGCAAATAGGATTATATAATTTAATTCCTAATGATAGAGAGGCCTGGACTCCCAAACCAAGGTACCTGCTATTTCTACTCCTAACATTTAGTGTGATTAATTCAGAAGATTTTATCTGCAGACTAGACATTATATAATTTGAAAAGTATGATTAGCCAAGATAATTTTTACTGAAATCATGTTCTATACTTTTGCTCCTTTTGCTCATGAATGGCTCATGTTCTAACTTTAATTTGGATGCAAACAATGGTAACACATTTCACATCACCTATTTTTAATCTTCTCTCCCTTCCCACAATGAATATGATTTTTATATATCTTCTCTGACTACATAGTGAACTCATTTATATCCTGTTTCAGTTTCCTATCTGATTAGTTCTTTTCCCTACAGATTTAGTTCTGCTGAACCATAATGGTACCACACAGACAGCAAAATAAAATATAAAATTCATACATAATCATGTAAGTAGAGATAGAATACCTGCAGCTGCTATTCATTTCAAAGAAGCTGCCATTGTTTAATACCTTTAGAAGTTGCACCACTGTTTATATTCAGCAGAATACCTTATCCTAGTATAGAGCACTGAATAATTATCAGTAGATGAATGCACACTGTAAAATAAATATCAGAACTGGTATGAAAAGAAATACCTTCTTTGCAATCCACTCTTTCTCCAGAATAATTATGTAATCTTCAGAGGGAGGGAAGTCTGAAAAGACCATTGAAGGAAAATCTTCCCATATCTTTAGGTTTAACAAGGGTACTGCTGAAAGAACATGTACAAAGCTGGTGAGGAAACTGAGAAAAGCAATTGACTTTCCATCAAGATTCCAAAAGATTTTAGTACTATCAGCAGACTCAGATAAAACTCTATACATAAGCACTTCTCTGTCTTGCAAGAGTATATAATAGAAAAAGGAGCAGCAGATTTCGTTATAATTGTCAGTTCTATTCGGATAAGCATATAGCGGTGCTGTTCCCTCACACGAAGCATTTTCTGCAATTTATAAGGCCATTTGGAAGTGTAAGCAAGCTGGCAGTTTATTACCAGCTGCATTTTACAGAACAGAGATGGGGCAAGCAACTCTATCTAGAATTAGAACGCAGTGGTGGCAGTCTCCTACTGCCAGTAACCACATGGTCTAGTAGGCTGGATGGAAAATTTAGGTTAGAGGAGACCTATATTGTTACAAACTTTAGCAAGGTTCAGAATCTCCTGTGTTACCCAGTGTTCTTTACACAACATGTTGGTACCACAACTACAGTTAAGACTCTTCACTATGGCACATATTGTTCCTGTGCTCTAAATTAGTTCACAGTGAGAAGTAACATTTTTTTAAGGTGATGGGTACAGCAGTGTCCAGCAACATCTCCCTACAGAAACTGCTACTAGTTAACAATTTTAAATTAGCATTAATATTGGTAGGCTTTAATTAATGTGGGTTAATACTACCTGTAAATTTATAATAAACAACCAGGACAGCAGTCATGGATGAAATTAGCTTGAGTTACCAGGCTTGCTGAGATTGAGTCTGAACCTCTGGACACTTACAAAAGCCTGTGTGCAAAATTTATCTGGTTCATTGTAAATTTGGGGCCAATATAAAACCTCAAATATCTCTCTTACTAAATGGAGACCTATTCTTCTCAGCCTTTTGCCTTTAACCTATTTGATGGCAAAATTAGAAACCACTGTGTGAAAATTCAACCACGTGAATGGAAGAATTCTTCAGCTGGATCAGAGTGTTATAGCAGCAGTTCCTTTGAGCAGTGAGAAGCACCTGGAAGTCTCTTACAGTTATGCCAGTTCCCATGTTGCCTGTTAAGGATAAGATGGCACTAAAAGTGGGTCACAAGTATACCACTTTGTGAGAATTGAGCCCTAAACAATTAAAACAGAGCTACTGGAATGACTAGTTTGCGAAGAAGAAATGAAACAGGTTAAATATTTGATGGAGTGGTGTCAAAGCATCCCATTAGTATTTTGCCCCTGCTTCATGGCTTTTCTGGGAAAACTTGTGAGCTCAGCAGCAGCACTTCAGTAGCACTGTCTGAATACATAAAAGCAGTCTAGTGAAACTTGCGACCAGAAATCTGCATGAAACTGAGAGCAGGAGGTAAGTCAAAGAGAAATTTTAAACATTTACCATTTGATCATTCAAGAATGAGTTATTTCTTTGGTTTGCATGATTCAAGGTAATAACCTAAACTTAAGCTCTCTCAGCTTCTTGCTGTTACCCACTCATACTCCAGTGTAATTACCACATATTTTCCCAACAACTGGTAATTTTTACAATCTGAGTAATTCCCACTTCAGTGGTGGAACTTAGATTTAAGAGTTGCTGTTGCTGAAGTGTGTGAATACAGCCAAAGAAAGTTTGGGAACAGGATAAGTGTCCCAGTCCTGCAAACAGATCCAACCTCCAGGTACTCGTGTGAAATGGCAGTAAAGTCACACTTTTGAGCTGTGTGTCACACTTTTTCACTTCATATCTGCAGTTCCATTTAGAGAGGTAAGAGTTCTACTGTTAATGGTGACTTTACAGGGGAGCACTGAAGAGGACCTTTGGCAGCCCTCCTTCCTGGGCCAGAAGGTGTTGGTTCTGTTTTCCATGACAGGCTATTGGGACCCAGCCAAAACTAACACTGCCTTCCATTATGTGCTATACTTTGGATGCTGCAGATTTGGGCTCACTGCTACAGATCTCACTAAACATTTTGAAAACAGATGGGGATAACCAACATTTCCTGGCCAGCATATCCTCCATCATAAAACACGACTGCAATATACCTTCTGTCACCAGAAATAGGATGTCATACTGAAATCTATTTTACCAGCCACTGCTGGTCATATCAGAACTGTCACTCAGATGACAGTCTCCCATCACTGTCACCCTACCTTTACCAACTAATTCCCTCAAGAGATGCTGTATGATTTCAGACAAACTTCATTACAGACTAGGGAGTAAGCAGAGTTCTTACTCTCTCCTTTGAATTACCTGCAACCTCATTTTGAGCTGAGGCAAGTGGTCAGCACATTAGTTGTTTAACTTAAGATAACTGAGTAAGCGGCTTAATTTCTTTCTAGAAAAACTTCACAGAGCTTGGTGCTAGTATTTTTTAGATAAATAATTTTAAAATTACAAAATATTAATAACTTAAGACTTTTCAAATAGTACAGAAATAGCTATGACAAACCAAAATCAATTATCATGTGATCAAATGTTTTGCTGAGTAGTAAACTTGCTTTGAAGATTCTTTTATGCTCCACAACAGGGAATTTCAGCCTGACCTAAGCTAGAAATATCTTTCCATAACCCAATAATTTGGATTCTTTTCAATTAATTAATTGTAGAACCATATTCTCATTTTACCTTGCTCTACTGAAAACAGAGGCACAAGCAAATCTCCTATACACAGCTTTTGTGTCCCTTTGATATCTCTATTTCTACGTGAAAGTCTCAGAAAAACCCCAACCAAACAAAACATTCTTTAAAAATAACACAGTAGCCATTTTCCTGACAGCATACAAAATCTATTATCTTTTTTAGTTCTGATTACTTTTTCACAGGAGGACAACGACATCACAAAATACGAAGCATGAAAGGACAAGAAAATCCACATCACAGACAAAAATCTACATGATTTTGCTGGGATAGTGTATTCTAACCACCAAATAGCTTTTGAGAAGCAGCCAAAGTTCAGAAACTGCCTTCTTTTCAACACACTCACGAACAAAACAGTATTTTCACAACTAGAAAATAGGTAATTCGTTCTGTGCTTCTTTCCACATGCCTCTGTTCTTGCTCTCTAGGGATGAGTTTGAAACTGAGATTCAGTATAAAACAATGCATGCAACATCGTGAAAAAGAATCAACTCCTTGCTAACTTCAATAGAAAGAACTCTTTTCCAGACCGATAAAAGTGATATTTGTGTGGGTTGTTATTTTCAATACCTCCGGGCATCATCGTGCAGTAAATTGGATTCAAGGGAGTGCCACAATGTATAGGTGGTATCTGTCAATAATAATTGTTGCTAAAAGTAGGGAGATGTTTTAGAAGTAAAATTACAGACTAGATATTCCAGGAATGTTTATTTTTCTACTGAGAATACAAAAATATTTATGTACTTTTATACCGCTATAGCAGATGTCATATCATTTCTGATTAAAATTGCTTGCCAATAATAAATTTTGCTCAGGCACAGATTAAAATCACCTTCTATAGCTAATTCCACAAACTAAAAATTTTCACTGCATTTCCCAACCTGTCCTCCATATTTTCTGATGAAAATAGGTAGACAGATACAAATAGGACATCAGGAACTGCAAGTTAGGAGCCACAAGTATTCTGAATATCTTCTGAGAGGTTGTTCATTTAGAGACCCCACTACCTGTGGATAATTTATGTGTGTTCATTCCAACTATTGCTGATTTAAAATGTTAAGACAGCTCACTAACCTAAGTAAAAAGACTCACAGGCTTAAAAGATGGGATAAAGCAAAAAGAACAAGCTTGCTGAGCACACCAGATGAAAAATTTATAATTTTAATATCTTTGTATTTCCATATTCTATTCTGTGTTCATCAGAATCTGAAGCATGGACTAGCAGTTACTTCATTTCTTTTCTGCCTCCAGATATACACCAAGGCATCAGGCTGATAGGTTGGTTCATATAGCACCAGCTCCCTTTTTACTCCAAATAATTTATTTATAATGAGGATCATGTGTTTTCCCAGTAAGATGTTGATGCAATATGGCTGTCTTTTCCATTTCTAAAGATGTATAATTGTTAAATGGATACAAATATTGATAAAACATCATTCCTTACACAAGAGCAAATGTGTCATACAAGGAGGGGTTTCCGTGATGAATCCTAGGAAATACACTGCACGTTGTGATTTTCTACCCAATGAAAAAATTCCTCAGTATTTGAGGTCTAACTGCAAGGCAGCTCTAAAATTTCCACTTCCACATTAATTAACCTGTTTACAATTACCTGGAAGTCCTCACTACATATAAGAGTGCTGTTAGTTCCTGGGGAATGGGCACTGAGGCTGTATTTGTAACTCGAGTTTACAGAAATGCAGAGACGTGCCCATTCCATGCATTAGACCATCATATAATGTTCCTCTGCCATAATAAGATACACAACAGATGCACAGGGTCACACCAGATGTTGCACCAGTGCACAAAGACATGCCATGGGAGAAATGAGGGGGTTAACCAGAGAATGTGTCTTACTGCAGGTCACCTTTGCACATCAGACTTTGCTTGCATGTGCATGATCATTATCAAGTACAGGCTGATTCCTTGTGTGATTCTGGGCAGAATCTGAGCCCTACAATAGAAGTAAAAAAGCACTTGAAAACAGTTCATGTTGCCTACACAGCAAGGTGATGCCAAAAAAAAAGTATTAGTAAGCATTCCTCACCTTATAAACTCTTTAGAGAACTGAATGCAAATCTTTCCCAGATTACTGGAAGTGAAAGACACTAAGACACCATCTGAGAAGCATTTTATACGTGTGAGTCAGGTTATATAGATCAGTTTCATGAATGAAAAAATAAAGGAAAACAAATGATAAAAAGCTGTACATATCTGAAGATATGAAGATATAGCTACAGTCCATATAACCTTCCTAAGAGGAAAATGAGATTCAAATTGTGTGATTCTGTTAAATTTTCAAAATATGTGAAAAAAGAATTTTTAAATTCTTTTTTCTAACTTTTAAAAGTTAGATATCAGCACAGTTAGGTAAAAGAGCAGTACAACACTTTTTCAGCTCAGAAGTTACATTGTTTGCTTAGAGTTTTGGTTTGTGCCCAAATGACTTGGCAAGACTAAATTCAGCAAAATGAAACTTCACAGATTTACAGACATCCTGAAAACAATAGAAGCAAGTTCAGTACTATACTCCAGGACATAATTACTGTACTCTCATATTCTCATTAAAAAAACAAAAAATTATGAAGTAGAAGAGGCAGAAATTCTTCACAGAACTGAACAGCCTTATCAAAAGACACCTATAAAGAAGAAACATTACCAGCCCTCCAGAAAAATGATATATTCATTTTATCTGGTGCTTTCAGTAGTTAAAATTCAAACTACTTTAATTTTAAAACATCTACAACATTCACTCTGGTATGTAAGAAACCGTGACTTAAGTGAGAACATTACCAGTTAGCTCTGCAGTAATTAGCAGTGTATTCTAACAGTGCTTAAACACAGGTCATCCAGAGATTACTCCCAAAAGATAAAGAAGTCCAGTCATTTTAGGCAGCAATTACTTTAGGATCAAAACCCAGCATTGAAGGAGTCTGAAGTATGTGAAGAGCAGCAACAAAGCATCCCCAATACTTACCATATCATAGTGAGGTGAAAAACAGTTTAACCTTCTTAAGCATTTTTATTCCTAAAATCTGAGTTTAGCCATATGAGGCAGTCTACATCTACAGCAACCAACAAACCTCAATAATGTTTTCTGTTTGAATTTAAAACACGGCCCATGACACCTTCAGAGTCTCCCTCTAAAGAAAACTGTAAAATCCATCTGTTCTGATGAACAAAAATAAATAAATAAGCCCCTAACCCTTTTCACATTCCAAACATGTCCGTTAACTTTCTCTATTAGCACTCTTCGGATAGAAATAGCATAGAATGCGCAAGAGCTAATATTGGAAAAGCTAAACAAAAGCTGTAATCAGATTTTAGAATAGACAATATAAAGCATTGTAATTAACTGGGTTGGAATAAAGTGGTCTTTATTAGTGCAAATGAGCTCATCTGCTATAGGAATGAATATTTCACAATCTAATCCAGAATGTATTGACATCAGCCAAACATTTACATTTCTTCCATGGACAGATTGTTATTGACCTTGTGATGTGACATATCTACTGTCACTAAGCTACAGAATGGGAATCTCATCCTGGCTCTCCTCTTTTATATACAGAAAGCAACTAATTTGTCAACATGCCAGCTTTAACTAGCTGAGATGAAGGTAAGCTAATTTAATAGGAACTGTTCAATAGCTTCGACCCACCTGACACTGTCAGTTAAGGCAGCTCCACATTGCAGTGTCTTTCATTATTTCCAGCTCTTTCTTCAGACTACTTGAACAGCAAGTCAAATAATATGCTTAGGAGTCAATAGGCCTGACTTTTTCTCAAGGACATTCTTTTGATGCCAGGAACCGTCAAGTGGGAAAACACGTAGCGTGAAGGTGAGAGGACACTAATTAAATATACATAGCTCTGGCCAAAGAAGAATGAGGCACAGCTTGCTATCTGAAAACTCAGTTGCCTGCTTGGCTGAGGTCACAGCTGTTGACTTGTACAAGTTCTTAAGTTGCAGTCTCAGTATGAGACACTTTAACACTCTTAAATACCAGACAAAGGCTATCTTCAAGGATTCTGTGTACAGTTACATGTGCCTTTGTAGTTTAAAGAAAGACATAATGGAGTCCTTATTTAAGTTCAGCTAAAATGAATATGTAGTACAGTGTTTCCTGAAGCAGGGGAAGAATCTACACTTGTTACAACACCAGTAATATTATTAATCACATCCATACAGAAACTGATCTTCTAAGGGATTGTATCAAAGCATGAATATAATCACAGCATCCCTTAAGATTAAATTGACTATAGAAAACAACAAGCATTTACACACATGGAGTTGGATTATTTCACAGAGGTAAGTGTGCACATTCCCACCCATGTAAAACACTTTCAGGCTGTGAACTTACATTAAAACATCAAATAGCCTAACCCTCTCCTCCCCTCCCTCTGTTTTCTTTGCACTACTAATTTCTCCCATTTAATATATTGCCTAAAATCAAACTTTCTATTACCCAGAGATGGATATTTGCTTTATTTACATTATTGAAGTACAATTTTTCTGTTGGACACACCTGTACAGTGCAAGTATCTGCAGAGTTCCCTGGACAGTGGTGCCCTGCACTCTTACACTGACATGGCTCAGTGCTGTACCAACGTGCCACAGAGCATCCCACTCATGCAGTACCATAAATAGTTCATTTACAGAGTCAGAGTTTATCAGGACTTACTGACTTGAGCACTCTGGCCTCTGAGTTATGCTGTACATGGACTGGTATCTCTGCATCTACTTGGAGCACCCCAGCTTCATCTAGAAGTCACTTCCCTACTGTGATGCAGGTGAGCCCTTTGAGATGAACAAATAATAACAATAGTCATGGAACTGAACTATTTCTTACCTATCCATAAGACAAAAAAATCCAAGTTCTATTACTGTAACACCACATCCAAAAGCTGTCAGAAGACTATAATTTTGACCGAAACTTGTGGCCTCTAGGTGTCTTCCATCCTGGTCTGCAGAGTGCTACTTTTACCCTGCCACGTGTGACATGATTGGTGGATGTTTGTCCTTTCACAGACGCCTGGGCAGCAACCACCCTACCTACAAAGGCATTTCTGATTTTGCTCATATATTTGCGCAGGAAGAGGAGATTCTGTAAGGCTGCTTGCATATTATGAGGGCTATCCCCTCCCTTCAAACTCAAGGGTAATCAAAACCCACATTATCTGTAAACGGACAGATGAGGAAGTGCTCAAAACTGGGCTTGTACGAGAGAAAAATTATGCAAATTGAGACATTTAATAGTTGCATAATTTCACACTAACAACTAAGCATTTAAAACTCCAACATTTTCTATTCCTAGAGCATAAATATAATGGTGCATCACATTCACTCTTTATTGTTTCCAGCCTCCTGCAATTTTATCAGTCTATGGCCAAAGAGAGAGTGTTTTCCTGAAAGCTGAATTCTTCCTCACGGTTTTCCCTGCTGACCATGCAAATAACATCGCCTGCTTTAGTTTATGAGAATGATTTTTGCTCACCAGCCATCACAAAGAAAACAAAAAGGAAGAGTGAAGTTCTTTCTTTCTTCAGAGACTAGGCTTGACCTCCTTCTTCCTTCCACCAGACTTTTCTGATTTCAAAGCAGAGGGATTAAACGCTGTCTGATAAATTACTAATATACTGTTTATCTTAGTCTCTAGAACTATTTGAGAGCAATCATAGGTCTCCGTTCAGAAGCTTTTCTAGTTAACAGCCTTTTTGCCCAGGTTGTAACTGCATTGACTCTCTGAACACATTTATATGTAGGTTGAGAGTAATACAGTTCATACTCCTCAGGAGCAATATGTAATACGCTATTGCAGAAGGCAAAATCTCCACAAGATTGACACATGCTCCACTAGATCCTGTTTTTCACTTCCCTTTACCTTTGGTTGTATTTTTTCATGCTTACTTGATTAACAGTCTCTGTGTATATGCACCAGTCCCTTTAGCTCAAGACTTAGCTGTCCATGGATAAGCAGGTTCCACATGGATGAGGGATACCCAGTAGCTGCCTGCACTACCTTGCCTGAGTTCAATCTCTCCACGTGATGTTGTTACAGTTTTGCAAACATAATGCAACAGTAGACACTTCCTGCCTCATTGCAATTACATGTTTTTCAACATCTTGTGTGTCACACCTACAGTTCACAAAAAGCTGGCTGAAGCAGCTGGAAAAACTAAGCTTTGTGGGTTTGGAGAGGCAGCTCAGAAGACACTCCCTCACAAATCCTCCTCCCATGTACTGAGATTTTGCAATGATGTTGTTCTGCTGATTGCAGAGGAAAGCCTTATATTCATGAAAATGTAACTTGTAGCAAATTTTGTCCTTTTGGGCTTAAACACAGATGAATATTGGATGCAGTTGCTGGTTTCAAATCCTTTAACACGTTGCACTCCATATTCTGATGCTGCACTACGATCACCCTTTCATCCAAAACTACAAAAAGAAAAATTATATGCTTTGATCTTTTCAAAAACATGTATTATTTCCAGAGTATTTCTGAAGCATGGTAATAGAGAGAGGAAATAGAAACACAATCATCAAGAAAACTCTAAGCAATGGCAGCTTGTGACAGGGGCAAACAGGATGAAGGCAAAATGTTCAAGAAAAATATTTTTGACTTACCATTCACCCTGAAACAATTGGAATATATTGATGGCAGATAAGCAAACTAAGATACCAAGATTTCTATAAAATAATACATCAACTTCTTCCCCAATGGCAGTTCTGTAATTAGTACACCTTAGGCACTGACCCACTTAAAAAAAAAAATTAAAAAAATTATTTTCCTTCCTTCATTTCTTCAGGGCAGGAAGCATGTCAATGTTTGTAAACTGTTATGTAAATGCACAGCACTACATAAATTTTGCTAACAATGAAATAATCCTATTTCTGTGCACAAAATCCAGATATTAAGAGTAACTCTTTTCTAGAAGCTGATATCCCAGTAGGGCATAATAAAGGGAACCCCACAGCAGCAACTTTGATATGTCCCACAGTCTTGCAGCTTTATGAGCACATTAAGGGTGGTCTCAAAACTGGCCTTATGAGGAGCAGCTGGTCCTCAAGACATCACTTGGTGACCACCCTGACTCGTGTATGACTGGCTTGGTCTGTCAGTGGGGTATGTGCTCTGCTGTGTCAAATAATGTCCAACCTGCACTTTGGAGATGGAACAAGAACATTCCCATTTTCTTGTCACTTTTGTAACATAAGGATATCCCTTTCTTTTGTTGCTTTTGAATATGTAAAGAAATATTGAGTATGATAAGTAGAACTTACTGCATAGCAACAGCTGAACTGGAGACAACATTCTGAGAAAGAGCAGGATGATTCACTGATGGTACAAGCCAGAATGAGATTTTATACAGGCCCTGTGCTTGTTGTGCTGCACTCATTTGGCTCTCAGAAGGATCACAACCACAGCAGCAGGGTGTGGGCACAGAAATGACCAAAAGGGGCTCTGCTGCATTAAAGTAGAATCACAGGCCTGCTCTAGAGCATCCCATCGTGTTATCTACCTCATACAACTCACTGAGGAAGGACAGATCTAGCCTACAAATAATGCCTTATTATCTTCTTTTAAATGAAATTTTGGAATGGAACATATGTTTACAGGAACTTTATGCATAGCTTTCTATTTTTTTTCTGTTTCTTTAATGTGTGTTGAGATATAAAAAAAAATCATCAGCATGACAGTATGTTGAAAAACCCACAGGTCTAACAAGGACAGGTCATGTTTCTAGATAACATGTTCAAATTTGGCTCAAGGAGATTTTTTTTCAGAAAATTTTTGATTTCAGACCCCTTGGGTACATGCCAATTTTGCAAGAACAGTAATGCATAACCACATTTGTTTCTTTTGTTTGGAGAGGGCATTTGGCTTAAAGTTTTTATTCCAAATAATGGAAAATATGAAATTATGCCATTGGTAGTGCATGTGTTAAGATTAAAGTTCACCTGTAGGAATTAAATCAAAACTCTATTTCCAAGACTAGGAATGAGACATATTGTATACTAAACAAATCTTACTGGAAAAAAACAGAATAAGTCCTGACATTTATCTACAGCTTTTATAAATTATCATTAAAGGTTTTGCAAAACGCAGGGAACCTTCATATTTAAAAAATAAACAACATAATCTGATACCTGATTTCATAACAATAACCTGGAAAAGATACTGTTTAAGCCTCCTAGAGCACCACATCCAAATGATCTCTCAAATGCATGTAGGGCCATGGATGATATTCATTTCTTGGTGTGTTCCTGCACGTTCTCTAGGACCTAAGAAAATAGGGTAAGTGAAGTTGCAGAAATTCTAAAATTTGAATCCTAATCCACACCTATTTCCTGCACAAATGCTTATTCCATCCACACCAGAGGGTAAAACTTATATTTTTAACTGCTACAGCAGTGAAAAATTGCATTCACTCCAGGTCTTGGAAACATTACTCTGTCAGTTTAAAGGCAGAATCCTCAGCATTCAGCTTCTAGAAGCCAGTTTTAAATAGGCTGGAGGTCATCCTGTCACTTCAGCGATCACTTCTCATTGGAAAAAGACACCAATTCTCTTCATATTCATGGTATTTTTTCTTGGCACTACAAACATTGACAATTGACCTATTCCAAACCGACACTTGTATGGAACTGAGTGCAAGCAGGTTCTCACTTCATCAAGGAAAACCAACAGCCAGCAGCTGATGTAGATTTAGATTATGGAATGATCTTCAGCAAGAGTAACAGTGCTATCAATCTGCCTGGAAAACATTGACTGAAGATGTTTTAACAGCACTTTCAACTTCACTCCTTTGTTATAAAAATCCACTGAGAGTATATTATAAGGTAATTTGATCGATCTATGGTATTTAGAGACATTCAATATTTCAACATTTTGGTCAAATCACAAAAATGAGATGCAAAGAATTTAAAAATCACATCCATGGTTACCACACCAATGCTGCTCTGGTTCAGACCATGTATTTTGTAGCTTTGTTTAGATTATAATACTATCTTTTAAATTAATCAATCAAATTAATTACACAGTTTTTCAACAAGTTATTAAAAAAAACCATGTTGCATTCATTGATTTACAAAAAGATAAGGCAGGCGTATGAGATAAAGAACTATATGACTCAAAATGCACCATCTCATCATAAATGATCTGAGAGCTAATGAAAACTGGGAATTAATTATTAAAAGAGACTTTTTATTTTTTAATATAATACATTATTAACACATGGAACTCGGTGCTTCCAGGCACCATTTAATGAAGACGTTTATAAGGTTGGGGGGTTTTGTGTTGGGATAACAAGAAATTTCACGTTTAATCCAGAAGGCATGTTCTGCTCCAAGACCAGGAGTATCATTTGAAAGGCAAGACTCAAAGGACTTCAGGTTTATAATCCAATAAACCATGATTATGCTACTGTGCATTTTATCATTAGAAGTCACTAAAAGATGCGCTTACGAAACTTATCACCGTATTAATAACACTTCTACTTTAGGTAGGGAGCAAAATGACAAATCATGGCTCACCCCAGAAAGGAGGTTATTCTAGGCTTCATATGTCAAGAATCAGAAACATCACTGATAAACCCCAACTTTTCAGTCCAAAAGTACCTTAGAAAGCATTAAAAAGAGCTCAAATGGATGTGATCAAAGAACCCTCGATGGTAAGGACCTGTCTGTGTCTATGTGGACTCTCAAGGAAACACTTGCATGGAAATGCTCCCACCATCCATCAGTTGGAAAACTAAAATGTTTCCTGACTTTCTGAGGTCTTTACCTATTTGGAAAACCTGAATAAACTTTCCCGGAAGGAAACTTTCAAGGCCTTTCTGGAATACAAGTATACTTTAAGTATTCTTAACACAATAGTAAAGAGAAGATTGTTTAAAGAGAAACTTCCTTTTTCCATTTACCTACATTTAATGTTCAAACTTCATTATGAGAGCTGTACCTCCATTGGAAGATGCAGTTACACAGTATTTTCACTTCTCCAGGTGTACATGCTGGTCTAAACTTTGGCCTCATCTGTAGGATCATGTTCCCTCAAAATGTCTTTATTTACTCTTGTGCATTTAGGACCTGAAGTGAACATATTGAATTGATGGAAATAGATACAAAAAGAATTTTAGAAATTTCAAATAGTTATGTTTTAACACAAGCATTTGACCATTATTCTAAAAGAAACAGATCAGGCAAAATAACTGCCAATAAAGCACAGACATGGTTTATCAAGACAATCTAATAACAAAAGCAAATCTAAACTTTTGCCTGCAACAGGAAAACAAATATTTTTCTCTAGTACCAATGCTATTTTAAAAGTATGTTTGGAGGATTCTGAAGCCACATAAAGCCTTGTTTTGTATGTAACCCTGAGGAAAAAGAAAAGTGAGATTAAAAGCACTTTGAAATCAATGGTTAAATTCATATCACAGCCAAATAGGTGAGAAAAGGAGGAGAGAAGCATGTACTGAGATGTGATACAGATACACAAACCTATGTCTGTCAAACACAAAGAAATAAGGAGAAGAAATACCTTGTCCAATATTTGTGAGGATAGGTCTTTTCAAATTTGCTATTTCAGCTTCAAATGATGATTTCTAACTACAGAATTAAATACATTTAACATAGGGTTTCACTCTTTTGAGTTCCAACTTAAAGAAAAATTCCCCTGAATTATACCATTTTTATATCTAAGGAAATTTTTTCTCTACAATCTGAAGAAATTTTTATGGTAAAGACAGTAGAAATGTATAGATTACCAGATGCGAATGTACAGTGAGACTCTACTTATATACCTTACAAAGATACTTCAAGTATGAGAATTGTATTCAAGGTAAAAACATTTTTTCCTGGTAATTTAAACTACCAGTTCAACAACTGGTTATAATATAACACTATACCAAAACATGTATTAGACATAAGTATAACTAATACTTCAATGTCCAATTAGTCTATGTATATGTTTAGCATAGCATATATTAAACATTAGATATTTTTCTAGTACTAAGGCTTAGAAAATTGACCCTTGAAAAATTTTTAAACAAAATGGAAACTATGTGGAAACCATCCCCTTTAAAAAAAAAAAATTGTCAGCAAAAAAGAAATACTTTTCACAAAAGATTTTTCTGAAACAGTTACACATTCTGTGGAATTGAGACAGACAGAAAGTGGAAGAATTTCAAAAAACTGGAAAAAACACCTACACAAATTCACATTACACTGCAAACACAGAAATGTTCAGAAGTTTGGAGAGTGCCCTAATCATCAGCTACAGCCAGAGCTTTTTTCTCCCTTTGAAGATGTAAATACATAAAATGAAACAGCTCCAACAAAAAGAGCTGAAGATCCTCTCTTTTAAAGCTTAACCAGTTAGACTAATATTTGAAATCTGAACTTGTATCTCTTCAACCTTATCTAATACTCTTATCATTTGAATATTAGGAGCAAACATCATCATTGAGTTCACAGTTGTACATCTAGCTCATTATTTCCTTCTCTTTTCTTGCAAATAACTAAAAATAAGAGGTGGAAAAGTTTCCATTTTATCTTGTGTGAAGTAGTTCATGACACAAAAGACAACTAGAGGTAAAGATTCCTTTTATTATTTATTATTTGGAAGTGGAAAGTACAGTGAAGATAGATTTGAATAGATTTCTTTAACTTCCAGTTTGGTTACTGAACAAAAAAATGCAAATTCAATTTGCATAGCACCAGAATAGATTCTCTCTGACAAAATAAGAAGACATAAATATCAGCAACCAACAGCTATAATAAAGAGAAACAAAAATTGGACTGTAAACTGGACCCATAGCTATTGATCTCTGCTTAAGGAGACCCAAGTAGAGTTTTAAGACTGCAGGAATTCCTCTATTTCCATGGAAGGCAAAGGAGGAGAACTGAGAATATGCTAATCAGCAAAGTGTTCCACAGTATGCAGATGGTAAGAAGCTAATTTCCATCTGACTTTTTTTCTCCACTGGGTAATTACATTCTCCCTAGCAGAAGCTTTATGTCTGCATTGAAAGCAATAGCCAGTTCTCTGTAAATAACCTACTTCCTAGAGTGGGACAGGGGAAAGGGAGTTTAGCAAAAGCATTTTTATCTTTTTGGTTAGATTTTTTGTGCTGTAATTTCACTTCAAGTGGCTACGGTAATTACAGGTTAAATTTGGTGCCTACACTCTACTAATCTAATATTTTCCTAACTCATTTAAGCTGTAACATAAGAGGAGAGAAAATTGGTTTTAGGCTTCTGTAATGTAATTATTACCTTTTCTAAAAAAAAAAAAAGCATAGCCAATTAGTAAATAATGAAAACTAATTTCCTTTTGGCAGTTGGCAAAAACAATGTGCAATTTCATTCTTACAAATGTTTAAAATTACCTGCTCTATATGACCAATTTTTTCTTTCCCATACTAAGGTTGTAAGGACTTTTGCACAAATGAACATCAAAATTCTATAATTACAAATTAGAATCACTGATTACATGTATTTACAGTAATTACATAATTAGCAATAATTATGTTAATTACATAAACAATAGACTGCATTGAGCAGCAATGGAAAACAAGAACATTCTCACATATAAAAACCTGCTTTGAGTTAGGAAAAAAGGATTTTATCATTAGCACTAAAATGCAGAACTAAAGCAGAGAGCAGCACCACTGTAGCCTGCCCTGCTTTGTTCAAGAACTGAAAATTCTTTGGAAAATGCTGGTTACAAACACAATGAGGTATTTTGGAATACATATATCCCAAATAACATGAGGAGCAAAGAAACACTCAATAGATGTGGAACACATTAAGAATAGGGATTTCTCTTTCCAAGTCTCCTAGCTCCTATTTTCAAGAGCCTGACCCCATGGCTGCACTGTCAGCTCAAGCTGATCATACCATGGGCTGCCAATGAACAGTGAGACCTTGCATTTGGCACTGATGCTCCTTCATGTTCCCACCCCTTCCCTTGTGCTGTCTCTGTTGTTGTGATCACAGAGCTCAAATATTCATGATGACAACTATTTTTGTTCGGCCTTGTTAGTTTTCTGCCAAGTTGCTCCAGATCATCCTATGGCTCATGTCAGAAGGGAGAACAAAACTCTCCTTTTGAAAGGCAGCAGCACCTTGGAGTGAACATGTAGATTTAGGTGCTTAAATTAGATGACCATGGTATGTAAAATCAAGGGGAGTTACACCTGGAAGACAAAGGCACTCTGGGAACACCTCACTACACATCAGTCATACACGGAGCCTACTGCAAGTGAAGTAAGAGGTCACTGGAAGAAAAGTAAGAAACAGAAACATACATTTTCCTAAGAAAATTTAAACCCCCATCTTCTTCATCATTTCATCTGTGACCAATGAATGGTCACAGTAACATACAGAAAGAGTATTTTTAGTCTGGACTTTGTAAGTAAGAAACTGTGGTTATATCTTCACTGCTAATTATGTCCCTACCGAGGGAATGAGTCACAGATTGCAGACAGCTCGTGCAGAGTGGCCCTGGATTCCTCTGAGCTTCACACCACAGTGTCCCATTCTTTCACCTGGGGTATTGTGGGGGTTTTTTAATCAATACTGAAAAGATATGAGAGCTGTGTTGCAGCCCACCTGTAGAGAGGTATCTGTGCCCTACAATGACAGGTGTGCTCTGTGCAACTGTGGGTTTGCCTTCAGAGCCACAGTGGTGTCCAAGGGAAGGGACAACCAAACCTGAGTCAGTCTCCTCCATGGTGCTCCATGGGAGAAGTCCCTGTAGCAAGTGATTCCCAGAAACACACCTGTGTTTGGGAGAACTTAGGCAGAAAACTAATCAGTGCAAAGCAAAAGAGAGGTTATCGCTGAATTAATATTATGCAACACAGACAATCAAGGGACCAGGAAATTGGACTGAATAGGGAGATAAAGTCCTTGAAAACATAGTTGCTCCCATTACATGTATCAAGGTTGTAGTGTAGTGGTATAGGAAGAGTGTGAGGCAACCTGGAGCAAGTTAAGGCAGATTTTCTGAGGGTTTCATTAAATTCACGATATCTGTATTTTCTGTCAGACAAGCATGAAAGAATTCAGGCCAAAAATTCTTAAGTTAGCTGGGTTAGACTCCTCTTAAACACTGGGAAGGTCTATAAGGTTCGATAAATGACCAAAGCTTCTGGGGTCCACTAGGATGCACATTTTTCCTTATCTGCACTAATCCTTATTCCAAACAAGAGGTACAGGTAAAGTGGTTACTGTTTAGAAATTTAGCTACAGCAGTCTGACTAAAACACTTCAATTATGCAGTTCCCATGCTACCTTTGTATTTAGTGAATGACAGCACTGGTGAAGGTTTAATGAGCTGTGAATGACTGTACAAAACTTAGAGGATCACAAAACCTGCTGCTGGTAATTTACATGAACAGTTACATCGAAGTGCCAGAATCTATGTCATGATCCATTGTTAATATACTTTGTGTGTTCCTTCTTAAGACTGGTTGGAATACAATTATTTTCAAGTCTCCAAGCTAAACCTGTCCATTCTGGTTTTCCTTTATCTGAGTCACTCATTGATACACAAAAAGCCTGCCTACGAACATCACCTCCCTAGAGCTTTTAGCAGTTAAAATATTTGATAGGTTCATACTTTTCACCTCACACGAGTTGTTTTTTTTTTAAGAGAAAAGGCTTTACATTTCTGTTTAAATCTGTCACATTCTGCTTGTGGATTTGCAGACTGCCAGTATTCCCTGCTGGAATACCTGTAGGCACGTAGCACTGCTCACAAGGCTCTTCAAGAGTGAACTGATGCATTACCTTACTTTGCAAATACATTTGATCCTGTGCTTTTTCCAGCTACCCACAGTGCCAGAGCTTTTGCTCTTTGCACATTGTATCTGAGAACACACCATTGCCTGAATGAGAGGTTTTTTTCTGGTATTCTTGCAAAGTGTCCATATCAGATATAACACTGCTTACCTTCAGAGATTTAAAAATCCTATCTCAGAGGGACATAGATTAACATAGAAATCCTTTAAGCCTTCAGACAGTGTTATCTCATTATTTATAGTTATTCCCTAACAAAGAACTCTTCATCTCCCGTATTCTCATCTGCACTTCTATCTCTACTTCTAAATAGTGGCCACAATAATTTAAGAAATTCCTACTATTAAGAAATGCTCTCTTTGAGTGTTCTCAGCTCAGGAAATGACTTGACATCATCTATTCATTAATTACATAGATAATCAAAAGCTACATCCCACATTAACAAGGGAAAGCTGTAGGAAACAGAAAAAAAAACAAAACAGGACCAGAACTGATGAATGTTCAATGTGTCCTTCCTGTTAAGACACTTCAATTCAAAATATAAAATATATGAAAATGCATCCAGAAAAATAATTCACTTTTAACCCTTTAGATACCCATGCATAGGTGATATTACTATGAAAGGATCTATTTCTGTAGTCTATAGAATGCTCAAAAAGAAGTTAGAGAATTACTTAACTGCAGTAACATGGCTAATGCTGTGACAATAAAATCAAAAATAAAGTCAGAAATGCTGGGAAGTAAAACGTTCTGTATTGCCAACCTGCAGAAGATTTAAGAAAAAAAAATCTGTAAAAAAAAATCAGAACTTTTTTTTTACAGTTCTGCTTACAGAATTGTTAAAAGCAATTATAGAAATATAAAGTAATTGTCTAGAAAATTCATGCAAAGAATCTTGCCCCTGATCTTATGAAGTCAGATTCATAAACATACTTTTAAACGAAAATGTTACTACAAGCCCCATGGCACACCTGCTTAACATCTTCTTCTGAAATAACATGATCAAAAATCCCAAGAAAACAGGAGCACAAAAAATAGAAATTTCATTGTGCAACAAGGAATTTGCTGGAGCCTGGGCTGCTGTGGACATGGAGAAGTGAATGTGGGGTTTCTATTCAATTTCCAAAGATGAATCCAAAGTAAATGCAAACATTTTCCTTCTTATATGTGAATTCCGCATATCAATCACTACAAACAGGACAAAGGTAAAAAACAGGAGAATATACAGTGCACAAATAATTCATCTTCTGGGTGAATTGAATTTAAAAGCCTACATTTTTAATTTTTCTCTGCGTACCTTAAATTTAAATAAAGAATAATTGATTGCAAGTATTCAATGTCAAGTGTCCAACTGTATCTGTCCATGAGCTGTTGCAAAACTCCACATCTACACTGGGATTAACCCCAGCTTATATTGTGCTGTGTAGGGAGTCTGTTTTAATGTCAAAGCCACTTGTTCTCTGGCATCTTTTGCATATTGATCATGCAGATCAGTGGGCAAAACCCAATTAATTTAATATCACAACTCAGTAGTTAACAACAGTATGGTGACCTTCCATGGTGTTAACAAGTACATGATGATTGGCCAGTAGTGACACACTTGTTCCCAAAGAAGTATTTAATTATCTTGCTACTTTGAAAAATTATAACCATTCTGCTTTACATGGTGCTGGTTAGAGTCTTCATTCTTCTCTGCCTCTATGGCTTCTCAGAAGGAAAAGCAAACAAGCCAACCTCAAAAATCACTAAGGTTTTTTTCCATCTAAAACATTGGAAAAGTAATACACTCGGAAAACAGCCCAAAATTCCCAGTTGTAGGTTTGTTCCCATTTGGGGAGAACGTTCATCTTTCAGAATTTCAGCAATTCAGGTAATGAGTTCCCTACACAAAGCATAAGAATGGTCATGAATACCAGTCCAAAACTGTCTAACCAGTATAGCCAGCAGGACACAGTAAGGAAAGGGGTGTTTCTCCCCCCTGAGCTCTTGCCTTAGCATTATCCACACCCTCTTATTTGGATCTGTAACTCTCTGGAGCTGAGTGCCTGTAGCTGCACTGGTCTCAGTCACCCTTCTAAAGAAATATCCTCTTTACCTCACTGTTACATCCTCCTTTTTTTAACAGAGCTATTGTTTTTCATTAAATTCAGAAGACATCATTTAGAAGACATCATTTGAATGTTTACTGAACACAAGGCATAGTTGATAAATAGGTAGATCAATTAATCTGAAAAGGTCCTAAATTGCTGTTTCACTTCCCTTGAAAAATTACAATTGATGAAAATTTATTTGAAGACAGAATTCTGCAATAGACTTCCATAATTAACAATCCAATGTAACAATCATTCTGATTCCCAAAGGTTCAGAAGATCAGTTTTATAGAATTTTTCTCACTTAAGCGTTATTTATTCATATGAGAATTTTAAATTGTGTGGTGGTGTTTTTTTGCTGCAGCATGATGATTTGTAAAAGGTGAAGCATTTTCCAGTGCTTTTTTTTTCCTCTTTTATAACATCAGCAAGGTGCTAAAAACCAAGATAATAAATTCAAGGCCAATTACTAACAGAAAGACATCAGACTGCTTGAAACAGAATTTTCTATTCCAGACATGTAATCAGAACTGCCTCTCTTGTATCTCAAGTTAGTGTCCTAATCTAGTGCCTACATTGCTTCATTTCCTTCCTCTCTCACTCTTAAAAAAATTCCAAACAAAACCCTACAACAGAAACTTATACTTCAATAAAGATAGATATTTCAAGAATATTTAAAATGCCTGAGCTGATAATGTTTAGGAGATGGACTTTATGTTCAATTTCCAAAGGAATAAAGATATATCATAAATGCTTCACTTAAACTATAGTCAAAAGGAATTACAGCATAATAACTGCAGTTGTGAGACCTTTCAGAGTTCATCAATAAATCTCTCTTTGATGCTATATGAAGATATAAGGAAGTTTAATCAATAATTAATGTTAATCACATTCAGTCTTAATCAATACCAGAACTACTACTTTTTGCAAAGCCCAGAGACAGTTCTGTTGGGTGCAAAATCAAATTTAATTAAAACTGTGCATGCAGAAGAGAGTTTTTAATGCTATAATAATTAGTTTGTTTAACACTGCAGTTTCCAAACTCCTCTGTACATTTTTCAGAGGACTTGATTATTAAATTTATTATTTGCACCTGCTGTAAGAGACAGTTGGGCTGTTCATGTGCAGCGCTCACATCACCCGTGAGACTGCAAAGAGAAAGAACTCATCCTTCCAAGCCCATTGGAACGTTTGCCCAGAAATAAGTAGCTAGCACCCAGAAATCCGAGCCTTTCTGAAGATGAAAATAGTCTGTGGAAGATGCATCAGAGTCACTCACCTGCCTCATGCCAAGAGCTGGTTTTATATGTATACTATGGCTATCTCAGCCTCCCAGGATCATCAGGTCACACTGTGGAGAACAACAATTTCAGTCACTACAAGCTATTGGGGGAAAAATTTCTTCTTTAACTTGAGGATCAAAAAAGGTAAATTCTGCCCATTATTCCACCTGATCTCCTGAGAGATGTCAAAGTGAGCCTATTTCCCTTCTCTCTTGCAAGAGGAGGTCACAACGTATAAGTCAAATATTTAACAACCCTCCAAACAGTGTATTCAGTGCCAGAGGACCTGAGTCAGGGAAGAGGGGTAAACATTACCTGAACAGTGCCCTTGGAAAAACTGCTCTCTTTCCATCCCAGCTCTGCTGTTAGGTGTCTATTTTCACACATTATAAATTAGGTAAATGTTAACCCATTCACACTGACAGCTGCCTATAATGGTACATTTCACACCCCATGCAAAGAAAAGAAGAAAAAAAAACCCTGTTTGTTCTTCCTTTATTTCTCATTCACACTAGCAAATGTCACCAGTCAAAGGACTGTTTGATAACATGGTTTTGCTGAGAAACAAGACAGTAGTGTGCTCTGATTTTTACTTAAGATCTAAGTTTTCCTTCTGAAAACTAAAATATTTATATTTTTTAATTTATAAAGATAGATATTCTCCCCTGCATTCAGTCTTAGCCCACTTATGTGTTAATGTAGGAATTAATATTGCAACTCATACAAGTATTCTCAGTTTCATCCATTTGAATATCTTCCTCAAGCTTCCAGGTATAAAATTAAGCAAGTAAGTAGAGATTTGTGAGCTCAAGACCTTAAAAACACAACCATTCTCTAGCAGTCAGCTTTAACTAAAATTAACAGTAAAAAATCCTGTAGCATGAAATAAACAATCAAAGGACAAAATCACAAAATGGAAATTTTGTGAGCAAGTGTGCCAGCACACACAATAAGGAATCCCATCGATTAGCTGCCTGAATGGCTGTTATTGCTCCATTTTTTTTTTTTAAATTAAGCACAGAAAGAAATTTCCTCTGTATGTATTTTTCTGCCTTAAGCATTCCTGATTGCCTCAAGATTCAGTCTTGTTAAAGTGCAGTCTTGCATCATTATATATTTCATTGACCATTTACTGTAATGCTGAATGACCAATCAATCGGAAGTTAAACTGTTCATTAAGAAAAAAGTACAAGTTTCTCTAAACTCAGCTGCCCCATTTTTCTCCCAATCATTTCCTTGGTCTATTAACGGGCAGCTTTTGTCCTGCTGTTCAATAGTTCAAAGTTAGATTTGCCTTATTCTGCTTAGTGTAAAGCACTTAGGCAGTTTTAAAGTGAAAGTAATTTTTGAGAAGCTTCTTTAAAGCAAAAATGACAGTAATAACATACCTCTTAAATGCTAAATTTCCATGTTAAAGCATCAATTCAATAATCTGTGATCTGTGAAGAAGCGAAGTTATTTTCCTGTGATTTTATTTGTTACAGTGAACTGAGTGCAATTCCCAGGAACAAATTATGCAGGCTATAAAATTTAAATTTAAAAATTTGACACTAATGGAAACTTCAATACACAGACAGAAATCTACTTAGTCAGCAGCCACAAATCAGGACCAATATTTTCTTTGAATAACCTTTGCAACCTGTCTCGTAAGTTGAAAGGGTTTATTAAAGAAACCAAAAGCAAATGCTCCCAAAGGTGCAGCCCCTCAATTTTTCAACCCTCCACTCCAGCTCTGCAAGGTGGAGTCTATACAAAGCACAAGAATCTATCTGTGTCACTTCAGATGATCCCAAGTTACATACATCATATAAACCTCTTTTTTTGTTCTTCTTTACAAGATTGGGACTCACATAAACACAGCTGTATGTGTCTATAATTAAGACACACGAGCAGGTCTTCAGAACTGAGATATTAATGACTCATAAAACAAAGGTTAGTGCTCATCTGCATAAAAAATCATAAAACTTATGGTTAGATTGAGCACTGTCCTATTTATTACTTCACTGCATATTCCTTCTTTTCCCAGATAAATGGGTTTGCAGCGGTTTGGCTCCAAGCTGAAGAACCAGATGCCAAAAAGATGAAAGGCACCTGTTTACTTAAGCTCAGAAGCAATTCATCCATCTTATAACACTGTTACCAGTCAAAACTTGCTAAAAGCACTATTAAAAGTTACATGTCTCCATTCACAAGTCACTGAAAGAACAGAGTTATCATCTCAAACACCTGCACATGAAAGTGTACCATTAAAAACCCCCACATGCCACAGCAGTGTTGACAAGCTGATCCCCACAGGGTGTGGAAGCAGTGCAGGTACAAGTGAGGAAGGATGTATGGAGAGCATGAAAACCTTTGAGAGGAAACCTGTAGGATTCTGAAGAGCCCAGAGAAGGAAGGGGACCATGAGAAGCATGTGTGATGTGCGTATCCCCAGTTGCTCAGTCTCTGACCTTTACACTCTTATTTCACTACTCTAGGTAAAATAATTAAAGTAAAATATGCAAGTGCTGAGGAAAGCCTCTGGAAAGGCATTTAATATGTTTGTATGCCCAGCCATGATGATGATATATCCAAGCAGCTCTTCACAATAGTAACATGAAGAGATTTTTACCATTACAGATTTTTTGCTTTTCTCTCATTTTGCAAAAAAGCTTTGTTTTACACAGAAAACTCCAGTTTGGCTCCACCCTAATTCAGAGTTTTTCTGCATGATTCCAAAACACAGGAACCACAATAGCACTTCATGACATAGTAATAAAGATAAAACAACCACCACAATCTTTACTGAGATCTGAAAACATAACCTCGTAGTCACTCTAATAAAGGCAGCAGCAGGCACAGATAGCACTGAGCAATTGTGCACTAAAACTTTCTAAAAGAAACCCAATAAGGTTTCTAAAAAGCCATAGAGCTTTTGAGATTCAACTCTATTTTAAAATGAGAATAAAATGTGCTTAGATTAGTCACTCCTTTCTCTATATATACATATTTATGTGAAACTAGGTATATATTAAAAAGCCTTTATTTCTAGATCATATGAAGTTATAACATAAAACAAATAAATGTCAAGAGGTGGATTTTACTTAAATGTTGAGCCTAAAAGCTATCACTGCCCCTTTAACTTTTAAGGATAAGTCTTTCTCACAATAAAATAGTCAACTACCTCCCCACTGAACTATAAAGAACAGATTTAGTGGATACATTATTAGCACTCTACGCTGTTCATAGACCTTTGCAGCAGAAAGCCAAATTAAATGCTGACCTAAGCAAGATCAATTCAGTTGCAGTCAGCAGAGATGCATCACCTTACCTGTGATCACACCACCATTTGCAAATGAAGAATTACCAATACCATATAAATAGTGATGAGCATTACTTGAAAGTTTTGTTTCCTTTACATACACATGGCTCCTGAATTAAGTCCAAAAGTAATGATTTTTCTAACTAATTGAAAACAATGGTTTTTAGGAACTCTGTATATTAATGTTGTCGAGAGGGATCTCTGACAGCAACTGTAGCAGTGCACAAGAAGGAGGAATTAAAACATATCCTTCTGTTTCAGCCACTATACACACTTTTCAACACAGAAGAAAAGAGATATTAAAGACATATTAAAGAGGTTTAAAAATTAAGCTTTAAAGAGAGAAGCAGCCTTTCAGGATACCATAAAGTAACAACAGGAAAGGTCCTATTGAATGCAGCAAGATTTATGAGTATATGAATAAATAGATATGAAATGCAAGTTCCTCAGGCTGTGTTGTTCTGGAGCAGCATTCCAGCACTCAGAAGCAGAAGAGTCAACATAAAGATCCTAATTGCCTTTGAGATGTAGCTTGATCAATTCATCTTACAAACCCTTTCCTATGCCTGACTGCACCAGTAGGAAACTGGACTCAGTCATGCAGGGTTTTCCTTCCAGCACTATTCCTTGCTAAGAGGTATAAATAATATCTTAAATGCCTATATTATTTAATTTAAAAAATCAGTGGAGTGAATTTTCTAGTTAGCTGGAGCTCTTATACTGGTACAGAAGGAAGAAGGCTTTGCCAAGGTAAGTATATAATTTGCAGTGACTACAATTTGAGTGCACCTGGACAGAGATGCCCAAGGAACTCTATGGTGAACTGACAAATTCATCTCAAAATGCACAGAAAGTAAATAGCTGATCCCAGCTGTGCATATGCCTTTTAACCAACAATGTTTTGACATAATCCTGCAGAGATTAACACTGATACACAACTATGTGAAGAGACTTTCTACAATGGAATGACATGTTTTCGTAGATACAGATTAAACAGTTTAGCAAAAACCATTTACAGCCTTTCTGATTTGATATCTCTCCATGCATGTGTAACCAGTCACAGGTAGACTCGTGTTCAGGCAATCTATATGTAATATCTGAATCCTGGTCTGAGACTCCTTATGCTGTGAGCATCACATTAGGAGCTTGGTTTTACTTCTGGAGGCATCAGCTGTCTAAATATCTCCACTCCTAGTTCACAGATCAGAGGGTGGTGATGCACAGTTCAGTCTGGGTTAGGAAATAAAGCTACACTTTAAGTTTAATTTTCTGTGAATACTGAGTGTATTTTTGCTCACACCTATTTCAATAAAAATGGAGTTTAGTGCTCTGGGACTTGAAAGCAGTTACTAAGGACTAAATTTTGACTCGATACCTTTTGCTAATATTTGAAATTTTTTCTCCACTGACATGCTGAATCCTTCCACATTTGTTATCAATACCCAGGGTGGGCCTTTCCATTTATGGAATGACCATAAAGGGTGATTAAGTATGAAAGAAAGGGTAAAATGCAGATAATTGGTGTTATGTTTGTTAATGAGTTAGTTAGAAAATTAGGAAAAGAAGGGTGTTCGTTATCATTACTGTTACTTTTATTACTAAGATAAAAATTTTCTATGTTTTATTTTCTTCTGTGGTTTTTTTTGTTGGTTGGTTTTATATATTTTTTGGGGGGCAGGAGGTAGGAGGTGGTTGGTTGGTTGGTTTTGGTTTTGTTGTTTTTTTTTCAAATTTATTTTCTGTTTTAAACCAAGTTGACAGTGATCATTGTTTTTAATATGGGTGTGCTGTGAGTAAGCAGAAAACCAACTACGAACTATAAAGAGATACTAAAAGTTCACTTTACTGTAATATACAAATTCCATTACTATAAATCCAACAACATAAATATTCAGTTGTTTCCAACAAGTCTTGAGTTGTGCAAAATTTTAACTTATAGCTCATTACTTTCAGATTATACATTTTTAAGTCTTTTAAATTAACAAAATAAATAAAGATCTGGTCTTCCCAATTATAATTTAATACAGTCCTCTTCTAAAATGCCATATCATTAGATTGGATTACACCACCATCTAGCTTGGATCTTACAAATACATTTTTAATTAATCACAGTGTTTGAGGTCTTTTTTTCCTCATGAACTTCAAAGGTTTATCCAAAACACTGTAATCCAGAAATACTTCCATGTCATATCACAGAGCTAATAACCTTGCTAACCACTTAGTTGCTGACAGAACACACTGTCCTCATTTGCAGAATGTGAAGAATTTAGAATTTGAAAGGGAAAAAAAAGGCCTTTAACAAGGTGCAAAGCACAATTTTTAAAAAAGCTTCATCACCTAGCTACATTTAGACAATAGCCTTCTCTCCTCTAAAACCAGTCTAATTAAATACAGCTGGAGATGGTACAAAAGAATTCCATTAATTAATTGGCAACCTGCTGACACTAATTAAGCTATGAAAATTCAACTCCCTCACACCAGATTTTGAACATTAGTCAGTTACATTTGGTGGGAAGTTTGCCTTGCATCTCTAACACCATCAGAAATGAGAAAATTAACTTTGTGGTTCACATTTGTGGGAACAAAATGACCTATTATTGGAAAAATTAGATATTAAACCTTGCACAAAGAAATGCTACAGAAGCTCTTACTGATAGATTCCCTTACGAGGTGGATTAAGGGCTTCACTACTACAGCCTGCTTCTTACACAGGAAAGAATTCCAAAACACTAATAGCACAGTGGAGGGTGATCACCTTCATTTAATTCTCTGCAACACCCAAAGCTTTTCTTCAGCCATCTACCAATCAAGATTTCATGCAGTAAACAGAAAACATACCACCTCTTTTACCCATATTCTAGATCTCATCTAAAGCATCCAATGGGACCTCACTTAACATTTTAACAGTTAATTACACTGTAAGGAGGAAGATTTATTATTTAATGTCTCAAGACCTACTGGCAATGAGTGGTTCTGCTATTATCTGAGTGGACACTAATTAAGACCATCTGGTGCTCCTTCCTTTCCAAAAACCCACACCCATCTCGTGAGTGAGATTTCAATGCTATGTTGGAAATGTGCTAATCCTGATCTTTATCCACATTATTTACTAAGAATCTAGACAAAAAGAGGAACATAATGCAGAATAAAAATATTGTCTACTTTTCTTTAAATCCTGACCCTTATAGTGCCGCAGGAACCATAAGAATCAGCAAGCAACTAATGTACTTTAAACTAAAGGAAAGAAGTAATTGTAGAAAAGTAGCATATAACATTCCTGGGTATGGGTTTTTTTTTTAGTTTTCTTTTTCATATGACATTTAACAGTTAAATCACACAGCCCTCATATGATACACTACAGCACAATTTACCCACCTCACCATATTTTCAAAAATCTAATTAATTAGAAGTTGTCAATTTTGAATCTACAGGAAAGTATTTTTATGAAATAATTTTGTAAGAATTGATTTATATAAAAGTTCTGTAACCTAATATGCTTTCAGTTCTGAAATTCTCAGATAGTACCCGGCAAATCAGCCAGGAATGTGGCAACCTGATGTTAATGAATGGTTCATTTGTTAAATGCAAAAATCTTGAAAAAATAAAATAATAGTAATAAAAAGGAGTCTACATATATGCAAGTCATCCTCCTCCCCTCCAAACACACAGCCACTGTTTTAAGATATGAGCTTCCTGTTGAGGTTGTAGCTTAATGTAAAGTCAAGTAAAATTCATCCTTCCTGTGTGGGTTAAGCTGCCTCACTGTGAGTCTCAAGGTTGGCAAGATCTGAAGAACTACACCTGACTGTTTCCTTAAATGCTTTCTTGCTATGGTTGAGGCAAACCAAATGGGGAAAAGAGGAGCACATGCTTAAAAATTTCTTGAAATGTTGCCAACCAGGGATAATCAGTCACTGAAAAATAGCAGAAGTCCCATTGCCTCAGTCACTGTGCTAAAAACCAGCACCACCAGAATCAGTCTCTTTACAATGTGTTGATTACAATGCACAAGTATAATAAAGAATAAAGAATATAATAAAGAACATTTGCTTTCCATTAAGGGTGAAATAGAACTATGTTAAGCTGTGTAAAATTCCTACTTCTAAACTTTATTATACTCTCATTTACTACAGTCATAACTGTAATATTTTATCATAAGATTAGAGTGCAATTGACAATACGTTGGATAATGCATTTGATTAATAACTGAACTAAAGTACATGTTGGCTTTTATCCCACAGTTTTCACAGGGACCCTTTCATTTTTCAGCCCACCTCCTGTTATACTACTTTGGGAACATCTTCAAAATGCTGTGAAGTCAAACTGGCAGCAAAGTCACCATGGCGCAAGACAACATTGAGATTACCAAGTGCACCAGAATCTACTTGGAGGCTTTACTTGGGTACAAAGCAAGGTCAGACAAGATCAAATGGGATGAGGCCACTTTAGAGACTGATCTTCATGTTTAGACATTTGATTATTTTTCAGGCGAGACTCACAAATTAACTCCAGAATCATCATCCAGGTGACTGGCAGTTTCTAATGGTACCACTTTCGCAAAACTACCAAAAAAAAAAAAAATAAAAGGAAGAGAGACAAAAACTGAAAACAGCATCTTAATTTAATAAAACATTTTTACTCTCTTGTAATCTAAAAATACTTAGATATTACAGGCAAGTAAATTGCAATACACAAAAGCAGCAAGCTTTTCAATTGGGGACTGGATCCTTCAGTTATCATGAAGACAACAAAATGAAAACTGAGACAATGCAGGTTATATTGACAATAGAAAGGAAAAAAGTTCAAGTCATGCCTGGGGCATGAAATGGAGAGTAAAAGTTGAAGGAAAAAAAATAATGAAAGATGCATGACTATCAGACTCACATGTATTACTGTTAAGTGCATTCATTAAATGGTCATAAAGAATATATGGCATAAAAATGAAAGAAAAGAGCATAGTCTCTAATCGAACCTGATAATTTCAGAATGTGAAAAGCAGCAGACCATGGCAACAATTTAAACTAAGAACAGTAAATCTTGCATTCCAGCTTCCACTGCAAGCAAAAGAAAAAAAAAATATCACACAGTAAATGACAGAAGTGGCAAAAGAAAATAAGATATCAAATTTTAAGGCTACACTGGTATAGCACACAGTGAAGCAATAATTTGTTTTGAAAGCATCACAAAATTATCATTAACCCTGTTGAGAAATTGCTTCTGAATGTACAGGCACTGCAAAGCTCCTGAAAACACATATCCAGGTAAACGAGTTGTGATTGTGACCAGGACATTCTGCCTTTGAAGCCCTTCCTATTCCACTGTGGTTTATATCATCTGTATTATTTCACATAACAGGTTATAACAGTTCCTTTGGCCAGGGTTTTGACACCTCTGCATGAGACTATGTTTAACACCTCATCAGTTGGTATACATATGCTAATAGTTGCTGTTTAGCACCTGTTTTCTCCTTTCCTGCTGTTCAGGCACAACACAAAACTACCACAACTCTGCCTTTACAGTCTTGGCGGAGCTTTTCCCTATTTTACAGTGTAAATCAGATCTTTTGAAAATGTAGCAGAGAAAAACCTGTCCCCATCTCAATTAGAGTAGTAAAATGGCTGAAATAACCACTTGTCATTAATTACTTTTTTCCCCACTAGCTTTGTTAATATAGTAAAAGAAGAGCAAATCGGGTTTTGAAATGGAAATGGAATGACTCCTCATCATCTTTGGAAGTTCTTTGTGACCATTGCCCACCAATTTCCACACCATACACACACCATCACACTCCTTACCTGAGCATACTTCATTATAAAATAATTCTCAGATTAAACACAGTCTTCCCATGAGTTTGTAATCAAGGAATTCAGCCACTGGAATAAAAGTAGGTGATGAAGCCAACAGGGATTTCTCAAATGCCCATTCCTAGGGCTCTGTCTTGATTCCTCAAGGTCTTAGTGGAGTTTAAAACTCACCCTCTCTCATCTCACTGGTGTTATGAGTTTCTTCTTGGAAAGTAAATGAAGGATGTGAGCAAACAGAGAGAACCTGTTAGAATTTCTGACAAGAATTTATGCAGAGTTTTTCATCAGATGATTTTAAGGATAATTTAGAAGATAATCATAGAATTTCAGGGTAAAATGACTGTATTCTTGAGTTTACTCTTTCCTTCAAAATATGAGTGGAAGGTCTGCCTAGTGAGACTGAAAAGGAAATAATAAGAATATACTTAATGACTCTAATATGAGTAATTCTCTTGAACTTTCCCATGATACACACTTCAGTACTAGTACTGAAATATTTGTCAATACTAAAAGAATACTGATGATCTCTCTCATATCTCTGCAGTCCAACACAACAAGATCTTCACAATGAATTTTGAAGTATGTGGCCATACATATTCCATCTTATGAGATAAACTCTGTATTTTCATAAAATATGATTGACATTGATGGATGCAGTTGTAGTATCATAGAGAAAAGAGAATATTAAGGCAAGGAGCACTGGGAAGGTGGTCTCTCCTGTGCTCTCCCTTCCCTATTATCAATCAATGGTAATGCCTCAGATTCAGGCATCTCATCTAATATTTTTATTCAAAGAAAATCCCTATGAGTGGACCTTCAAAGTATCAAGCAACACAGGGAAATCTTTTCCCATTTACTTGTGGTCAAGTAAAGCAGATCATAACCTTTGACAAATTCACCTGTACTCTACTAGTACAGTAGAGCTCAGAGAATACATGGCCTTTGACTACAGAATTAAAAAACAAACAAACAAACAAACAAACCTCAAAACCCCCAAACAAACAAACAAACAAACTTAAAAAAAAAAAGTCAAAGTATACCAAAATAGGAAAGATAAATGGTCTAATTCACATCATTCAACTATCTGTCCTCAAAAAAGCAGTTAATGGAGATGCATCGATAAGACCAATTTAAAGTATAATACTTTCAACAAAACATAGGCAACTCCAAAGACTGTACTGACAAATCTCATCTCAGTGTAAAGGGAGGCTTTGATGAGTAGCTTAGATATAGTAACTTCAGTACAAGCACTTGACATTTATTCAGATGAATAATACCCAAGAAGTCCTTGAAAGTCCTTATTTACCAGCTTCTTACTGTTTGACAAAATATCTAAGAAATTTCCAGACATGAGAGAGTTTAAGATTCTTTTTGCTTCTAGTTTAGTAATATTTAGTAATAGCTACAAAACCTCACTAATCTTAAATTAATAGTGATTTGCACATAGAGCAAATGGCTTAAAACTGCTCATGGTCACATAACGATCAAAAGTATTTTCAGTTCATCGAACTGATCAGTTACTGTTTGGGTGTTCATTGCCATGAGGACACTCCAGCAATGGTTGACTGAGGCTGCTTAGAGATGTTGTGGATGCTTTCTAAGAACAGTCTGAATGAGGACCTGAGCTCATTGCTGACCCTGTTTAGAGCAGGAGATTGGACTAGATGACATCCTGAGGTCCCTTGTAACTCAGGTTATCCTTTGATCCCATATTCCTAATGCATGACAAATTCTGAGTTCTCTTTGTCATAGCTTTCTTAGGCTTTATTTTTAGGCACTAAATACTGATATATCCTCAAATTAATTTTGACAGGTAAATATCAACTATGGAAGTAGGATCTCACATATTGCAAATTCTCGCCTTCATAGAATCATACACTGTGCTCTTGAGACATGTTTACATTGTTATATTTACTTATTAGTACAATAGAATGTCTCCTTCAGATATTAGGATATTTTAAAACTTGGAACAAAAGAAGGACAACATCAGTGCTTCAGGCTCTGCTGCTTGAGCTTTTGAGACAACCTGAAGCATAATTTTGCTTCATGTTGTAAGCAGGTCTAGAGCCAAATTCAGCATTCCCTGCTGAGCTAGTCTAGATATCACATGTAGCTGTGGCATAGAAATGTATAAAAGAACAGAAGTTTGACCAATTTAATCTGAAGAACAGAATACATTGCATAAAGCTTTCCAGCTCCTTGACATTGAAAATAATGGTGTCTGACAGTTCTAGGGTTAAGTAGCCACTCATTCAGCACAGCATCGTTTATCTGCCAAAAGTATGTGTCTCTTGTTGTTACTTCAAAGAAAAAATTCAATAAAAATTTAAATAAAAACAGATCTGTCAGTATAAAGCTTTAATATTTTACACTAAACTCAATCTTTTTCCTTTGTAAAGTGCTTTCATACTTCCTGAACTTGCCCTGCAGTACACAATTCTCATTTTTTAAAAGAAAGAAATCATGAATCACCTCTAAACATCTACACTTTCCTGAAACATTAACATTTATTTTTAATAGGCATCACTTTGAAACTGGCTTCACTAAGTACTGTCAAATGCTAAAGAACTCTGTAGATTGAGAGAAGTGAGAATATATATGCTAAGTACTTCAACATCATTACATAGAAGCAGATTACTTGGTTAAGCATTCATGATTCAGAATATAACAGTAATTATTTCATTTCTAAGCATAAATCTTTTCCTTTGCATATATGAACTATACAACTAATTCCAAATGCTGTCTCATACAGTACATTTGTTGTTACAGACTGCAGGCTGCACTATAAATATACTTTGAAAGAAGTGAAACAAAGGATTTACTTATTCAAGTCAATGTCCTCTCTCTATATTTTTGCACATTTTTTCCTTTGCCTCCCACATACTTTATGAAACTAACAATTAAATACTGCAGCAACCACTGCTTCTGTCAGACTTTTTGCTTTAAAAGTACTGGATTTGAGAAATCAAAGAAAGTTTATGAGATAATTAATGTCTCTCTTCTATAAGTGCATATGGCAAGGTATAATCTCTCAATTTTAAGTATTCTCCCACATATATTTTAATAATAAAATCATTACTTTATTTAGAAACCTCTCATACTATTTAGCAATTCAGCTCTGGATGGTAACTACTTTGAGAAGAAAAGATGTGAGCCACTGGCCCCGTGTAACAGACTCAAATTATAACCTCAATAAAAACATTTTTTTATATATGATTACATACCCTAAAAGCAAAATTATCAATCTGCCAAAACCAATATGTTCAAATAAAGAAAAGTTGTAAAATATGATCATGATTATATATGTGCAAACAGGCTCACTTCTATTTGATTTTAAAAGTTTGTTCCAGTCTCTATTTTTTATCCCAGTCACAAGTTTATAGCCATGCTACAAATTACAGCAGTAAAATTTTGTGAAAAATATTACGATAAAATTGTCATTTCATGTTAACTTTACTGGGTAAAATATAGGCATGAACATGATAACAGGAATAATCTATTACCTTATTTAAGCATCTTCATTATTTGAAATGCTAGTTACTCCACAGTATTTGCCAAAATACATTAAGTGGGTTTGGAAACCATAAACCTCTGCCACTCTATTCCTTATTCAAGTGTTAACTATAAAGTTCTATCATAAATTATGGAACAAAAGGGTTTAAGTCAACCCAATAATATTAAATCTGTTCTTTCGATAATAAAATCCACGCAGCTGGGAGCTGCTCATTATTTATTTAGCTTCTGCAAACCAACACCTCTATTTGTTTCCGTGTAACTTCACTTCATTGTTTATCTTGCTTTGCCTAGAATGAAAAAATCTAAATGAACTGCAGCTGTATCTTCTCACTCCTGTGTGTGGCACTATTCCGTGGATTAATCTACCTGTATCACCCCATTTTGTCACTGTTGATCAACCCCAGTGATCATCACACAACAGTCCAATGAACTCACGTTTCTATCAATATCACCATTAAACATAATCTGTCTGAAATCTCAACCTAAATGTGATCCAAGATACCTCTATGGCAACACCATTAATTATGTAGATTTTTCATTTGTTAAATAGCTCATCTGCTTTTGTGACAACTCATTACGTGTCCCCACACAGTAGGAAAAACAAAGATATAGTAAGATAGAGTGAAATACAATCCCACAAATAGTAGAATCATAATCAAATACTGGTCAAAGCTATTGTTTCTGAATTTATTTCAGAAATACACCCACAGTACAACCTGCACACCCAAACTGTCAAACAACCCTTCCATTATATTCCAGAATGTACATGGGTTCATCTGTGGGCTCTCTGTTACTGCATTCTCTGAAAACCACCTTCTGAAAAGCAAAAGCAGAAAGTATAGTAGATGCAAAAAAAAAGATAAGACACAAAAAAGAAAGAACATGTGGATTTGGAGAAGGGTGGAGGGTGCCCTGTTTCTCAGGAGGCTGCTTTCACACTCCCAGCCTGGCTCAGCTGATATTCTCTGGGCAGTCTGTAATTCAGTCTAAACCAGGAAGGATCTGACACAACTAATACTGAAGAAGAAAGCATTGCAGCCTGCAGAAGTGAAGGGCTGGGATTCAAGCAGTCAGCACAGCTGTGCCAACTTTAAGGCTCACTTGTCGGAGCAGAACGGGATCAGAACAGAATAGTGTTTAAAACAGAACAGAGCTTAAAAAATATTTGAATCCCCTTAGGAAAGTTCAGTAATGAGGCAGCCTATCTATAACATCTAATTCTAAGCAAAAGGCATACTGGAGAGCTCTGCTCACTCCCACAAGTCAAAGGACAGGAATAATCTCCTTCTCAAAAAGTCAGTAGAATTTCTGTAATGGAAATGAAGAAATAAAATGAAGTGGCAGAAACTAAGTTCAGTTTTGCAAGTCCAGGGTGGGATACAAGACCCCATTCCCTATTGGAATATGTCAGCAGCCAGTATGCACCTGGCATTTATTAGTGACACAACCTTTTTTGCTCCTCTGAAAGAAAAATCTTGGCCTTCTGTTGGATCAGGAGTTCAGAAAGAGCAAAGAATATAGCTGTGAGGCTGCAAAATAATTTAGTCAATCAAAGAGCCAAGGAAAATAATGTTGAGGACTTTAAAGTGCTGCAAAAAGCAACCGTACTCCACATGTGGAAGATGTGAGTGAAGGGGAATCCTTAGCCTAACCTTAATTAGACAATTGCAAAAATAATGGTATGGAAGGTCACCTGATTGCTTTTCTAAACACAGGAGTGCTGCAGTTCTGCAAGGTAAGGTTTTCATACAGGTAAGCTGACATCCATGAAAGAAATAGTTATGGACAGCAAGAGATTCAGAAAAACTGCTTCTCACAGGAGGGACTGGAGAGAAGGTGTCTGGATGTGGCACTTGAGGATACGGTTTCAGGGTGATGTTGATAGTGCTGTGTTAACATTTGGACTGGATGATCTTGAAGGTCTCTTCCAACCTTGATGACTCTATAATTTCACCTGAAAAGCACACATCTTCAGATAGTCCTCTGCACATATTTGTATCTCCTCCCACCTGCCTTCCAGATGGCAGAAGACAGCAACACTCAACTGGGACCTGTATTGAATGCATCCATTTTAAGAGAATAGCATAAAAAACTTATTTTAGCAAATCTGGAACAAAGTACATAAAAATTCTTAGTACTTCAAGGGAAGAAATTTTCTTCCCTCTTCCTGATTTACATCTGACAATCACACCATAATGCATACAATACACAAAATGCTCTTTTATGGTTCAGAAATACTACACAAGTGAAGTTCGAAATCTGCCCGTGGAACTGTAAATGTGCAATCAATGAAAGCCCAACAGTTAATCAATGGTAGTTTCATCAGTGATTAGTTTATGTAAGGGCAGCCTTTCCTGAAGTCTTTGATTTAAAAACCTGAAGTTAATTTAAAGCAACATGAGGTAGCCAGAAAAGCATTGTCTGTCACCTAAAAAGTCACACATTTGAAAGTTATCTTATATACAAAAGAAAGCCTGCTGCTAATAATCACCACAAAGGTAGCAGAGGATTTGATAACATACCAAAAAATTAATGTAATCAAAAAATACGGTTTTTGGGAAAAAAAAAAGCTTTTAATATCTGTAGAAGTCTGGTAAAACAGTAATTGGTACAGCTAAGCTTTCAACTAGCAAGAAAACAATGAATGGCTTGCTGACTCTTCCTGTTAATTATCTGTTACAACATTCATAAAGTCTCAGTGTTTCAGACCAGTTTAAATGAAGACATAATTCTCTCTGAAATTCAGAGGCATTATCAGATAAACAGAATTAATCAACACTCAAAGTCATTGAACGTTGTAGATTTTAGTGCCAGTGGCAGTTTTCATATCTGCTCCATAATAATGTAATATTAACAGGTTTTTTGCTGTTCAATGAAAGTGTAGGTCAGTTTGTAACCCACTCAGTGTTAAAACATAAACTTCAAACACACCCTCATCAGAGAAGAGGAGAGATGGAAATAGCAGTAGGATTATCCTGCTTGGTTCAAAGAAACCTCTGCCAAAAAGGAGGAGAACATAACCCCAAAGTGATGGGCAGACAGAATAAGCACTAGTGAACTCCATCTGAAGAAACAGGCCTGCGTCTTCAGGGCTTCTCTGGCTGTTTGTTCACTGATTAATTAAGGCCAGGATATTACAAAGAGCTTATATAGGATGCACAGGGATACATCACTTCCAGAGCTAAACAGCAAAGTTAAATATCTGCGGAACTCTTATTGCTTTTCAAACTTGGTCATTTCCTCAATTTCCCTTTTTGTTGCCTTTTCTACTTTTCATCACACTTCTGCCGTGGTACAGATGGTAACCCTTGGCTAAAACTGAAGAAGAAAAGATTAGTTTTGCTTTAACAAAGAAAGATTAAAGCTACAGAACATGTACCTTCAAGCCTATCCACTCTAAGGTGAGGTCTTCTTGACCTATTAGATATATGTTCAAAAGTAGTTCATGGCATTTAGTCAATCATTAAATGTAAAAACACCTTTAGTAAATAATGCAAGTGCTATATTTTGTCCTTAATTCTTTGTCTCTTTATATCATTCTATGTTAATAGTAGAGAAGGAAAATCACTTCCAAACACCTGCAATTTTCCTTCAGCAGATATGACACTACTATGAAAGTCAAATTGTGTAAGTACTCTGTCTTATTCAGAGAAATAGATTCTCTAGTTAAGAAATTAACTTGATTGTATCAGGTAAAAATGTAACATTAAGAAATCTTAATATCTGGTTGTACTATAGCCATAGTACCACCTTTAAAGGCATAAGAACAGACTCTTTAATAAATAGGATTATTCTTAGCAGTGTTGTAAAGAGTAATAACATTTAAGACTAAGACTTCAGACCTGTACAAGATCTTTAAATGAAACTGATGAACTGAGTTTAATTTATTTTTTCTTCATTTTCTGCATTCTGTAATAAGTTTTACCCCTTTAAAATGAAGTATTGGTGCACACTGCTGGTAGGTGTGCTTAACAGCACTTCAACAGAAAATTGTATTTGTCCTCTTTGGATTTGCTAGAAGAAAGTCACCAGGGAAGTCACAGGTCATGGAAACACACATTGTTATGTGCCCTTCTTCAAACTTACCTCAGGCTGCTCTTACCATTTTGTGGCAGCTGAAGGCAACAAACAGCATTGTCTTTACAGAAATAAAAAATAAAAATAAAAAAAAAATTAAAGTTGTTATCTTTTAACAAGACCAACAAGGCAGTTTAAGTACCAGTGAACTGGAGGTGTTACTTCAGAGTCATATTAAGCTCTTCAATATACTGCTCTGGCAAATGCCTTAACCTACAGGGTCATCTGGCAACAGCCAGCCTTCACCTGGGACTATTCCTTCTTTCCATCTCTTATGGATACTATTTAGCTCTCTGCTTGTAATAGTTCTCCTTACCCTCCCAAAATTACAGCTTTGACAGAATTTATTCTTCTGATGTTGACTTTTAAAAAAAAATGTGTTCCCCTTGGTATTTGTCTGGCATTTGCTCACTTCTGAATATATTTTTCCTTCCACTTTTTTTTTTTTTTTTAATGGTGTCATGATTGATTTCTTTCTTTACCGGGAAAATTAAAAAAAACCCCAAGAAAATCTTTCCAAAAAATCAAGCACCATTGGTAATTTTCCAAAAAGAAGCAGTAACTCCTCCTACCTACCGCTGGATGTAGCTATTCAACATTATTAAGTACCTCTAGTTCCCCACAGCCAGACAAATCCCAAAGTAGCTTCTTTATTGCATTTTTTTTATTGATGAGGTTTGTCATTTTATGGGATGTGGTACAATAGAAAGCAATTTAGTCACTGATGCACACAAATGTTACCTTTTTGCAATGCGTCAGCAGCAATAATCTTCTTTCAAATATGCTGAGAAGGAGCTATAAACCTTCTCCTGCCAGAGGCAAGCTCCGGTGAGTCTAGTTGTGCTAAAAGATCCTCACAGAATGTGTTGTTTAAGGTGCACATTCATCAAATATAGCAATAATTAGGGTGGCACAAGCAGTTGAATTTCTGCATGGCTTGAAGAAAATAGCCACTGAATCATCTCCCAGCTTTTCAAAACAGTTTATTTGATCTCTTTTTAGTGGCTCTGTGTGAAAACCTTGAAGAAGACACGGGGTCAGATACTATTTGCATGTCTTAATCATCTCAGGAAAGGGGTTATTACATGGGTCACAGGAATCAATGAACCTCAGGATTTTAACATTCCAGCTGACAGCAGAACTCCTGTGAATTGAAAGTTTTCAGGTGTAGACCCCCGATTTTGGTGGATCAAAAGCTTTTTCCTTTAACCTTGGTGAAAGTATCACTTTTAACTTTACCAGAAGCAGAAAGAAATGAAAGCCTGATCCTCTCCTCAGCCTTTACGAGTCAACTAAATAAAAGGTATTACAGCATGCAATTGCATGAAGCAGTAATACTCATTGAAACGAAGAATTTTTTTCCCCAAGTACTAGAAAACACTTGATTTTCGCTAACAGAAATGGAAATATTTCATGGAACAATTTATAGAAGTGGCATTTCCACTAGAAACAACCTGAACTAAATCATTCAATCACAATTTATATTTAGAAGTGAAATGTTGGACAGATTAAAAAAAGGGAACTCGTCCACAAAACTTGTTTCTGAATAAGCTGGAGCTGTAAACTATGATCATCATTCATGGAGAAATAGCTCCCAGGGCCAGTAATTCCAGGAGTGACAGACAGGCACGGGAGACTCTGCAAGCACTGTTACAGCCCAGGTATCAGGCAGGAATCACAAACTACTCAGTAATAATTTTGATTCCAATCGCAGTTTATGGCCCTGTGGAAATCACTTCATTTCTATCTGAGTCTTTTTTCATTTATATAAGGAGGAGGTTGTACATTTTCCTATAAACCTTCTTCAGAGGGGTAGTGGGCAATTACTTACGACTTGAAAAGCTTTCTGAGGTAGCAAATCTCTTTTGACCAAGTTTTGTATTTTAAAAAGCCTGCCATTTTCATAAATCTACCTCCTAACAGTTCATGGTACTAGAAAAACTAACCTAAATTTTGATTATACTTTCAAACTGAAATAAACGTGACCTAAGAAAGTATAAATTAAATGTATCAGTATCGAATGTTGACCCACACTGTGCCTGGGGAGAATTTTCTCAGCACCAATGATGGTGATGTATTACAGGACCTCCACAATTAGCACCACTGAAAGCTCCTAACCTAGCAAGTATTTCCACTCCAGGAACTCTAGTGTGTACATATATATGTGTGTGCATATATATATGCACACACATACATATGTCTCCCAGATGAGTTTGTAAATGATTTTTTTTAATTATTTTTAGTATACTCATATTTCCATTTCATGTTTTACATTATGTAAACACACAGATGGAAACTTAAACATGTCAAAAACTATTCCAACCAGTAACTATGAGATAGTGCTTTATATTTCATACCAGCCTTCATTTTTATCTTTTCTATCAAAGTAATTAGAAAATAATTGTTTCATAAACTGACAATAAGTAGCAACAGTAGTGAAACACTATAAAACCTAAAGTTATCCATCAAACTTCAAGTATTTAACTGCGGAGTTAAAGGAACTGCAGATTCTGTGCATGGCCAACAATAAGATGCAGGACTTGCAGAGCATAATTCCTCTCATATCACCACCATTATCCAGATGTGCATCTCTTTTTCTCCTTAATGACTAGAGAGGGACTCTGTGATCATAGTTCTTCATCTGGGAACTGTGGACAGATGGGAGAATGCTGGGTCCTTGTTTTGTCTGTATCATCCAGTCCACAGATATGTGATCACAGATATGACAGATGAAACAGGGCCAACATCAGGAGAAGAAAGCTCTCAGAAGTAAATCTATAATAGTACTAGAATTAGTCATCATCTAGGAATACTTCAAGTTTCAGGCATAAGCTCTTGCTTTTCATATTGTTTCCTTATTCTTTATATGTACCATTGTCCTCTAAAAACGCATTCGTCTTGTGATTATTTCTTCATTGACTGGAAAACACAATGAAAATAAAGCCTGTAATTTTTTTTCCAGTCTATTAGGCATATTCTAATGATCTTAGTCTTTCTCTCTATTAGCAGCTACCTACAGAAGGCTGCATCAATCAACACTGAATGGCTTGAGAAAGTGAAATGCACTTACTTTGTCCCCCAAGACCAAAAACTTCAAATTCCTACTTTTAAGTTGCTTTAGGCTTGAGACATGGTTCCATTCTCCTAAACAGCAGCACTATACACTGCTGCAATTCCACTGGGTCATTCTTTATGTAAATTCTCATTAAGAGAGGCTTGGGCAACATTACACTTGCAGTATCCTTCTCTAGATTCTGTATTTTGCAATCCAGCTCTAAAGCTAAAGCAGCTCCTTCATTAACTCACAAATGCCAGACAGAACACTTGGCTTGGCAGCCACATACAAGTTTTTTGGAATGTTTACAGACAAAAATCCTCTCCCTTGACCAAAACAATAAAAAGAATTATACCCACAGCTTTGGTCTGAAGATTTATACATAATACAGCTGGAACAGAAAGTTAATGGTAAGTCAGTGTTGGTTGATACAGCTTCATAGAATATTCTGATCCCATTGACCTTCTGAGGCTAATGTGGCTCCATTATTTATTCAAACTGTGGACATCTCAAGAGAGAAAACCACAGTGTTTATTTTTCTTAAATGTTATTTTTTTGTGCATTGCAACACAAAGGATGTTTGTAGAAATGGCCATAATAAACAGATTTAAATAAAACCACAGTTAGAAAACCATTAATAGATTCACTTTCCACAGACTTTGAGGTAGATGTTAAGCAGTCTATGGTTCTCTGGCCCAAAGTAGCAAATTAGTCTCCACTACATATTCTACTACTAGATTGCACAGGTTAGCTGTTTGTAAAACTGTGATTATAAAGAAAAGAAAAAAAATGTAAATTTTCCTTTTTGTTTGTTATTAAAACACAACAGCTGGATGTGGTACCTCATGCAATGGTTTAATTGACATGCATGGTTGTTCTAACATTTTCCAAAACGAATAATTATTAAAGAATGGACATAAAGCAACTTGGTTGAAGTGAGTTTCTTGATAAAATTTGTTTAACTTGTGTTTTTGGAAACTCCATCACAGAGACTATGGGACCACGTACAACCTGATAAACCTTATTGTAGTGCTGGTGGTTAACTGATACCACCATGGATTTTAAGCAACACAGTGTGGAATTGCACAGGGAAAACAGAATTCCTGAGAAAAAGGCTTATCCAAGTTCCCATCACTCACACTACCATATTTGAGAGGAATATGCCAAGTCCTGGATGGTCTCTATTACAAGGGAAACTCAGTTTCTTCTTTTATATTTGCTCTGCTTTACAAGAGATCGAAGTCAGGTCTCACATTCTAGATAACTTCACTAATTAAGCTAATTAGCTCTTTAGATCACATTTCTTCCCATGAACTGATGAATTTTAGATTATTTAGAACACATTCAGTTGCCAGAAGGCAGTGAGATGATCTATCCCCAGAACAGCCAGTGCAACTCAGGTAGAACAGTAGTTTCACCTCAAATTCTGTTATAAACACAGAACTGTTATTTATAACATTCTGCTCAATCTTTAAAATAAGAGCTTTGTGTCATTAACTCATAAATATATATCCTACAAATTACGCACTGTATTTTCACATACAAGAAAGATCTAAACTGGAAAATGAAAACTATAACCTCCCAGATCATTCTACACCTATAAGTCAATCTGTTAAACTGAATCAGTATAAAAGAAGTAAAGCCAGCTATCACAAAAAGAATAAAACACAGTGCAGAATTAAAATCTGTTAAGACAACTGAAGTCATACTCAGCTTAAATTATAGTTTCATTTTACTTTAGACTTTTGTATGTAACGTGCACCATGGGTGGCCTTAGACATTTATTATTTTGTCTGACCAATATAACCAAAATAATTTAAATTCCAAATCATAATAAAATGCTATTTTATAGTCTGCAACTTTACTCATAAATAGGAGTAAAAATATTTTTAGAGAGAATAAAATAAGATTTCTGTACTTTCTGTTAAATTGTAATTTCAACATCTCTTATAAGAAAAGGGAAAATTCTTGCTCATTTACTCATAATTCAGAACTGCTATAGTTTAGCTGGTCATTTCCCCAAGCACAAAAAGAAGACTTCCCATGACAAGATGTTCATAATTTACATCATACTCACAGACAACAGAACTGACTGAAGCAGTTCAGGGATCTGAGGTGTCTATACCTATGAACTCCACATATGGCAATAAACACTGTTTTCCCTAAAAGGATGTGTAATAATGCAAATATTAATTATTTTAATAAAAATACACGCTTTAGGAGGAAATCAGTGTTTATATTTTTAATATTGTGAAGATAATGTTCCTTTGTAAAGGAACATTTGTGGATCTGATCTTTTTTTCAGTTTTTGGTCTTTGATTGAACTCACCAGCTAAAATGAGAATATTTAGGCTACTTTAGTATTTGGAGTTTGCTAAGGAGAGATTCTGAAGTTAGGATGGAAATTCGAGTTCAGTTAAGAGTAAGAGAACAAAATAACCACAGAATAAAGGGGTACTGGATATAAAACTGAAAGGAGGAACTGGGGGCTCTACATCTTTTATAGTTTAGGTAACTCTTCTCAGTATCCAACTGTCACTCACCCGGCACGGTAAATAATGATTATACAAAATGACAGAGATACACAACATCCATGTAGGCAAAATGTTCACATGAGATTCAAGAGATGAGCTAAAAGTGCTGTAATATGCCCTGGCTATTCTAAGCCCTCCTATGCCTGCTTTTCTGTTTGCTGTGGGAGAGAGGAAGAGATATGGATGTTGGATTTGGAGTATTTTTTAAATTTCAACAAACTTCAGAGGATAGGAAAGTGAAGTTCTATGGAATATTTTCAAAATTCATTACATGGGTACTTTACACATTTTCCAATTGCATTTCTAAGCCTCCTTTTCAGAATTTCATTAATTAAAAGGGCAACCCTATGGGCAAAATGCACACTAAACTGCAAGGTACAAATCCCTGAGCCAATACATGTACACTGAACATTATTCCTTGGCAAAATGGCAGTAAGTAGTATCAGACTCATTCCTGTGATAGATCCCCTTTCCACAGTCAGCCTTTGTCTTTTGATAAGTCATTAGAAAAGATGACATGTGTATCCTGGCACAACTGGGTCCCAGGGAAAAGTTGACAGATGTTACAGTATAAATCAGTTCTGATGCACATTGTGTTGCCTCCAGAGGCATCTTCTGGTCTTCTACAAAAGGTTACTGAACCATATATAATACAGAAATGCAGATACAATTGTAAGGAATAAATGTAAGGGTCTGTTCTACCCCACTTAGAAAGTCTAATGCATGAATAATGTTCCATCTGCACAATGGTCAAACGCGACTGAAATTGATTTTAGCTGTACCACGTGGAGCAGCACAGACCTTAACAAGCTTAGTGACACAGGGGACCTTGTCAGGAATCTGTACAAAATTCATGATACAAGAAATCTCTCTAAATGAGAATGTGGGACAATGAAGAATGGGGGTTATACTATGAGAAACTTTTGTACCAAGTAATCAAAACGAATCACATACCAGAGGCATTCTCAAGGAGAATATAACAAAATTTAGTCATATTAAATTTATAATAAACACGTGAAACATGTCAAATGTGCAGCTACATATCCTGACCATTAACTTTTCTGGATGTATGAATAAAATGTGAGCAATGGGAACAATACACTCTTCTGCTAATGTATTTAGCTGGATAGATTTTTTTTTTTTTTGCCTACAGCTTCAATCTTTCCACCACCTACCTTTGTCAGGATCAGGGTAGTGTGTCTCACCTGCACCCATGATAGTCTGGAGTTGCTTTAGGCTTCCACATATCTCTCCTAAAATTTTACACACTGATCCAATGACATCTGGCAATTCTGCAGAGGAAAGAAAAAAGATTAAAAAAATTATTAAAAGAATGAAAAAGACTGTAAATGAAAAAAGCAGTAAAATAAGTCATCTGATTTTGGAAATAGCCTATGCCAGAACAGGTACCTTTATTCATTAAAACCTTAGGATCAACAACAATCTTTGGACAAGCACTCAGAAGTATTTTACCTTTCAACCTGACCTATAATTTTCATCAATATGTAAATACTATTGATGATATTTACATCCATGTGTATTCATTGTACCTTGTTAAACTCATTTTTGGAATATAAAATAATTTTTTTTTTCATCAGCTCTACAAATCTTTTGACTATAGTAGCCCAACACCTAACAAACAGGAACTGTCATAGCCTGATAAGGTAATATTAGTGTTAACTTCATTTTCTATATAGAGAAGAGAGTCAAAAAGAATAAATTTTCTTTTTAATTAAGGTATCAAATCTAAAATACTTAAGAATATTTTTATTTCAGAGCACTTACATTTATAGCACAGTGAACATTAAATTCACTGATTTAATTGACTTGAAAGTCAGTGTCTAATTCTCAAGTTGGAAGCCAAAACACATGAGGAAAATAGCATTAATATTTGTTTCAGTGTTTTTAAATATTATTCCCAAACCTCCAAACTGGATAAAATTCAATCTGAACAGCCTCAACCAGGACACTGTGCTCTGAAATCCTCCTAGCTCAATTTCACTACATTTGGCATTGACAATTCCTCAGCCTTTCTCACAATCAAAATAAATTTTTATGTATAAAACCCCTTCTACATTCATTGTGTTGGTTCACTCTCAGACTTGGCTTTCCCAACATGGTAAGTCTCAAGTTGCAGGGTGCATCACAGTTCATTTAAAAGGAACAAAAATCTTCCTCAGTTTTAATACCTCTAAACTCAGGGTTTTATTTTGCAATCTTGGTTTCCTTTGGCAGTGTTTTGGGTGAATAGCTTTCCCTATGTTTAACCACACAAAAAGCAAAACTAAAAAATTCCCAGTAATTTAATCTTGATTTTCTGTCCCTTGACTTGCTGCATCTCCACCAAACCCCACCAATATGGGGTTCCAAACTTAGGCAGATGTAACAGAAGAAGGATGAAGGATGTAGCCTGAAATAACACAGAGCAGTGAAATCCAAACGGCTGAGAACCAAGACAGCAAGGCCAAAAATGATGAAGTTTGAGAAGAGGCTTAGCACACACCAGATGTAACTGTATATTGAGGAAATCAACCCTCAAACTCAACGGTTTTGGTTTCAATAAGCAGTTAATTTTCCTTACCTAGTCCCCTCTTTAACATTTCAATATATCAGAACTTTGAACTTTTAAGACATGAATGACATGAGAACTGTGAGGATGTGGGTCCAGTTTAGCTGCACAGGAATGATAAATGGAGAGGACCAAAGCTCCTTCCTTACTTTCCTATGAGATGATTGTTTCAGAGCTCAGGCTGTGAAGTAGACTCACAAAATATGTCTGAACAAATATGTTCTGTTCAGGAAGGCATTCAGGCACCACAAATTCATGAACTAAAAGGTCTGTCAGCCCACCAATTTAGTACAGTGATTTATTCTTACATGTTGCAATGGCATTATGAGTCACATAATAGTTTGCTTTGAAAGAAAACAAGAGCAGCATTTTTCAAATCAGGTTAAAATTTATACATTCATTCCATAATGTCTCAAGCTGCTTTCTCTAACTCACTTCAAGATTTTGATTATGGAACCATAGAATTTAAAGACAAGAAACTGAAATAAAAGTTAATATAATAAAACCAGTTAAGTGTTTCTTTCTACTGTCAGTCAATTCAATTTTCACAGATAGGAAACAGAAATAATTCAAATAGTCATTCTCCCAGTCTTCTTTTCTGGATTTTAACATACTTTGTTTTGCATTCTTTTAAATGCATCACACTTTAAAGTGGTTAGGGATCATATTCCTTGGCATATAAAGATTCTTCAGTATAGATTTATACAGAGGGGACTGCAGCAGCTTGAATGATGGAAGCTAATAACATCAACACAGCATGCATATGATTTTATGCACAGAAACTTGGCAAGACTAAGAGTGTTTTTAGTGGAATGGGGCTATGCTAATACTCCCTCCTGTGAATAGCTCCTTTTCAGTGTATAATCAAGATCTCCATGCAGTGATCTGAGATGGCTTTGCACAGAGCTGCTTTCAAAAATGAAATTGTCTTCATTATTATTAATTTTATGAAAATAAATTGCCTTGGAGTTTAGTGCTAATTACTGTCCCTGTCATATAGCCTGAGAAGGGGAGGCATAGAATTTTATGCAACAGAGTCTCAAGAATCCAGGCCACAACCTTGCAAAGTAAGAAAATTACTTCTAATAAGCTTAACAGAAACCTTGAGCTAAAATGTCTCTAGTTGCAATTACTTCAAAACAGAACACAACACAGAGGACATTCCCCCTTTATTTTAAACTCCAATTATGCTACTTTTATATTTGGAGACAATTGCAGAATAAATAGTACCATTTCTCTGCTGTGTTTTATAAGTTATCAACATGCACACATGGCTGACAAGGAATCCACATGTGAATTTTGGCATGTCTGCTGTCTTATTTCCTTGTTTTGCAAATAAGACTCCTTATTGAAATACTATTGAAATAAGTATCAAAAAACACATATGAGAATCCATTAAGTCTTCTGCCCTAACATCACCTACAGACGAAGGGTTCAGGAGCACAGGAAAACTCACTAACCTTGATTCTTGTTATCACTTAAAAGCAGGCCAGATAAGCTCTTGGATCAAATTTAAGATACTTCAGTCTAAAATCACCTGCCAAGTGCTCAGCCACAGGCTTAGGCTGAGCTTAGTGTCCAAGGCAGTATTGTCTTACATGTCACAACTCGATGGCAGCAGCACATGAAATAGGAGCTCTGACACAGCCCTGCACAGCCACTCCCCAGAAGGACTTTTCCAGGATTTCTGTATAAAATTGAGTCCCAAGATGCTGTGAGCAGTAACCTGAAGAGCTCTGCTTGATGAGACTGAAAACCACTCAATAGCTTATGGAAAACCACAACGCTAATAACAGTTCATCTCCTCAAAAACTAGCAATTTTGAAAATCACTAGTTTTGTTCTCTGACCTTAAAAGTCATGAGAGAATGAAGCTAGAGACATCTGAAACACATATCAAACCCCACAAAATCCTAATTCATGCTGTTTCATTCAAAGAGAAGTACCAAAAGGCTGTCTGCATGAGAAGTGGTGAATGTGGAAACTCCTGCTGCTTTTAATGCCTTTCCATATACTATAGTCAGCAGAACTAAACAATATGATGCAACATTTCCTACATAAAAAATAGTTTAGCAACTGCTAGGTAAGAGGAATAAAAGTTAAAGGAGAAAATACTTTTTCCATTCTCTCTTCTTCTTTCCCCTCATTCAAAGAGGGATGTATTACATGAAGCTGTTCAATCTCAGGCCTTTAGTAGATAAAAAATTAAGAAGAAAGGAAGAATTCAGTAAGAAATCACTCTTTGGGTACAGATGTAAATACTACTTTAGTTCAATACCAAGCCAAATGCAGCACAAATCACCAACTATATGAAAATAGCTACCACTTAAACTGTACTGCAAGCAGATATGTTACACTGTACACCCCCAAGATTTTTGGAATTAATAGCAAAGAACATATGGATCTGCAGAAACACCATCTTCCTAATTCTTTGGGTTTTTAAACCTGAAGTAGTTATTTAAGATACTGTATGCAGTGAACACTTCAGTTTTATGAAAAACCCACCCTGTATATTTAAAGTGAGTTTTTGAGATATCTAGTTAAATAAATATACTGAACAATTATTTTTCTCATAGTTTGAGAAAGCAAATGCAAATTTTCATTAGATGTGAAAAATCAGACAAAATAACATAAACATTACATCCATCACAACCTCATTCAGTTAATTAAATTCAGATGCTCAGCTGAGTAATTTTAATTAGTGGTACTGGACACATTTTCAAGTTGTCTGGAAGTTTTTAATAATTTATCCTCATTTCTTGGAACTCAGAAATATATTTCATATTTGATTTTAAATATCTATGCCCATAAATTTTTTCCATAAACCATGAATTATTGTAACAGTGTGTTCATGATTAACAGGTGACTAAATAGGAGCGGAGCAGGGCTGGCAATGTGTTAACTGCAGCTCATCATTGGAAGATGTTATCTTGATGAAGGCAGAGTAAATGATTTGCTCTTTTCTTAATCAAATCTTAAACACAGATCTTCTGTAAAAGCATTTTTTGTTTTCAGATGAGTTAAGGTTGTACTTCAACTCACTTACAGTATTCCCAAGTGACTTCATGAAGTTGTTTTTCCATCTAGAGTGGTAGCTGTACTTTTGACCTCAGCAAGTAACAAAAAATACTGACACCGACTTTTTCTTGGAAGGAGAAACTGATAATGGATGTTGCTTGATACTCTGGTAATTGAGAATCTGTTGTTTTACAAAATACAACTTCTTGAGAACAGGAGATGTCAAAGTAAAAAATCTTTGTCTTCAATAAGTACCTATATAGGTTTTGATCGGGTAACTGCTCATTTTCAACAGTAAATTGTAGTGACTTCTCATAGCTGTCTTAAATGACATATATCCTACATTCTTAGTTAAATTAGACCTAGTTCATAACCACCTAATATAAACCAAATTTTTTCAGAGCTAAAAATGGTGCTAAAATTTCTAATTCAAGCACTGAAGGCTGGAAAATGTCTCCAGGGTTTCCTGTTCAACCTTGGTTTACCTCCTAGGCATCATTAAATACTGTTAATTTTTAATAAGCTGCTAATATCCCAATTTTTTTCACTGACTACATTACTGGGGAGTCATTTACCCATTGAAGCAGCAGCATTTCTGATTTCAGTTGATATCAAATGAGTGGTGCAGAGGATCACAAAAAACAATGCACAGATTCATGCTAAAAGTAGTAGAATATGTCTCATCCATAAAGATCCTTGATTTCTTTACCATTACCCTTATATTAAACAAGTCTAAAGCACAAAAGGTTTGTAAGAAATACGCCACCATATGCAAAATTTTTCAGTCTAATAGTTGATAGAGCAGTTGATAAAACAAGGCATTCACTATTTACATAATATCAAATGCTGGGCACGTGCTATTGCTGAGTTTCTCGCACATAATTTTGGTTTATCAGTCAATCTTGTCAATATTTTTAATAGGGAGAAAGTAAAGTGCCACTGCATTAGTCTGCCTGCATGAGAGCTCAACCTGAAAGCACGATGTTCTACTTTTTCCTGTAGAACATCTGTGAAGCATAATTATAATTAAGCACGTCTTGAATATTAATTGTTCTAATGTCACTGATGTAATGTCCTAGGATACACTGAATCAGTTCTGTTTCAAAGTACTGTTTTATTTAAGAGCTTTGCCAGATGTCCTAATCATTTCACTTAGATTTTTCCACCAGGAAAACAGTTGCTGAGACTTGTGAATCTCCTGCCTTTGCCAACTGTCAAGGAAATAATTTCATCCCTAAAGAGGAGACAAAATCTCCAAGTTTGGTTGTGTTTTTGGTTTTTTTTAAGAAAAAAGAGAAGTGATGTTTCAGAAACATTTGTGTTACTGCTGCCTTGGAGAAGATTTTGCTGAGAACACCACAATTACTGTAATATTGGGCAACAACGAGCCCTTTTGTTCACTCAAGTCATCACTTTAGGTTTTTATTTGCATCTTATTTCCCATCATATCATGCAGCAGGAATTCAGTGCAGTTTGTTTCTGTGCTACAGAAATTAGAAATGACCATTTTAGAGGACTGTATCCTTAACCAATACATCACTGTATTTTTACTGACTAGAGTACCAGAGCAGAGCATCTGAGCATCTGATCTCTCTCTAAAAAAGAACTGTTGTAGTGAAGGGAGACTCAACAACTGCTCAAACTAAAATATATTTTGCAATTACTGGTTCTGATACTCCCAGAACATTGAATCTAAATTCACTTGCATTACTTCACAGCTGCACTACCTTAAACATGTTATTTTAGCTTATTTGTAAAGAACAATAAAAAAACAGCCTTCACATCAAGGTTCAACTGTGACAATGAGTGACTGAAGCATCAAACTTGGCCTCAGTTAGAAGCCTATTTGCTTGACATATTTGTTCTGAAATAGTTCTTTCAAAGTAACTAAAAAAAAAAAATTGCTGAATACCACAGGAGTTGAAAACTTGATCTCATAAAGTGTCAAGTGCCTTTCAAAAAACAATAACCTTTTTATTATGCTTTGTTCTCAGCAATACAGACTCTATGGAGTGGGTTAGAATTTTTAAAATCTGCATGAGCTTAATGTGGGCTTGACAGATTTTGGAGTTGGGTTGGATCAGGATGACCTCCAGACACCCCTTCTAACCTCAACCATCCCAGGACTCTGTGAGTGAGAGGTTCATTTACACCTGGAGAGAGGCAAGAGCACCATTGCCTGGATTGTTTCCATGATGAATAGTACTGAGGTAACTGCAAATAGAAAATAAATAGCGTCAACAGTTTGATGTGTCAACCACATACACACAAAAGAAAGGAGTTGTACAGGAGTTCTGAGATACCAGGAAAAACAAACATTATCCTGCCCATATTCCTTTCAAAAGGGTAAGTTCTGTGTGGCTAAATGACTTCACTTAGAGTACACCTTAAACAATTAAATTTTGCTTTAAAGAATTCTAAATCTGAGTTTGAAATAGAGTATACAATAACACATTTTGAATAGGACGTACCTTATTCAAAATACCTTTCTTTCTTTTGATACACTTTGATCAAAATCTCACATTAAATCAGTCTGAGACTGATTTAACAGGAAATGAGTTCTTGAAAGCATCTTCAAAGCAGATTATGATAGGAAAAGCAGGAGTAGTTTATCGCTGTACTCATTAACGGATGGTATTATCATGTGTCTCTTAAATAGAAAGGAAAAAATAGATGAAAAAAATAGTTTTTCAAAGGTGGTCAGAGTTTCTAATATTAATTTACACGCTAAAAGAAAAAAGTGAGAAAGATAAGCAGTAACAAAAGTCATTGTGGTGAAATCCTAAGAAAAAAAGGCAAAGTTTTACCCAAATATTTCAAAATATCACAATTCTCTTTTTCAAGTCTCCTTTCAGAACATGGTCTTGATATAAAATTTCAAACAGATTTTTTTTTTGCATTTCTGTACTAATGTGACACTGAAATTAAGTACCTCACTACACGAAATAACTAATAAAAGGGATGCACATTTATCCATGGTGTAGTAATAAAACATTTAAAAGATTACTGGAAGTTTCTGTAACAAAGTAAAGACTACTTTATTTTGATGTATTTATATTTTTATCCCAGAATTTCGTCACAAGAACTCAGCAGACCATACCCTTTACCAGACCAGTCAGGCATCAGCCAAAGGTAATGCAGAAATACCTGACTGAAGCTTTGAAAAGGCTGCCCCCATCTCGTAAAACTGGTGTTATCAATGAACAGCAACAATAACATATGTTACGTCATTATTTTCACACTATGACTGATTAATTTTGACTTGCCTGGTTGTTTATGAAATACTGGGTAAGTGCCAGAGGTAACTGCCTTCTTTCCCTTTTTGTTTCTGGAAGCTTTCTTTCACATAACAGTAGATTACTAGGCAGTGCTTCTCAAGTCTTAACAAATCTCAACGTCCTCTTGTCAGTTGATGAAGAAAGAAGAAAATTAATTCCATTATCTCTACTAATAGAATGTGTTTGCCAACTTATAACTAAACAAATGAGCACATGAAAAAAAAACCATCAAGATTTACAGAGCTGTTCTTTATAAAGCAGATTTGTGTTCTATACCATTACCATAATTTTCATGCAGGTCTGTGACCTTGCAATCCTACAAGCTGTATTATCGAGATCTATTTTCCAAAGACTGATTTGCAGAAGTTCACAGAATTACCAGCGAGGCTGGGCCCTGATCCTGCAGATCCATGATTTCAGTTCCCTGTAACCGCTCTCTCTCTTTGGGGAGCTTTGCAGCTGTCCTCTCACCAGCAAAACAGATGGGAACATTTTTTATTTCAACAAAGAAAGTGAGTATATAGTGCACTTGCTTCCATAGAGAGCAAAGGTTCGCTTTAATGGGCTCACTGCATCCTGATTTCCATAATTAAATCTGTTAATCAAGAGGTTCAAGTTTAATCCTGTGTTCTCTTTTTTAGTGTAAAGCAAAGACTGATGGTTTAACCATCTCTTCAAGACTCACAGATACTACTGAGCAAACCAGAAGTTTCCACCAACAGTAACAGTTCTGCTTTCATCCAAAGCCTGAACTACTAAAAGGGGCATAATTAAGGAATGAACTCTAATCTAATAACTCCCTTGTTTTTAATATTACCTCGCCATGAAATACATTAATCATCAAACTTTATCAGTCTAGTCATCAACACCAATGACTGGAAACGTCCTGCTCTTCAACTGAACATCGAAGTGAAAAGAAGTAATTTGTAATTATAAACAATCAGAAGAAGCAAGACTACTTCTTGTTTAATACATTTAATGTTAAAATGTATTTTGCTTTTCAGAGTTTAACTGAGGTCACTGTGGATGAGTTCCTTGAGTAGCAGAAGAGCACAAAGAGTGAAAAATTACAAAGAGTTGCTCTAGAAATCCCCTCCAAAATATCTATTTTTGTAGTTAACGTGCTCTTAATTTTTTTCCCTATCAAGAATATATGCAAATTGATTTCACATAAATGTTAGGTAACCATAAATATCACTGTGTTCATCCTGTCTTGTGCGACACTTTGTTCTCATACAGTGGAAATGTGGTGAATTTTTTTAATTTCATGCATTATTAAGGATCCAGATATGTAAAGCATTCAAAGGGATACCATTGTCTTGACACCCCTAGTAATAAAGAGCAAACACCCAAGTAAACATCACAGTCAGCAAAAATACAATTTAACTCACTAATCAGCACATGGTTCTTTAAGTGTATTACTACATATTTTAACTTTGAAGCCATGGAGTTTAATAACTATCATTGTTTTATCCAAATTTACCAAAGCATTTGTGCATTTTGTTGCACAAAAGCTGATAAATTACATCTATTTAGTAAATAGTACTATTGACCTACCTCTACTCCCAAAAGGAATCTCTCATTTAATTTTATACCTCACGTGAGGCTGGCTCCACTGAGAAATGGAAAGGAAACTTAGTAAGACTGCCAGTAAAATGTATTTGGTTTTGGACAGTGTAAGCTATAAACAATATAATTTGTTTCTCATTACATTTATCCCATTCAATACACTAACTTTTGTTAATTATATCAATATGCCCTGTGCTGCACAGCTCTTTTTTTCAGCTGAGAAGTAAAAGAAAGTATGGCTCAAGCACTATGGCTGGGGAAAATCCAGCTAGGAAATGATCCTTGAGTATAGTTCAACATGATCAAATTCTTATTGATTTCAAATTGTTAGAGGTTGACAAACACCCAAAATCTCTCTCTCTTGCCTCCTGATTTCATTACTTAATGTCCCGTGCTGGATGACAGTTTTCTAATGTGCTTACTTGCTCCCATCACACTGTTGGACACAGAGCAAATACCTTCTAGAATTCTTTTTAATGGAGGCAGAATGAAAATGGAAATGTATGTGTTAATGATAATAGTTGTTTATTAAATTAAGGCACATTAATATTACTTGAAATATCTTAAACTGTCTAAGTAGAAAAGCATGTTTTAAATTTCCATGTGACCTTGCAGCTGCCACTCTCTTTGCTTCAAGACTAAAAGTGGCATTTTTCCTAGTGAAGGCAAAAGGTGGTCCATCACTAAAAGATGTTCCATAAGCAGTTGGGTCATAATTCATGCAATACACTTCAGCTGATGACTGCATTAAAGTAAAGTTCCTTGTGGGTTTGGTCCCCTACTGATCTGCAAACCCTGCTGGTGACACTGCTGATGACTACAAGCAAAGAACTAAGTGCTATATATTTTTATCCACTAACATTAACTAAACACATGGAGCCAACTTCATTGGATTTCATTGTATTTCCTATTACAATCCACACGTGACATCTTTCATTCTTATTTGAATACTGCAGAGCTTATTTTTCACAGGAGTAAAAAAATTGCTATTATTTGAGTGATACAACTACTTTCTTTATATAATGACTGTTTCAGTAAATAGAGGTTTATATTCTGACATCAAGTGGAAAGAGAAGCAAAACAGAAGTACTAAGCAGAACAAATTTAAAATGCTGATATGTTGGGCTGAATAAGCAACTGTACTGCACACAGTAACAGTGTGATGCAAGCACGTGGGCTTCAGTTTCTGGATATCAGACATCTATTTTTTGCTGAGCACATTCTCAGCATTGTTAATATTCATATCTCCTTGTGAAAACTCTTAGGACTAAAACCATGCTGAATTTTTGCCCATTATTTTTCTAAACAGAAAGACATTCACAAGGATTTATTTCAGCTCACAAAAAAAGGGAAACAACATGTGGTCAATATATATGTCCTATATTAAGAATAGAGTAACCAAGTAAAATATTTAGGATTTTTTGATGCCTGTCCAGCACTGAAGAGGAAAAACAAAACAGATAGATAATTTTTTTCCTCAATTATTACTTTTTTTAAAAATCTAGTCTTTAAATATAATAGTAATCTCCTATTTTCATCATGGTGAGAAACATCTAGAGAGTTTCCCATATTTAATGAACATAGATAAGCATACTTAATCAAAGAAAGGAAAAATACTTCATAGCAAAATAAGCATAAATGTCTCTATCAGAAGTTTAAAAATGTTGGCAAAGAGCTAGAATCCTACCATACAATCTCAGTCATATAAGACCTTATGATTCAACTTCTAAGAATAAATCTCAAATAAAAAGTGATAAATACCTGAGACAGTAAGTTTGACAGCCTGTGCTGTCGGCTCTGACACTACATAAATTACTGTAATCCAAAATGAAAAGGGTATCATTCAATCTTTTCTTTCCTAAAAGACCTTGAGCTCTTATTAGTTTCTTAACAATCTCTACAAGCTATTCCTATAGAAAATGATAAGTGACCTCCTTGCTCTTCTATATCAAAAAAAGCTCCAAACCAAACCCCAAATCCCAACTAGTTATTTTTCTGCTTTTATTTTACACTGAGAGTCTCAAAACTTCACCTAAAGTTTGCAGAACTTTAAGGTCAAGGGCAGAACAGCATGTGTCTTTCTCCAATGACATCCAGGCAGGAGACTCAGCCCTCTGTTTCTTGCCAAGAATTGAGAGGATTTGCTGTGTTCGAACCCCGCAGTGTCGAGTGAATTCAAGCTGCACTCAGCTTTGTCGAGTTGCTTGCACATCTATCTGCTCCACAGAGATAGGGGTGTACACAGAGTGCTTAATCTGCATTCAAATGATGAATTCCTGTACAATGAGGCTTTCTTTGAATGAAAAAAGGTGGAGAGTGGTGGCGTCTACTTCAGGGAGCAACCAGTTCTCTCCCCTCTGCCTCTTGAATGATTAAGCCAGGTAGTACTGAAATCAGAGAAGTTCAAGACCATTAACTCCTCTGTGGGAACATATTTCAAATGAATGTAGCCCTACTAGTGCCTAGTGGTAGTGGGCTTTGACTAGTGGGTAATACAGCCCCAAGGGTTTCACCAGTGGGGAGTAGAAATTAAGTAACTTACTCCAAATGCACTCCAGAAAAGCTACTGAAAGTAAGTGCATTTATTTTGTAGCACACCTCACAATAACCATCTCTCAGTACATAAACCTGTTATGTATAATCTTGTGCAAATCACTTGAGATCTGGATTATCCCTCAGGATCCTCCCACATGCTTCAAACCCTGGCCTAGGGATTGCTGGGAGATTAAACTCAATCTGAAATTGCTCTTAAATATACAAAATGCTACTTGAATACTGAAAAAAAGATCCCACATTTTTCTCATATTTTAATTTGAGAGCACTCTTTTACTGTAGAATTTGAAGTTTCAGAAAGCAAGTTTTCAGTAAAATGGTTACAGTTTTGGCTGAAAAAGTCACTGATATTTGAGATTGAAAGGATCAATCATCACCTTCCACACCAAGTTGCTGTGTAGCAATACACACAGCAGGCTTCAGTCATGACTCTCAAATATACCCTAAAATTTGTTGTTAACATACAATGTCAGGCACAGAATTGAATTTAATTACCCCTAGTAAAAGGAAAATCTGTCCAATCTCTAACAATCAATTACAATAATACAACAGATATGCTCTTTCATAAATCTTACTTATAAAATTAATTTCAACTTGCCTGTACATAAGTCCTTATAAAAGGGACTGAAAGCACCCAAATCCATAATCAATATGCCACACTGCAAAGTTTGATGTAGGAAATAAGTAGAGATATTTTCACATATCATATGAAAAACATCCTGAAATATGCATAAAGTACACATGAACCAGGAGGAAATAGAGACAAAAATAATGAAATGGGAATAGATTCTGAATGTGAGAAATATATAATGTACTCAAAGAATAAGAAAAGCAATCTGTATGGTGGGAGAAACTTGAAGAAAAGCATCCTTACAGCCTACAACTCCTGCCTCAGGAAAGGCTGCCTTTGCTGAAAAACATTTTAAAAGAGAAGCAGAATAAGCTTATTTCTTGGGAAGCAAAACCCACCATCCCAGTGACCAATATACTGGAGGAAGGGAACTGAGAAAATCCCTCATTTATACATTATATCAAATAATTATGAAGGTAAAAAGAGAATACCTTACCCTGTTAACAAAAGAAGAACTTCTTATAATTATTCTTCTCTACATTTCCAAATAGTTTTCTATAACACATTAAAATTATATGTCACTGCAAAAGCACCCTTAAAAAAGACCCAAACAACATATCTTTGAAGGTATTATTTCTTCACATTGCACTCTACTTTTGAAAAGCAGAAATATGTTTTGCTTTCTTGTATAACATTTAGGGTTATGTGAGACATCTGATGGGGATGGGGAAATATGACCAAACACCACAAGTAAGAAAACAGATCTCTTGGGCTAAAATTAAAGAAAAATGGAACAAGTTGAGTCCAGCAGCTTTGACACAATTAATCTAAATGCCTATTCATACAGACACTGGAGGGATACAAAAATTCCTCAGTGTGTTTTGAGTGGGAGAACAATCTTGCTCAGGTTAGCAACTTGGAAGTGTTACTGAACATAAGTGTGTAACTGAGGTAGTATAAGAAGCCTAAAAAAGAGATCTGAAGAAATTTCTCCTTTTAAAGTGAAAGCACTATGGTAAATAGAGAAAGAAGTTATGCCTGAGTACTTTCAGGTAGTTCCTGGTACTGCCTTTTGCAACAGTAGAAGCAAGGTCAGATCCAAAGAGTTTATCCAGCATCAAACTATCAGAGATGGGCAGTGATATGTTCATGAGTCAGCTCATCCTTGAGTGAAATTTCATGTTTCTACCCCTTAACTTCTCTGATTATTGCCAGTGGGGACATAGGCAATATTCCCTTATGACTTCCCTCATTTTTTTGTAAACAAACCCAACCTATAAATGTGTATGATTTGCAAACTGAATTTAAGCCAGGCAGCTGCAGGTGGTTATAAACATATTCTGAAATGCATTGGACTGAAGGACATTGTAAAGCATCCACAAAGCCTTTGCTTCAACTAGGTGGCAATGCCAAATTTGTCAAAGAAACAGGTGTTAAATGGTACATATAAGTGGTTAAGACACTAGAAGCACTATTAGATGACCAAAAACATTTCTTACACAACAAAAGAATTAAAATTATCACCATTTTCTCCTCACAGACTCTCCTTAGTCTACTGCTACCTGAACAAGCAATGAAAATGGCAATTAAAGATCATATTTGTACAGATTTTATTAATAAATCTGAATAAAAAAGAAAACTCACGAAAAACCCCCAAAATCAACTATCCACCAACACTTAAAACATAGATTTTTCACCAAAAAAAGAAAAGTAACCTTTTCTTGTAAAGTTTTCTTATATCATATTAAATAATATTATCTCCCCCTTTTCTTCAGCATCACTGACCTAAACAGAACCACCAGAGGAAACAAGAGGAAAGTCTTATTTCTACCCTTTATTTCTCTATTCTTGTGGGGAATTTGCTTTAAGTGAACTTTCTCCTCCTCTGTTCCCAAGATCTTGGCTGCCTTTGCCTTTCATTGCTCCTTTCCATTTTTTCTGGATTTGCTGTATTTCTGCACTCCCTGCTGTCCTTGCTTTCCTCTGCTCCACTCCCAGTGACTCCCCTGCACTTGATTCTCCCTAATCACCAGGACACTGTCCATTAAAGCTCATTCTGTCCCAAAATAAGTTTACAAGCTGTCTTAGGGAATGGCACACTGGAGGGTCCTAGAGCCACAGGTACTTTGAATCAGGGAAGCTGTGCCTGCAGGACAGAATTATTCTTCTCTTGTCTTCCTGCACTCAGCACGACAGATAATTTACTTAAAGAAAAACAAAAGAACTGTGCATGCAGGGTGCTTCTAGGTGAACAGACTGAGGTTAATCTGAGATAACATCCTTTGTAAAGACCTCAGAGATGAAGTCTTGATCCTGCTCCTAAACACACAGGCAGCAGCAGCAGTGCTATGTGCTGAGCCAACCACTCTTATTAATGTCAGTGAGGACACAATTAGTGCTCTGCACAATGTGCCTAAAAATGTCAACTTACATTTCTAGAAAAAAAACATTTAAGCTATGAAGTATGTACAGTCTAATACACAGAAACAGAGTAAGCAGCCCAGAAATTAGGAACAAGTGAGTGGATATTCATATCTGCCATGTAAATTATTTTATAGATTCGTATGTCTATATATAGGTCCTCATATAGTTTTTAAAAGCTGTCCCTATACAAGTCACAAGAGTCAAGCAAAGATTAGATCTGAGCTGTGTTTACACAGCATCTAAAAGCACAAAGGTAGTTTCCAAATTCTGTTCTTTCCGGTGATGCTAAGGAAAAAAAAACCCACACCTTCAGATTGTGTTCAATGTTTTAAGATTTTCCACAGTGAATAAAACTGAATGAAAGGGAATTTAAATTGTAAGCGTGACTTTCAGGACTTAAACCCTTACTCTGATTATGATTTTGGGTTGCAAAGCATGCATTTATGTGACCCAGAGATAACTAAATCTGCTGCCTTACTCAGTCTCAGCTAACATGGAACACAACCTCCATATGCTACAGCACTGCAGTGGTGCAGAGTGTTACAAGGGTACCAACAATACAAAAACGTTTTCTATGTTTTTCCTTTGAGTGTTTTTTTTTTTCCTTATATATCTTGAGTTGTTCTTGTTAGTCTTTATTTGACTTAACATGAAGATGCCCGGAAGCAGTAAAATATTTTCTCTTCTTTATTCTACTGTCAGCAGCATTACTTTGACCTTATCAGACAAATTTATGTTGAAAATTTTCTCAAGCAGTATTCTCTCGTGAGCTGCTATAATGTGCATCTTTATGTTATCTGGTGTAATTTAGATGTGTGAGGAATTTCTTAATTATTAATTTTGTCCTGTTTTAAAAGTATATATTAAAAATTGAAAGAAATCCCTGGACACATACATCTGTGTTGCACTTTATAAATAATACCAATAAATAAATATTAATGCTTCTATTTCATTTATATTTCAAGATGAAAGCTATGAAGCTTGATATTCCCAATAATTAAAGTTAAAATTGCCTAATGCTTCACACTAAAAATGTTATAGTACTTTTTCAGGTTGAAAGTTACACCACCATAGCACAGCAAGAATGATACAAAGGCACCTCTGATTCAATGAAAAACAAATCATGTAATGACATTTACATCCTGTTAAAAGAGAGCTTCTAGTGGCAGCAGAGATCCACAAAGCTGTCAGATTATGTATATTCACTAATTATTTCAACAGTATTTTGTTATACAACAAAAGGAGATAAATATGAACGTGGACAAAAAGTTGATATAAGTTATAAAGCTGCACAAATTCAATTAAATTCCATTTGCAAAAATCCTAAAAGCTCTTCCTTAAAACAGCAGTAACATGATTTAATTGATGTTAGATAATTCATTTGAACCAACTTAATCTTGTTTCAAAGTCCGATGGAAACTCTGAGCAGTTAATTTCCCATTTGCAGGAAGGCTGCACCTAGAAATAAAAACTTTATTCTCACATGAGAAAATTACCTGTGGTACATAAATGTCAATCTACGGTTTGCAACCATCTCCATCCTGCAATGCACTTCAGTGCAGTCATGGCTGAGCAGAGAAATAATCCACATGCTTTTTAAAATAGCTACTTAAATTCTAAAGTAAATAAATATGTGTTCCATGAAAGAGAGTCTAGGGGAAAAAAAGTATTCAAGGACGTACAGGGGATTCTCTCCATATCCTCCCTTCTGGGAGGTCTCTCAGGAGAAGCAGAATCCCAGACTCAGGAAACCCAGACTAAGAGGAAGCTCTTGAAACTCAATTGTTTCCAGACCACTTTGGCACTGCCCTTACCTTCCCTCTCACATCCATAGGGCAGCACTCATTGCCAGGGTCATGTTGGTGTGTAGCAGCTCCTCAAAACTTATGAGTGGACAGTGACCCCAGGATCAGGGAAACACCACCACCACTCCTTAAAAAAAAAAGTAAAAAAAAGGAAAAAAAAGGAAAGAAAAGGAAAAAAAAGGAAAAAAAAGAAAAAAAAGGAAAAAAAAGGAAAAAAAAGAAAAAAAAGGAAAAAAAAGGAAAAAAAAGGAAAAAAAGGAAAAAAAGGAAAAAAAAGGAAAAAAAAGGAAAAAAAAGGAAAAAAAAGGAAAAAAAAAGGAAAAAAAAGGAAAAAAAAGGAAAAAAAAGGAAAAAAAGGAAAAAAAAAGGAAAAAAAAGGAAAAAAAAGGAAAAAAAAGGAAAAAAAGGAAAAAAAAAGGAAAAAAAAGGAAAAAAAAAGGAAAAAAAAAGGAAAAAAAAGTAAATAATAGTAAAAAAATTAAAAAAAAGGAAAAAAAAGTAAAAAAAAGAAAAAAAAGGAAAAAAATGAAAAAAATGAAAAAAAGTAAAAAAATTAAAAAAAGTAAAAAAATTAAAAAAAGGAAAAAAAGGAAAAAAAGGAAAAAAAGGAAAAAAAGGAAAAAAAGGAAAAAAAAAGGAAAAAGACGGAAAAAGAAAGACAAAATAAGGACAAAAAGGCAGAGAAAATAGTACAAAGTCTCCTAGCACAGCATAGATTTTGCTTATGCCAGATTTTGAGCACCCTCACAGGCTAATGCTCAGGCATTAGCCCAAAATACCCAGTTTGGTCTTACTGAGCACCTTGTCTTGCAGAAGCCTATCACTTTCCCAGTTTCTCATGGCAGGCTGCTGTAAACAAGGAGCACTGAAGAGCTCACCTTCTAGTTCATAAACTGGCACATTGTCTTCATCCCACTCACATATATGAGCTCAGGAGGAGTTAGAAATCTGAAAGTCCACTTCTAAGGCTTTTTCTGGTGTTTCAGTTCAGAATAAAATCATCTCTCTTTGATGTGAATTTTAGAAAGGCTGGTTGGGAATCTGTGCTATGCCATATCCCCACTCCAGAGACAATTCTCTCATGAGTATTTTTTTTTTTTTTGACTTCTTATTTCTTTTTGCTTTTCTTCTCTGTCATCTAAGTGTTTGTCAGGATAACCTCTAAAGAGAGCCTACAGGGATGTTGTAAAGGGGAAACTGAAGGATAAAAATCAAGCTTCATAGTCCATGGAGTCTGTATTTTGTTTCATATGGAAATCCATGGCCAAAGAACAGTCTTTGTGACCCCTGAGAAACGATAGGAGTGTAGGACCTCACAAGGAGATCTGAATTGCTTTGTGCAGCTGGGTTTAGCTGACACTGTTGCCTGTTTAGAAGGAGGGAGCCAGAACCACCAGAGTAAAAATGACCTTTATGATGGATGTTTTACTTCACAAATAAAACCTCTTGAGTGAAGGAAAACTGCTTTACTGTGTCTCAGCATAGATTTTGTCCTCTTGCTCTCTAGGTACTACTGGTGGAAAAGGGCTTTGAGATTAAGACAATAAAATTTCCTTCTCACTTTGAAAGCTGAGGGAATAGGTTTCTGTGGCAAGGAAGCAATAGAGAGGCTTTGGAAAAAAGCAAAAAGTAAAATCCAGCCACATGGCACTTCTTGCATCTCCCTCAGCTGCTGTGGCATGGACTCACCCATCTGTTATCCGACGACACTTTCAGTACAGCTCCAAATTGTTCAGGGTGGAGATTATTCACATGTCAGCTGGGACTGTGTTTCAGTGTAGCCTGCTCAGCTGTCCTGGCAAAACATTTGTCATGAAACATTTGGGAGATGAGTTTCTATGGCCTGTCAATTATGACAAAGGAATTGGAAACGGACACGTTCCTCAAACATTACTTCAAAGAGGGTTTTCTTTTTTCTTTTTTCGTAATTTATGACCATTTGGTGCCAGAAAAAAAAAAAAAAAAGATGGGAAAAAAAAAAGTTATTTTACTTCTACAGAGCTTTCAAAAGTTCTATATAAATTCTTCAGGACCGCATCCTGGACTTGGACATGATGCTGAGGTCAGAATTTTAGGAGTTCTGCTGCAGGACTGGGTCCACCCAAGCAAAAAGACCTCACCTGCCTCTCCTACCACTGCTGGGTTGTGACCAACAACCAGTCTCTATTAGGCACCAGTTTTAACTTGATCATTTCTGTATAGGCAACTGAAGAAGACATATGAGTCCCACAAAAGATGTATTACTGTTATATCATCTTTTCCTTCACAAACATAAATCTTCCTAGTGTCCATTATTGATTTCCATAGAAAAGATGGAGAAATTAATCAGCTACTTCAAATTATGCCTATAAGCAATGACTACAGGAAAAAGAGTCATTTAAATTTTAATGTACAATCATGCAGAAAATATTTTAGCCAGATAACATCAAACTAAAGTAAGCAGAATACTGAGATATTCAAGGAATAACAAAATCCTTCCAAAAATCAAAACTTCCCATTAGATATGCAGAATGAATGAGTGCCCATATTATTCCCCACCTGCATTTCTGCTTTCCAATTAATATTTTGAGTTTGTGGCTGGGCAAGCTGCCAGTGCATATAGTTCCCACTACACGACTGTGCTGCTTTTCTGTGAAAGTGACCTAAAATGACATTGAATTACACTTTAACCATAGCAGAAGATGTCAGAGTAGCCTATACCAAGCACTAGAAACAGTCATAAGAACACAGGTAAATGTTGGACCGAGTAAATTTATGATAGATTGGACAAAATTTGACCTCTACTGTAAAACAACACAGTCTCTTCATAAATATAAATTTGTACATTATTCACACGTATTAAATATTTTATGTTTTTTCTCTCTAAATAAAAATAATACATGATGACAAGTATTCTTTATTAGTCCTACCAGCTGTACTGAAATATGTTGTATATGTCAGCACAAACCTGTGATTGAGGCTGTGTTCAGCTGATATTTCACTCCTGTAAAATATTCCTATTTGATAAATACCTAAAACAAGCCATTTGAAATACAACATTACTATTCATCAAGCTAATCCTAGACTGAATAGCAAGATACCATATTGTACAGCTGATTTCTCAGTCAGCTTGAAAAATCATGAAAGATGCTGTCCATTCTCCAGTGTTTGAATATGGGAATTAAACCTTAAATTTCTCGAGGTTCTCCATCACTCTGCTTTGTCTCTCTGGTTCCATAGTACTGCCCTGTAGTTTTTGCATGAGGATACAGCTGAAGACAGGGATGTGCTTTGCCCTCTGGAGCTTGTTGCCTGTCCTTGGAGACCTTTGGATACTGGGGAGACAGGTTTAGCACTGTTGTACAAGAAGAGAGGAAAAAATAAGTGAGACAGTACATCCTTCTACATCAGCATGCACAGATTATGTCTGGGGGCAGCAGTATTTTCAATGTCAGACCTAAATGCTACACATGTACATAGTTGTAGCTCCTCAAGATGCTCCAGCTGAACACAGGGACCAAACAACTCGTGAACCCCTTTGCAAGGCAATAGGAATCCACAGAACAAACTTGCATTCCCACAGAAGTAAATGGCTTTTGATATTGAATCGTTCAAGGTTTGAACACATTACTGATAGCAGGCCATTCCCCTGCAATAATAGAGGATTATAATGCCTGTGATAATGTCAGAGGGCTGGATGTGCTGCATTAACCAAAGCAGCAGCCAACAGTAATGTACGACGCCGTTCAACTCATTTTCAAGGCTTACTCACTTCACAGCAGCCTTAGATAAACTGCAAATCCAGTTTAACAGCTGAGCTGAGCAATCAATCATTCAGAAACAAGATTCAGAGCAGTCCTGGTGAACACACAGAAGGCAATTAGATGCCACCATTTGTAAAATAATATTGGTGGGAATTCTTCTCCCTCATCTGATTTATTTCTGTCAATCTGCAGTTTAGATTCTGTGTCATGATTAACTCCTTTGTCCTGAGATGCCATATAAATGTAACACTGGCATTATTAAATGCCTCTGAAAGTAATTCTGAACCTCACAATTCCTAAGGACATTGATTAAAGAGAGTTGGCTAGCCCTGCTAATTTGCAACTGGTTATTTTTAATGGCAGACTGATAAAATGCAATGCTAAACTTGAGAATAAAACTCACTTGATGTAATATGTTATCTTGTACAGAGCACATTTGCATAAACATTTGTAGGATAAAATGAGTCCTTGGGCATTTGAGACTATTCAAGTTGGCTGGTTTGGAAGAGATGATGGACAAAAATACAGTGAACAGTACTAGCAAATTACAATGTCAAAAGTGTCAATCAAAAGTCATAATCTGTTTAACTTTTTGTTTGGTTTTATAGAGTAAGATTTTAGCTTGTGCTTGTCTTCAATACCAGCAATTAAACTCATGTGAAGGAGTTTAAAGAGTCAATAAATACGATATTCAAGAACAAAAGAAGTGAGTGGGTTTGGACAGATGCAATTCAAACAGGTATGAGAGTATGTAGTGGTTTCCAAGAACAGTCTTTCAGGAATACCAGGCTGGTATTAAACAGAAAGTTTTTATAAAACAGGTTTGACTACATAGTACATCATCCTTTTCCTCCAAAGAAAGAGACAGAAAAGTATTTGAAGCAATCAAAAGATAAAAATCTGCATTGATCGCTCTCAGGAAAGCAGGGTAACACAGGATGCCTATGTCCTTACAAACACATTGAGAGATTTCTAAAACCCTCAGAGAAGCAAGTTTAAGGCAAAGAGAAAAAGAAAAATCTTATTTCTGGGAAGAATTTTGTATACTCATTCCATTTAAATTGCTCCATTAAGAGAAAGTTTAAGTGATCATTATTTTAAAATAGTTTAGAATATTATAGTAGTAGAGATATATTTAATGCAAACACTGCAAATTAATCAAGTTTACTGACAACCAACACAACAGAATCATTTTCAGAGCTCTGACAACTGATTATCTCATTTTGAAGCCTCTATAAATCAATTGACCACAGCTAAGCAAAAGGTGAAATTCAGTTTTACAGTAATTTTGGAGTTTTTCAAACATTCACATTTGACAGAATTTTGAGTGTTTACATGGGGACAAAAGCAAATCTCTTGAACACTGCTTTGTGAGAATGGGACACAGCAGTGGTACATCTGCATTCAGACCAGACTTCAGGGTTTGAAAGGGATGTCTGAGCTGACAATATACACAATTCAAGTGGTATTTCTTTCCTGTTGCCAGACTTGACACCTGAATGCTTGATGAACTTCACCCAAGGATCTATTCCCAGTTAGCAGGGTACAGAGGATGAAGTCCTAAAGTAAGAAGCAGTTCTGTAGTTTATGAGCTTCAGCACTGACCAGAATTTTACAAGAAGAGAGGTCTAACAGTTTAAAAACTCCAGTTTTCCAACAAAAAGTATGGAAATGCCCATGTTGGATAGAGAGCACATCATTGTTTGTCAACAAGTTATTACTTGGTGACAAGAAATGGTATGAATCTCCTGAAATGAACATGTTTACACACAATATTTAGCTGTAAAATCCACATGTTATTTTACATTAGAAGTGGTCCACTTTTAAAAATAATCCTCTAAAATGTCTCAATTAAGATAGAACTGTCTCTTGTATTTTGTTTGAACCATTGTATAACTGAGTTTGTCAGTGTTGGGGGGTATCTGGGTGTTCTTATTGTTTTGGGTGTTTGCTGAGGTCTACAAAAAAAGAATTCCATGTCAAACAATTATCAAATGACATCTAGGTTAAGTCAGGGCAAGACTGGAAACAGATAAATCACAGTCTGTATTACAGTGTGCTGAACATACATTATGTTCTGTGTAATATTTTCACTGTTGAAAGACAAAATAATTTTAAACAAAAATCTAATATGTCTTAAGGCATAGGCATCTCCTGATTTAAGGACACTGTTTAAATTCTAGTTCAGAAATAGTTTTCATCTACACTCCAACTATTATTAGTGGTATTTTCTAAAGATTGATAGCAGAGTTTTCTCCAGAATCCATCAATCTCATTAAGTGCCAGTAAAATCTGGGCTACAATTCAACATCAGAGTGTTTAATGCACATCAAACAAAAGTCAACATAAGCCAATATTCAAATTCAGTACAACACTTCATTGTCTGTCCAGGTACAACTACACTCAAATACAGCTCAACAGTCACTGGAAAAAAACCCCACATCTCTGTGACCTAAATGTGATGAAACAGAGAAAATTAGTGACTCTTTCCAAAGCATAACTAAGGTATATTTTCATTTTTCTATTCCTCGCTAAATATTATGCTTTTTAGTTTTATAGAAATACATACGGACTTCAGAATTGCAATAATAAGAGAACTACTCAACTGTAGTAACACAATAAGCAAGAAAACCTACATGTGTATCTATATCAAACACTGAACACTCTAGAATCCAACCACTATGAATTACAAGAGTCTGTGCAAGGGTACATCTCATCTACTGAAATGATTTGTTCTCTTGTCCTCTGAATGCAAGCCCTCACTTTTTCTGCCTCATTAGCCATTTGGGATTAAGTCTTGAATTAGCAAATTTAAAAAAAAAAATGCACTGTTATTTTTCACTAAGTATAAATATAATTGCTAAAATTATACGGGTCATCCTTATCTGGTTATACAAAAATATACAAAATTATTCTGGTTGATATCAAAGTAGGGGAACATATGTTACTGCCTTTGCCCATATTTTTTTTTTAACAGTAGCATAAATATATCATTCATGACAAGGATTGAGATTCTGTGGCCAGGGCAGAGATTGCTGAACAGAGAGCAACTCTGTGTTCAGCAGACCAAAACCAACCCTGATGCATTATTCTGTTTCCATTCAGAACTCTTGCTCTGGCAGGTGCCATAAACCCCAAAAATGTGTATTAAGAAAATTTTAGTGACCTTAGAAACAAATAGAAAATGGATAAGTTAAAGGACAAAGACAGGGTTTAGCTGGTTTTGAATGGCCACACTAAAGATAGTTCAGCTTCTAGGACTAAATTTAAAAGTGCTGTCAGTGCCATGGATGGGGATAGAGAGGAAAGAAGAAAGTATCAATGTCAGTTTTCAATGTACTTGGAATTTGAAATAAATTTTTTCATAAGAAAATTGAAAGATAAACAACAGCATAAAGGAAAAATTTAAATCAAAATAGAAAGGAGCACTGCTCAGGCTCATTTCCAAATTGAATGGGGCAAAATTTATTAAAATCTATTTAAAAATTAATATATATGGAATGAAGAAAAAAAAAGGTAGTAAAGATGCTAGAATTTCACTAGAAAATGAGCACTGCTCATTACACTGTATGGAAAATGAGCACTGCTTCCCAGAAGGAGACCTTGGGGAAAAGGTAAAACCTTTCACAGTCCCTGTATACAATGAGAACGGAGAACAAAAGACATTCATTCATTTTTAGAAAACAAAAAAAAAACTGCCTAAGATTACATTTTTCCCTCATTGGTTCTGTTTGTCTTTTTTTATTGTTGCTTTATGACAGAGAAATCCTTTCCCCTCTAATTGAGAGGTGGTAAGATCCACTCCCTTTTACTTTGGAGAACAAAATCCACTCTTTACGTTTATAGAGCTGCCTCTGTCCAATTTCTATTCAAGACATATACTAGCTCAAAATCACCATCAGCTTTTGAGAATGATCCTTCTAATACTTGTCACCGAAAGACTCCTGACACCATCTTTGATCTTCCTTGTGGTTCTAAGTATCTTCACATACTTACATAAATCACTTCATAATATTCAAATCCTTTTTTTGCATACCATGGTTCACCACAGGCACTCTTCTCAGTACGTTTGTGAGTACATTCTTAATATATTTATTGTTCCAGATACGGGCTGTGTGAAAATTTTACCTGTACTAATGAAACCACTACAACAGAAATTTTCGTGCATTTCTGAGTCACAGTGTATGAAAGTCTGACTACAATTGACTTTTGTTTAGTTTACAGAGTAGAAAACCTCATGAAATACTCACTAATCAGCATTTCTTTAGGGGGAAAAAAAAACCTGAACACAGATTCCCTTAATACAGACAATTATATTAATAAGGCAACAGCACCAAGCAATCCATTGAAGCACTGAAGTTCACACACACACACATGAGATTTGCAGCCCTTGTCAAATAGTTTGCTTCTGGCTATCCTCAGTCTTGTAACATTTTCACATTAATTTTGGGCAGCATGAATTATCCCGCTTGGGGCACTTTAAACATGCTTGAAAATAAATAATTAATGCGTTGGACACTATTAATTAGCAAAACTCAGAAACAGCTACTGTTGCAGAGTCTGAAAAGTTTTTCTAAACTTGTCAAGTTGTTAATAATAAATAGGGTGGAAATGGCCAATTAACATACTTAAATAACAACCTTTATAAACAGTGAAACACTTTTTCTGTTCTTTTGATACTACAATTAAAAAAAATACAAATTTTGATACTTTAGTCCTGATACTTCACTAACAGAAATGTGGTTGTCCAGTTCTAAGTGGTCTCCATGTGAACTAGACCTGTGAAACCAAATAGTACCTAACCATGACAATTTCTTTCAGATATTGGAAACACATGTATTTACACTTTTTGTGTGACAACAAAGTTTGTTAACAGTAGTATATGAAGGTGAAGATATATGATCATATTTACCTATTCCTACAAGTTTGAAAATCACAGATCTACAGTAATACAGTCATACTAAAGTATGACTTCTCTAAGTCATTAATAGAAAATATAAATAATTTGTTTTCTAGTCTCAACTTTTTCTAATGAAGACTCATTTTTGTTATGGCACTGGAAATAATGAAATAAAAACATGACAATGCTTTTTAGTCAGCATGGATTTACAAAGGAGAATGACATCTGATGAATCCTAAAGCCCCCTCCTGCGCTCAGAGGATGAAGGGAGAGCAGTGATGATGTGGATCTTGACTTCAGCAGGACCTCCAATGCTGTATCTTACAAAGATCTCATGGACAAACTGACACAGCACAAACAAGAGAAGTAGACAGTGAAGCAGAGTTAAAACTGACTGAACTGCTGGGCTCAAAGCTTTATGATGAACAGCACACGTTCCAGTTGGAGGCCATACTGTTATGGTAATGGAAAATAACCCACAGTACTGTGATGTCAACAGGAAGAAGGAGAAAGAAAGATGCAAAATTAGGCAGCAGTACTATTTCTTTACTTTCCCTTCTCATAAAAATCAATAGATGGGGTAAAAGAGAAAATTATACAAAATTGATTGCTATAACATTTGAGTCTTATCAATATTCATCTCGAGGTGACCAAGGCTCTGATAGAGCTCATACACCACACTGGTATGGCATAAACCATCTACTTGACAGTCTACAAAAACTGCAGTACCCTGAGCTATAATGTTGTTGTTGCACTACTAGTTCATTTATTCATGAACTGCAGAGGAAAATAAGCACGTGAAATGTATATAAATTTTCAGTTCAAAAGTTACTGCCATCAAGGGACAGCCCTAAGTTATTCACTGCCTTTATAAAAAAGTTTGTGGTTTGTTTCTTTTTCCCCAGGAATGCTGCACTGCATCTAATGAGCACACCCCTCAGCCTCTTCTCTTTTGGAACAAAGCACTGCTTTGCTGCTTGGGGCTCACACTCAGCTGACATGTGCACCAGAAATAAAACTGGCCTAAAAGTTTTGAGACAAGTCTGTTCTATTTACTGCTTTTTTCCCCCCTTTTTTCCAAATACCAAAACTCCATCCACATCTTTAACTGTATCCTCATTGGCTGTTCTTATCCACACATGGTCATGCAATAAAACAAGCTTGCATAGCAGAGTAATCCGCTAGAGGACACAGATATAGGATAAAACCAGATATTTAGGCAATAATCAGAGAATAAATACTATCCTAGGAGGTAATGCATCACAGAGAGCATTTATGTTGCCTTTACTCCATTGACAATACTTGAAAAGTATAAAATTGTGGTTTTCAGACTGCCTTGCTATGCAAAAGAACAATGAATATATATAGTTTTCATATAAAACAGTAGTTAATGAATACATGTAATTGATAATTAAGACTTACTAGTAAAGATGTTTCTACCAATATTCCTACCTAATGAATTTAAAAACCTGACCTGTTCAATCATCAAACATTCCCAATAAACCCACACTTACAGATTAAAACTAAGGGTAAAGTACATAACTATACACTTGGGATGAAAAAGTAGTTGCATCAGTGAATGAGAAAGAAAAGGTTCAATTTGCTGTTTCTCTATAAAATTCAGAACGAATTAGTTAAATTTAAAATACATTATACACATACTTTACCATTTTTCTAATTCTTCAGTTTAGATTTCACAATGCATTCATTATTAAAATGGGTAATTGAGTCAGTTCTTCAAACTAAGAAAACCAAAGTAAGCTGCTAAGAGGTATCATTAGCATTTCCTTCTTTATCCTTACAGTAAAACCTCTTTTACTGTAGCAATCAAAGTGTTATCGTGCTGCTTTGTGCTTTCCTCTGCCCACCTCACGTGAAAACAGGCACACAAACGGGGAGGGGGCGATGATGAAAACTTCTGGTGCAGCTGACATCTGATCTGAATTCTGATTACCACCTGCTGGATCGTTTAACTAGAAACAAGACCTAAAATCTCTCTAGAGAATATATGACTGTGATTTAGCAAACTGACATCTGGATGCTCTACATAAATATAGCTGAAAGAACATTTTCCTGGCAGTTACAAGCCCGACTGATAAAGTAAGCAGTTTGAGCATTGAGGCTTCAGGTGGCTCATTACATCTCTATTGAGAACTCAAATATTTTTTCCCTAAATCTCAAGCCAGTTCCTACACAAACTCTTTACACCATACACAGTTGAGTTTTGTGACCAATTTGGGAGGGGAGATCTTTTTCTCCTTGGGAAAAACACAGCCAGAAAGCACAAATTATACTGCACAGGAGGAGGCAGAAGTGGTTCCTCTATATCCAGTCCAACTTATAGAAGTTGTATTTTGCAATGGGGATTCTACAGCTCACCTTCTATTCCATATTTTGCAATTAAAACAACGATGTCTCAAAATAGGTATCTACAAATACAGGTTCATTTCATTTATACATAGGTCTCAAAACAGAGTAGTACAGACAGCAAATTCAAAGTTTTTTAGAAGTGTGAATCACTGGAACAACCTGTTTAAAATATTTCTATATTTGTTTTCGAAGGTTACTTGTCACTGTGATCATCCAACAGCATGAACAGAATCAGGCAGAAGGCATATTGTTCAGTAGACTCTCTGCACTTGATAAATAAATCCAGAACCAACTTTTTCAAGCAAAAATTGAACATAGAAAAAAAAGATACTTTCATATCAACTTCATAAACTCTTAATAAGAAAACATAAGGGAAAAAAATGAATACTCAGGATATAGGTTAGATAATGAAAAAAATAACAACCTAAAGAATAGATTTATTCCAAACACATGTAAAATTACAAAATGATACCCTGCTAAAATATAAAAATTTTTTGCTTATGAAAAAAAAAACACACTTGGAGCCAGAATTTTTGTGATACAATTGAACTTTTTTTCCTGAACAGATTCAAAGAGCTTTAGCACTTTGCTATTTAGTTTCATTTGCTAAATATATAAGATAAATAAAATAAATGGAATCTACTCTCTTAAATATAAACCCCCCCAAACAGCTAAGTGCATCCTAGAATCAGTAACAACTGCAGAATCCACACTCCATCAAGCTGTTACCCACTTTTTATAGAATTAAGAGATACATTCAAAGCCTTAATATGATAATGCATTAATTTAATGGTGCATTGTGTCTCAGTATCACTACAGGACAACTTTTAAAATACAAAACAAAATTAAGCTGCGACATAACCCGATTCAATCTAACTTGCTAAATCCCACTTAGTCAAGTTTGCAAACTCTTTTCTGCCAACATCAGCTGGTTTTGTTGCCAGTTACTAACAGCGTTGCTACTGCTGTGAGGAAAGGTGAAGCCACACACACAACTACAGCACACAGACCTCTCACTGTCTTCTGCAAACAGCTGCTTAAATAACTGCTGGATAGAAGGAATCCTAATAGACTGGATATGAGTCAAATACCACAATCTTCTAATTTCTCAAAAGTTTCCAGAATTTCTATTTTGACAGATGTCTTACATTAATATGATTGATTCTCTTCATAGACCTATTTGGAAAAATCATTAAAGCAGAAAAAAGTGTGCTATGAGTAGGCAATAGCAATTGGGAATTTTCTACTTAGTCAGGGGAGATCATGCAGGGGTGCCCAGAATATACAAATATTGATGTTTCTAATAGTACAGAATTCACTAGATTTGAGTGGATTTTCTCAGGTCTGTTTAAACTTATAATGGTTCAATTCAGTTTAGGCAGATACTTCCTTCAATTACAAAGCTGCTTAAGAATTTTCTGTCTCTAAGCTGCAGCTCACAGCTTCTCACAGTTATGGCTGATAACAAATTGACAAATTTGAGTTAAAAAACATCAGATTTGTCTCAGAATTCAAAAAATGTCACTTTTTTTTTTTTTTTGCTTTGATAGTCCAGAATAGTTCCACTAACATCTAGATCAACAGAACCAAGCTGGTAGTAATGAAAACATCTCAGGTAACAACCTCTGAGTCAGCAGAAACCCCAAGCACACCAGGAGATGTGACACCAGAGCTGTTGAGTCTTGCAGTGAAATGGGAAGGAGAACTACTCCAGCACCATTGCTTCCTTTTTAAAACTCATTAGTTGTATCATATCAGTTCCTCAATTCATCTCAGAAGGGACATACCAGGGCCTCCAGGACCGGCACACTGGAAGGAATGTGCTACCAGGGACAGGAGGTGGCAGGGTTGCTGCTGGCAGCAGCTTTCAGCATTTGCCAAAATACAGCTTGTGGTGGACCCTGTGAGACACCTGAGAGGATTGAAGGGCTTGCTCATGTCAAAAGGGACAATCCCACTGCTCCCAGCTTCTCTTGCACCAGCCACGTGCTCATCTGACCTCATGAGAAAGTGGTTCAGTTTTTTGCCAGCAAAAAAATAATTCAGAAGGGAAAAAAAATAAAGTGACAAGTACTGGAGCTGACACAGGAGTGTCTGGACTACAGGATGAGAGAGAGGAAGCCCAGTAGGAAGCAGCAAGCTGTTAGATGAACTTAGGTGTCACAAAACTTCACGCTTCAAGACCTGGGTTAAAATTGCTATTTGAACAATTCATTATTTCAGGCACATGGGCACTTCTAGGGAAATGAAACAAAAGCACTGAACTTCATTTAAATACAGGCTGGGAACAACTGCCAAGAGGAACAAGGTCAGTATCAATTCCCTTGATCATATCCCTTAGTGCTGTAAAGTACATGCTGCTTTTATCTTTTCACAGTTGAACTGATTAATATGACCAGCTAAAATTGCTAGCCTCCATGGGATGAAGAGGAACAAATCTATGTGAACATGTGTTGAAAATTAAAAGGTGGTAAGAAATGAACAGGTCATTCCCCCAAACTCTGCAGAAACACAGCTTCTGGTAGCCAAATGCTGAATTGTGGTTCCCAGCCTCATTTCGGGGGTGCCAGGCATGAAGATAAGCTCATTGGCACTGAAGTGCCTTGTTTTCCATAATACTTTTGGTCTGATGAAAGATAAGATAGAAAAACTTCCATCTTTAGTCACAACAGCACAGCACCTTTACCACCACACTCAAAAACACCAAAATCAGGAGAGAGCTCATGGCTGGCACTGCTGTGAGATAACTCAACCACTGGCTTTTCTTCTTTCAGTTTTCACAGTGTAACCCAGAATACCTTGGTTTAATACTGATTCTTGTCAAAAATACTGCTGAGAGCTCAGAATTTTTTTATAAAATAGATTTACTGGGAAGCCGGGAACAAATCCATTTATATGAATTGTAAAATGAGGGCTTAGCGTTCAGTGACACAAAATGACAGGCACATGCTGAAATGAATTAACCCCACTGGCTTGCATGTAATACTCGGTGTCTTTAAATGTATCATTCCTCCATTTCTAAAACTATTTAAAAAGAAAAACTCCTAAACTCCTAAAATGTCATGAGAGTAAAGGAAAGGACTGAAAGTAGAATTGAGCTCCTCATTCTGGTTTTGATTTCTTAGTGATCTTAGCAAATCACTAACTCATTCTTCAATTTCTGCCTCATAAAATTGAGGAAAAAACCTTGATATATACCTGACACTTTTAATATGAAAAGCACTTTAGGGAAGCTTTTTGACACAGGATGAAAGATTGCACTTTGCCATACAGAATAGCTGTGTTACCCGACGTGCTCATTACACATTGTAAGAGTGCAACAACTTTAGGCATCTTTTCCTCTTATTATTCCTCACTATTTGCCTGTGTTCAGTAATTACAGATGGAATTCTGCAGATTACTTTGGTGGCTTAGGAGACTAGTTCCTCAGAAATCCAGACAAACCTGTTTCTCAATTGTTCAGAAATGTTTTAAAGAGTTTTGCAGGTGTTCAGGTAGAGGTTTTTGTAGTGCAGCCTCTTCAGTCCACAGAGTTTCAAAGCCTTATTTAAAATCTCTAGCATTTCTTACTGCCATAAATGGAAAATAACCCAAATGAATTGTGTTTCCTCACTGGTGTAACTAAACACTGCACATATATCTACACAAGCAGCATTCACAGCACAAACAAAATTATTTGTGATTACTACGCTTCTGTTTTTGGGTCACAACTCAGAGCCAGTTTTGCTGCCTCTCTCCATTTGTCTCTGCTGTATGGGCTGCACAGAGGCACAAAGATAAGATGACCACATTGTGAGCATTACATGATCATTTTTGCAGCACACATTAGCCAGCTCCCCTGGCTGTGCTTACAGCTACTGAAATTTCTCTAGCAAATCAGAATGATTTTTGGCACACTTCAGACTCACTCTCCTTCAGCAGAAATTGGCCTGCCTATTTTAGAAACAATCAGAAAGCACCAACCACACATTTATTTGACTACCTGACCTGCCCTTCAAAACAGTCATTACCATGCAGAATAATGACATTCTACAGAGAGGAAAGTGCCGTTCTCAAAGGCAGTGAGTGCTTTTGGGAATCATTTCAGTAAGCCAAACAATGCTGTTCAGCCAATGAACTGACATCACTCCTAAAAATACTTCTTTGTATGTCAGTGAAAATTACGCCCAGACACACCAAACAAGGAGGCTGTATGTTACTTGGGGGTGGCAGCCAGCCGAGACTGCTATCTCACCACCCGTCTACTTCTTCCACACTGCCAAGTCAAAGGACCTTTATTAAAAACAGGACTTGAATTATGCAATTTGCCAGACTCTGCCCCTGTCCTACTCCCGACTCTTACATAGTGGCATACTCATATCTAGAGGAGGGGAAAAAAAATCCTGCTTCTCTTTCACAGGAGGTTCACCAAAAGAGAAGAATCGCTGTTGAAAATCCGCAGAAAATTCACGGTTCCATGTGTTTCTATGCCTTCAACTTCTCACACCAGTACAAGTTCTAATTTTCTTCAGAATGAATGTTACTATAGAGAATACCTTAGCCAAGTACAAAGGAATCCAAAGGGATGTCTCCTAACGAAGGTGGGTCTCCTCACAAACACCGTATCATGGAGAACTGTGGGGAAATCGTTGCAGCAGAGTATGGTAAAAATGTGGGCTAAAGAGTGAGCTGGCCAAGGGCTCTAGGATCCCTCACACCTGAGATCTCCACCTGAGGCTGCCTTGGGCCTGTGAACACATCCAAAGTTTAGTTTTGACCAAATGCTGTGAATGTCGTCTGTGTTTAACAAGACATTACAGAACCCAGAACTATTCCAGGATGCATTCATTTCCCAAAACTTACAACAAAACAAAGACTTGGGAGGAATTTGGAGCACTACTGTCTGTCTTCTTAACCAAAACTAAGCAAAATAGCTTCAAAAAAAAATAGCTTCAGTCACCTATTGAACTGCAGGATTGCTATAGAAACCTTTTGCATGAATTTGTTTGCTCATTTTCATTTTGGGGAAACTTGACCCCAGTCATTAGATGAAACCTTGTGCCTGTCTTTTGGCTTAAATATTTCTGGGACTTTCAGAATGTCTACCCAACACTTTTGTCATTTATAAATGCTCCATAAGTCACAACTTATCTTAATATACCTTTCTGAACATTTTTACATAGAACATTGCAAAATTTTTACCTTAGAATTCTGCCTTTACATTTCCTTTTAGATTTCTACCACATAGAAAAGATTTTCCTTACTGCAAATTATTCCACTTCAGGCAGTAGGGAAGGTGTACACATGGCACAAGTATGTGTGCACTCTGAGTAGCAAGGGAAATTCAACTTTAAATGGAATATAGCCAGAAAAGGAAAGCCTGATAGAATAAAATCATGTCTAACTCATGCATAGTAGAGCTGTTGTGTTTTTAAATACAACAGTATTAGCAAAGACCACAACAAAAATTACAGCCTCCAAAAGTGATGTTGTGTTGTGTATCTTCTCCATGCATTCAAAAAATACTTCATGATTGTCAAAACAAACTGAAAACCAAACAGAGAAAGCTTTCTGAAGATTGCAGAAATGTACAGTAAAGCTTTATATATATATATATACTCACAAACTTTTTAAAATATTTTTGACTGTTCTACAGAATACACAGTAGTGAGTAAAGACCAGGGTTAGTTATATTATGGTAAGAGTTCATCTTGTCTCAAAAGTTATATTGGTTAATAGTTTAGCCTTAAGGTTTTGTAGGAAAAAAAAATTGTTTAATTTAGGAAGTAAGAGTAACTCCCTGCTATAAACAACATGCACTCTGGGGCCAAGATAATTTTACTGTGCACTTGTTATTTAAATGAGCGCAGTGTCTCCATATGGCCATATGGATACGAGATATATGTTATATACTCAAGGGGCATTGAAGGGTTTAAAGTACATATGTTAACAAATAATGCTGAAATGGCACCCATGCATTGCTGTCATCACTATAGCAAATAGTAACATATTCTATTTTTTTTATTTCTTATTTTCCTTACAAGTATTTTTAAGAGCTAAAAAGCACCTGGGTATTTCACAAACACTTTACTGCATAATCAGGTTATTTCAAGAATTACACTACTGGAAGCATCCTATGGCTTGTAGTCTCTTCTGGAAAGGTAAACCAATAATTTTGTCTCTGCTCTTCAAATCAAAGCCAAACCCAAATTCCATATATATAGCTATAAATATTGGTTAAATCTAGAATTCCCAGACAGGCTTCTTAGTATTAACACTTGTCATTTATTATGATACTATGTTAATTCATGCCAGATGGAGACTATTCAAATGTTCATGACTTGTACTTGTCACGAACATATGTTCCTGGAATAATGGAGTGGTATCTTAGCAAACAACATCCCATATTTAAAGACCTATGATGAGGCTCATAAAAGAAAAAAAAAAAAACATAAACAGAGGAGGGCACAGCTGGAAAATAAAAAAAAAAATCAGGTTCTTCAGTACCTAGAGGGTTATAGAGGGTAATTCATTCTCTGCACTCTCCCAGCTGTATGCTGGGCAGAGAGCTTTCATCTATTCCAACCACCTGAAGAGGAACACTTTGTATTTTCTGACTGCCCCACATCAGAGCAACTCTTGTACATTCAAGACAAGTGTTTCCAGCATAGGGGAAAGCAAGATAAAAATTAGATCTTCAAAATCTTGAATTTCATTTCAAGGCCTACCTTGCAGAAATGTGCAGGGTGAACGTGTCAAGGACATGCTTGGGAAGTGACAATTAGAGCACCTGAATGCAGGCAGAATTTGAGTCTTGTTAATCTAAACTCAAGAAAGGCATGATCAGGGATAATAAAGGCTTACTCTCACAGTGTTGTCATTGATTAAGCTATAAGAAATAGGTGCAGTAGAGGAAAGTATGTGCTATTTATTTCTTAGAGTATTCTGCTTATTAGAAAAATAGATGTCCATAATGTCCTTGAATTATGAGCACAGTTCCTCTTCTCTATCCATGTGCCTTATTCATACTGCTGAAGTTAAGTTCTAACTGAATGCTTCCTTTCCAATACTATGAAATTATTGCTTTTGGGTTTTGCCCTAAATTGCAGAGGATCTCCAATGAACTTTGTTGCAGATGGGTTGGTTTCTGATTGTGAAAATATGCACTGACTAGTTAAATGCTCTTTTTTCTGCTTTGAAATAGACAGTGACAGAAATATTATTGCTAATGCAACGAAAGATAACAGAATATCTTCCTCAAATTTTGTATAGGAGAGATACAAACTCCAAATCTAACTTCTGTCCTGTTATAACTAGAACACACAGAATTTCCAGACTCTTTGTGCATATGTTTAAATGGAAAAAAAGAGAACAAGGAACAGATTAACTTTGGGGGAAAAAAGGCTGCAGAGTTGAAAATGACACATGATGGACTGAGAGGTTCAGGACAAGTACAACTGGGAAGAATCCATGAAGAAAAGGATCACGCACTTGAAATGGATAGAAAAGGAGTGGTATAAGTAGTTATGAAAATATGTTTAGACAAATGAGCAACAAAGGAAACTTACAGTAAGAGAAACATTTCTTCCACAACATAGAGGTCGCCTAAAAAGGAAAGGAATTGTAATGGGAAAAGAAAAAAAAACACTTTTGTTTCAAAACAAAACCAGTAAGTGATTTGGACAGATTGCATTGCATGTCACACCAAGAGTTTTAAGCCTTAAATTTCAGATATACAGGGATGTTAAAAATCGCAGGAACAAATTTTATCCTTACAGTAATTTAATTACAATATTTCCAATCTACAATAAACAAGAGAAAGGAAATGTCTGTTTAAAATAAAAAAAAACATGTCTATACAACAAACTTGCAAAAGCACTACCAGAGACAGATTGCAGGAGGGGAAATTCCCATTTTGGTAGGTAATTCTGCCAGAGCACAGCTGGTTCTCACTCACTGAATGGTGTAGTATCCCATTCCCATCATGCTGCCTCAGGCTCTGCAGGAGAGGCAACCTGGTCAGGAATGCATAGAAAGCTGATCTGTGAGCAGTGAGCTGTATTTGGGGTATGTGCACTCATACTGATACAATTCTGCAAGAAAAACTTGATTTGATTTTATTTTTTTCCAGCTGGGGAAGCGGAGAACAGGGAAAACCAAAGACAAGAGAAGAAGATGTGAGCTGCTGATGCCTGTGTGTATATGGCAGGATTTTGGGGTCACACCTGGTATCCACAGCAGAAGCACACACACAATGACTATCCTACAGTCAACTTCACATGGATGGGGTTCCTGTGATAAGCTCACCCTGCGTTTTTCTCACAAACCCCACAAGATTTTACCGTGCTAGTCAACTCAAAATAGAGATGCACACACTCTGCAGTCTGTATATACACAACAAATTATTATTCAATCCAAGTAGATTATTAAACTACCAGATTGGTGTTCTGCAGAGTATTAGAAAGTGAATGTAACCAGTTTCTTTAATAGTTATTTTCACTTAATGTGCCTGCCTTATCTTCCAAACTGACTGTCAGAGACCACAGTTAAAGGAGACACTGGTTGCAGCTGCATGTTTACATTTCAGAGGCTCCCCAAATACATTTGACTGACTGAATCAACTCATAGCCCAGTAATACGTACCATCTTTTAGGCAGATCAGGGTCAGCATACCAGCCATTTTAGAAGGGCAGATGAGAGAAAGGAAGAGACAGGAAAAAAGGACTTAGATTTTGAATTATCATGACAGAATGAGCTTCTGCAGGGCTCGATATTTATCGAGTTCTGCCAGTAGTAATGGCAGCATGTTTCCCCCTCTCTGCTGACTCAATGTGCATAGAAAATGAAAACCTGTTGGATGAGATAATAAAATGTGCATGTGTTCTGCCTGATAGCAGTAGTCCTGGTGATAATCCTATGAATTCCCAAAATATGTTCCAGCATGATTCAGAAAACAAGTATTACATCCTGCACAGAAGAAGAAGGGGAAAACAAGGGGTGGTAGTGGGAATGACCAAAACCTCCAGTGTAACAAACAGATTAAAAAAACCTCTACACAACCATTTCTTTCAGAAAAACAAAACAAAACAAAAAAAAGCTACAAGCAAGCAGACATCCAAGAACCAAGTATTCAACCCTCAGTCAAATATAATCTAAAAATCTCCATCACTCAATGAAACACATGAGCTTTAATTTGTCATATATGTTCTGTTTATAAGCCCTGAGAAATTGTCCCCAAACCATATAACTTTCTGTGGCTGAGGCAGATCATATATGCTCTTAATTGTAAAGGATAATACTGCTACAAATCCTAAACATTTTTGGTTTCCCCTTGTTACAAGAGCTGCTGTATGAAAAAGAATCGAAAGATGCAATAACCTTTTCTTATTTGTATTTATCCATTACTTCAGAAAATGACAGCTTCCTATTTTCAGCCTCTTCAGAGTAGGAAAATGAAGAAAAAGTTGAAAATCTTTTGCATGTTCTTTAGAAGTGGTGAGCTAAGGTTGTTCACACCTACAGCGTGTACATGTGTTCATATATAAGCCAGATACATATATGGGAATATATATACATGTAAACATAAACACAAGCAGCTTTTCCCATAGATAGTGCTACTTATTTTGTTATGAAACAAGAATTTTTGAAAAAGCTACTGCTAGCAACCAAGCAGAAAGAGGAATGCATTCTTCTTGTTCTTTTTTTTAAAATGATTTGTGCAATCGCTTTTTACCACAGACCATTTAACTTGCTCTCTCCTTCAGTGACAGAAGACAAATCAAAAACTGTCAGGCATTTTAAACTGTGATCTGCACTACACTTGAAGTTTGAACTGCAGCTCAAAATCATTGGACTCAGAACTACAATTGCTGCTATTCCTAGACATGTCACAAAATTCAGCTCTGCTAGAGGTATTTGGATTCTGCCTAATTCAAAAATAGGACAAAGTGTTGTTCAAGGCAAAGAAGGCCTACAAAGCCATAATGCCTATGAAGAATCCAAATAGTAATACATTCTCCTCATCACCCCAGCACAGCTCAGTTGCTGTGCTCATTCATACTAAGCCTCTTTCCCATCAAATGGGAAATAAAAGTTGAAAATACAGCTGTCCATAAAAAGTTTCGTCACTAAATTGATGTATTTTTCTACTGTCCACCTGAAGATGATATGACTCTATTTGAACATGTGCATGTAGACATCTGAAGTCATTATTTGTTTATTTACACTGAATAAAAGTTCTCAAAAAAAGTAGTTAATGAAAAGATAAATTAATAAGGGTCATAATGAAAAACAACAACAACAACAAAAACAAAACAAAGAAACAAAAAAACCCAACCAACCAAACAAAAAAAACATATAATGAGTCAGACTTCTGTCTTGAAACATCCTGGATACCAATTTAGACATAAGAGATGAGGAAAGAAAAGATTCCATGTTTCTGCAATAAGTTTTCTAACTAGTGCATGAGAAGTAGGAACTCTCAGTGGCAAGAGATCCTGCCTGCACCACTGAGTCTGCTTCAGTAGCAGCCTGTAAGAGATGTTCAGAAGCAACTAACATATGCAAGGAAAAAATTAGCAAATCAATGCTTCTTGAAGGACTTATTTCTATTGACCCTTCAAAAAGATTCTGTGTGACTTTTCCTGTCACTGCTGAGCATGGAGATTGTACCAAAGGAAAAATATTCCAAAGGACAAACCCATCAGAAGTGGAAATTCTTTATAGATTGCAATAAAGCAAACCCTATACTCCCAGTCTACAGTACATCTTCCATCTTCTATTCAGTGAATAAATCAGTGTTACTAAGCACAATGAAAAGGTGAAAAAGGACACTCTGCACTTTATTTGAAATATACCACCCATACTCCATTTTGTATTCCTTCTGTTATTCAGTGAGCAATGTTTTACTGCACCACTTGCCTAGATTAAGAATGTTTCAATCTACATACTTATCATTTAAAACCACAATTCCCCCGAAGGGAACACAATGGGAGAACATGATGTTAATTAGCCTTATGGCATTATATCCCAATTCTGAGCTCAGTACACCACTGTTGTTGCATTCCCAATGCCTATTCCTTCAATCTCTTATGAAAAGGATCTGCACTTAGTCAACTCAGAGCATATTACTTTCCCATAAGGGAAGAAGACTCATGTAAAATGTACTGGTCTGAAGTGAACACCACTAAAACATTAATGCACTGTTCTTTAAATAGGCTTTCCTTTTATGTTCACTTTATCCCAGTGTCATGTGAAACCACCTGACATGTTTTGTTTGGCTGATGTTTCAAAGACTGCAAATTTTACTCAGTCCAACTTCCAGGCCCCTGCAGCCCATTCATCCAATTAAAGGACTGCAGAATGAAAACAGAAAAGGTGCTTCTTTGTGGAGCTTCAGAAATATTGTCCCTCAGGAAGGCTGACTGCAAAAAGCGAACAAATCCATTGTGCAAACTGGTGCATTGCAACAGAATAAAATTGCTCCTCAAAGTCTCTTTATCCAGCGTGGATTACTGACTCCTGATAGCTGTAGGTTAGTTGAAGGTAGAGTCTATTGGAGGCAGGAAAGCTCTTATTACCTTTTATTATAACACATCCTCCCCTCATAATCTATAAAAAAGCCTCTAGGAACCCATTCATTTCTACACCTCTTTGCCTCCTTTCAGTTTCAATAATACTGAGTACTCTTTGCAGTCCACTGTAGTTTTCATATGTGTTCACAGGCTAAATATTCCTAAAATGCCCTTGGGAAAGACAGACTGCCATTTATTATTTCAGGTTTTGGGGAACTGCTGTTCTTGCATCTACCTGGGAACATTGTTTCAGACAGTTCTGCTAAAACCTACAATCTTACCTCTTGACCACAGTAAGTGAAATTAGTTTTCATGCAAAGTGCTATGTGATGCCTTTTTACATGTATTAGTAATGTAAGTAAATAGCAAAGACATTTAAAATGAGGCTGACAAACAAATGCTAACACCAAGTTTTTATGATTACTAAACTAAGATTTGAGGAAGGTCACAGCAATAACTGCATAAGACTAATTATGCAGTGCTTCATGCTGATTGAAAACTCAGGAATACTACTTGATTGCCCACATTCCAGGTACTCAGACACATGCTCTTCAAAGAGCCAAGAATGAGCTAGCTGCACAAACTCCTTCTCCTTTGCATTAAGAAAGAGCAGAAAAACACAAAAAATTGAGCTACCACTCATATATCCCTTTAATAGATTCACACAGTTGTGGTAACCCTGAGATTGGTTCATTCCCTTTGCTTTTCTAGGATCGGACGATGCTCCCTTTCACCATGCCTGCAAAAGAAAACAGGAACCACTCCAAAAATGAATTCACATTTAAATTGGTCTGAATGAATCCCAAATTTCAAATGAATTTGATATAAACTTGAAGAATTTTGCAGGTGAATCTGCTGCAAAAATTGTTTTCTGCCACCCACTATGGGATACCTGCATCTCTTGGATGATACTGGGGCAGTTTGGATGTTGCCTTTCCACTGTGGTTAGCAAGTGTTTTTAAGAAATGTATTCACATTGCTTTTCCTCTTTTTCCCCTCTATTCTCATATGGGATTGATGTATCACCATACTTCAGTGATGTAACTTGAAATATGGAGTAGTGATTTGCCAAAATAAATCATATCCTGATATGAAAAGAACCACTCACTTCCTGCAGGCTTTAAATTTGCCAATTATCAACAAAAGTGCTGCTGGACTTCTCATTTATATGTTACAAACAAGATTTTTGGCAGAATGTATTGCAAAACTAACATGAGAGGAAGGAAACCCCAGTGGTCCTGTCTGTATTCCTCACAAATTTGTTCATGGAGCTGTCACATACTGGCAAGGAATGCCTCTTTTTTTTCCAGTATATTAGTACAAGTTTTAACCTTGTATTCAAGAACCTCTTGTAGCTTCTCAAAGGCCAATTCTTCGTTTTTTCTTTAATATGTAGAAGGAAAATGTAGCATTGAGAATATATTTTCTCATGTTTTTTTTTTCATATACTGTATCATGACCATTTCAATATCAGATAATGGGTTTTAATTAATTTTCAAATATTCCAATTGGCAATTACTAACTCAAAAGCATTTATTAAGGGAAAGATTAAGCTAAGAACTAGCTTAATTGAATTCTTACTATTACAAATTTTCTTGCTATTGAAATGGTCATTATTTTCTATTAACAGAGGGAAGATAACTTTCTTACAACTGTATCATAATTACTGATTTTATATACATGTCTAGGTTGATATATTCTACAATTTAATTTAAATATACACTAAAACATTTGGATTCTTTTTCTGAAATTTGTCATGATACCTTAAAAAAAATTACTGAAAAAAATTATGAAGTGAATCTTACATCCTTATTTTTTGTATGCTGGTACAATATGAATAATTAATCACTCAAAATTATTTACTAAATTCTGAATTCTAAATAGCTTTATAATAAATATGAAGGAATACATATACGTACATATAAATATTTGATTTATAGAATTATCCTTCTCTGTTCATTTGATGAAGTCCATGTTTTTCCATGCATCACTAACAACCAATATAAACTTAGAATAGTTTAACAAATAGCCTAACAAAGGCAGTTTGAATAGAATTAAGTTTCAGTTCTCATAAATAAATATCAACTGATTAAAATTATACTTCAAGTAACTTAAAATACATGTGGTCAAGTGAGAAACGATTTTTTGTCATCAATGACTATTGTTAAACATGTTCTTTCCATCCAGGTATACATGAGAGAAGCTAATAAATCTTCACCTTCAAATGAGATAAAGTAGATGAGAATAAGCAGCTTGCCAATTAAATGCTTATTTACTTGTTTATGACAAGTTAAAACAGGATTCTTCCTTAAATGAGGCAAATTATGACTAAATTACATCCATTAATATCTTAGATGACAGGAAAGTCAAATAAACATACTGAATCATAAAAAAAAAAAATAACTTAAACAAAGAACTCATCAATATAATACCAGCTGTCAAAGGATTTGGACAAATCAAACAGCTGTCCAAGCTAACAGGAATCACATTTACATTGCAAGTTCCCTCCTCCTCGTTTTCCTTTCTCAACTTCTCAAAGCTCCCTGTGCATCTTGGTCAGGTTTCTTGTTCACCAGCCTCTGCAACAGTCATCTCTCTTTTTCGAGGTTATCTGTTAGATGAACTTAAAAGCAAATGTAATAGCTATGGAACTGTTGAATTGCAAGCCTAAGCATTCTCAAAGGTTCATTAAGAGATGAAACTCGGTAATTCACAGGATCACAGAATATTCTGAGTTGGAAGGGACCCACAAGGGTCATCGAGTCCAGCTCTTGGTCCCACACATGTATGCTTGGGAGTTCTTGAAGCATTAGGTCCCTAAGTTAAAAGATATACTTAAATGCCTTTCTCTTTTTTTTTAAGCTTACATTTGTGCTGCATTTAGGGTGATGTAGACATCCTTTTCTTGGGGATAGGATGAAAAACGTTCTCCAGAATCAGCTGCTAAGTGTATAAGAACTAAATCTTCCTCTGAACTCCTAGAAAAATGATTTGTCTGCCTCGCAGTAAAATTAATGACCTGAACAATTTAATCTGTTAATATATGGAATCCTGGAAGTCAGAGCTTTTATTGTCTTCAACTAGACCTGTAGGACGAGAACACTTTCTAAAGAAAGCATGGCTATAAATATAAACTTTGGATGTCAGCTACCAACTGGCATTATCAAATAATGACCTTTTTCAGCTAGGAAGGCCTTCTGACCTCTCAGACTTGGGGGCTGTGTGCCGAGTAGATGGGGTCTTCAGAGCTGACAGTGAAGCAGAAACAAGATGAAGCACTTAATCATATTCAAAATAGCGTGATCACCTCCAGCACCTCACAGCAAGCGCTGCTGCAGCAGGAACTCAGTAAAACCAAAGGGGGTATCGCTACTCTTTTTGCCTCACAGTTTGAGACCACTCTGGAAATCTAAATTTTTGACAGCCCCCTCGTTCATGTTCAGCACAAGTTGGGAATGAGACACCTCGACCATCAGCTGGGGAAACTTCTATGCATCAAGTGGAAAAAAATTGCTGTGAAATCACTGCAATCCCAGAAGCTGTATGGGTGCAGCCACTGGCCTGGTTCATTCCTCTCAAACCTATCCAGTCAGTCTGACAATCTTGTTCCTGTTCTCAGTTCTCACTCCTGCCTGTTGTGGCCTTAATGCAGCACCATAATAGGGATTCATGCAGTAAAGGTAATCTGTCTTCAACTCCCATGTTGCCCAGGGTTCACTGTGGATGGGAGAAAAAAATATGTGTGAGATGAATTGAAAAATTAGAGTTTTACCCCATCCACATGAGGCTCAGCCCCAGGCAAACTGCTCAGATGGAGGCAGACAGAAGCACACAGGATCAAGCATTACAGCACACACAAGCCCATGTGCAGTCTTAGTGAATAAGGCAGAATACTCACATCCAAGGAAAGTTGTTGTCTCTATCATCAGCTACTTGTTTATTGTGACACGAATTTTCTTGACATTTAATAACTAAAAAACTTAAACCCAATGCTATCCAGAGAGGATATGCACATCTGTATTTTTTCAGTATGTTCTCTCTTCTCCAAGTATTACTTCTAGCTAATAGATGTGACAACATCCCAGTTCCTGTCAGTCTGGAGCGCTGGTTTCAGAAGAAACAACAATTTGGGCTACTTAAGTACATTCTTAGTTAGCAAGGAACCAGGTTGTTCTGGGTACTGGACTTTATGCATTACTTTTAAATCAGTATAGCCAGACTAAATTAGTTTAGGAGTAGAAGAGAAAATTAATACTGTACAAGTGTGTCATTCTAAATTATTATAAGAATTATAGTTGTTCCACCGTAATTTCTTGGTAACTTGTTACGAGAAGCACATGGGACATGTACTTACTCCTTTTTCTTTGACATTATTTATGTCCTCTATCTCTGAAGCCCTCTGAACTCCCTGCAAGCAGCTGAGTTGGGAATATATCAAAGAAAATGGATCATGTGTAAAAAGTGCTAAAACTGTTAGAAAAACAAGCTTAAATACAACAGATTACTTTATATCAGTATGATGTTTATAGATAAAAAGTGATGTAAAATGTATTTTTCTTACCTTAAATTTATAATCTGATAGAAGAGAAAAATCAACTTCTATGTTGTTAGATGAGAGGGAACTTCTAGATCTGTTAAATATGGATTTTATGTTTTTCTTTCCTTTGTGAAAACAGGTCTTAGAAGTTTGGCCTGTAATATTATAGTGGTTCAATGTCAGTGATTAAAAACCCTGTGTGTTCTTATCAGCTATCTTTCTTCTCTCAGTTTAATCCTGATGAGGGTTTCTGTTGAATTTCCAGGGCTCAGCAGAGTTGACTTGTTCTATTTCTCAGTCTACTGAGAAGGAGATTCTGCTACCTACAAGCCCTTTTTCTCTATCAGAATGTGCAGCGAGACCTCTCCTGGCATCTTACGCTCTTTTTCTATTCTGAAAGGGCTTGTCAGGCTACAAGATGACGTGCACAAGCCATTACATTTCCTTTTTCTGTGCCTCCAGCCTGGAAGAAGGTTTATGCAGCAACAACGGTCTCTTTTTCTTTGCATTGTTTTTTTCCCTATTTATTTGTGTTGTGTTTCTGCCACAGTGACTTAATTTGTGCAACTGACAGTATTGTCTCACCCACCTTCCTGCTGCCAGCAGGAAAGGAATTAATGCTTGGCACCAATGCTGCTGGTGAGTTTGTAAAGCTAAACCTCTTTGAGTTTATTTAACTCAATTTTATTCTTTCTGTTCTGTCCTGTAGGATTGGTATTAATTCCCCACAGGCAAATGAAATGCAGTGTTCCAAAACTACTTATTTGCTACGTGATTTATGTGCTACATAAATGTTTTTCATTCTTCTCAACCTCTCAGCAAGCTACTCACCATAGTTGTTTTTTTTTTGAGAAACAAGCAAGTGTTATGTACTACATTGCATCAAAATCTCTTTTAAAACTGCATAAAAGAGGAAAGGGCACGTGGAGGGAGGGGAGAAAGGAGGATTTCACACACTTCAAATTCCTCAGACCACTCTGAGAGCTTGCCTGGGAACTGAAGGGATGGAAGTCTCCATCTCAGTGGGCAATTCACTTGGGCTGTCTGCTGCCATTTCCTAAGTGACTACTCTCCCCATCAATTCCTTGGTTATTCTGAGTAGATGTGTCTTGATTCTCAACCACTGGTTTTTGAATAAATAATTACAAATTCAGTGGGGGACACAGAGAGAAAAGATGTTAACTGTCTTGCTGGTAAAGACTCTCAAGATGGGTCTTGAGAGACTCAGATTAAAAGCTCTAAATCAACAAATATTTAATTACTTTATATGTAGCAGAACAAGGATTACAAGTATGAAAAGGAACAACTCCAGAGTAGCAATTCAGCATGATGCTGCTGAGATGTGAGAGACTTCTAATCTAAATCATACTGGAGAGTTTGGGGTTGAACTAATCAAAGCTTCCTGAGTAAAACTGCAAAATAATCCAAAGAGCTTTATCCTTTTCCCTCTAGTGTAGGATAGGATAAGATGCTTGCTTGAACCAGACAGTACACATGAAGTGAGCTAATAACAAATACAAACAAATAGGTGACTTTGATATCCTTCCTTCTCTAATTAATCCCTTTACTGAATTCCCCATCTCCACTGACTGGGATACTGACAACTTTAAGAGAGATGTGCTTTATAAACCATTTCCTCCCCATATGTCCCCATCTTACTGGTTTTTTGTTGTCCATGAAGTTCACATTTTGGCAGAGCAGTGCCAACTCACCCATGATGAGCCCTCAGAAACACCAGGAGCCCTTGGAAATGCCGCAGACGGCGCCGTGACGAGGGAGGGGAAGTGGTGGTGTTCCATTTTCAGCCAAACCAGAGAAGCCAAGGCGACCATCCACGGTCCTTCTGCTGATCTCCCAGCCAAGGAGCTCTGTCCTAGCAAGGGCACTGATATGACTGACCCAAAGTTAATTTGACAACAGAAGAGGACAGGTATGCAAGACTTGTTTCAAGCTAAAGTCTTTTGTGTCTTTAGCTGACAGGCTGAGGAGAACTGCACCACAGGCAGCAGAAATGGGTCAAGCACTGGTGATGGGACATCCCACTGTGAAGAAAAGCAGTGAAGGGGAGAATCTTTAACATCACATAAAAAAAACCAGAAGTGCCTTTTCTTTAAATCAGAAATGTGATTAGAGATTCAACAGTTGCTTCTAAGGTGACACAGTGAAAAGGCTTGCTAAGGATTACACAAGACACACACACACAAAAAGGTTAAAGAAAAAAAAAATGTTTTTCCAGAACATCTAGATAATGTTGAATAAACATAGAAGAACAGTAAACATAAAATCCACTAATTTATAACGAAATGAAAAGAGGCAATTCTTCAGTAAATATATTATATACAACTCTGGAAACAATTAGAAATCAAGATAAAGTGGGAAAAAAAAAAGGTACACATAGTGGGCATTAAAAATATCCCCTAGAAACTCCATGTGCACACAAAATATAATTCCTTGTGAAGAACAGATTGATTCCCTTCTAACACAAAAAGCTTCTTTTATTAATAGACAGAGGAAACTACTGGAATACTCTGAAGAGCTCAGAGCACCTAATTATGAGTTTTTTAAGCTGACAGTCCAGCAGAGGGTAACCAAAGATTCAAGGCTTTTAATTATTCAAAAAAATTAAAGATGGTAAGCCTGTCATCTCTGACAAAGAGAAGCTGAGGGGAGAGCAGGAAGACAAACTATTCCAAAGGGAATAGAAAGGCAAATTGTTAAAACTGCACTGCAGCTAGCACTGAAAAGAGATAGAGACAACTAAAGAACACTGAAAAAATAAGACATAAACCTGAAATAGTCAAGATGACACAGGAATATAAACAAAATGCGTATTTTGTGGAGCTAGCATGGTAGCCCTGGACAGGAGGTGCCAGTGCACAGTCAGTGCTTTAAATCCCAACATCTCAGCAATGGCCCCAATCCCACTGCTGGGCTTTATGGACCCACCACTGCACTGCCTGTCCCTGCAGCAAACACCTCCTGCCACTGCCAGGGCTGTCAGCTCTGTTCCCCACAGTTATCCCAAAAACAGCCTACACCACCAGTTACTGTTGGGATGTTATTACCAGCAGAACTGCTGTTTTACAGGACTTTTAACTTGGTAGTTTCATAATTCCTTTTGTCCAGCAGAGAAATGTTTGCAAATGGAGGAGATGGTCCGAAACACTCCTTGGCCAAAGGCAGAGAGAATGAAAACACACACAACAAAAGGAATTGCATCCTTTTACATTTTTCACACAGTGTAAAAGGAACTCCTTCCTAAGAAAATTGTAAAATTAACAATCGTGGAATAAGAAAAAAAGTTTTGGAGAAGCTAATGGAAAAAAAGTAGCACCTTAACTAAAGAGTAGTATCTTAACTAAAGAGCAGCCACCTCCTCTTCAAACTCTTTCACTATGATATTAGACAAATAAAATTTTAAAGTGAACTCCCTGTAGAAAAGTTTTGACAAATTTGAATAAAAAGGAAACAAATTTTGAATTACAAATAATTATTGATTTAGCTATTGAGATTTTAACTACAATGTGTTTTTCTCACTGCTTCTAAACTGAAGATAACTTTGTTCAAAAGCACTGTGTTATCACAAAGATGAGTGCTCCAAATTCACCTGAGCGTTTCAGAACACACTTGTCTCTGATGTGCCTGTATTCCTCCAATGTGTATTTCTCCTGACTTCAATTTTAAAAGAGAAAAAAAAAGCTTAATTTTCTTAATTGCATATGTTAAAAGAACTTCCACAGTAGCATCAGCAGAAAAGAAAGGAAAAGCTGAAAAAACCTGCATATTTAAAACCACTGGACTCATTCATGACTGGTACTGATACTTACAGAGGTTTTTATTTAGTGGACTGATTTCTTCCTGGACCAGATTTCACCCCTTCTTTGCAGGACAGCACAGAAGGCACAAGGAGGTCAAGGTCTTACAGTGACTCTTCTCCTGTGTTTTCAGTGTCTATGCACATGCCTTTGTAAGAAGGGCTGACTGACGGATTTTTTTCCAGAATACTGGGTTTTTTTCATTTAGTTGAACCTACAGAAAATCCCTTTTGATGGTGCTTTTCCCCTTTCAAGATCATGCAGAAGAAGTCAAGCAAACTTTCCACTCCTTAAACCACCCAGCAGTTTACAAAACGGGATCTAGCTTTTAATAATTAAAAAATCTTGCTGAGCTATTTATATTCTTTTACTGACCTATGACACAAGTAAGAATGCCTTCCCAATAATTATTTAAAAAATAATTCCTTAGGGCTTGATTTCCAATTCAATCCAACAGTAAATCTAGTAAGAAATTTATATGACTTAATTTAAAGCATCTAATTGAATGATTTAACTTTGTGTAAATGTAATGAGCCATTTCATAAAATCAATAACATTGTAAAGTATAAACTAAATTATTATAAATGGAGGCAATAAAAGAAGAGCTCCTCTGTATTAGTAAGGGTGACACTTGATTAATGAGTTATTATTGTAGGTTGCCACAGAGCAGGCAGAAGAGACCGGGGTGAACTTTCCAAAGGTACAAAGGTTGGCTGCCCAGTATGCACTCAGGATGTATGTTAGGAGCCCAGCTTTCACATACATGTGTGGAAGTATTCCCAGGAACATAAGCTGCTAGAGTGTGACCCAAGTTCCCTGTGGATGTCAGTCCGGGTAGGGTAGAGAACACACCCTTGTCCCTGAAAGTGCCTCCCCTCCACTCCTGACCCCAGGGATTGATTCACTGCTTTACTCTTTGAAATGATCTTGTTTCAAACTCTGCTTGGCCAGGAGGGACAGAGATCACTCAGTGGGAGTTCACTCTGCCTCTGCCTCAGCCTGATGCTGTTGAAGACGTCCATCCCTGGTGCAGCAGGCAGCGCTCACAGTTTGCTTCTCACCTCAGCAGGGGTGGCTTCTGTAGCCAAACCTGCCTTGGACGTGTCCAGCTGAGTGCACAGGCACAGGGAGGTTGTCCCTATCTGCATATACCTGTGTGTGTTTCTTTGTCTTTAAAAACATAGTCTCATATAGAGTTTGACCAGAAATCTATGTTCACACACTATTACAACTTACAGGTCAGTATTGTCCATGAAAGAGACTTTAATAAATTCCAATACCTTTTTACAAAATACATACTATTTTCCTTCTGTTAATGAGGAACACAGAATACTGTTATTTAAGCAAATGACTTCTTTTATATGTTATTTACTAACCAACAAAAAATGAAGAGCTAAAAACTTCCTACAAAAATGAACATACAAGTGGGACAAGAATAGCTTACTTTATACACAATATACACAGGAATATATATGCCTACACAGCCACATATCTCCAAGATTCAAACAGTATAAAAATGGAGTTACAAATCTAAACTCCTGAGCCAAACTAAGAAATTCAACATTTAGAAATGCTGTGTCTATTCTTCTCTCCTTTCCTAAAGTTCAAGGTACTCAGAGGTTTTCAGAAAAGCTTAATGATTAATTACATGGATGGAATTTCATTTGCAAGCACACTTACACAAATATTTCACTGCAAAACAAAATTCTAATATATATTCATATATATAAATATACATTACTGTATGGGCACATATGTCAATAATGTTACTAAAGTAATCGGTGTGTATTTAATACAAATAGATTTTATATGCTACATACTTTATACAACATGCAATTACAAAAGTGTACCCAATCTACCCTACTTCAAGTAGCTTAAGACATTCAGCCATGTTATAATCAAAAGGGCATATTATCCTAAAGGCTTCATAAAATTTATTAACAGAGACCTAGTATAATACAATATGTAAGCACACTGCATACCAGCTTTATTACCAACAATGGAACAAGTTGTCTGAGTAATCTATTAATAATTAACTATTAGTTTATATTTTATATGTCAGAAATACTATTTTACACCTGAGATATGTACTAACATAAAGTTATTTCTGCCTTATGACATCTTCAAAATTTGAAGAGTACAATGTTAATTACACTAAATACTTGGAAAACTGATTTAAATCCCACAACAGGTGATATATATATAAAAAGTAATTTCTAGCATTGTACATGCAACAGCAAACACCAGTGAATAGAGATTTCCTATGCTCTGACAAATTACTCTCTTTTAACAACAATAAACAATTTTCCTGGGCCCACCTCCAAATGCCCTTTGAAGAAAATGTTTTTTATGAAAAATTTAGAAAATACAAATAGATTTTTTTTTTTTTTTCTGTCTTTGCTGTCTTATGATGAGGGGAATAGCAACATACTTTACTCATTTGAAGTGCTCACTGACTGGCTGGGCTACAATAGCTGGAGGTATTTTAGCCTTAGAGTTAACAGCTCAGAGAAAGACATGAGAGGAACAATATTATTTTCACCACAAAGCAGAACAAAACAAGAACCTTTCCTGTGGTTTCTGTCAGTCATTCCACACCTGCAGAAACAACTCGAGGACAGCCCCAAATAACGAAAAGGTAACAGTAGAAATGCAAGAGAAAGTATGAACAAGAAGAAAGTATTTTAAAATAGTATCCCCCAAATTTCCACTGCATGGTAAAAATATGCCAGGTTCTCTCCAGATTCCAAGTATTCCACTTGACTTCACTAAACCCAACATCATTTATGACCCTGCAGCACATACAGTGTTCATAAGAAAGGAATTGCTCTCCAGAACAGCACACAGAGAATCCTCCTCTTCCACCACAGATTTCAGTTCTTACATCATAGTATTTCTGACTTAAAACATATCACAAAATGCAAACTATAACATGAAGTGGAAAACCACAGTGATTAAGAGAAAGTAAGAATGCCACAGGCAGAAAGTGTCTCTATCTACAATCCTGCTTGGAAAGCACAGAGGAAAGACGAAAAGCAAAAACAACGGTCAGCCTCAGGCCACAACAGATTAATAGAGGGAAACAATCAATGATCTGAGAAAGTTAGGCGCAAAATCAAGCCACATGTTCGCTGAGTTACAGATTTATAGCAAAAATTTGCCTCTAAAATGGACAAATGATGGAGGGCAACAAGTCTTTTCTAAAGGCAAGAGCAGCTCCCCTGCTATTCCTTAAAAACGGAGGAAAGAGAGACATCTAGCTGCTGAAACGAAATTAGCAGGATACACTAAATTTAAACGGAGGCAACATAATGGGTCCTTGAACCCTGAAACGTGAGGGTGCAGTGTGACAGTTTGTAGGGACAGTTGGTCAGTGCTGCACTCTGGGGAGGCAAAATGCCCTTGGCAAAAGCAGTGGCTCGTGCCGGACTGCCCGCAGCAAAAGCCGACGGATTTTCACCGGGGAAGATAAAAAAGGTAAGGGATTGCTCGTCTCTGAACTGGAAGACTGGCTTTCGGTTCAAAAACTAGAAGAAGGATTGCCTTCATTCACATGAGTGATGATAGTCAGAAATGTGGCTGGAGAGAGGAGGAAGAAAACATTCTTTATATTGTGGAGTGTTTGACTGGTCTGTGGAGAGAGATAAGAAGTACCCGGTCAGCAGAGCACCTGAACACTGAGCAACACGAGCAGTTTTGCTCAGTACGGGATAGAGAAGTTAGGCAGGGCACAATAGAGCATGATTAACTGCATCTCTGGCAATTAAGCTAAATATTTAAAGCACTAGGAAATAGATTCCAGTGGAATTTCCTCCTGGGCTGAGCATTTCCCAATTTGTGTAAAGCAATATTTCTACATGAAGATTTCTGCCAAAGGTGTTGATCAGAGGCTGAGTTTTCACTTGGGTCTCTCTCAACAAAACACAGCAATAACACAGTAAAGAGGTGACAGGTGGGGCACTGTCCCTGACATCTGACTGTGTGTGTGGGGAGGGAAGGAGGAATATGCAGTACTTCCATTCATAAAAAACTATCATACCCTTTCACACCCAATACATCAGGTACACCCAGGAAATATAGCTCTATTGTTTTATTTTTCACATGTGTGAGAGTTTTGCACAGTATTGGCCAATGCTATGGTTTAGTCTGTCTGATTTCCATCAGGACATCTTTGCCTCTTTCACTGATATGATCTGCTCCATGGCCTTGATCCAGAATGCGTCTTTGGCGTACAGAGTTTTTTAAATCTTCACAAGAAATTACGCAGAGTTGAATATTAGGATTCAAGTGAATGATTTACTGTTTCACAGAATGTAAGTTAATATTCTCCAAAGAAATTAATATGCATAATATATAGAACATCTCCTACTGCTATTGATTTAAGGGATAGAATAGATCTGTGAATAAACTATTACATACAGGAATTGAGCATTTCAGTAGAATAGCTTTTTTCCAAAGCTGAAACAGTGCATTTTTGTTGTTTTACCTGCTTCAAAATCAGTACATTGACAAATTAACAGGTATGAATAAAAAAAAAATAATTACACCAATCACCAGTATCCTAGCACAACATCTCACATTTGCACGTACACCTGATGTCAGTGTAGAAGACTTTTAGCATTTTAATAACTGATATTCAACCAGTCACAAAACTAATACAGATTATCCTGTTTCTCCATACAGAGAGATGTCACCAGCTGAACACCGAGTACCAGCAATGCTTACTTTGGTTTAAATCTGATAACTCCTAAACAAGCACTGTTCTTCGCCACGCCCAAAACGTTTGCCATAAATCCTACTACCTACATGTTCAACAAGGACTGCAGAAAGAGACTGAAGTTATCTTCTGCTGTTCAGTTTCTCCCTTAATATCTACTTATCTAATGACATGCTCATCAGTGAAATGACCTGGCTCAGCAAGGCCTGTTGAGCACTGAAGCTGTGATGTGCCAGCCAAAATTGCCTCAAAAACCCCCAGAAGTGCCATCCTTATCATCCACTTTTCACAGTATCAAATGCCACGAGTGCCAATTCAACAAGCAGGGCATGCAAAATGATCCTCTTTGCAAACAAGTCACGGAAAGTGTCACACAGATATCTTGTGGAAAAATCCCAGTTCGTGTAACGCTGGGAAAAAGTGTTCTCTGCTCAACAATATTTGTAAAGCTTGTCAGCTTTGATTAAATGATGGAAATGTGTTTAGATCAGTTACCTAATGAGAAAAATCCTAACAACAGACTGTGAAGATCTAAATATTATATTTGGGTTTTTTTCCTTTTATAAAAATTGTATCCTCTGCATGGATATTCCAAAGCCCCAGGCTTCAAATTGCTTTTCAAAGATCTGAAGCTCCCTCTGAGTTAGGGAAATCAGCTTTAAAAGCTCACAGGTTTAGTACTGCTTCAAGTACCTCACAGATTTACTATTCCATCCACCTGTTCAACGGAACACTGGAAGTAGGTAGTTGTTTGTGACCTTTTCCAAACTTTAGGATACCTGTTGTTTACGATGTCTCCATTCAATAATGGCTTGAAAGGATTTTTTACATATGATGTACACATGTCGTGGAAAGAGCATCAGCACTGCAGTCTTAATCTATATCTTGTTTTCATCAGTTATTTTCTCTTAGAAGACTTGAAACACATTTATCTTGCTAAACTATTGGTATCTTGAAGCGTTGGCATCTTTAGTCTACATTGTGTTACGTACATCTAAGCACTAATAAGTGGCAGACTTGGCCTACATACTAAACCCTTATATTCTAAGTTAAATATCAAAATGGTTCATAAAAACCAGTTTGGTTGTTTCTAGTATTTTGGTAGCGTGTGAGGAGGGATTTTGAAGGATGAAAACTTTAGGTATTATAGAATCTGGCCAGCCTGTATCTGAGAAGTTTGCAGGTGTGAGAATGTGTGTCTGAACACACAGAAGGAGGAGAGAAGGAGGGAACAGACCAATGAGCTCCTCTGGGGCCAGCAGCAACAAAAAACTTCCCAAATGTTGAACAAACCCTGTAAAGGAGAGGCTGCCACAAAGTACAGAATTCATAGATGAAAAAAGAAAACAACACATGGAAAGTTCAGTCTAGAAGGTGGCACTGCAGATCTTACAGTGATTGTTAAAATATTCTTAGTTGTTTCAACTGACACACTGATCAGCAAAGTAATGTACAACCATTAATTGATTTAAGGTGGTAACTCCCCTCTGGACAAGGCTAAACACTGGTTTCTCATTGTCATGTAGGTCTATGGAAACAGTGTCACACGAGAACAAATTCAAATTTTAACTCATCACCAAAACCAAAAGCCAACACTAACAACCAACAGGGATAACCACAAAGACAACACTCCAGTGCCCTGGAACAGGTTCTAGGTTGGATGAACTCATTGGAGACACCATCACCACAGGGACAGAGCAGTGACCCAGCACTGCCCAGCCTCACACACACACACAGGGGAGGGTTCTCATTCAGGGATCCAGGGGGCTGATCCAGGGGATCAGTTCCTTCACCCAAAGGGTCTCTTGGGGGGCTCCAGAAGGAAAACAGTCACTCATCATGCAGACAGGGTGTGAAGGCACTCAGTCCTTGGCAGTCTCCATGGGTGACTTTGACCACAGACCCATTGATCTGAGGGAAACCATCCCTGGGGAATTCGGATGGGGTCTCATTTAAACAAGGCTGTGTCAGAGGTCATGGCCACACCTGCTGATGGTCCAGAAACTTCTCTGGGCTGAGGTCTCTCATGGTCTGGGGACCCTTTCTTTTGCCAAGGGGTCCCATCCTTTGCATTCCTACCACTGGGCTGGGGTTTGTGGTGTATGTGCCAGTGTGTGTGCATGATCCTGCCACACAAATCCCTTGTAATTTAAGGATGTGCATAATTCAAATCAGTCAAATAAAGCCCAGGTTAAGTATTAGGTGGTGCAGGAAGTGTTTATTCTGTATCTGATACATGGTGAGGGACAATTCTCTCTCTATCACATAGTTCCACTATGGACTAAAAGTTAAAGGCAAGTGTAGAGCAGATTATAAATTAAGAATCAAAAACCTGATCTTGAAAATTGCCATAGTACCAAAGATTATGAAAAATGTCAATGACAGAAAAACTAGAATGCAAGAACTCTTCAATCTCCAGTCCTGTGGCTCCAAACACAACTCACTCTGTCTCCAGAGCTAAGTTGCATTTCTTCACCTCAAGCAGAAAGCAAGAATAAATAGGAGTTGGGGGGAAAAAAAAGAGACGTAATTTGCCTAAGAGAGTTAAATGAGATGACTCTGGTCTATTTTCCTTTGTTATTCCATGCCTAATGAAGTGTCTGGGTAGTTGGAACAGCTCCTGCAGCATGATCTGATTGTTGTAGTTGCCTGTTTGTTTGCCATGAGTTATTGTTTTATTTGGCTTTCATTTCTGAGCTGTTTCCCTGCTCTGTTGGGCAGACGGATGCTGCTGGATTGTGTTTATGAGCCTGTAAATGATTGGGGAGCTGTTTCTCTAACATAAGAGATTACGAGAGAGACAGAGAGAGGGGTTGTGCTGTGCTTGCTGGGAAGAGCACAGACTGCTGCAGCATGTGATGGTCTTTCTGCATCCAAAACCCAAAGCAGCATTTGAATGCACAACAAAGTGTGGTGGTTTTTTTTTTTTTTTTTTCCAAAAGCAAACTAGTCGGTCAGTGAACTTTTAAAATTACCCAATGTCCTTCATATCAAACAGCATGTTCAAGGATTCAGTATGGTGAGAGTCAATACCTCCAACAGGGGCTTCTTCATTCACTTATATCTGCCTGTGAAAAGTATGACAAAGGGAATTCATCTTCGCAACTGTAGCTTCTGGCTTCCTATTTAAGTTATAATCAATATTTTTGTTTATGCCAGAATATAACATCAGTCACCTAACATCATGACTGATAAACCAAATCTTTTGAAATTAAATTCTCATGCTTTGCTGCAGGTATAAAACGAATATTTTGTGAAGGTCCAGTACAAATCAGTCAAATACTTTCTGGACATGCATTACTTTGGAAAATTACTTAGCACTTCTAGAAAAACTTGGATGTTTTAGTTTCAGTTTCTTATTTCCTTAACTACTTTAAAACCAAATAGCATATAGAATTGAAGATACTAACAAAATATTCTGGGAGATAAGGAAGGAGGCAGGGGGAAACTGAAGGGGAAGAGAAAAGTTGTGTACCTTTAACAAAAGAAAAGGGAATTGCAAATACCAGATCAAAAATTTGGCACAAAACATCAAAACCTTAACATTCACCCAAGCTCTGCAGCAGAAGATAGCTTCTATCCTTTGCTAAGGGAATCAAAAATCTGTAATAGCACAGAGGGCTAAAACTTTGCACTTTTAACAGGTACCTTTTGTGATTCTTTTGCACAAGAGCACCATAGCAAATTTCAGTTCATTACTCAAAGGGTTTTCACCTCGTTTAAGGAATCCTGAGAGCTCAAAAATTCTCCTAAAAAATCCGCCTCCCAGGAAACATTTCATCCCAACAGTCCTTTTGACTAGGAAGGCACTATGAAGGCAATGGTAGGGTTCATGCTACTATTTTTTAGATAAAACACAGCACAGAAAAACAAACAGATAATCAGCAGAAACTATGTGATAAAACAAAGAAATTAATGTCATTATGCAGAGGTCATTAGGTACCACAATGCAGAATATCCAGTCATCACCTACTACACTGGAGGTAACTGCTATTTCTTAGGCTGTTTACAATTTAACATTAAAGTTCCTCAAGAGCCCAGACTTTCACTTCTGTGTAGGTTGGGTCAAAGGAGCTGGAAAAATGAAGTAACAAATAGTGACAAGGTTTATATCACAATTTCCTTCCTCAGCTTCTATGAATAAAGCATTACTACTTTGGCATGTAAAGGCAGGTAGAGAGCCAGGGATCCTTGAATACACACCTCAGTGATCCTTTGGTCAAGTGCTCCCTTTCCTACAATGGCAATCTCCTACAACATCACTCAGAGTTACTGGGGCAGTGAGTTATTCCCTGTGCCTGTTAGATAAGTGCTGGGAAAACAAAAAAAAACTATTCATGAGCAACAAAAAGTACCAGCATACTGATAGCCAGCTGACTTAGTCTCTTCATAAAAGCTTCCCAAACCTGCTTGTAGGCATGACAATAGAAGGAATTCCAATTCTGATCACTACTGGAGAGTCTCTGAGGTTTTAAACATAATAGCTCAGCTCTGCTGCCTCCCAGAATAAAGCATTTCATTTAGTATTCCTGTTCCAGCCTGCAGCCATACTATCTGCATCACGTGGCCAAAAATACTGAAACCAGCTGCAAGGTTTAAATGAACCAGCCTGTGTTATACTTGGGCTTGGTCCATTCCCTCCCACAGAACCCTTGGTCTAGGGAACACTTCAACATTCTCTGTGGGGCTAAGGACCATTAAGAGTTAAGGCTAAAATGCACCTGCAAACTCAGTTGGATGGGCTTGCTGTAGAATCAACCCCTTCCATCAATAAATTCTCTGTCCGCAAATGATATTTCAGGCAGTCACTGAAAGACGGGTGACACAGTTGGCTACCCTGGCAGGGCACACAAGGTTTTATTTGTCAACAAATGAGTCTCATGATCCATCATTAACATTTGATTGATTGGCCCAGCACTTTGGCAGAATATTTTTTTTATCACACTTTTCTACACAGAATGTATTTCACGAACTATCTTACACACTGATTCGCTGGCAGAGGCTCTGTTGGCAGAAGGTAGAATGTTTCCTTGCATTCTTTGCTGGTCAGTGTGAGAGTGTGGAGTAGATAACATGAGGGACTACGTTATGGCTTTACATCTGTTTTTGTTATGATCAGATCTGTTCCTCCTCTTATCACAATGAAAACAAGTCTCATGATGTTTTTCTCATTCATCTAACACAATCCAGATTCTCAGTTGTAAAAAAAAGAAAAAAATAAAATAAAAAAAGCTCGACCAAAAGAAATGCTCAACCCAACTATCTATTCTATAACTCAAATTTTAAATATTCACCTTTACATTTTTTCCATCTTACTTTTTGCAATAAATACATTCGATTAGAAGAAAAATACACTAACTCACTGTGACAGATTGGAGTCCATCTGTCAAGATTTCATGTTTGATATAGACTGGAAATTGTAGATAAAGAGGCAATATTCAGGTACTGTTCTTTCAATGAATGTCCTGGAGGGAGATTAAGAGAATGATAAATTGGTTATGGTTACACCCTGAGCCAAGCCATTGGAAGCCTAATTAGAATCCAGAAGGATTGCAGCCAGGAAAGACAGATGCTGGAAAGAAAAGTAGTAGGTGGAAAAGGACTTTAGTTTCAACTGGGACAGAACAAATATATAAATGACCTTAAGTGTTAGCCAGGAAAGAATATACTTTGTCATCTTGATACAGAAGATCTTGCTGTATATGCAGTGGAGGATATTTTTGAAACAGCTTAAGAAACATAAGGGTAGGTGTGCTTAAAATGTATTCAAAAGAGGGATAAACACCCACTAACTCAGAACACTAGTGTGAAAATTAGAAATCCAGAAGCCTTACTTTATGACAGCCTCCTGCATGATTTTAACCATTTAATTTTATTTCCCTGAGTTACGACACACGTGTTAAGATCTGCTATGTGCTCTCCTAGGAAAAAAACCAAATATGCTAGCAAGGGAAGCATCCAAAGACTACAAACAATTGGAGATACAAAGTGCCTTTTGCACTAAGAAGAAAGTGTCTTCAGGTGAGAGCACAGGAACAAATATTAATTTCACCTAATCAAGACAAAACAAAGTACCTGACAAAGAATACTTGTGCAAATTCCCTCTGACTTACTGCAGAGAGTCCAGTGACTAAAAGTGACAGGCCAGCAGAGCTAACAGAGGGCACTTTGCCCCTTGGGGACCAGGAGGTGACCCCCTGACAGACGGCAGTGCTGACGAGAGAGAGGGCAAATCCAACTGATGGGCTGAGCTGACCGCCTGCACTTGGAGCTGGACAGGGAGTGAATACAAGATTGGGTTTTATTCACAGGAAGCTGTTTCTCAGTCAGAAACTCAGTAAATGCCAGGACTGCAGGAACACATCACACATGAGAGGTAAAGTGATGTTCAGAGAAGCTCTGGAATATCTTGTTGCTGATTTTCTCAGAGCTGGGGGGGATGTCACTCTGGCTCTAACAATAAAACCTGCATCAGAGATAACATCTAGTTTTACCCTTAAGTTCCACCAAAAAAAAAGCCCCAAACCAAAACAGGAATCATCTTATCCAAGGGAAAAGGTCTGAAATAGATTTTTCTCACTTAAAACAAAGGAAAAACTAATCATAATGAGTCAGTAGAAGGACTCTGAGCTCTTAATACTGGGTTCAGGAGAAGAAGAGCTGCCTGCAGAAAAGGTCATAAACATCTATGACTACACCTCTGCACTTTGGAAGCCTGTTCAAAACCTCAGCCTTCAGTCACTACAGCAGACCAGGAGCACAGGATTAAGTATTCCCCTTGTTTAGCAGTACTCCCTCTCTGCAACTCCATCCCTCTCTGCAACTCTATCACTTACAAGCTCTAATGCTTTTGCTTTATAAACATTTTTGCTAACTTTTCTGCTTTATTAGTCTTTGAAAACAAAGATATAAGCCACTACTTTCAGAAGAAAAAAAGAGAAATATTTATTTTGTGTTTATAAAAGAGCTATTAGTGAAATTTTCCACACAATGCATTGCTGTAAATGAAATTAATTAGATAAAAGGAGTACAGGCTTCAGGAAAAAAGAAAACCAGACATTGTCCTTGACAGACATGAAAAGAGATACATATATGTCCTATTTACAATACAAAATATTATTAATTTCCATATAAATTAACTGATATCAAAGAAAGACAAATGCTAGTGATGATAAAAATAAGCGTGCTACATGTGGCAAGTTTGGTAGTTAAGACTTTCAGTTAAATTTCGTCCAATCCTGCCTTGGGCGTGGTAAGACAAATTCACTTCAGAATTGGGTATAATATATAAGGCCAATAGAGAAACTGTCAAAGAGGACAATGGCTATAAACTCATCACTAAGACACAGATGCCTTGATAAAAGATGCCTGATAAATGTGCTGGAAAATAATAGAGCAAAGAAGTCTTGCAAGCTGTATTATATGTTTACTTGGCCAGCAAATTACAGTAATTGAACTGTCTGTGCATTTACAGTGCATGAGGATTGGTTACATAGCAGTACTGGGTTCTGTTATTATTGATAATTTTGTTTAATTTAATGACTGAAAATAAAATTTTAAAAACTAACCCAATTCCTACCAGCTGTGACAGTGCACTCTGGTACCACTGACTGGTTAGCAAAGCAAATACAGAATATATTACTCCATGCCCACTTCTGTGTCAATAGCATCTTCTCCCTAATTTAGTATCTCTTCCTACTTAATTCTTGTTTCTGACCAGTCAGGCTAAGAAATGGACTATGTCACTTATAAAACTAATCACTCATTTTTTTTTTAATTTTCATTCTCTTAAAGGTTAAAGAGCTAAACATAACAACAGGAGCTCCAACAGTAATTTGTACTTCAGTGCCACTATGTGCCAACTACCTGTGAGCTGAAATACAAACTTTAATTTCACAAGCATCATCTGCTGAATTGAAAAGCCTCACCCTATTAGAGATCATTGTCAGGACAACACTGAGGTTCACATTTTCAGTGCAATGCACAGTGAGTTATGAATGTTACTTGCATTAACAACAGATATTGGACATGATTATTGTAAGTACAATCAACTTTTCTCTAACCATTTCCCAAAGACAGTGTTGCTGGTATGATGCAAATTAGAAGAGTATGAATATACAGGTAGTGAATGAAAACAGTTCAGCAGTTTATAAATTACTTTCTGCATTAACATATATGTGATCTTCAAATTCCAGAAGAGTCCAACTTACCTGTTACCAGCTCTATAGGACCAAGGTTGTCAGTGAGATTTAGGTATGAAACACAAGTTTGTCCTAAAGCTGCAGTCAAGGTGTGTGTGGGTACCAGAGCTGAGTCCCTGAGCACACCCAGAGCTAAACCTGCCAAACCCAGGAACCCCCAGAGCGTCCCAACTGCTGTGTATACATCAAAGAAAAAGTTCAGAAAACAACATATATATCTATATCTATATATATCTATGAAGGACTATCCCTCCTGTGCCCCACTAGATGACACACAATTTACTACAAAGGCACATGCTTATCTTTAACTTCACTTGAAGTTAATTGGCTTTAAGCTTTATTGGCTTTTATTGGCTTCCTTAACTATGACAAAAATAAATCGGGATTTTTTTTTTGTTCCTTGTTCTTTTTTATAAACGTCTCATCATATTTGTTATTTTGCTACTTTATTCTGCATTATTCTACTTTATTCTGCATTAAAGGAACTGGAGGTGTAAGTCTGAGAGTCACCCAGCTTCTGACATTGGTAAGATTTAGGAATGACAATTTGAAGATCAAGGGGACTTTACTGCTGGCAGTGGAGGTGTACAATTTGGGGATTTAAGTAGCTGAAGCAGCAGTCAGACCACAAGATTTGTCTCCTTGATTTTTAACAGTGTATTTGAGGGGGGGAAAAGATTAATACAGATCTCCCTGGGGTTTAATTCATAGAGGGGTATAGGGCACTCTCACACATTCCAATTTTTGTGTCTTTTTAATGTTCCAGGTAGGATATCCTCCAAACATAGATGAAAATCTTTTTTTTTAATATCCTTTACTACATATAGAATAAGGCCAAGTACAGGACAGTGGGGCCTTGATTCTGAATTAATGTTCTTTTTTCTTGCACAGTTCAATATTCATAAAGAGAGTCCTGCAATCCTTAGTCAGGGATTACTTCACCTCCTTTCCAACTCTTGCAACTGGCTGCTTTCCAGACACAATGATATAATTTCATCATTTTTTAGGATGCCTAAATTTCCATCCAGTGCTTTAAAATGTAATTGTGAGCCTGATTCTTTTGAGTTTGCTTAAGTTTAGCTTTCTATCTCAGCTTAATTATTTGTCATGCATGTTTAGTCTCCATTGTCTGCTCCTGTCAGACACCAAACACCGATTTCCTTTTATTTGTCCCCAATCTTATCTAAATTGCAGACAGTTTTTATTCAAGATACAGCACTTAATGCATTAATCACTTCTTTTCTGTTTTAACAAAGGCAATATTAGAGGGAATGATAAATAAATATTTAGGTGAGATGGCTCAATAGTGATCCTGGCATATGAAAAACAGGATAGCCCGGTCTCCTGAGAGATTACTATATTTGTTTCCACTGAATTTATCAGAATCTTGATAAATATTGTGACTACCTTAAGCTCAATCAACCTTTACCTTAACATGAAAGATAACTCACCTATACAAATGCAGAGTGAGAAAACAAGAGCTCAGTTTGGGAAGAAGAGTGGGAGCTAGGTGTGATTAATTTTCATCATTACCGATACTATTTAGGATTCAGTCACTGCTGATATCAGGGAAAAAATCTAGGAAAGTATCCTATCTGTGAAACCTACTAATTAAAATTCAGTTTAAGACAGCAATTAATGACAAGTTGTGCAATTGTTCACAATAACCATTGATGGGAAGAGAATATTGCCACACTAAGATATACGGTGTGTGATCAGCAAAATAAAACAAAAAGGCCTTTTTTTGCTCCCTTTTAAAAACATCTGAAGTATAAAACATTCCTGCTAGCCATTTACAACATAAAAGGGAGAAAAGTGAATAAAGAAAGAGCCTGTGATTAATTTGTTGGCAGAAAAATATGGTATCAATCTATCAGCATTGATCCAGACCACATTCTCCTTTTCTATGGCTACAGAATGTTTAGGGAGTTCAGATTTGTTAGACATTATGTCTTCTAGACTTCTTAATACACCAGCAAATATTTGCCTGACAAAGGATGTTAAATTCTTTCTTTACCCATGCCAGGGTGTTTAACTGCCTCTTGTTTGCTTCTCTATCTTCTTCACTGTTGTCTTCCATCACAACTAACTCTTCTAATTCCCTTTTAATTTCCTTATTCCTCATTCTATTTTTTCCTAGTTTATTATGCCTTATTCTCAGTTGACTTTCTTGGCTGCTCAGCACTCTACTTTTCTTGTCTCCAACTTCATCTCACACAATTTCAATCCCTATTACTGAACTTCTTGGATAAACAGAGTAGTGTAGCAGAAGGACACAACTGAACTACATTATCTTAAGAAAATGTCTCCATTTTTTGGAGATGTTATAATGAAAAATAAAATTAAAATATTACTCAAAAGAAAGGAACAGAAGGAGAAAAAAGAAAACAAGCACTGGTGAGATGTTGTTTTCAACTGAGAAAATACTAGACTAGATCTCAGGGGCTGGGCTACTCTCAATTCAGGTAAAAACTGAATCACTAAAAAAATGTTTCCATATTTTTCTTTGCCTCAGTTTTTAATTGCTTAAGTAGTATGAAAATATATTTCCTGCAAAATACTTTTCTATAATAGGATTAATCATGCTGTAGAAGTAGTAGAGACTTTGTGAGGTTGGAAATGTAGATGTTACCACTGCCCTGTGTCACCTCCCCTTCTTGAATCTTAAGAAACAGTCCCCATACTTTTTCTGGCAGCAGGGAATTCAATGCATTAATGAGGAATGGTAAAGAAATTACTTTCATTCGTATGCTTTAAATTGACTGGCTGTCTTATTTTGTTAGAAAGCATGAATGAAGCCCTAAACAAATAAACTAATCTACCTAGGCACACAATTATTCATTGTGATTTCTTTTACTGTGCTCCTTCTTATTCATTCTTTCTGTATGATAAACAGCCCCAGTCTTCTCATCTCCACTGTACATGAGATTTTTTCAAAAGCCCTAGTTAGCCATTCTTGAAAAAAGCATAGTATATTAGTTCATATTAAAACTACATAAAAATATTGACTTGCTTAAAATTAGTTGTCTTCAACTCTGAAGACAATTAGGGAAATAATAATTATTTCTCCAACATAAAGTTTATAGTTGATGTTTTTCACCACTAAAAAAAGAGGTACAGATATCAAGAGGGAATTATATTCTATTTTAAAGTAAATTGTAAGGGTCTGGACTACTCTTGGACTGACAGCTTACTAGACAAAGTCAGGCTTCTCAGTAACATTAGGAATCAGATATCTACAGACTTCTCACAAATTCTATCATATAATGCCCTGGGGAAACAAGCAGAGTCAAATACGTTCAAAGGGTTTTCTTTTTTTTTTTTTTTTTTGAATAGAACTTACCTGATTGTTATATTCAACAAAGAAATGTAAACCTTTAGAGAAGATTTCTGAAGTCCTTTGAAGAAAATCGAAGTTTTGGTCTCGAAGCCTTTATTGGTGGGAAGTGGAGCGACATGGACTAACCAAGCAAGCAGCAAGGTGACTGACAATAAACCTCTCAAAAATAATTTTTTCACTAAATGAGATTTTTTAGAAGATTCCTGAACTGTAAATAATATAAAGGTTGGTGCTCAAAGATTAGAGCAAGTTATAAGTTAATTTATTTTCTGTGTGTTTTGCAAAATACAGAAATCCAATTTCCAGCTAGTTTTTCCATTACCTGAAATAAATATTAGGGTCTGATCACACATTTAATAAGAATATGCATAACTTTCTGGAAATTTCATCAGCAGAAAGGAGCATATAGACAAACAATCCACAGAAATGAAGCACATTGGCTTTGGGGGAAAATTGTTTTCCATATTATAATAAAAAGCCTTTTAGAGTATTAAGGGAAAATCATCTTCTGTAGTTTCTTGAACATTTTTCTTTGTTCTGAATAGACAGATTTACTGAGCATTTTGATAAAATTTATTTCAACAGTACTGTTCACTTCCATAAGTGTTTTAAAACTTATATTCCATTAATAAGTTCAGTTACTGAAACACGGACTTTCAATAAATCCAAAAGATGATTTTGCAGAAGTTGGGAGTACTTGTTAAGAAAACCTTTGACGTGTTGCAGAAGGACAAACCCCTAACACAACATATAACATATTGCAGAAGTGTGAAAGTCCACTTCAGGCTGTGGCAGAATTCTTCTGCCATTAGGTAAGGAAACAGTTCCCCAACAGATGGGATTAGTGACGACTCTGATTTCAGAATTTGTTTTCTATTTTTGTCTGCCTTCGTGGGCTACATCCCCTTTAGTTTGCACTGTAAGGCCTTGCTCTGACCGAGATTGGGTTTTCAAGAAAACACAGCAAATCCTTGATGCTGAGCAAAACCCTGCAGAAAGCTACTGCAGATGCTCAGAGCTTTGCCTTGTGGTGTGTCCTCAGAGACAAGCTCCAAAACTCAATAGTAAAACTGAGAAGCTTATTTATATAAGAAAATATTTTTGTACTTCTTTCCAATTAATTGAACTTCTAAATACTTTGTAGTGAAAAGCTGAATCAATTATAAATCCTAATAAAATGGAACCCTGTCCACAAACCCAACGAGCAGAAACTCTCCTTGCTCTTTAAACCAGTTAGACAAAAAAGTTGCAGTGATACAAAAGGAAATAGTTCAGCACTTAGACTATTTACTTTGGCAGGATTATTCTACTCTGTCTCAGTTAATATTGCCATTTGTTAATATAGCACATACTTTGATTTAAAAGTAAGACTAGTTCAGAGATCTCATGTCACGCTATCTCTGTGTTTTTTTCACATAGTGGTTGAATAACTTAACTCCTTGGAAATGCACACTACAGTGAAATATAATATTTAGTCAGTTTATTACCATTACTAAATATACTGCTACAGTATAAATCTTTAAAAGTATGTCAGACTCTACCTAAGTTTGTGACGGATTGAACATTAATGCTTGCACTGGCCTAGGAAAAATCTAATTTTCCAATATTATGACAGCTAAACAATGTGTAAATGCTGAAGTTACTGATTACACTTGAGTCAAACATTTACTTGTCAACTGACAAACTGTTAGTCCCGGTGAGATAGACAAAAACTGATCCTAATTAAGGAGACAGTTTTCCCCTGATGGCATCCAAAGCTCCATAATGCAGTTTCTTTAGGAAAAGAAAAAAACAAAGCAGAAAACACAGGCATTCCAAAGATTTTTTTTTCTCTGAATATGTTATAATTACTTCCATTTCATGCACCTACTATTTCATGATACTATTAAGAACACTTTTCCCCTTACTTACTACTTGTTTTTGTTCACCACTGTTACAGAAAATGGTGGTAACTTGTTACCATAATTGAAATAGTGTGGAAATATCAAAGAGATATAATTGCATTATACTACTACTCCAGGTCCACCAGAAAATATTACTCATCTCATTTGATGAAGATGCAAGGATACTGCATGATGCTAACAGGAAAATACACAACCCATGCCAGAAAGTTTCTGTGAAAGAAGCAGTTGAAGATAAAATAAGTATTTTTAGTCCTGCATGGGAGGCAGGCAGCCAGGAATCAGATTTTGTGATCATGAGAAACTGAAAGACAAAACAGGTCATATAAAAACTGGGAACTCAGTACTAGATACAACTTATAGGTGAATGAGTACTTTTTCTGTTCTTTCTTCTATGGCCTTCCCTTTTAAACAATTGTTTATTGATGTTTTCTTATTTTTTCAATTCTTTACATTAGATTTTCAAGCCTACAGTTAGTCTTTCTCAAATGTTACCTAGAAAAACAATCTCTTCAAGAAAAATTATATAGCAAAACCATTTTCTCCATGTTGCAATCAACCTTGGAATTGTAATTGAAGTTCCTGACAAGTCCTTCTTCCTGAATTGAAACTGTTCCTGATTATTTTGGTTTTTAAGCAGACAATAAAGTTTTTCTTTTTCCCTTTGAATTTTAAGTTGAGATTTGTATGTAATAAAGAGGCAGGGGGGCAAAGCATTGAGAAACACACCCAATTGCCTAAAAACAATAACGAAATTACATAGGGAAAAGCACGTTAGAAAACCAGACAGGAAAATGACAAAAAGAAACAAAGATGAGGAAATACATCCAGTAAAAACAAACAAACAGAACCCCAAACAAACAAAACCCAACAAAAAAAAACAACAGGGAACGTATGAAGCAAAGAAAATCAGAACACAGGGAAAGGTAGGATATGGAAGAATTAAGACTGAGATATATCCATCATAATGTAACTAGAGATTTTGGAGTCAGTGTTGTCACTCAGTTTCATTAAGGAATAATACCCACTGTATGATTTCAGTTCCATAACATACCTCACGGTACAATACAGTGATATGCTGTTTGTGTGACATTTTCACTCTTAAACATTCATCTTCTTTCAGCTAAACCAGACTGATTAAACTTTAAACAGAGAAGACATGAGTTAGGAAGGGTTTATTTGTGGCTCACATATGGCTTCTGTCGTTGTTGCATATGACATTCGAACAGCAAGAAAGGGCAACTGTCTAGACCCCACTGAATCACTTGGAGTCCTACATATGGTTTCTATTAATCTTCAGTTTTCTCGAAAACCTGTTCTGTTTTCCACCTTCCCCTCAGTACATAGAACTCTGCGTGCCTTGTAGGTCTCGCCACAAAATTAATTTGTGAAATTAGAGTCTGATTCTGCAAACATTTGCCCACATATGTGCAGAAAACTTCAGGCTACGTCTTCTTAACGATATCTTCACTATGACTCAAATAATTAAAGCTCAAAGCATACGCAAGCTGTCTTAATTCAGAATCCAAAGTGACTGCCTTCCATGTCACAGTTGATGAGGACTGTGTGATCTGATCCATGGAAACGCTGAAATTCAAAGGCAACCTAAATGTCTGACGTTCACCTGAGGTAGAACAGCCTCAGGCAGCACAGACAAGGGAAATCAGCCAGAAAGGGAGCAAGGCGTGTGATCAGAGGCATGTTTGCCCCCTAAAATAATAAAGCACAAACCAGACCCAGTTACAAAACAAAAACAGTAAACAATTTTTTTTTTTTTTATGAGCAGGTCTCAGACAGTTGGGTTTAGCTGGTAAACAAGTGCAGATAAAACTTTATGGCTTGGAAGACACCTACTTGAGTAACTCCCTTCCCAGACAATGGTGCACCAACTATTACGTTGTATTTTATAATTCTGTGTTAAAACACATACATACATGCATAAATATACACACACTTACTCGTGTGGTCTTATATGCAAATAATAAACTAGCCTGGATAGACTGTTTAACTGTGAAATGCATATCTGTGGATTTCCTCAATAAAAATCCCCAACCTTTTTTGTTGTTGTTGTTTTCCATTTTCCCTCAGGGAAAACAACAGAAAAAAGACAGGAAGGAAGCAAAATAATTGGCATTAAAGTAGTCACTACAGTGGCACAAGACACTAACAGTAAAAACCCACTTAAACTATAAAAAAATATTATTTCTTAGCAATGAAATATGCATAACTGGAATAGACGTTTCACCAGTTAGCTGATAACTTACTTACACTAACTTTGTCAAGTTTATCATAACACACAGAAATATCCATCATAGTTAATTTTATTTCACACTGCAAACATTCTGGCAGCAGAAAGTTTTCTGAAAGTAATGAATATTTTCACATTTCTTCTGTTTGTAAAAGGTGAGGTCTGAGAAACAAAGATTATACAGGAGAAATATCAGTTTCACAAATTAGAAACCATGTTTCTCAAAGCAAATCAATCACAATAATTTTATGCTTTCTAGGGAGTATATCTGCTACCCATCAGGAAATGCATTCCCCTCCGGGTCACTTGTATTGGAAGATAGATATCAGGTTGCTATTAAAACAAGATAATAGATACCTCATGGGTATCACTGGGCTGGGCTGCCCTTTTTATTATCTCTGTGTGACATCTGGAGCTCAAAAATTTTTTTTCTCATTTTTCCTATCTAGCACATATTTCTTATATTATTAAAAATATAAGAACACAATTAATTTATTGAGGAAAAAAAGTCTAATAACAAAAAGGACCCAATTTTAGTACCTAAATAATACTGTGTTTTCCAAGTATGATGAAAAGTGACCGTAAGGATGTACTCTCCTTACTTAATAAGAACTTATCCTATTAGATTGTGAGGTAAAATATTTGAACTGTGCAAGGCAGGATTTCTATTCCTCTAGGAAAGCTGGTGTTAAAGAGCCACTGACCTTTTCTTTACAGACAACATTAACATCTCTTCACAGTTATTGCCTACTGTGTCCAGTGTGTATTGTTTTTAATCATACTTTCTTAGGGAAAAACTCCACTCATTAGATCCCGTGATCAGTAGTTTTATTAATTAGTCTCTTACAAGTTTATTTGTTTTTCATTTTCGTTAGGGGTTTTTGGAAAGAATACAGATCCATTGAAGTTTCTTCAAACAGAGAAGATAAGTTTGCATTTGTAAAGTCTGAAGCATTAATTTTTTTTTTTTTCCTGTGTAAATATATAACAAGGTGCTGTATAAGAGAATGAAGACTTCAGGATAGTTTACAAAGAAACTCTCCTAAATGCATATGAGCTACATTGTACTCCAGAACTTAGCTGAATGCCTTACTGCAAGAAAATCACTGTATCCTTAAGCAAGCACAACGACTTTGAGTTAATTTCTGCTGGTTGATTATCTGAACAAAATAATCCCCGTGGAGGGTACTTGGCTGATATTACGGCCCACATAAAATTAAACTCCCAGTAAAATATTAAACATTGAACTAGTGATTCTTGGAGTTTATTTGTGCTGGTGTGAGCACTCAATGCATATGTTGGACAAATACTGCTCAGGGCTGCCTCTATATGCCCACTTAAAATACAGAGAATGACTGAGAGATAGGCCCATCAAATATTACAAGGACATGCTCAAGGCAAATTTTCGAGCTGTGTGGCATTAATTCCACAACATGGACAGCAGAGCTGAAGTCTACCTGCAGGGTCAGAGATTATACACTGAATCTGTCAAAGTTTATGAGCAAAACAGTATTGACACTGCACATCACTGCAGATGCCACAGAAAAGCAGGTGTTGTGGATAAAGAAAATGCAACCTCTGCACCTACTATGCTGCTATCAAAATCAGAGCAGTTTCTCAAAGAAACATCAAAGGTAGAATTTTTTATACATGATGGATATAAGACTTCATTCTTCCCCAGTTCTGCACTTCTTCAAAATATAATTATAAAATGAACTGGACCACATTCACTTATGATGCAATTCCACTAAAGTTATTTCTGGGAGAAAATCTAATCCATTAACGTAAGTCTGCAGCATGTTGATACTTTGTAATTAAACAAACTGGATTTCCCTTCATCTTATCTGTTATGCTTGAGAAAAATTACTGTTTTGAAAAGAAAATTACTACTTTTCAGTGTGAACTAGCTTTATACTATGAGGGTGGGGAGGCCCTGGCACTGGTTGCCCAGAGAAGCTGTGGCTGCCCCATCCCTGAAAGTGTCCAAGGCCAGGTTGGATGGGACATTGGGCAACATGGTCTAGTGGAAGGTATCCTTGCCCATGGCTTGGGGTGGAACTGGATGATCTTTAAGGTCCTTTCCAACCCAAACTATTCCAAGATTCTATGACGAGTAATGACTAGATGTGTCAGGAAAAAAATTCAAGTTGTTATCTTGTTTAAGAAAAGGTTAATATAATTCTACCCAAGAACCTGCTTTGAAATCTCATAGAACAGATTTTAGCAAAATATTTATTTTGTAGCCCAAATATTAACACAGTTTAAAGTGAAACTTGGATGTTCATTTGCTGTCTTTTCTACGTGGATGTAGAGACCACTCTGCTCAGAATCTACCAGCACAGCACAGGACAGGAAAACAAATAGTCATATCTTACCAACATAAGCCCATCAACATCTGAACTCTTCTGGTTGCTGTTTTTAATTCCATTTAAGGTAAAAATTCATATGAGTTACTAATTTTTTGTCAACATTAGCAATTCTTGTGCAGCCTCTGGGGAATTTCTACTCACACAAGTAGTAGCATAAATGTTTCCACCTGCACTGAGCAGACCCAAAGCTTTAACACCTCTTTCAATTGGCTTTGTTCACATATCCTCTATGCACACATTCCTTTTTCCATTTTCTATGTTTGTCCTTACATATGTTTCTGCATTATTCAGTAATAAATTCAGTCCTCAGGCATAAACAAAACAAACAAATCACATATGTTTCATTAGCTCCGGAAAGGTCTAATTGCAATAAGCAGAGACACAGAAGTAAGAGTAGAAAATGTAAGGGTCTGCTCAGAATTGTTATGTAGTACTACCACAAAATGCATGTACTTGAGATAAACTTTGTAATATAGATTAATAGATATAAACTTAATGAAAATTAAAGAACAACCAGAAATAGTATATGTTAAAGCATTAACATCCAATGGAAAAATATATTCAGGTATAAATTTGCCAAACACAGTTATAACTTCAGGTTCTCAATGGGGACTGTGGATTTAAGACCCTTTTCCCATGCAGCAGAAACAGTCAAGATTTTATGTAAATGAGGAAACAAATAAAACTCACAGAAAAATAAAACTGAATTCCCCAGAGTTCCAGGCTTAAAAGAGGAGGAGGGGATCACGACATGATTAACAGCTACCAGATTGCTTTTCTGTGCCCTCTGTACTGTAATTATTCCAGATATTCCTTCAAACCTCAGTTATCTTTTAAAAATACTTGTGTACCTAATGCTACCCTCAGCTTCTCACTTTTATTTCATGTTGCTTGGTTTTTCTCAGTTTGGCTATGATTTACAGGTGGTAATAAAAAGCTATTAATAAACTTAGAAGATATATAAGCATTTAATGAACTTTCAGGAAACTGCAGAGAAAAAAATAAAAATATATTCTATTTCTGTAGTGAAAATACATATCTAGAAATAGCCTTAAATATGAGAATTTCAAAGAATACCCTAGAATAGTATTTCCTGTGTTAATTCTGGAACTTTAGCTTTTAAATTAACTAGCAAGAACAAAACCACAATCAGCTTTCAAAGAGTTATTCCTACCTTATCAAAAAGAAACAAGTATAGTCACCAAATATTTATAAGCTTGTCTGTCTCTGAAAGAACTTATGTAAAAAAACAGTGGCCCAATTCCAACCTGAAACATTTTTTAAAAAGAAAAAGAGTTTTATTACCATACAGTCTCTAGTGTTAACAAGAGGTAGATGCATCTCCTGCAAAATCAGAAAGAGGAACTTCTGTGAGTGTACAAACATATGTATATTGTATTTTTGTCTACTTATATGTACATAAATATAGAGGGATAAAATAAATACCTGCATTGAAACACATGCAATGCTAAAAAAAGAGAAGTAAATCATCAAAATTTATCATAACTTAATCCAATTAATAACTGCAAGGTTTGGATCATATCTTGCATCTGTTGTAAGAACAGACAAACAGTAAGTCAAACATCAGCAGTTCTCACAGATGTACAAAGATAACCTTTTTTTCCTCTCTATTTTGCTGGGAATGACTAAGAGATAGAGCAAATATTGCACTTGTTCACTCATCTGAAACTGCAGTGCTTTCTAGTGTGAGATGATCACAAAGCTCTCTTGTTGGAAGTGCTGCAGAGGTATTTCCCAGCTGTAGGCTGTATTCAGGACTCTGGACAATGCTGTGCACTGACTCGTTGCAGGGACTCATTCCTGTGCTTTCAGAGCCCTGCACAGAGCTGAAGCGTCTCAGTCTTCCTGCACAACTTGTACCTCAGTTATATAGTCCTTAATTTTGCCTGAGAACATCATAAAGATAAGCAATAAACCACTTACACTGGCTTTGTTACCTGGCTACATCCCCATGAACAAGCTGCTGAGGTGCAGCATCTCATGAGATCTGGGGAATGGTATTTATGGATGACTTTACAAACATAGTTAGTGGCTTACGAGGACAAGTCGTGCTGGAGGTAGAAGGACCTGCACTCCTGTGACACTGAACTGTTGAAGTTCCCACCTCCTTCTGTCTCATCTTCATATCACTAGAAAACAAACCTAAAAGGAATTTCCTATGAGAGATGAGCATTGGTCTAATTTACCATTTCACACTGAAACTGAGAGGGAATCTGATGTAACTGTGAAGAGGGAAAAGGTAAGTTCAGATGAAGACAAATGGGAGCCAGGTACTTCACCAGATATCTCCTTATAATTAAGAAAGTGTCAGAACCTCTGTCCTAAATTTGTTCTGTTAAGGTTAATAGAACAGATCATTGTTTCCGAGGCTAAGACACATTAGAATTTTTATTAGGAATTCCTTGTAACAGATGAGAAATACAAGAGCAAAACTGTTATTTGAATGTCACTGATTCTTCAGGTTTAATACATCTAATTTTCTCTTTCTCTTAGCAATGCTGCTGGTTGAGCTGTCTGCAGCATTATCCAGAGCTCAGGCACAAACACAGAAGAGCCAGTGGTTTGCAATTGAAATGAGATTTCATAAATCAAGAGAATACAGCATTGCCTGTTAGTAGAAAGCTGGCTCTGCACTATTTTAAAACAATATTTTAAAGAACACTTTAATTCAAGTAGAAAATGATTTTATCAGTAGTGTTAGCACCAGTTATTCTTTTATATATTATTGGTGTCTTTTCACATCTTGCACATAAAAACATACACTCCTTCCTTTCTTCTTTCAAAATCCTTTCTATATGTATTAAAGATGTTATCCAACAATTCTCATTTCTAAAAATCTTCACCCTTATTTGATTGTACAGCTTTGCTGTTAAATATTTTTTTCACTCAGTGTTGATTTCCTTCATGCAAAGACTTCAGATTTATTTTTAGTGTCTTATATAATTGTTCACTAATGCCTTATTAAAGCTGAACACCTGTAGCTTCAGTTATCTTATAAATGAGTTAACAAGGAAAAATACTCCCCCAGGGAAGCTTGTGTTATATATCTGAACCAGGAGAATTAAAACATTTTATACCTCCTCAGAGTTAGCTGTTCCGTGGTTCCAACATTTCAAGCTGTTATTCATGCTTTTTGGCAATGAGGAAAGAATCAGATTAACACTGAAAAGAATGAACGTGGCAAAATGAATTCTTCTATGGGAAGCTTCTGCAAAAGCTCATGACTTTGAATATGTTAGTCCTTAATAGAGATGATGAAAGTGTCCTTCTCAGAAGCTTGGCATTCTGCTCTGCAAACACACAAGAGATACCATCCGAGAATTGTAACATTATTTCCTCACAGTTGTTCCTTTAAAATACTGATGCAGGCAGTGGTAACAGGTTTCTTTTCTGCCCCTGCAAAGCCTTTATTAGCCAGAATATCACCAGGCTCCGCGGACAGCAGCAACCAGGCAGTGGGTTATTCACACAAGGCAGTGTTGGACCAGGTTAGACAAGCAGTCCTGCTTGTAGCTGAGCCTACCAGCCACCCCAGTGTCTCGTTACCCTCATTCCTCTCCTGTGCTAGAACTGCCACTCCTCCAAATTCACCTGCTCCAGCTGCGTGTCCCAGTGGGGGAGCAGTCCAGCCACACGTGCTGCTGCACCAGCAGAGATGAACAGGAGAGAGGGCAGGCTCATTCCCAGAGAGCAGGGACAGAGCAGTGACAAACAGTTGTAAGCAACAATATTTTCACCCACCTCAGAACCTCACACTGACCCAGTCTGAGCACAAGCAGTGAAGTCTGTTACTTGAACTGGCACAAATGTCTGCTCCCTGGAACCACAGTGAGGAGGACAGACCATGGTAATGGTACCCCAACACAAGCTGGCATTTACAACAGATTAGCTATTCTGACAGCAGCTTGTCCTTGACTGAAACGGAAGCAAATCCCCAGTATAAACAAGACCTCAAAGAATATATGTGGACAGAAGCCAAAGAGCAAGGACAATTTTCTGGCACCCTAGAATCTATTGCTTTAATTTGTCTATATAGCTATATAAAACTAGCAATTTATCTTGTCTTTTTCTGAACAGTCTTTTATAAAACAAATCAAATATTCTTGCAAGTGTGATTCTAGTGTCATTTCTGAATGAGAAGCTCAGGTCTTTTTAGTATAACTTGATAGTGTGCGATGTAATTGGCCCCTGGCTGATGTCTTCATTTATTTCATGCATTTTCAGATGCACATCAATACTAAAATCTGGTGCAAGCCTTGTCCTCTTAAAGGAAAGAGCTTGTAATATAATCCCAGAGGAAGAAAAAGTAAATGATCCAAAGTGGGTATGACCTGAACTCAAAGTTCCCAGTAATGTCATGTCTTCTTCCACACTCCACGCTGCTTGATGCACTTCTGTGCTGTATCTCTATTTAAAAGAGTGACAAAGGAAAGATATCTAGGTTTGCACCCCTGTACTTGATCTGTAATACATGATTCACAATAAAAAAAAATAAAAAATTCACCAGATGAGCACTGAAGTAATTAAAGCCTACCAAATTGATCCTCATTGCACCATTGGTAGTATATATCCAGACAGGACTCTATTGAATTCCCATCACCTTAACTGAAAGCATAATAATGCAGATCCACTGCCTTTTCTAAAAACGGTTCTCTGAGCTTTTTCACAGCTGATGGTAAAATAGACTTATTGGAATGTCGTAAAACAATTCTTTGCTTATTTACAGGTATGAAAATAAAGCCCCCAGTGACAATTTGTCAGATTTTACCGAGTATCACAAACCCCAGAATATATGCCCAGTTTAAACACTGTAAAATAAAGATGACTCACTTCAAATGATGGCCCAAGGGCCTGCACGTTATAAAGTTGACACATTTGAGTTATAGGAAAACCAAAGTGTCCAGAGCTAATTAAATCCATTCATCTTGGACTTTAAAGTTTCAGACAGATCTGTAATGAATATTTATTTCTATTTCTTTCTGTTACTTATTACTAATCTCTCTAAAGCTCTGCTGAATGACCAGATGTTTAGAAAATCCTGGATCTGGTAACTGGGAAGGGTTTTGTGGTGCTGAGAGCTCTGTGTTTTAACAAAAAGAACTAGGATTCTCCAGCATCGATCCCACATGAATCTGACAAAAAGCATATCTATAAAATTATACTGGTAGATGAGGTGCAAACTCCTGACTGTATTAGAGAACACAAGACCTCTCCTACCTGCCCAGTGCCCCATTTTTGGGTGTTCAAGGGAGCTGTAGCACCCATGAATTACAGCACTGGTCAAGATAATGTAGAGACTTGAACTTACGCAACCAGTCTGTTACACAGCAGCCCTGCCATGAGACTGGAGGACACTGAAGGACAGAACTACAGAAACTGTTGGGCATCCAGAGTGGAAGTGAATTCAGGAAACACAGATTCAACCCCTCACCTCATACCAAGGTTTTCACTAGTTCATATCGGGCTTCACAGGGCTGATATATATCCCATGGCTTTCCCATCCCGAGGTGCTCCTGTGCTGTCCTCCCCTGATCTAGTCCTCGTTCCCCAAGTTCCCCATTCTGGAACCAGGAGGCCAAGAGCTCCGTCCATTACTCTGTTGGCATTACAAAACCTGTAAGCCTTGAAACTGTGGGTTGAATCCAGAACTCTTGGGGCTTCCCTGCTGCAGAGCTGGAAGCCTGGAAGTTCTGGGCTGGGTTCCCAGGTCCTGCAGTGCACAAGCAGACTGGATGGCAGAGCATCCATAAGGCACAGGTCCTGAGAGCCCTGCATCTGCTCCGGGAAATTGATATTTGGGTAGAAACAGAGAAACTGCAACACACAAAAAATGATTTTACAGAGCAGCTGGGGTCTGGAGAGCACGCATGTTTGGAAGCAATACATTTTATTTCCTGAGTTTGGGGAAGAGAGGTTTTTTGTCATTAGTTTGGGTTTCATTTAATCCTTCATTCAAAGAAATGGAAGCATCAAAACTTTAGGTTGGCCTCCTAGCAAGTCTGCCCTTTTCTCAATATACCCAGAACACAACTCACAAGACGAAAAAAATCACGATGGCTCTGATAAAGAAGAGATGAGACAAAGTAGAGACAACAGTCACCAGTTCAGGGAAAAGCTCTCAAAACAATTATGACATGAGATTGCTCCCTAAAGTTACAGAACAGCTAAGTAGACAAGAAGACTTCAGTGCTACCTAGCAAAATAGCATAGGAATATACAACTTTGACTGGATTCTGTGACCTGCAGTTATTAGTCACCAATTTGTCTGGGCTTCAGTCACTTCCACTGCACTTGGATGCGGATCAAGAACACTGCAAGACATTCAGAAAGCCCAGAGATGCATATACCTCAGCACTGGTGACAGTTTCTTCCCCTGAGTTACTCCTTCTACTTCAGGCATACCAGGAATGATTACAATTGTGTTCTGTCCATCTCTCGTCATGTATAATTTAATGCCTGTAATCTTCTTCCTATGAAAAAAAAAAAAAACAAAAACCCACAACAAAAAAACCGAACACAAAAAAGTAGGTAGGCACATTTAAGCAAAATGCACAGTTTTCCAAGACCTATTTCTATTATTTACCTGTTTGTGTTCATCATGATTAAGTCTTAATCACTATTTAAGACTACGGCCCTAATTATATTTTCCTCCACTACATAAATCATGAATGACAAATAGTCCCAGGACTAAAAAGTAGATCAAATCTGTGGAATAATAACAGATGGAGATTGTCTTATGTATTGTTGTGACAAATGAGTTTTACAGTTGTGACTCTGACTTGACTATTATCATCTAATCAATCCATCAGTGAAATTCCAGGCAAATGAAACTCCAACTCAAAGGTCAAAAATGGTTATCACTAGTGTACTTTGTGCTGCAGAGCATTTTAAATAGTTAAATGGCACTGTACATGTGTATGGCGTTTATTTGTAATTTATGCATGATTTTACATTAATCACTGACATCCTGACACCTAATTAGTAACACTCACAGGGAACGTGGGGAGAGAACTACCATAGGTATTTTAATAATCAAAGTTGAGACAGCAAGCTCAAATCAGGGCTTCAAATTGAAGAGCGACAGGTAGTATTTAATTAGTTTCATCTGTACATACTCTATCCTATTTCACTACTGACAGTTCAGGCTCACTCAAAGTCAAACAGAAATTAAAGCAAAAATACTTTATAGCAAGGCTACAGAATTCCATTAATATATGAATAGTGTAATTTATCATCTATGACTTGGAAAAATACTATGGAATTCTGTCATCAGGCTCTCTGCAGAAATCACTGACATCATTTTTGGCTCCAAAAAGCATTGCTGCCATCCATACACTAAGTCACAACCTGAGGATTTGAATGTGAGCATTTGGAAGATGTCTGAAAACTAGGTCCTCTCCCTTATTCAGATGGTGTTTCATGGTTTCTTATTTAAACAGAAATTAATTTTACGCTAGACAATTTTTTTCTTTGCTAATTAACGACAAATCTGTCAAGGAGATTTACCTGGAAAAACATAGTTCTTATCTTTTCGTCGTGTGGTGATTTCTTTTTTTGTTATTTTGTTGTGACATGAAGTTTCTCTTTTAATTTGGAAAAAAGAAAAATCACTGGAGCCAAAACATATTTTATGTGTTAAATGTCATCTTCTCCACCCTTCTCAAGGTTCAGATCATTTTGGACTATTTTCTTTTATTTTACTTTAGCTAAAAAAAAATAGAAGAATCAGTTATTGACAGAGTTCTACTGCTCTGTAACTTCCACATAAGATTTTGTTTCCTCAGCAGAGCTATAAACTCTTTAAAGAGTGTCATGGGCTTTTCAGCTGGAGGGATTCTTCAAATACATTTAGCTGAGGCCTTCTTCCAAACACTCAACATTAAAGACTTCATCTACTGTGGTATCAAGAACATATAAAATGTAAGCTAAATATCTGACTGGGGTAATTCATGAAGCAAAAACCCTGATATCACGAAGATAACCTATCTTTTTTTTATAGTGAATTTAAAAGAAATTTGTTCTTATATTTGGGTCACTTACAACAGCCCTGTTTCTTAGCAACAGCACGTGGTAGAAGACTTTGACTTAGAATTAGTAACAATCACTGCATTCACTAGAACAATGAAAATTATAAAGAAATAGCAAAATCGGATTTAGTTAGTCTGATTTCCTCCCAGACAGACACACATACTGGTACCCTTTGGGAAGCCACTAACTCCAGACCCAAGGCTTTCCTCTTCTGCTTGAGACACAGTGAACTGTGAAGTAATTCATTGCTTCTGCAATGAATTCTGCAGAAGTGTAACTTCAAGTAGATGTAGGGAAGGAAGAGGATGATTAAGGAAGTGCTGTCCCACAGTGACAGAGGGCATGGAAACTCTGAAGCTTCTAGTTGTATTTTCAGGTAATTAAAATGCTTCTCCCACATACATATTGATACATTTTGTTTGGATCATGATTTAATCCTTGGACTGAACTGGTGAATTATGCAAAAATATTCATGATCATGTCTTATCAAGAGCAGAGTAGTAAGCACTTTAACAAAAGAGATAAAAATTATTACTCCCTTCCTCCTCTTCTGCAGTGAACAACTTCATCCACAGAAAACAGATACAGCTTTTACAAGTCACAAAATCATGGGTAGAGCCAGAAAGTCCAGATTAAAGTCAGCTATAACACTTAACATAAATTCTGCATTTTTTTACCCAAACCACTCACCCACATCCTCAGAGCTTTCTTCATGAAAGATGGGAAAAGTTTTGTTTCCCTGGAATTTTTATTTATTTATTTATGGCAGCAGGTAATCCAATCATCTCGTGGCAATACTTAACATACAATCACAAAGAGCACTTCTCCCAGCAGTGAAAAAAAACCCATAATGATAATAAAATAAACAATTGCTTACCTTGAGACTGTTACGACTGAACGACTTTAATATGTAAGAGGTTTGGAAAAAATAATATTTGTAAGTTATGCTAAATTATTCAGAATAGGTATTTAAAACAAGGTAAATTCTGAGTTGTATCACTTTCAGGTTGTCATTTTTAGCATTTCAGCCACCCGTTTTAGTAAGTTTCTCCATTGAAAAGCACCCTCACATCTGTTTTTTTCTGATGGCATTTATCCTCCTTTTTCTCAGCAGCTCATGCCAGACTCCAGTGGTGCAGAATGATTGGAAATTTTTTCTCCTCCTGTGAACTACAAGTGAACCATCCATCTTAAACAGCAAAGACTATCACCACTCCCTTCCAGCAAACTGGAACAGAAAGGCAGCAATTTAAAATGTTCCGATCAAGACATTCAGTTGCAGATGAAGAGGAGCATGCAAATGGCTGGAGGTGACTGTTTGTGGATGTACATTTACATACTATTGTGTAAACTAAAGCTAATCTGAGTTGCCATGTGATCCAGCTTCTCCTGTGGACAATCCAAAAATCCAAAAAATATTATTTTTCTTCAGCAAACAAAGGTGTTCTCTGAAAGCACAGTTAAAAATGACAGCACTGTCTAACTCTGCTGATAACATGGGAAGATTACAAGTTATGTTTTTGCAAACTGATAGATATTTCCAGTGCCAGAGTCTACATCCACCCTGAAATTCCAACACTGTAGGAGATGGTTGCACTCCATACCCGGCCAATTACACAAATATATGGATTTTAATATATATAATGTATATAAATATGTAATATAGTCACATAAAAAGGTATTTAAGGGAAAATTTAATATACTACTTTATCAGTAGTTTAGATTATTAGGGGACTTAAAATGCTCTGGAAAAAATAAGAAATACATAAACACTTGTATTAGCTGATGCACTGAAATCAAAGAGATTAGAGAAAAAAAGGTTGGAAGAGTTAAAAAACAGTTACAGGATGTAACAAAGGCCACTCAAAACACTTTTAATACCTCTTGAAACATCTTAAGATCTTTAGTCCACTCATTTATTTATGATTTCTCTCCTAGTCTCAGTATTAAATGAAAATCCTGCTGTGACCTTTGCCTATGAAAAAAACTCAAACCAAACCAAACTTGCAAAAAAGCCTCTACACTGCAGAAGCAATAATTAAGTTTTTCTGAGGATTCACAGGCTCTGCTTTATAAAGAGCCCAGGGTGCTAATACAGAAACCTTATTTTTCAGCTTTTCACCCGTGATGTTCAAGTTAACTAAAGCAACAGCTAATTATTCAAAGGAATACAGTTTCAGTTCTTATTTTTCTCTGTTGAACACCTGGCCTACTTGTTGCACTTACTACATCAGGTAGTTTGAAGAGTAGATTATATTTAAAGCTTCTATTTATGATGTATAAAACAGCCTTCTATTTTTTCAACATATTGCTTTATACCTCAAGAGTTTGACTGGTTATTGGAAATGTATTGTAATTCTTCCCCTATGCTCAGAAACAAGTTTACTGTGTTATCATCTATACAGCATTTCATTCAAAAGCCTATGAAATACATGAACTCTTTCTTGCTTTAGAGTTGTAACATCATTGTGGCTTCTGGATGTTTTCATTTTTTATAAGGTGTCTTTTTTAAATAACCTGTATTCTTGGTAGGAGTTTTGAATTCCTATCTGATGGCAGAAAACATATTTTGTAGCTCAGGTATAGGTTGTCTTTTAAGAGAAACCCACTGTGAGGCGTCACTTCACAGGCTGGGACTACTGTGCATTTTGTTCAGTAGGCAATATGATATGTTGCTTTTTGCTCCTTATTTGAACAGACAGGAAAGAAAGGAAAGTGTTTGATTACTGTCCAGCAGCCTGTTTTCTATATCTGCCTCCCAATCACAAAATACCCCATGGATCTGGCTTCAACTAATGTATGAATGCAAGAATCTAGAAATACCTATCAACATTTTACAGTCAGGTAGAACATTCTGAAAAGGATCTGATTTCTGAGAGAGCAACTAAGACTCCATGGAAATAATGGATAGAGCGCCATAGAATGGCTCAGAAATGATACAGAATCAACGTACCATGCAAGAAAAGAAATAGAAAAAGGAATAAAAAAACGTAAGAGAATGTCTGAACAAGTTGGGAAAAAGAGAACCTCCAAGTTTCCTGGGTTAGATGGTGAAGGGAAGTGTAGGCAATGCTGACTTCAGAGATCTCAGCAAGGAGCAATATTGTATACAGTATTTTAACTGGCAGGTATTTTTTTTTTAGTTTGCAATGCTTGAATGTGTTAATCAATTATGAAAACAAATTAAGAACAAATCTCTGCTGAGCAATAGGCAGCGTTGATTTACCTTTTTTTCTTCCTTTTTTTTTTTAAAGATCTGTTCCATTCCTATCAACATTTCAGACAGAATATCTTCCTCCAAATTGAATGGTGATGAGGGGTTGAAAACTGGTAAAATGGGGTTTTGTTTGCTGGTTCTGTTCCATGCCTCAGGTTCACTGAACACGGTACAAGTTAGTCAGTGTATCACTCTCTTTTTCTAGGTGTTAAATTAACCCAGAAGACCCTGAGAATCAGCATCATTTCAGCACAAAATGGCAATACTAGAAATGAAAAGGTAACACTACTTATTTTTTTGGTAGAAACAACAAAATATGAAGTAAAAACCTCGAATATTAAATTGTTGGCCAGTGAAGTTAAATATAAAGTGCTCATGAAATTATGGTGATTTAATAGTAAAATGTATCTGATTAAACAGAGAAGGTTTACCAGAAAATACCAAGCAGGATGTAACTCCCTGAAAATTGATGTTATTGGAGATTTATTTGTTTGTGGACAAATGCAGTACAGGAAGAGAACACACTGCTTCAATTAACAATGAAGTGTAAATTTGAGATTACTGAATTAGTAATTACAAAAAGAGAGACTTCTTTTTTAAAATTTCAAGTAGGTGAGTATTGCAATCTCTATTCTCAATATACTGCTACCCGGATCAGTGGTTTTGCTTACATAAATTGCATTGTTGACAAAATTCAGTGTTGTTCAACTTGTATACAAGTAGATCTTCACACAGAGAGGTTCTTCTCTTTAACAAAGATGGGCTGAACAAATTACATGGAATTTGGGACAAATACATTGCATTAAGTTGATGTGAAGTGATGCTGCCTTGACCTCTGCACAGGGTACCTTGATGAACTTCTTTCTTGATGTAGAAATTATAATTGTATTTGCAACTTGAAAAAGATACACCTGTATTAAGAACTACTTTTTATACCTGGAACTTCATTTAATTCCTATGAGCACTGATAAAAAATAGTCTCTGAAACCTCAGAGCATTGAGTGCAGAATGATGTAGTGATGTGTAAAAATACATTTATTTGCACTATATAGCAAACTCCATTCAGACAGGTGGAGATTTTGATATTTTAGCTAAAAAATGTCAAAGAGTGATTTCAAGTACATCAGGGATGTACTACAAATTCTGTAACTCTTCTTTAGAACATGTTTTTCATAGGCTTAAAGGTTCAAGTCTCTTTGATTTTGAAGACTATTTTTTATAAGGGTATGGTCTATCTACAGACAATTTTTCATAGACAAGTACAGAAACATTTCTTCTGTCTTCCTGTTGAATTAACTTTAAATGTAAAAAATATAGGGAGTCCTCAATTGGGTCTGCTGGCTCAACAGTAGGAGACCAATACTGTAATGGAAACATGTTAAAAATGATAAATAGCTCCAGCCACTACAAGACTGAAAATAAATAGTCAACCCTGGTGAACAAAATTATTTGGAGTGTCTTCCTTCACAATTAGCAGAGATCATCTCCTACTGTGCTATAAATCCTCCAAAATCTTGCCACCACTTATTCCTATTCAGAATCAATTGCCACTGTCACATTATATGATAGCTAAAAAGAGTACATACAGTAAACAGTACACCTGAACAGACAAGGTGAGGTACACATTGCGAGATCCTTAGCATTTTTCCCATAAAAGCTTACAAAAACAGGAATCCAGAAGTGTTTAGTACTCCCCACAATCCAGTTCTAGTCTCGAAATCCTCTCAGCCATTCTTGGACATCTGAATTAAAACATAGCTTCATTACCTGAGAGAGGAATGCTCTGCAATCTGTCCCAAGCAGTTCATCTTGATCATTTCTATATTCCCACAGCTGATTCTCTTTGGTTATGCTACTTCTTTGTCTGGTTCCTGTAAAGCACAACAAAACTGCACTAGCTGGAAACGGAATCAGGCAGGTTTTTTGCATAAATATATGCTCTGGATATCTATCAAATTCTTTTCAAGCAGACTGTGAAAAGCCAAACTTGATGATTAATGTGAGTATCAAATACAAACATGTTGAACTCAGGAACAAACTGGATAAAATCGTACGCATTTAATGATATTGCAAATGGGATAAAGAAAACTGATCTGTCACAGATGCCTTCCTAAAACTTCATGTTGAGTTTCAGCAGACTGAGTATTTGAAAATCTTGAGGTATTTGTTATCTTGTAATACAGAGACTTTCTTCTTCTATTCAGACGGTATGAAAACTGTTAACACCTGTCCACTGAAGGCCCATTTTCTTTTATATGTCTCTAATTCACCTTTTTGGGTTTTGTTCATGTGGAAAAAAAAAAAAGGTTTTACAAGACAAAAGTATTTGTTAGAGAAAACTACACTGCCTTCCTGACTTTCACGGGAAATTGGCCATGTATGATGAAAATACTGACATATTCATCACAGGTTGAATCACATTCAACTCCAAAATACATTTATCAAAAAGAACATTTAGAGCTTTATGAAGAGGGAATAATATATTCTGCTTTTTCTTCCCATCATCTTTAACATGTTTCATATAATCAGTTTCCTGATTATTTGAGTCATTTAAACAGCAAATCTTGCTTATAAACTCTGCAATATAAACAAGGTTCACTGCAGAAGTTGATAATGAACACGAAAGATGTGTAAGAAATGTAGTACTGGAAAATACAACATGCTTCAATGACACCATGAGGAACTGAATTTGAATATTTGTCAAGTAATACTATTATAATCTTTTCGTCAGCAACCTGTTCAAGTAGCGCTTCAAATTATTTATAAAAACTTCCTTAAATTTTATGTACCTTTACATACATATGTATACTGGATTACACATAAAATTATATCACCTATTTTTTTGAAAGTAGTTAGAACAACATTGAAATTACAATCCTGAACCTGCTGTTCATTTTGTTCCTTACCTGGGTAACGGGTTGGACGTAATTTAAAAACCAGTTTTAATATGCATCGTAAATCTACCTGCTCTAATATCATTGTTTAATACAGGTATAGCATTTTTAATCATAGGAAGAAAAGAATATATCCTTTTTGCTAATGCATTATCAGAGTAGACTTTTTCACTATGGAAACAACACTCAGACACATACTACTCCTTTAACATGAGCTCTTGTCCCAAGGAAAGCAGGGACACTGACAGAGATCATACCTTGACCTGCTGTGATTTTGGTAATATAATTGTACAAATCAGGATAAACCAGGTGACTGTTTCCTCCAACTCTGCACACACAGATCTTCTTAAAGGAGATGGAGTTAAGACATGGCCAAAGACACACAGTTCTGAGGGCATAAAGAACTTGAACAGACCACTATTTACGTTTAGCCCAAAGATAGATCCCAAAGGGACTTGGAAATGTAGTAAACCCCAAGTATTTCTATGTTTTCAAAACAATTATAACTTACTATTATCCCTTTATGTATTTATAAAATATGCTGTAACTGATAATTTAAATTCATGGGACAACATGAAGGCACACATTAGTCACCTCAACCAGATTTGTTTAAATCCACAGTGGTGATGGTGCTGAAGAGCACAGCTCAAAAAACTGAACAAAATTTCAATTATTATCATACTATAATTTTTTCACAAGTTCTTTTAGCTTGGAACAAGAACTGAAACACAGAATTATATCCTGTCTTAAACACCAATTGAGCTTAATCCTATTCCTAAATCTTAATATTGTATAGTATTAAGGTAAACAATAGTATATAATAGTATATTCTATATATATAATATATATTCTATATATAATAGTAGTATTATATGACTGTTTGTATATAAAAATACTAGTTTAATATCTCAGCTGATACTTTTCATTGCCTTACCCTTAACATAGTGAAGGTTTAGTACTTCAGAAATAAAAACATTCCACTAAGTTAGACATTCAATAAAATGTTATTTTTATGCTGCTCTATAAATCAAAATATTTTGTGTTCTTGCTTAATATAATAATTATACCCAGCTAGTTTATTCACACAAAGTAAGTAAAGATTAAACAAAAATAAACATTTTTTATCTACTGTTAGTGTCTATGCCTAAAATGAATATATCATTTCTGGAAGCTCTGCTCACTATAACTGGCAGATGCTTCATGGAAAATTGCCATTAACAATTAACACATAATGAAGAATCAACCTGCTAGGGCACCTGGGATAAATTTAGTTTTTTCTATGCGTTATTATTCCACTTGAGTGAGATAATAGATTATAATTTTAGGGAAAGTGACATATGGAACATTTATGAGACTTTGCAAAAATCAGTTGAAGCCCTTAACTTAAAACATTTATCACGCGCTCTTGGTAGGGGAGGGGAAGGACTTTGACAGTGAGATTTTGGTGGGCCAATTTTCTTAATGGAAGATTGAAAGACTTTTATCTCAAAGCCACTTCAGTTATAAAGCCAAAATTCAGTTCCCAGCTCATGCCTGGCAAAACTGCTGGATTCCAGGAATTACTCCTGTTCTTCAATTTCGACCCATTCTCACATTGCTCTTTTAATCACCTCCTTCAAAACCTGCCCCCAGATCTCTCTGCCAAACTCGTGGCTCAAAGGAGGGCGCGTAGAGTCTGCACTAATAAGTTGGATGAGAGTAGTACAGCAGTTTGGAGGAAAAACCTTGATTGGTCTGGCTCCCCAGGCATGAGGTCAGGCACACAGCGGGTTTGGTGAGCGTAAACTGCCATCCAAAGGAGGCTGGACTGTGCTCTGCATTCATGGAGTCCGTGGGAAAATACGGACCACATGGAATCATAGAATGGTTTGGATTGGAAGGGACCTTAAAGATTGTCTAGTTCCAGCCCTCTGGTACAGGCAGGGACATCAGTGACTGGTCTGTCACAGTTTTGAAGCACATGTTTGAAGGTGCTGTTGCTCCCAAACTGCTTCAATTTGCTGTAGAGGTCTCAGTACCTATTGCTTCTACCTAATGATCTGATCCTTCTGTACCACATCCCTAATTGTGAGGGCATGGGTAATACTGTAACAAAATCCAAGAATGCTCAATCTATTGGAGAGAGAAATTACTCTTCCAAACACCAATTACAATTATTTTGAAAAATATCAGGAAAAAACCAAGCTATTAATTTCCAATGGCACAGAAATTCGTATGCCAACATTTGTAAATATTTTCCTCCTCCTTCCTCGGAGAGAAGTTTTGACCAAGTCTGTTTGCTCTGAGGTGAGGAAGACATGGCCCCAGAGTTATCTGAATAATAGTTCCAAGTACAGCCAGTCTGACCTACTGCAATCTATTCAGAGTTTTTCCATTTTCAGATTTCTTACTTGTTACTTATAATGGACTATTGAGCTATTCCAAATTTGGCTGTGGTACAAAAAAGCTTTCAGACATACTGGGAAAAAGACTTAAAAAGAAACTGTAAACCACATTCTTAATTCTTTAATTGCTAACCTATATTTATAGACCTCAGTATTTATTTGTGAGAGGTACAGCAGTCTATAAAATAATTTGTAAAAAAACCCACACTGAGTAGGGTAAAACTTTGAAGGAAAAACCCCTTTGCTGATGAAATAACAGCTGTGAGACTAAAAAGTACAAGACAGTAATGGGAGCTACATGAGTTCTCTGCATGAGCAAGTGAAATCCAAGCACAGAGGGTTATATTCTGGCTCTTACCTTTCTGGATCTATAGCCTTATTCACCTTAAGGTGCAAATGCACATCTACTGGGTATTTAGTTATATTACTTGGGCACTAAAAGACAGAAAAAAACACGTTAGGTACTCTAAATACCTGATGGACTTAAGAGCTTTAAAGTGACAGAAGTGGTGATTAAAAAAAAAAATTCTCTTGAAAACGCTCCTACTAAAATAAGGTATGATTAAGTGTGTAAACACTGCTTATGTCTAATTAAAAGGTGAATATGGAAAGGAACATACAATAGTAAGATTTCAATTTACTTAATTGAAATCCTTAAAAGTATTTGAACATCCAATTTTAATGAAAGAGAAGAAATGCTCCAAAATATCTAATTTTTTCTTAGTTCTCACATAAAAATGTCAAGAATAATGGAGTAATGCCCCAGTTTGAGGTTTCCTTCCATTTCACTGAAGTAAAAATGTCACCCTGTGATGCACTTAAGCATTCAGAAATTGGGGGCTTTTGAGCAAATAAATAGTATCATTTAAGCTAAAAGCAACTTTCCATATCAAAGAAGAAGAAAAATGGAATCCCAGCCTACCAGTTACATATATTTGCATATCAAACTGTGCTACAAGACTGGGGAATGGTGCAGTTCTACAGCTCCTTCAGTTAACCACATGAAAATAAAACAGACTAGTTAGAGATGCTTCTTCATCTGGTTTTTTGAGGTTTTTTTATTAGAGAAAGGTAAGGATAGTTTGGCTTTCTCTTTTAATACTGTAGAGTTTTATAAAGAGAGAATGCTGTCTGCTCTTCATATATCAGACCATGTAAGAAGATCAGGTTAAAAACACACGAGTCTGCTGGAAGAGTTTTAACAAAAACAACAAGACTAGGTTTATGAATTTTTCAAAGCACATTCCATCATGAACTGGTATATTCTCTGTATTGAAGAGCTTCCTTTGCTAAGTTTGTACCCGTGGTCATCTTGTCATATTGCCCTTGATGGAAATGTGCAAAATATTGATGTTTCTGAGAACAAGGGGAAATTTGAAAAAGAAAAAAAAAAAAAAACAAACAATCAAAAAAACCCCAAACAAACAAAAAACCAAACAAAAAACCAAAAAACTCAACTCTGGTAATAGCTGAGTGCTTGAAACACTTAAGAAGAAACTGCCCTAAAAAAGTGCTTGCCTCCAGTCACATTAAAAAGGCATTTAGAAATAAGAACTGTGATCAGTTACTGCCCAAATCCATACTAAGAGTAAAGGTGGACAAAGAAAACCAGTCACATCTTTCATTGGTTAGAAAGATGCAAAACTGGCCCAGCAAAATTTTACTCATTTGTCAAATTGACAGAATTCAGTTAATAGAAAAGTCAAACACACACAAAAAAATTTCAGGGTTATTCTCTTCCAGAACACTGAAATAAAGATAGAACATACTTCAGATATATTAGAGAGTGCAATATCTACGTTTTACCTCTGATATAATATCTTTCTTTGAATTTTACCTGTACCTTTTTAATTTTTTTTATGTAAAATAATTAACTACTGAGTATCTGGAAATGCTTTTTTCATAAGTGAAAAACATGGTTGATGACTTTGTTTTTGTGATAAACTGGAAAATTTCTAGTTCATTTCTTCTGCATAGCGCTGGTGTGGTTTCACAAACCAGCATGTATTCAGCAGGGAGGAGACCCTTAAAGCGTGACAGAAAGATAGGGAAAAATCTCACTTTGCACCCCAAAAAAAGTGGTGACACTGGCTGATTCAGAGCTCCCACTGAACAATCAGATAGATTAATATGTCACTGAGAATTCATCTTCCCTTCAAAGACATTCACAACGGGGTATGCCTCCACTAAAATGTGATTTATAACTCTGTAACTTCTGTCTCAGAAACTCTCTACAGGTTCCAAGATGCCCGTAGCCCTGAGGTGAAACAGTCCTGATCCTCACTGGGGCCTTCCAGCTAACATTCCTAAATACAACTTACTCTGTGTCTCCCTGCCAATTCTATCCTTTACTCCAGAAAAGTACTTTGAGCTGAATTGCTGTTTTCGGGAAATAACCAGTTTCTCACCTGAACACACTTTCCCTGTCTCAAACCCTAGAAGCCAGGACAAAGAAAACAAGACCTTCCTGCTACTGCCCGCCACTTTTGAAAAATGACATATACAAACAATATCTAAATATTTGTAAGTTATCAGCTCTACTGCTTTTACATAGCCCATAAGTTCTACTGATATTGGAATTTGAAGTAAACATATATTTACAGACATTTTACACATGTAAATACCTTGTATATTTTGGATGTATGCTAGAGAGTTAGTTTGTCCTTTAATATGTCCTACAGTAGCAAAATTCAATAATGTGGTAATCCAAGCATATTTTTCTTTCCTGAAATTCTCTACTGCAGATGCTTTTTCTTTCTTTTCCTGCTTTTTTCTAATGATTGTCCCTTCCACAGTAACTAGAAGCCATTTATCTCTTGGAATGATGCTGAAGCTTTGTTTCTGTGTTTTCTCATTTTTAATAGGCTAATTTCCTTTTTCAGAATGATTTTGTGAATTCTACATCATCTAGGAAGGCTAAGAACGAACTGTGAAGATTAGACAGTTTGTAGATTTTTCTGTCTGCTTATTAGGCACAGTGAGTTTGATCTAAATGAGTTCTGCCTTCTCCCTTTATTTTTCTCACTATAATCTCTCTTACTTGCACGTAATTCGCATAAGAAAAGAAAAAAGCTAACAAAAGAAAAATGTAAAATCATTGTTCTGCTTTAGATTCTCAATCCCTTGAGTGGTTCCCAACCCACAAGTGCTTCTTTATTCCTTTCATTCCAATTACCGTTTAAACATCAAACGAAACAACCAGCAAAGGAAATAAGTTATGCAATAGATGGCATTCCCCTGGAAATATTAAGTAGCTTTTACAATAAGTTATTTGACAATGCTGAGAAACAGATAGAAGCAATTAACATCAAATTGTTACTTTTCTCCAAAGGAAAATATTTGTTTAATTCCACCGTTCAAATGAAAAGAGAAATATAATTACAACAGTGTTTTGTAACTGCCTGTCCAGACTTACAAAAGCACAGTCATATCTCTCTAGAGTCCTATTCAATATTAATGTGGAACAGAGGTGAGTTGGGGGAAGAACATGTCTTAACTATCAGTTTCCCCACATTCCATAAAAATACCACCACATGAGATTCTAAGTTCTGTAAACTACAAGCACTGGGGGTTTTTCAGTAAACACATAACTATCTGAGGATAAGCTAATTAAAATATTAATTTTCCCATCTTTTATATTCAAGCTGCCAATTTAGTATATGTGCTTGGTCTGCAGCAGATCACATTGCAATTTTCCATACTCTATTGCCAGCTGTGAATTAAAACTGTACCAAATGGGATTTTCACCAGAACAAAGCCAGCAAATCAAGACTAATACCAATAATCCCTAAAAAGCATGGTAGAACAGTAAGCTCTTGTTTTAGTCTACAATGAATAAGACAGCTCCACCAAATTTTCTTCTCTCACAAATAGTCATCCATGATCACACAGGGAGCATCTGCATTTTCCTAAAATTGGACAAGAGCTATCAGATTGGAAAAGAGTTATGAACACGCACATTAACTGGCACCTCAGTTCTTCACTGTTGAGAAAGTCAAATTACATTCAGTTCAAAAGGGCTGAGGGGAATTTGTGGTCTACTGCAAATGTTGGTCATCTATGATGAGTCAGTTATATTCTACTAGCTGTATCAGCTGCTCACAAACCTTCAAACATGATCTGATACCTAAAGGAAATTATATATAAGTTTTGAGTTTGGTGTGACCCACAGGGACAACTCTGTGGTCTGGGACCTGGCCACATGAAGAGCAGCAACACTGGTAAAAGACATAATTTGGCAGTAAAGGAACTGTAGTACTTTTTAGGACATATTTTAAAATTAGGAACGCTAGAACTATAGATGTGACAATAGCTAGTCCTCCCCATTTCACTTTTCATTTTGATCTTGCTGTCATTTATTCGTATTTCCAGAAAGTAGCTAATTATTCATAGTGTACATTCACTGTGGGGCTGCAATTTCTTACACGCTGAATAACAACATAGATATGGGTGGAAAAACTACAAAGGGAGAAAAAACAAACAGAAATATTGTTATGAGTCTTAAAATTCTTGTGTACTGAGAGAACAAAGAATGAAAGTTGATTTAATATAAGGAATGGGATTTCTATAGACAATTCAGAATCACCAAATACACAAAGGTGTCTTTCAGTGAGAGTAGTGGAGTATTCATTCCAGGGCTTGATAAATCCAACTCTTATTGTACTTCAAAATTTGACTGAAGCCAGCAGCTTATCACCATTAGATAATATAATACAGGAAAAAAACAGGAACACATTAAAAGAGCTGGTTCACTTACAACTGCAGCTGCTTCCTGTAAATTCCATCTTTTCAATAATAAAATTGTTGGGCAATTAAAAGAAATTGCCACTTCTGTTTTCCTACTGATAAACACTAAAAAAAACCTCAGAACCGCTGCTTTTTCCTGTTTATAGGAAAACTCATCATCATCCAGTAAACTGTTCTGTGTAGGTCACACTGGATTTGCAGCAAAGCAAGCTTAAAAAGGGAGCTGAAATAAGACTGGTGGGTTAAAGAGCAAATAATCCACACTGGTAAACTACAGCATTACAAATACCCTGCCTTACTGAGGCAAGTTCTCAACACCTTCATGGGATATACTTTTAGTGAAACCTGTTGTCAAATTACAGTGGCGAATTCAGTCCATGTTTGATATGCCTAAGTGAAACTACTGTGTGTAATGGTACACTGCTGGGCAAAATCTTCCAAAAAACAGGTTGTTTTTTTTTTTTTTAATAATCTTGAGATATATTGTTCAGCTTGCCTTTATAGGTGGAACCATGCAGCCCTGCAGCTCAGCACTGCTACTCCCAGCTACAGGCCACGGCTCTGTGCTGGCTCCATGTGGCCATGGGCATCAGCTAGTCAGCCTAACTGTGAACTCACCAGCCTGCAGCTCTTTCAGCTTCCTCAGTCGTACAGGGAGTTTTCCCTAATGACCACTTGGCTCTGTACTAGTAGCTGAAATAGGGCTGTGGGATCTGGAGGCTCATATACCCAGGTGCCAGCAGCTGGAAGAGCAGGGATGCAGGGACCAGCCCCAAACTAGCCAGGCTAACGCCAGCCTCTGAGGAGATGCACATTGCATACGTAGATATGTATACATCACGTTCATACTCCAGCTCAACAACAGACTTGCAGCCTGATCAGCCAGAAAAGGGAATGGGATAAGGCTTTGGATCCTGTTTGTGGATCCTGTTTTTGGCTGCATGAGTGCTGAATGTTTCAGCTTGGAGCTGCTCAGAGATGTGTGTGTGTGTGTGTGTGTGTACCCTCACCTGTGGCATCTTCACCAGACTGCCACACCCAGTGACTTTCAACAGCAGCCAGTCAGTAATTAAATTCAGATATTTTTTTTTTTTAATATTTACTTGTTCATTAACACTTTCTGCACTTTTAAGCAAATACATTATGCAAGAAGGTCTGAAGTCCTACCCTTCTTCTATGCATAAGTTATTTGCTGCTAAGCTGGTTCAAAATGCTTGTGCTGCAAAGGAATAGGGCAGCATTTTCACAGGCCAGTAATTGTATGACTTACCTGACAGAACACATGCAAGGTAATGGTGATCAGCCATCATCAGGTCAGTAACAAAACCTCTTCATCAGCCACAGACTCTATTAGAGTGTGTGTGATAAATTTTGTCACCTGCAGTGGGATGAAAGATAATGTAAAATTTATTAATACTAGGTAAAAACAGAAAATCTTTGGATAAAAGTTTCAGTGTGTAGGAAAGACTTGATCTCCCCTCTCATTTCAGACTGTAACACATTTAAAAAAAAATAATAACTTTTTATTCCCTTAGTATAAAATCTGTATAATTTATCTATGATAATTTATATCACTTTAAAATTATATAAAATACATCATAGTGGCAGTGTAGAATGATAGGGCTCTACTTCTGATCATGGCAAGTTTTGATTGAAAATAAATGAAGAGTAAAAGCGAACAAAACATTTTGTGGTGATAGTAAACTGATCACAAAATAACCCAAATAAATCACACTCTTTTGGGGAAATTTCTAATGGATTCACATTGGCAGCTGTTTAGGGAGGTGATCCACTGAAAATTTCAAAGATTTTTGACCTCTGCTGTGGCTAAAACACAACTCCAAACTTTCATGTTCAGTATACACGAAAACAAATGAAATGAAAATTCAAACCTTAAAATAGGAGGGATTTTCTGTAACAGTCTTAGCAGTTAAAAATTTGTAGAACACCTTGCATACTAAAAGAAATAGTAAAAATAAAATCTGCTCTTAGCAATGTCACAAAGCAGATCCTTATTCTGTAATTCATTATACTTGAGCAGGAACTAATGTTGAGAGTGGGAAGAGGCTGACACTCATCACACACAGGCTGAAGCAGTTTCTTTACAGTATCATCATAGGGAACAGAGAGTCTGAAAACCTGTTCTCTCCCCAGTCTCCAAGGTTACTTCTACTTCATGCTTCTAACATGCTTATGCAGTGAACTGCACATTTCTGGGTCAATGCAGGATTAAGGTGTACATATATAGTTGAAATATAGAAGATACTCTGCATATCCAGTTCCAAACTTCAAGTTTCAGATCAGATCAACACAGAGGGACTAAAAGAGGTATCTGACTAATGTTGGAAAATAAGAAAAATGATAATCTTGGATTGTGAAGTGCATATTGTAGGGTGACCAAAAGTCACAGAAGTAACTGATTTCCATATACAACACAGAAATGTGCTTGTTGTATGGCCCATTTCAAAGTAGCAGCTCTAATCTCCACTTACAGTTAATCTGCTAAAACAGACATAAGAAGTGTTGGAGAAGTAAAAACCACTGAGTGCTACAGTCATTTTACAAGCAACATTTAATTTTACTGTGGTAACATGTTAAGCTGAGCAGTGGAAGGAAACACAATCAAATGCTCATTGTATTTAAAGAGCCTCAAAAAGATCAATTATCTTTATAAGGATAAGAAGCTACTATTGATTTCAACAGTGTTATTCAAATTCCATTTAAGCAATAAATTGCACTGCTTTTTATCAGCAAGAATAATGCATTACACTGGTGCAACCCAATACTTAACACTGTTCAAGGGTATCCAGCAAGCAGAGACCAGTGCCTTCTCTAAAACAGGGAAATCTCTCTGACATTGATCTTTCTAGCTGAGTGGAGCTTGGAACAGAGTTCTTTTTCACCATTCCTACTAAGAGACTGGGTAGCAGTAACGCATCTATAAAAGATGTAAGGTAAAACCTACTTAGAGATATCAGCAATTCAGAACATGGGCCAGACCGTATCCGGCTGTACAGATGTGTTTTCAAAGACAAAGGAGAACCACTTTCATCAAATCATAGGCAATACTGACTTTCTTCCAAGGAATTTCACTGCCACCCAAAACATCTCAAAGAATTAAAACCCCTTGCTGAATGTCTGATCAAGTCAAGCAAGTCTTTACATATTACCAAAATACTTTTCTTCCATATTTTAGTCAATTGAAACTGGTGATTTTGTGGAAATCCTGGCTTTGAAACCATTCCAAATCTCTCCACATTTTGATAAGAACTTCAGGAGAAAAGAAGTTATTCACAGCTTAAAAGGACAGAGCTAGGCCTAGAAAGAAAATTAATACAAATACAAGACTGTTTGCACCATTTCTTTAGCATCTACTGGTAGCCTGCTTGATTACAGCCCTTTTTGCCAGTAAAAACACAACTATACTCCCAAAGAGTTGTGTGACTAATCAATCCACTTTGTGTTCAGCAACAGGGAAAAATAGGCACAAAACTGGGCTGTAGATTTTTATTAACATCTACTATATGAAGGGAAAAAGTAAAATATCGGAAATGATAATATGTAGAACACAGCATCAGAAAAACTATGGAGAGAATCTCAGGTTTCTAAGATTACCTTGGAAACCTTGATAAAAAAACGACTACAAGGGAAAAAAATAATCATTTTGCATAAAATACTGCTCTCTAGGGGGAGGGCAAGCAGGAAGCACAATTTAAAACAGATTATTTAAAACTTGTTATGTTTAATTTAGACACAAGGATAGCTTTCAAATCTGGTCACTTCCAAACTGAAGGCTAAACTTTATCTCCCCAAAGGCTCTATTCAGATGGACAACTGCACCTGCATCAGCAAGTCTGTGAAAATGTAGATATAAGGTCCAGTGCTGCATAGGACAAAATACAGTGAAAGGATGACAGCATTACATTTGATGTTAGGAGTGTCTACATGCTCTATCTGCCTTTTCCAGTTCACCTCTCTTTCCTCACAATTAAGATGAATTGCCCATTTTTTTTTATTGGCAGTAAAAATACACAACTGAATTTCAAATTAGGATTAGCATTCAATTACATTTTCTTCATTGTCATGGTTTAACCCCAGCCAGCCATCAAACCTCACACAGCCACTTTATCCCCTCACCACCAGTGGGATCAGGAAGAGAATCAGAAGCGTAAAAGATAGAAAACTAGATAAAGACAATTCAATAGGGAAAGCAAAAGCCACACACACACAAAAAAAAAACAAACCCAAAGCTTAAATTCCCCACTTCCCACAGGCAGGCAGGTGTTCAGCCATCTTCAGGAGAGCAGGACCACATCACACATAACAGTTACCTGAGAAGACAAACACCACCTATTCTAATAATCCTCCTCCTCCTCCTTCTTCCTCCCACTTACATACTGAGCATGATGTTGTATGGTCTGGACTATCCTTTTGGTCAGTCTGAGACACCTGCCCTGGCTGTGTCTCCTCACAGCACCCATGAACCCTCAAATTCCTTGGCAGTGTGGCAGTATGACAAGCAGCCTTGGCTCTGTGTAAGCCATACAGCTCAGCAATAACAAAAACATCTCTATATTATCACCCCTATGTTCAGTACAAATCCAAACCACAGCCCATACCAGTCAGTGGGAAGAAGATTAACTCTACCCCAGCCAAAATCAGCACATTCATCTACCTACAAAGTCCCCTACTCATGGAATTTAACTGGTTTTACAAGTTTTACAAAATTTTCAGCATGAAGGATGTTGACCTGCAATTTGGAAAAATCAAATACTTGCTTGCATAAGAACACTCATCATAGGGAGGAGGCAGCATCTTAGTTCACTCATCAGTACAGAATCTTGGAGGACATTCACCTTCAGCTGGAGAACTTTTACACTGAAGTGGAATGCTTTTTCCAAGCCCTTCACATCCCTGAATCCTTCATCCTGGATAGTCAGCTGCCACAAGTTACTATTTTCCTATTTGCTGTCTAATAAATCTATACTATGGAGTTTGTAATTGTGCAAATCTGTGTTACATTTTGACTGAGTGCCTGTAAATAACCCCACTGTCAACAGCAAACATAGCAACAACTGTATGTACGCAGTGGGTTTGATGTGAAAAATGAAAAATCAATGTAATATGCCCTTACTGTAGGCACCTGCAGATAACATCCAATAGAATTGATTAAGGTCTACACAATAGATAATAAAGCCAATTAAAACCCAACTGAAACACTACAGTGCAGCTCCACATTTAAATGCAGTGCTAAAGACAAAGGAGGAAGATATTAAAATAAAACCTTAGATATGACTAATGGAGGAAGGCAGCAATCTGCATCTAGATAAAGGTTTATTATTGCCCTACAAAGTAAAAAGACATACACAGTGTACATATTTTACTTATCCTGAACACTAAAAGTATAACTCCATACACTGGAGCACAGTTTTGACACATTTTTTTAATTAAATAGCAATTCACGTATTCGTGTAGCTCTGCTGATTTAGAATAATTTCCTATTATTCTGCTCCTAGATAATCACAATTTTAGATTAAAGATTTAATGATTTTATAAGCTTCAAGGAAAGTATCCAAAATAATATCTGAAACAAAATGAAAATATAGTAAAATTAGCAACAGACAATCTTTAATGTGACATTTCCTGCATTCCCACCAATTCTGGGACCCCATTTAGGTGAAAGTTTCCATACTGACTACATGTACACCCTTATAATTATAACTGTCACTTTAATAGGAAGAATGTGATGAAGGAACAAAAGGAAGAAAGCAAGGGGGGAAAAAAAACATTTCTTATTTTAATTGGGTATTGCAGAAGAAACTCTATACTGAATGTGTTTCTAAAAAACAACTAATTCTCAGTTTCATTTCTCTTGTCTGTTCCTACAAGCTCATTCCTTAAAAGCACTAACCAAACAGAATCCCATCAGAACAATCTAGTTTGCATAGGAGATGAGACTGGAAACAACATATGCCTCTCATTAGCTAGGAAAACTTTCAAAAGAATAAAAAGGTCACAGTTTGTAAGCAAGACAATGTTAGAGACTTATCCAAAGTTATAAGTTAGAAAGTTCAGCAATAATATTTTTCATTTTGTTAATACCAAAGAACAGTTAACACAAAAGTAAAGTTTGGTGCCCTTCAAAATAAACTTAGAACAGCAGGGACAGAAGAAACACTTCTGTGTTGTGTAATTCTCACAGCAACTGTGTCAGTCTGCTGTGCCACATAATCCTGAGCAAACACAGAGTGCTCTCACTGAGCAATTTAGCAATTTACTGAACAAAAGGCTTCTGGATTAGAAAAGGCTACACCTGGCTTCATTTTATCTTTGTTATACCTGGGTAATCTTTGTTGTTCTCTTCAAGATGCACCCGTTCCTTTGGCCACACACAGCATTCTTCCAGTGACATTTCTTGATTAAGATTCTTGATTCAAGTCACGTAGCACAGACAAGCATCAGCACTGACGATCAATGCACCTGGTGGAGTCCTGCCCCTGAAGTCACGGCAAAGACTGATGGCTTCAATTCATAACCACTTAGTATCTTCCTTCTATCTGCTTGGTATCCTCTGTCATACATCTATTATGCATTTTTAATTGGGCAAGTATTTAGCCACACTTTAAAGAGGGATCGGAAGCCAATTGGAACCATCCGTCCTTATTTTGAAGCACTCACATTTGATTTCTGTGTTCTGTTTCCTGCTTCGATCACCTGTATTCTGGAACAGCCTTTTTGGGGTCAAGCAAATGGCAGAAGAACTGAGGTCCTTCATAGACTGGACATTGGTAACTGGGCCATAAAATTTCTGCCTGGCCAGCCGCTGGTTCTGTTACCATCTTGAGCAGCCCAGTAATGAACTGCCCAGCTGAGAGGACTGTGCCACCTTCAGCCCTCCTGAACTTGACCCCATAACCAGAACCTGATTCTGGTTTTTGATGGAGTGCTTTACAACCAAGGACTAACCCCACCACTTGCCAGAGGGGTGCTGGTGTGTAACACCAGGAAGACACAGTACAGTGCAAGTGCAGCAGGAAAGTGAACTTGGCCTTGAAAAGTTGAAACAGCATTTTAGTTGAGGTCTGGTGCCTTCTTACATACAAAAGTTGCCACTCAACTTCCTGTATATGGATGTTGCCACCGCCACTGCTCAGGACATGGTATGCTAACTTGAGCATAACATTAAAAGGTCTTTTAAATCAGTTAAAAATTTAGGATAAAATAAAATCACCTAACAAAAAATCGAAACTTCCTGTGTTTTGCTTTTATGCATAAACTCCACAAGGGGACAGATAAAACACAGTTCTATACAATATATCCATTTCTTGTGAAAAGATACTACAAGTGACAATTCTCATGTGGTCTTGAGAGCAAGTTGCCTAATGAATAGCAAGAGCTCTTTAATGTTAATGAAAACATCCTAACTCTTCTTCAGACAATGTCTTTCACTCTGTGACTATCACCTTTTAAGTTGCCACAATTCCCTCATCTGAAGGAACAGCTGAGCTTGTCAGCAGTGTAGTTGCAATGTCAGAGATTAGCTGAGCTGCTCCCGTTACTGTTAATGGAGTTACCTATTAAATCCCTACATGTTGGGTTGTCAAGTTTTGATTAAGCAATAATATCTTTGCAGCTATTCCAGCTACCCAAGGTTTAAAATGAGTGGTCTGGATTTTTCTTCTTATGTTAGACAAAATGAAGTCTTCCCTTTGACATTTTAAAAATCTATCTCGCATCTATTTCCAATAAACAGAATTTTCAAGGGCTTAGTGGGTATCGTGGTGACATCCAAATACCATAAGAAGAGATTATAACTTTCTGTGATTTGATGGGGAATTTTACTAGTAGAATAACATGCAAAACTATGTGAAAAGCTCTAGATTTTTCTATCCTACACGCACATATGTATCAAGTCTTACTGACATTTTAGGTATAACGTACAAAAGAAGAAAGCAACAGACTTCAGATGAATTAACATTCTGTCTTCCTGGTAAGGAAGAATAAGGAATATTACAGCCTTGTTGTATATCTACAGAATTTATGCTTTTCCTACTAGATTTAAATCTCTGCTACCCATATGTAGCAAGACCATCTGTTTTTACTAAATTTGACTATGAAATCTTGCCATGCATATCATAATTACATATTGATCTTGAATATATTCTTCCACATGCAAATATTCAACTGGAGCTTGTTGGACAATCTCCTTATGGTAATTAGTGATTAGAAGGGCTCTGAAAATAATCTCCTTATGATAGGAAGGACAACAACCTTTTCAGAACATCCCCAGTTTTGGTTTTGTTGTTTCAGAATTTTTTTCCCCTGGTTTTCAACAAAGTAGTTATCAATGCAGTAAATAGAGAATATAAAATTGTGTCTATGGCAACCATATTATAGCTCTCTACTTTGTATGTCTCTGGCTTTTCAATAGATTCTTCTATTCACACTCATTTTTCCTGTAAACGGGTCAATTAAAACATTTCTCAGAATTATTTCAGCATTGTTACCAACTACAAAACTCAATCTGTAAACTCTCATCTAAAAATATAAGTCTTTTTAGGAAGAAAAGTGAAAAGAAAACCTCTACTGAGCTAATTACTTCCTAGAAAGCATCTGCTATTGTTTCTATCAGACACCAAACTTTGTAGACAATTATTGCAAGAGGAAGAACCAGGAGAAAGAAGAAAGAGAGAATGAAGTTTTTCACTACCTTGCAGCAACTCAGAATTGGGGAGAAGGCAGAGGGAGGAAGGTCACAGTGCAAGGCTTTGAGTATGAACCTGCAAAGGCAAGAAGCCTTCAGCAAAGCATTTTGGTGTCGAGGGCTGAAAACCTCTGCTGTTGACTTGACTCTTCCCAATTCTTCCAGACAAACATTGGATTTTCTAAGTCCTTCTTCTAGGAAAATTAAGAGGTGAATTTGCCTCAACAACAGCCATCAGACTCTCTGGGTTCTCTGTGCACGTTCTTCTTCCCCTCATGTTCAAGTTTAGTTATGCAGAGTACAGGACATGAGATCTCATGTAAAATAAAGTGGATTTATTCTGTGCTGGCAGGGTCGAGATCTTGCAAATCCGAAGCATTTTTTCCATACTACAGTTATATTCACAGATCAATCAGGCACCATGGCTACCACAGATACAACATACACATAGAAATGTATTTCATAATATAACAGAGGTTTCAGCTTATATGGGTTTTTTTTTGTTATTTTTTTTTTTTTAGCCAAGTTAAAAAGCAGTTCTGGAGGAATCATATGTTTTGAGAAGACAAATCCTTGCCTATGTTTCTTTCCACTGATATAAACTTAATTTCTTAATTTAAATTCAATAAAAATTGTGTGTCTTTTGTTGGAGGTAAGTTTGGGTTTGATTTTTTTTTTCCCCATTAGCCAGAAAAGTGCTATCAGTGCTATCCAAAATAAAACTGATCCATTCTGCCTTCCAAGAATGAGAAGCTGTCTTTAATATCCAGATTTACTACTGCTGGTGCAGTGAGCTGTTGCATTATGGCACCACACAACAGGTATAAAGTAATTTTAAGTATTAGAAATGTCAGTGCTTTTGCAGATCATGCTTCATTCATACTTGTCACAAGAGACTTCTAACACTGGCATTTAGGGTTAAGAAAATAAGAATTTGACGTAATAAATAAAACATACTTAGGAGAATATTTGCAGGTTACAACAGGAGTAAAAGAATGCATTGTTTTCATGCAATAATTCAATAGCAAAAGGCTGCCAACCTGCCAAGGAAACTCTTTTAACTTGTCATAAATGTTTACTATCTATTTTCAGTGAGCTACTGATTTCTCAAGCTCATTTTTTCCAAGGAACTTTCTAGAGACCTTCCCAGCATTTTTTCCATGAGGTGAGCTCTGCACACTGTGCCAGCTGAGCACAGCTAAACCTTCATCTAGATTTACCCTTATAAAAATAGTAGAGCCTTTCTGGTGGTGCTTTCAATAAATGATTGCTTGAAGGAAGGGATAGGACAGAAATCAATGACTTTATATTAGCTTTCAGAGTCTCATTTTTGTATCTTTTTTTATTCCTTCAAAAACATGATGCCAGGTCATTTTCATTTCAGTGTTTTAAAACAAATCCTCTCTCTTGGCCCCTAAACCATATAGAGAATTAAATCTTTAGTGTTATACAGTCTCCTCAGACTTCTTAATGCTTAATAAAAAATAATGACAGTTAAAACTGTTTTAATACTCACATTCCAATCCCCTGCCTACCCTTTTGCTCTCCTGGGTGCTGTTTTAAACATGTTCCTTATCCTGGGCTTCCTTTTACATTCCTTAATGAGCAGCAGACTAGTCTCTTAACTGTCCTCCACATAAATAGATTAAGTTTCACATGAAGAGAGATCCCCAGGTATGTGTTAGAAAAGCTGTAAGCAGTTGTGTGAGATGGGATGAGAGCAGAAACATAATTCACCTGTTCCTGACAGCAAAAACACCAACTCTCTGCAGCATTTATTTGGACTCCCAATGAAAAGACCCTTTTAACTTGTAGCATCTTTTATTCAGCAACTCATTTTCTGCTAAGTATTAAAAGTCAGTAGGGTGTGAGGATTTGTTCCAAGGCTTGCTGAGATATTACTTACACAAAAGAGTTGCAGATCATTTCTGCTGAGTAAAACCATTGGGAATGTTTCAAATTCAGGTACATCTTAACCCCACCCAACACAAAGAATTGTTTCTTCTCCCTTCTCTTTGTTACTCCCTCCCCCCCCCCCACTCTACTTTGCTATATATATTTTCTACAACTTTTATTCTTTCCATTGTAAGTTTTAAAAAAATAATAACTATTTAAAACATTTGAGATAACTATTTACATTACTGTATCTATCTGCAAGAAAACAATGTTTCATTATCACTGGTTAAAATTTGCATTGGCATTTAACATAATATTTTCAGGTAAAAATGATCAAGGCTGAAGTATGTTTTCAAGACAAAGTATCATCATTTTGGGTGGTTCGTTACTGGATCAGACCTCTCAGATATGGAGAAGGAGAGAGGGAGAGAGGGAGGGAGAGAGAGATGGATGTATATAATGCCTCATAATTCTTACTTTTGGAAACCTGCATCAAAGACAGCACTGTTGGCAGCTGTATAGGTAATGTAAGAGCATTATAGCTCATGTAACAGCAAATCTATCAGCACAATACAATCAGAAATTTTTCCTCAGTATATTTATGGCAACTCTTTCTCACAAAATAAGAAATTCCTAGACTACACGTTCGTGGGGAGAATGGTATTAGGTGAGAAAAGAGAAGCTTTTCTCTTATGAACATTCACACTACAATCAAAACCTGTCTAATTGTTTATACCAACTCTCAGTGACTCACTGGTTTTTACACTCAACTGGGACGTTCCCATCCCTTCCTCTTGTGCAGTATCTGCTCTGTTTAAGGTGAACAAAATCCAGTGTCTTCTGTAGTTCTGAAAAAGAAAAATGTTCAAAGCAGCAAGACTGAAATATCATATTTAATAACTGCAGTATTACAAAATATACCTACTTAGACATCAAAAAATTTTTCAGATGTAATGATGTGCCTTTCCAAAGCAAGATACACTGTATAACAAAAAACCCAGAGCAATTTGCAGACATAATGGCACAAATCCAGACTGACACAAATATTTCACTAGAGTAGACAGCAAATAAGCAAATTAAATATTACTTATATCAATTTATTCAATTTATCAATGTTTTAATCACTGGTCCTCTTTCCCTGTCAAGCACAATAGGAATGTCAATGCTAACACTGAAATCAGAGCCAATTATCCTGGTCCTGTAGTGGCTATTGGAAAACACATACTAATGAAAATTATTAAAATACATGATTCTTTCAGCTCTCTATTGAGCTGAAGAGAGAACAGTCTACACATGGAAGACATGTAAGCTAACTTTCTAATATCTATAAAGCAAACTTTCAATAGATTTCTTATAATATAGAATTAACTGAGTTACACCACTCCTGTATTTCTGCCTGTGTTGTACAATACACTACATCAGTACTCAAAGATGTCTATGCTACATGTCTAACTCTCACACTTTGGTACTTCAATCACAGCCAATTGGGTTAGTCAAGCAACTACTAGAGAAAATACATAAAAGGACTCTGGATCAGAGCAGAACTGAACTCTATCACACAAGCACATATTCTTATTGCTTTTTTACTTTGTTTTTCACCTCAGCAATGTATTATATTTCTTTTATCAGTGTCACGGTACCTTTAAAATTTTGGCTTGGGCATTCTCCAAGGAGGTGGAATAGGTGAGTGTGTGTGCCTCTAGCTGATTTAAACTGAACTTAAATCTCTCCTCCTGGGAATTTGTTCTAAGTGGTACCTCAGCAGATCCAACACTGGTTTAACTGGTACTCTGCACAAGGGCAGAGCACCAGGCAGTAAGCACCACCATGATTTCCTGGTTCCTTGCAAGACCCACTATTCTTGGGAGCTGGCAGCTGCAAGGATGTGAAAGCAAAGTAAAGATGTAATTACACCATTATTCTAGTATTGCTTGTGCCTCTTTGCAGCACTGGAAGTCTGACAGAGACACAGGAGAGAAGCAGAATGGGAGACAAAGAGGCAGCATGAAAAGACCAGAGAGAGTGAAAAGGCAGTCAAACACTGGGTATGGAGAGATTAAAAGAGAAAAAAAAAATTGAGAAAGGAACACTGCCCAGAGAAAGAGAAAAAGCAGCTTTAATTAGTAATTCCACCAGCCCAAGACAGATTGGCAACTGATGAACTTGGCAATCACTTAAGACCTATCTGGAACCACCACCATCTACCCCTGTATTCTGAAAGCAAAGCACAAAGCAGCCTTCCGTGGAATATGGAAGAACATCAAGTATGACCCAGGCCTGCGGTAATCCCTAGCTGTCCAAAAGTCCTCATTCAAATTTGTATGGTCAGCTGGAATAACATATTATTTTACAGAAACTCCAGCTTTTGTTTGGAAGGAGTACAGCCACCCCAGTGTGGCACTGCCACCAAGCCAGGCAGTGTATGAGGTGCACAGCTGAGCTGATCTGACACAATGTTCTCAGGTCTGGAAATCATCTACAGCTTCAGGTTCTGGTCACTTGTGCTGCCTTTAGTCTCTCACCAAAGGTTTTCCAGGTAGTGAAGGTAATTCTATGGTAGATAACAAGCACCAAAGTTCTGGAGAGCAAAAGGATTTGGGATTGTTCACCCTGGGGAAGAGAAGGTTCCAGGGAGACCTTATTGCAGATTTTCAGTACCTGGAGGGGCCACAGAAGAGCTGGAGAGGGACCTTTAACAAGGGCATGAAGTGATAGGATAAGGGGGAATGGCTTCCAAATGACAGAGAGCAGGGTTAGACTGGACATTAGGAAGATATTCTTCCCTGTGAGGATGGTGAGGTACTTTCACAGGTTACCAAGAGAAGCTGTGGCTGCCCCACCTATGGAACTGTTCGAGGTCAGGTTGGATGGGGCTTGGAGCAACCTGGTCTAGTGGAAGGTGTCCCTGTCCATGGCAGGGGGTGGAATGAGATGAACTTTAATGCTCCTTCCAGCCCAAATCATCGATAGTTCTGTGATTTCATGTGTATATCTTTTGCTTGCCTCTTGCCAAGCTCTCCTGCAACACCCAACTCAAATTTCTTTTCCTGAGCATCCGTACTCAGTGGGAAAATATGCTGGGAACTTCATGCAGGAAGCCACACTCCTGAAGCATTTATGAATCTGGACCTTTCTGTCAGGAAATTCCATGGAAACTGTTATGTGCCATAAGCTTATCGAAAATACAGATTTCAGTGAAAAAAACAGAGTATGATTGTCTAATTCTTTGTGCATACTGACAACAGAATGTCAGTGTTCCTTAATATTAAGAAGAATTTCAGTCTGAAGCATTCACATTATCAGATAGATGAGCTTAAAAACAACCCTGAAGAATAATCACAAGTTTTATTTTTCTTGTGTTGTCTGATCACTAAAAAGCATCTTTAAAAATTTATCTCATGGTGCTGAGATGAAGAAAACATGCCTTCAGTGATATTTGATTGCTCCTTGGAAGATAATTATTTGTTCAAACAAAATACAGCAAATTTCCTTTTCAATCCTTTGCTGCCATCTGTTGGCAAAGAGGTGATGTTGATAAGAAGTAATTTGTTGGCACAAGTACCAAAAAAATGAAATGCTTGCCTACATCACATGAAAGGCATAATTAGATGTGATTACAATTGCATAATTGGGTCTACTGTATTCTTCTTCTTGCTGCAACCTTGGATTACAAAAGCGGTGAGATAGGTGCTGAAACTTAACATTCCCCAAATTCCCAAATTTTATAATCCTTTAAGAGTTTTTCTCAATACAGAAAAAAAAAAAAAAAAGAAGAAAAAAACAAACCAGGAAAACCACAAAGACACAGGTAAGGGTCAAGTTTTTCATGTTTTCAAGAGACTGAAGATACAGACAACATTTTTTTTTTTTCTTTTCTCTACTAGACCTTCATGATGAGCCTGTATTTATTCTAGGGAGTCAATATTGTACCTACCTGCTTTTTAAGGTACCTTTTGCAAGCCTAGTCAATAGAATTTAAAGCACACAGCCTAGCTCATCTCTAGCTAGGTAACCTAGCAGGGGAATTTACTCTTATCAGCATCATTGCACTGACCTTGACAGAAACACAGCCTTTTTCATCTTTCTTTCCGTGAATCCCAAATGTGACCCGAATGAACAAGCACCTAAACCTTTACAGCAAGTCAGGTCACACAGTGACAAACTCCACGTAGAAGGAAGACTTAAAGACAGCTCTGAAGAGGATTCAGGTGCTGGTGAAAATAATAATGCCTGTGCAGCAGATGTGACCTGTACTAACAGCAGACAGATCCAGCCATACAGCTCTCATTAGCTCCTTGACCTCAAGCTCAGTTATTGACCTTGGTAACTACTAATGATGTAAAGAAAGGCAAAAAAATGAAGCAGGAGTAGGTTCTGATCCCATTTCAGCCTAGAATACAAACATCTGTGCTTGACTTTGATGGATAAACTCTAGACTGAGCCCAGAGAAGCCAATCAACAGTTCATGTTGATGCTTAATCTCTGAAAATGGTCTGACATTGTGGTGCTATTTCTTTAATTTCTGACTAATCAAAAAAAAAAAATGGCCATTTTAAGTCAATCAGATTACTCCAATCAGAGATCTTAAAAGTATTAAGAATCAAGGTAGATGTCTTCCAAGTGCTAGCATTTCAGAATTAGGCATTTTCTGAGGCACAGCTTGATGGATACATTAAGGATAAACTGAAAGATACAAAGGATTGGGTCAATCAGTTCAATTAGAAAATCTGCTTAGTAAGTTTTTACAGTAACCTCAAGTAAGAGTTATACTGAGATCAAGCTTTTGCACAGGCAGCATGACTTTTTGACCTCTGAAATATCATCTGCTAGATTCAGAATACAGCAAAATGGAGACCTCCATTACCAGAAAAAAAAAACACACAAAAACAAAAAACAACAAACAAACAAACAAAACCAAAAAATCAAACAAACAAAAACAAACAAACAAAAAAAAAAAAAAGGAAGAAAAACCAAATCAAAACAAAAGCACCCTATATGTTTTGGTTTAGTTTTTATTAATTTCAAAAGAATAAAAATTTTTGAGACCACAAAAAATTAGGAAAAAGTTCTCCAGGTAGAGGTCTCAAATTATATTAGTGCTAAAGTCCAGAAATATGGCATGTCCAATTTGGGATGAATCTTAGTGTCAACCCACCACCTCAAACAAATAAAAAAAAAAAAATGGTTACCAGCATCCCAATCTTGCAAAAGAGTAGAAGTTTCTAGACAACATTTGAACTCTGTTTGGCCCACTGCCATGAAGGGATATTGTCTACTTTAGCCAATGTCAGCTAATAATTTGTCTGCCCAGATAATGCATCACAACATCTTTAATCTAAAATCAAGAAAAACATTTTGGAATAATGAGGGTTCTGTCACGGGTATGATTTTTGTTATGAGACTTTTACTGCCAAAGGAGAACATGAAACAATCCATTATGGTTAGAAGGTGCTCTCCCATATGCAAAACTTCCACTAGATGTTCATGTCATATATATTAAAGCCTTATATATACATAAATAAATAAAACCTTAACTTTTAAGTAATATTTTAAAGGAGAAAAGTGATAAAATTTTGTTTTGTGGAAGGTAGAAACTGAAACCAGTAACTGCAGTGCCATAAAGCTATTTGCAGCCTAAGTAAAAAATATCCAAAATTACTTCTGCCTTCCACAAACCATGCTTCCCAGAATATTTCCTAGTGGCTAACACAAAATAGGACTAACTACAATTACTTCAACAGAGTATTTGATAACAAATGATAAGTTACCTTGATTCTATTTTAAAATTCAAGTCCCCCTTTTTTAAAAAGTACATGTATAAGAAACAAAGTTTACACTGTTCTTAAACTCAACATCTGTTTTATTTTTTCATTCTTTTGGTTTTAGTTTTCAGCTTGAATACTTAGAAACCAAGGTTAACTATTCTTTTAATTGACACCAGATGGCACTGCAAAAGATGACCCAGGATACATCCTGGGATCTCAGTAACGGAATCATCATTGAGTCCTACAATGATTTGGGCTGGAAGGGACCTTAAAGACCATCTAGTTTTAACCTCACTGCCATGGGCAGTACCTTCTACTTTGAAATCAAGCTTCAAGCCAAGCAAACTGTGTTTTGAAAGTATGGAAAGCCCATATTCAGACTGAAGAAGAACACAGCAGCTGCAAACAAATTTGACATGCAAGGTGATGAATTAAAATCAAAACTACACTTGTGGAAAATCCCAATTGAAAAAAAAACATGCTTATAATCTGCAGATACCTGTACTAATATGAAAATTTTATTCCAGAAAGGTTAAATTCTCTTTATTTTACATCTCACACACTTATAGCTAGCTGTGGTCTCTGGCAATGTTGCCCAGAAGCATCTGCAGATTTTTTTTTTTTATAAAAATGTGCATGTACACTAAATCCTTGCTTACAGTGTAGATCTGAGCTCTGAGTACCTGTCAGAAGTGACACCTCCTGCTTCAGGAGATTCTCCCTCCAAGACTGCTTTCACTTCTGGTTTTCACTGTATTGCTTAAATTAAATTTTCAGTAATCACCTGGATGCCAGGAAAACAGCTAAAAGAAAGCAAGCTGGATTATCACATTTGCTCACATAGCTTGATTTCCCAAATCTATTGAGACTATTGACACAGAAACAAGAGGAAGGGAAAAGGAAAGAGAAAGAGAACTATGAACACAGAATTGTTTTGAAGAACAGCAAAGGTATTGACACCTGTGTACCAGTCACATATAGATTATATTAATGGAACTAAGGCTAAGCATAAACCCTTACCTAAAATTTTTATTGCCATTATCATCACCACTGTCATCAGAGGAAGGATGTATCAAAGGTCAGCACAGCTGGGAAACTTCACTAGGGGCTAGCAAATAAAAATGTAGAACATAAACTAACACTACTTGAGTTTGATAGAAGGTGGGGAAAGCTGCCTGTCTTTGACACAGGGTAGCAACAATAATGTGCTTATAGGATATACAGGGGTAAGACCATTTGGCCTCTAAGAATTTGACTGAAGAATTTTTGCCATCAGTTTTTTTGTCTTAAAATCGTAAACTACAGGAAATGACAAAAAATTTTTCATGGTCTTGAAACATAGTTCCATTTTTCTGTATTTTGCTGTATTCCTCATCTTCCTTTCACTCTTTCAGATGGAATCCAAAGCCTGACTGTTGTAGCAGGTCCAAAGGATGCTGTGAGCTCAGTGACACAACTCACTGACTGCGACTCGTGCAAGTTGCTTAAGACGGTAATTTTATTTATTTATTCAAAACTACTCAAAGGTATAATCATTATGCCTCATGTCAGCACAGGTAAGCCTTTACTAATTTTTTCATTAAATGTTGATATAGAATCTGTCCCTGCATAGGGCCATACACAAGTTTAATCCTTAATACATTTAGTTATCTGCTTTCAAGACAAAATTGCATTGCTGTCCACAATGAATGTCTGGTTTGGGAACTAAAAACTTCTCCTAATGACTACACCTTAGTAATACTTTAAAAGTATGCTTCTTAGTGACCCCTTCTCCTCTCATGAATTCAGCACTGCTCTCTCAAGGCACCTTTTTGATATTACAATATCCACCAGAAAACTAATTTTGTTACCGTGAATCAGCCACAGCACATTTTGTATTCAACCATTCGACTGCACTGACAACATAATTGCAAGAAAACCAGGACTGACTGCACAAGATGCATTCAGTTGCTGGCTTAAAAAGTAAATTTACCCTTTCAGAGGTATTATCCTTTCTAAACTTGTAGAGCAGTACTATCACATGAATAATCAGAATTAGTAGCATGGAGATAAACTTCTGTGTCATAAGGATCACTACAGACATTACTGAACTTTTCAGAAATAAGAGAAATTTTCTTTCCTTGTTATAATGGTAAGAGGAATTGTCCATGAGATATATTTATGACACTCACTCCTTGATTGTCTAAAATATCTTTTAAACATTGGTCAAATATGGTTAACAGACTTGATGAGCTATATGCAAATTGTTTAGCCATGAACTGGATGAACGAAAAAAGTTTGTAAATAGAAATATTTTGTTCCAGATGATGGTAAGCAGGATGGAATTAAACTTTTTATAACAGTGGAGAAAAAGAAAGACATAAAGGGGAGGAGGAAGAAAAATAACCAAAAACATACACAAACTAAAAAAAGGACTCAGGCATCAAAAACACCCATAGCCTTGAAACATTTAATAATTAGTACTAACTAACACAACAACCACAGAGAAAAGATGACAATAAAATGTGCCACTGGTCTAATGATGAAGTGTGTGAGAAAAGCCATTAAACTTCATCTCAATTAGGTCCATTATTATCACACCAGTCTATTATGCCCTACAGCCTACCGGAAAATAATAAAAAAAAAATTAAGAATCACAGGGACAGCTTCAAAGCTCTGTGATCATACAAAATCCTAGGGAAGAAATGAACATGGAGAGATGAGTTGAACTAGCTTTAAAAGAAAATAGAGACAATGAAGGAAATAAAAGAGTAATCCTATATATTGACTATTTCCTGATTGTTTACTTCCTATAAACCACTTTTTCTTTTCTTAATGAAAGGTTAGAATAGATTTCAATAGTCAGACGTGTCTTTGAAGCAACCAAAGTAGAAATAAATGTGTGACCACATTACAGCATTATTAGCACTTCTTATTTAAATGCAAAAAATGAGGGGAAAAAAAAATGTTAACTCTTTTTATCTTACATGATACCAGTATATCAGCAAGTATCTCAAAAACAAGGCCACTGACATCCCTGGAATTTTCTCATGTTGTCACCTTCACAACTACCAGAGAGTTTTATTCACACTGCATGATTGGAGACTAAGGTTTTATTACAGTAACCTACCTTCCCCACCAGAAATTCTGTGAAAGTTAGCAAACCACACTGTGGGGTATATAAAGCTACCTACTCCCTTATGGAATAGAGTAATTTGAACACAATCCATTATACAGTTCTCCACATCTATTTGCAGCCCACATAAGCAACAAAAACAAGCACAACAGATACCAGGTCACAACATAAAACACTGAAAATGCCAACTACGTGACATATTCTATTCCTGATAGATAATGAACTACGCTAAGTAGAGTAGAATAAAAGACAAACATTAATCCCTTCTTTTAACATTGATCACAGGTAGAATATTCAGTGCTACAACTCTCACAGCTGTTTAATCTTACGGGAAAATGAAATATTATATTTTTTATCAAACACAACTCCACTGAACTTAAAAGCTTCCATGAATTTATGGGCTTCAACAATCTCATGGAACCCTTAAGCAAAAGTTTCTTTACAAAGCATCTCTATAACACATGAAAAATACAGGATAATCAGAAGTGTACCCAGTATATTGTCTTTCTGTCACGTCTTTCAACATTCATTCTTACGGGATCAAAAGTCCAACTATAACACCATTTTTTATATAACAGCATTTTCTTCTATTCCCTGTCCAAAGCATGGTACTTCTAACATTAAAAAAAAATTCAAGGAAATCTCAATTGTCTGTCAAGTTGGATGTTCAAGGTAATATGCATCTACTTTACCAATAGGCGAGAAAAAAAGATGAACAAAGGAAATCTGATTTTTTCCAGAGAAAAATCAGTACATGAAAGTCAAGTGCTTCAGCAGAAAGATGTTCTTTACTGTTTTGTTTCTTTTATCCACTAAAAGGACTGGTTGGTACAAGCTACGACAAGGAATGTCAGATTGGCTGATTTATAGAAATTTATCCATTTACTGCAAATATCCCTCTTCAGAACATTTCTCCCAGTATGGATGATGACCATAACCCTTCCTCTTTGTTGCTTAGAGAATAAACTTACCTACTTAATTTGGTCAAGCACAGCAGATTAAACCTGATAAGTGCAAAAGAAAGGACAAAGGGATTCAACTAATCTGAAGTCCCTAAAAAAGACTAGAGAAGTACAAATAGTGAAAAAAAAAAAAAAGTTCCTTTGAACCAGGAAAAGGGTTCATTGGAAGAATCAATTCCACAGCAGACAAGATTCCTGTTGGAATGTGTAGTGTTTATATTACATAAAACAACTCACACTGGTCACACATTTATGGATGTTTGACTGATTCATGCCTTGTAAGAAAACGATAAATGAAATAAAAGAACCAGTGCTTACTAGAAAGGAATTGTTGTGAAATCCTGTAAGAAGTGCATGCCAGCTCTAAGTCTATTTGGAGACCTCATCCCTGTTGGTAAATCATCATGAAAGGGGTGTGTGGCAGAAGGTGATCAGGCAGCCTTGCAACAAGTCAACTCACCAGTCTGTTCACTTAAATCTCCAAACAATGCAGGTGGCAAGAGCTCCCCATTCCTAAAATCTGCTCTGGCAGCCTTTTCCCCTGTCAGCAGAGCTGCCTGCGAGTGCTTCTCACCCGGTGATGTACTTGTGAAACAAATCTGTTGAACTGGAAAAGCAGACTGGTTTATTAGTCAAGGAATGGGAGAGGTTGGAGTTCACGCACAGTGAAAAAAGTTGGAACCAAAACACTTATTTTTCTGAATAAGTTAAATTTTGACACACCATGCTATGAAATGCAGCTGATGAAGAGTGGAACTATGAAAAGTGCAGTCCTATTAACTCCCAGATCATTTTGATCCTGAAGCAGTTAAGAAATACAGAAGCAAATTAGAACAGCTAAAGTGACATTTAGCCCACTCCCAAAAAATTTCAAAGGTTGCAAGGAAATGAGGTTTTATCTCCTTGATTTGATCTGCTTAATTTGGTCTAGAAAAAGGTAAAAACCCCAGGAAATTATGCATAATGGTACAGTAAGATATGATGGTGCAAAAAAAGGTCTCATTTAATGGCAATTGTGTGATAAATAGAAGTAGTCACATGGTGCTACAGATGTTTCAGTAGGGCCTATTGCAGTATGACAAGTTTTAGACTTGTCAGACTAGATGACCTTTAAAGGTGTCTTCCAACCCAAACTAATTTATGATTCTACAATTACGTACAAATAGGCTCTTGGACCTACACCAGACAGGGTAAGAGCTGGTTTTCAGCTTGCAAACACTGACCCTGCCTTTGCCTGAGAGGTCTGAGAGCCAGTAGCAGAGACTTACTGCTCTTCCAAACTCCTGGCACTCTCACTTTAGTAGGTTACACAGAAATTTAGGAGTTGTCATTTAGGTCCCGTTACTTGGTGATGTATGTTCGTGTCCATCTCCCTTTCAGTTAAGAGATTAGAATCTTATTTTGCTCTGTTGATACTTTCTCCAGGGCGGTATCCTGTCTGAAAGCAAAAAATGTGAATCCTTTGGAGTTATCAGAAGGCTGATAAAGGATCAGGAGAAGAGATGGCATCGTCAAGCTCAGGACTAAGAAGGACAGATTCCAATTATACATGTTTTTTAAAGTCATAGTTTGTACTGTGCTAGACTGAAGACTGTGAGTCTAGTTCTTTTATTTTAAAATATGCAAGGAGTGGAAAAGTAAATATAGGGGCAGGCAGACATTGATTGCCAGATAACACTTTCCTGGAATTTGAGATTACCAGGATGTGCCTGTGGTGTCTAATGGGAGACTGCAAGCAAAAAGAAGGCAGGAGAATGACAATGTACAAACAACAGGATTAGAGTGCTCTGTGCAGTCAGGACTATAAAATATTTGAATAATCCTTCCAAAGTTGACATGGAGAAAGAACTAATTAGATTTCTTAGAGAATCAGAGTTTCTAGAAATACTATCACTTTCAAAAATGCTATTAATGAACACACAGGTTTCTGAGGAAAGGGGGAGAAGATTACATATTTCTATTTAATTATCTCAAAATAAAATTCTTCTAAAAAAAAACCCCCCAAAAACCAGAATGCTCATTTCATTTTGCTGTCAACTGCAAGTATAAGGCTAAACTTTCTACACTCAGTGCCAAAAGAAGTCATTTATACTAGATTGATGCTTACAGTGTGTGCCAGACTTAACTCCCACCGAGAAACAGGCCCTGTTCCAAGGAGAATGGATCAAAAGTGAAGGTCAGTTACAAGTGAGAAAAAGGAACAGACTTAATCTTACCTGACATCCTAGGGTACAGCTCAATTAAATCAAGAATCAGAACAGGTAGCACTGGAATAAATTTTTTTGCTCATTATTAACAAAACTTCAGCTCTTACCTTTTGACCTGATTCAGTTCATTTATCCAGAAAAAACAACACAGAGAAAAAGATGTGGTTATGTTGCTCCTGAGTTGGTTTTGTGAAGGGTTTGACAAACACCAGAGTCAGTGCAAAGGTGAGGCAGAAATGGAGAGCAGGCAGCACACACAGAGGAAGAGTAACAGAGGGAAGCTGAACACGAGCCAGAGTGTGCCCAGGTGGCCAAGGCAGCCAAAGGCATCCTGGCCTGGATCAGGACCAGTGTGGCAGCAGGAGCAGGGAAGTGATTCTGCCCCTGTACTCAGTGCTGGTGAGGCCACACCTCGAGTGCTGTGTCCAGTTCTGGGCCACTCAGTTCAGAAAGGACATTGAGGGGCTGGAGCAGGTGCAGAGAAGAGCAACGAGGTTGGGGTAGGGACTGGAGCACAAGTGCTGTGAGGAGAGGCTGAGGGAGCTGGGGTTGCTCAGCCTGGAGAAGAGCTCACTCTCTACAACTACCTGAAAGGAGATGGTAGCCAGGTGGGCGTCAGTCTCTTCTCCCAGGCAACCAGCAATAGGACAAACCGTGCCAGGGGAGGTTTAAGCTGAATACTATGAAAAAAAAAAATTATAGACAGAGTAATCAGACATTGGAATGGGCTGCCCAGGGAGGTGGTGGATTCACCATCTCTGGAGGTTTTTAAGATGAGACTGGATGTGGCACTTAATGCCATGGTCTGGTAACCACAGCAGTGTTGGATCAAGAGTTATACTTGATGATCTCGGAGGTTTTTTCCAACCTGGTCGATTCTATGATTCTATGAAAGGCAGAAAGAGACAGTTACAGTTGTGTCTTTTCATGGTAGGAAGTTGTTCAACTAGAACATTTTACATAACTTTAGCCACTGCAAAGAATATATTTCATTATATGCAAGATCAAGAATTAGGAGTTGTTCAGGAATTTCTGAGCCATTTCTTTTCCTTTAATAAGTCCAAAGACAGATAAGAACCCAGTTCCCCATCACTGTCTTCCTCCTGCTATAAACCTCCACACATTACTGCCTGCCTAAATCCGTGCTCAACTAAATGCTGCACTAAAAATACTAAGTTTTGGTGGGGTTTTCCCCCCCTTTTATTTATTTATTTTTCTGTGAACAGTTATGTACCAGGAAATATTGCTTTTGTACATGCTATTTTTACACATGCATATGCTGCTGATATCATACATAGCTCCTATCAGTACACATTTCCATGCACTGGGTAAAGCAGGAAGAGCAAACAGGTTGCCCCTCTCACATAATTCAGGAATATCAGCCATGGATATCCCACAGTGCAACAGCCCCTATCAGGCTCAAATGATTCAACTGCATTAGTACACCTTACTTGATAATAATTTGTAAACTATTTGCAGTAGAAATAACTTGCCTGATGTCTGCCAGTTTGCTAATTGGTGTTTGAGCTCCACAGTGCCCTGAGCCTTCAAAGGCTTGGATCTGTAATCACCGTCATTTCAGTCAGTGGAAGTTCTTGCTAATGAGAACTTCTAATTGAGATAGACTATGAAGATGGGGGAAAAAAACACAGTGGAGGGAACAAGAGTGGTCTGCAAACATCATGACAACTAACACATCAAACGAAGGTAGAGCTGCTCCTGTGCTCACTCAGACTGTTCAGACCTCTGAGTATCTCCAAGAATGGAGATTAATCAACCTCTCACCAACCCACGAGAGGTCACATCTATTAATTTATTTATCAGTTACTGGTATTTCAAGTCTCAGCATCAGGATGCAAGTGAATAGAAACCAAACCCTATTCAGAAGTCCCTAAGCCAAAAACACTTGACATGTGGAAGAGTACCTGGAAGTAGCATGAACTGTGCTTATTCTGCCATAGGCACCTACTGTTGGCCTCTGCTGCAGAGAAGACACTCAATGCACAGACCTTTCATCACAGATACTCTTAGTTTTCAGCCTGTAAGCAAACAGTGCTATTTACTTCAGTTCTGCCTTCTGGAATTTGGTTGTTGCTGAAATTTTAAGCGATATCCCATATTTTTAATTTTGCTTTTAAGATGCTGTTTTGTTAATAAATTCCTTCTAAATGTTAAAATTTCTCAGGAAACAAAAAATGTCATTATAACGTAACAGCTAGGACTGCTGGTTTTAGACACAACTGTAAAATGTGATCAAGATCAGAATTTGACTTTTTCATTGCAGTAAATAGAGATTTCAGGTGTATACAAATTAAAGTAGAGTTCTCATTAACATGCCCATGTGATCCACATCTGAAACAGTGACTAAATATACAAGACTACATTTAGCTAAGAGTACAGGAGGAAATTTTAAAATAATTCAATGATGTTTTTGTGATTTTTTTTTTTTTGCAAAAGAATGCTAGTGACAAGCACTATAAAAAATATTATGTCTCAATCATGTTTTTGTCCTAGAATACAGAATTAGACTTAGCTATACTATTAAAGAAATGTATTTATCTAGAGTTGCATTTCTAATTATGCTTTGTTCAACACTGGAGAATACTTCTAACATTTTCTCCTCATCCAATGTATTCAAAATGCAAATTGCTTCCTTAGGAACAGAAGTTTTTAAATAGTATGTATTTGATAGCAAAAAAATTAGACAATAAGTCCACTTTACATTTTATTTTCAGAGGGAAAGGATGTTCTTCTGTTCCTGCTATAAAAGGCACATTATCTGTTTATATAAACATGCATGAAAACTTAATTCAAACATAATACACTTGTATGTTGTCAGATATATATACGCCAAACTGAAACACGAAACACCTTTTGATAAAATTAAATGCTTTCACTCAGAGCTTTGTAATAAACATTACACTAATGCCTATAAATGTTCTAAAAATAATAATTTGAAAGGAAGGAGGCTGTTCTTCAAGAAGTAAGTCCATTACTCCTCATATATATATATATATATATATATATGTGGAGAGAGAGAGAGAGAAAGAGAGAGAGAATATATATAAACAAAACATTATGAAAGACTCTTTGTTTTTATATCAACAGACACAAATTATCTCATCTTTCAAACCAGGATCACCATTCATTACCAAGCAATCATTAGGATGACACCAGGCTGACAAATTAGAACTCATATGACATTCCTAATGGCCCAATACAGTCAAATATTTAACAAAATGACTGATCAAAATAATATTTTGGCAAATGCAAGATGACATTTAAACAGTATGATTAATTATTAGACTTCTAATGAACTATAATTTGAATGAATCATTTATGTATTTCAAATTATTTATGAGCCAGAGGAAGAGCTGTTTACCAAGACTGTTCAAAATACTTTGTCAGGTTATACAAGTAACAACAAGCTAAAACAAACTTAAAAAAATGAAAATGAGAGTTTCTATAACTACAACCTTAGATTATTATTTTAAAATACACCCAGAAAGAAAACATCCTCTTTTGAATTTTCCCATCTTCAAAACAAAGCAGAGAACACGTCAATTGTTGTATTCCAACGCATTTTAGAGTCACAAAAACATCACAAGGAGAAAAAATTATTAAAATTACTTAGCTGAAGAAAGAGATGACAGACAGTGGACTGGATCACACCAATAAATCAGACAAAACACAGCATGAAACATGAATAGAAAGATAGTCAACACCGAAAAGGAAAACTGCAAAACCAACAAACGTCATTTCATTATGGCAAAATTAGTCTAACTTATCTCAGATAAGCATTAAAGATTTGACCACATAAAAATGTGAGAATTGAAAATATTAACATTAAAAAAAAATCATTTCCCTAGATTTTTCAGTGAGTATATAACATGTGCTCCTGACTGCTTCAGAGTAGAGTTCAGTTACAACTGGAAAAGGAAGTGGAAAATGTCTTGATGCTTCTTTTCCCAAAAGCAGAGCTCAAGACTTGCTGTAAGCAGAACCAAAAGAAGTGTTTTGTTGGTGCAGCAGCATATGCTGACTTGGAAAACAGAACAACCTCTTGGAAAAAAAGTCAGTAAATTTCTAGGGAGGCCTGGAATAAAACCGAAACAAACACAAGCAAACAAACTAAACCCAAAACATTGCATCAACCCAGTACCTTCCTGTGAGCTCAAGTGACTGCTTTTGTATTATGTGAACTGCTTCAAAGCTCTGGAAATTAGCTCAAGCTCAACTACAACACTAAAACATGAGCTTACCTGACTATGATTTTATATAATTTCTTATTAAGAACTCTCAGTTAAACCTTTTCGCTCACTAGTAGTATGTAATATATTGCTTCCTTGAAATTCTTCCTCGTGATGCATATGCTTTCTATTTTAAAGACATAAAACTAGTCTTTAATTTCTCTTAAGGATGGTTATGATCGGCCCCTTGGAAGGAGACAGAGCTGGCTTTACTGTTAGGTGAAAGACTGAAAAATTACTAGCATAAAACAGAGTTCCATAAATTACATAAATCAAGTGCAAATAATGAAAACTCTATCCCCAGACATACTTATCTAATATTAAATCAAGTAGCTTTAAAGATTTTTATCTTGAACAAATCAGAACAATAGAATTTTGACTATACTGGTTTACACAGAAAAATAAATTACCACTGTTTGACTGTATTGAAAGTCTAGATGTAATAAAAAGTAGCTAATTAACCCATTTATCACAAATACCAAACAGGCCAATGGTTTTTGTAATTATCAAGACAATTCAATTTTTGCTTTAGTGTGCAGGCTTGTTTGTCCAACTCAATTGGAGATCATCAGAATTACTTACAATACACTGTCTAGCAAAGCATGACAAAATTAGTCTGCTACAACCAATTAATTGAACTTAATAAAGCTTTTAAATTATTTTTGTTTATTACCATTCCTTTGGGGTTAATGATGTAGTCCTTTTTGGCTAGAAGGAATAATTAATATTTTTTTAAAAGAAAATTAGATTTTCAGTGTGTTAGGATAGACCAACAACTCTCCCTAATGGGTAAATAATAAATTATTTTTCAAAACCAATACTTACAACATTAATTTATTTCTCTAATAAAACCTTCTGCCTACACAGAGTTGTGTGTACATATACAGATAGATTATAGGCAAGATCCCATATTATTAAGGATGATGACTGAATTACTTCTCAACAAATATGTACTAATTAAAATTAATATTCATAAATAAATTCCTGTTGTCTTTTGTAATAGAGAGCAATCTGACCATCCTCATGTGAATATAGCTCTATAAAGCTTCATACCACACTATTGTAGTTGATTAGCCATAGTCAAAAATAGCTGATCAATTAATTGGCTTTGATAACAATGTCAATGCAATTAACATTCAGATATTCAAATGAAGGGATGTCATGTTCATCCAAATGTAATAATGCTAAAAAATTCTAGTGAAATTTCTCAACTTCTTTCTGCTTTCTTCATATAAAGAAAACAATGTATTTACTACTTTGAAAAGTTTTTGTTGACTAATGACAGAAAAAATCCCTGTCCTCTACACCCTAGCATAGAGATTCCTACCTGAAGAGCTCATAGTTTATTTTTGGAATGAGTAAGATAGTTGTAAACATTGAGGAGTTAAGCACGATCCCATTTAGGAGGCAACATGTGTCAATTCAGAAAGAGAACTGTTATGAACATTTTTATGTCTCTTCTGAAATACTTCAAGCAAGAGGTAAGTGTTCCAAAAGGGGTGTCTCCAACCACAGCTTCTACAATCAGTGTCCAACAGGAATTGCCGATGGAGTGACTTGTTCATCTTCAGAGAAGAATGCATTTGGGCAGTCACTAATTCCTTTGTCCAGGCTTTTAATAAAACATCACCCACCAGCTGAATCTCAAAAAATCCTGCATGGTAGGAAAAATTCACTGTGTTTTCCTCAATTTGCTTTTATACACTGCTCAGTGCTTAAACTGGACTGAAAAACACTAACAGAATCAATCTCAATAACAAAGTACACAGACAGCAAGTGAAGTCAAAATCAAAGCCTTGTTTACCTTTGGAAATGCATTTTTACACAGACAAGAACAAAATTTACTCTTGTCTTTATTCTGGATAGTCTGGGATGACAAAGTTTTATGACCTAACAGTAGGGAGAGAGGTGTCAAAACTATATTCAAGTATGACAACAAAAACTATATTCAAGATGCAACAACCATTAAAATAAGATGATTTTATTATTTCTAATGAATTTTTTTTCTGCAATGGCTGACTCTGAAAACCACTGTGTGACCTACACTCTGACTGCCTGCATTCATCCCACTCTACACATTCACTTTGCACATAGACACATCCTGTATGCAGGCAGCAAGTAGACACAGGTAACCAGCCAAAAAATACCTTGAGCTTGTGCACCCTGAGCTGGACTCTCCCTGCAGTACCACACGGACTCTGCATTGAGGCATTTGCTTAACATAACACCTGTTAAAGGAATTTGAGCTGAAGTTTTCCCCACAGTTCCAACATGAAGAAAATTTGGGTTTAAAAGTGGCTTTGAAACAATACTAATAAACAGGTTAACTGCAGTTAGAGCTGCATCATGTACCTGTGGCACCTTTCACAGCAGTGGCTGATAAAGAGATCAAACATCAAACAGAGCTTCCCCTTGAGAGTGTTCTTTTCTTCCTTCACTTTGACAAAATGGTTAAATTTAACATCCTGTGCAATGCAGTTTTTATCAGCTCCTATCCAGCCTCTGAGTCACGGTACTGAACAAGCCAACAGGATGTCACAGGGTGGCTCAAAAATCCCTGAAAAATGGTGTTATTGGTACGAGAACTATGCCAGAAAGTTCTGTTGAAATGAAGAACAAAACTCAACTGAATTGCATGCAGCTCTGGGGCCCTCAACATTGGAAGAACTTGTGTCAGCAGGGCCAGAGGAGACCATAAAGATGCTCCGAGGGCTGGAGCTGTTCTGTTCTGGAGATAGGCTGGGAGAGCTGGGGTTGCTCAGGCAGAGGAGAAGAAAGCTCTGGGGAGACCTGAGAGCCATTTCTAGTGCCTGGAGGGGCTCCAAGAGAGCTGGAGAGGGACCTGTGGCAAGTGCTTGGACTGATAGGACAAGGGGGTATGGCTTTAAACTGAAAAGTTTCAATCAGATATTAGGAAGAAATTCTTCACTGTGAGGGTGGTGAGGTCCTGACACAGGTTGCCCAGAGAAGCTGTGGCTGCCCCATCCCTGGAAGTGTCCAAGGTCAGGTTGGATGGGACTTGGAGCAACCTGGTCTAGTGGAAGGTGTCTCTGCCCATGGCAGTGGGATTGGAACTAAATGATCTTTAAGATCCCTTCCAACCCATCATCATGCTTCAAATCCATTTTATTATTGTTTTGTGTGGTCAGTTTTGGCTTTTTTTCTGAATATTGACACTGAGAGGCTGATAAAAACAATGCAAATGCTCTTTTTATGGCATTCAAATCAATCCCATTCTCCTTCAAGAATTCCTGTTGGCTCATTTAGTGAAATGATACAAATGATGACTGATGTCAGAATAAAAACACACTGATTTAATTATCAGTCTAGACAAAACTGAGTATTTGAACTAATCATGAGTAGGATCAACTCCAGGTTAGAAGTAGAATGTTGTGAATTATTTGAAAGCTATCCTGATAGCTACTAGTTATTTTTGAGATACTCTAAGGTAACATTTAACATTCTTATTAAATTAAAACAAAAGACTTTACATCCCTTATTATAAACACTAGAAAGACTCTCCTCAAACACTGAATGAGGACAAACACTATTTGAAAAAAATGCTAATAGATGACCTCTTCACCAAAAACTGTCACAAATATCTCTTATACAGTAATCTCAGGAGTACAGACCAGATACCACAACCTCATGAATAGTTTTGATTTAAAAAAATTAGATCTTTCTAAGGAAAGTAACTCACTGCTGAAAGTAGTATTTTTATAAAAGGTAATTCTTTTTATGCATCAAAATTAATAAGTAGAAAACACTGTATTTAAAATTATTATTCTCAGATAAAAGTTAATAACATGCAGCTCACTTTTTTTTTGTGAGCAAACCTTGAAAGTTTATCATCTTGACTTAACTTGACATTCAACTAATGTTGCCATGTTTCTTGTGTTACATAAATTCATTGGCAAGAACACTTCAGAAAGAATTCAGCCTGCCTGTGAGAACTGACAGGTATGTATTTTAGACAGAAAATTAACATTTCATTGAGGGGGGGAGAGAGGAGGGAGAGGATATGACTATAACACCTCAAAATACAGCAGTACACAAGGGGAATGATTTCAATCCATTCACAGTGCCAGGCCTGGACACAAAGAAATAAGAGTAATACAATGAATAAAATTTCAGCTGACTCTAGCGTGGTTTAGTGTTATTTACTAGCAGACACCAGAGAAAGCACATAATAAACTGACTCTCATTCCCATTATATCAGGGATGAGTCAAATGTAGTTTGTTGATCACAATCTGGCCTACAGCAGTTTTTGGCCAGTCAGTAAAAAAAGCCTGCAGAGCTTGGCAAGGTGACTGACACAACACTAACATGTATCACCTGGAGCCAGTCAGCTACTGGGGTTACTCTATTCCCCCACCTCCCCCTTTTGAAATATCATACACTGTTATGTAATTTCAATGACACTGGTTACATACAAATACATATATAATAAATAGTTACATCATCTATAATTTATATTATAAATATATATGGATATATTTACAGCCGTAAAACTGCTTTTCTGCAGTCCTTTGGCAGCAATTCTACATTTTCTGTTCAGAAACTACTGTTAAATCTGCTTGTTAGGAACTGGCCTCAATATCTACTGATCAAGCCTCCTCTTCAGATGAACTTTCTATTCAAAGTGAATTCTGACACACAGATCTAGTATTGGTTAATTTTTCAGGCTCACACTGAGATATAGCCTTTCTGGCTATAATCCAGAGTGACATGGCAGCTCCTGAAAATCAGATGAGTGAAAGAATTTTCATGGAATAAGAAAAAGCAGAATAGAATTATTCCTACTGGAGAAAATTGGAACACTTAAGTCTTCTATCTCTAGCTCAGTTTATAACTTGAAATATAACTTCATTATAACTTTATAGCTGAAATATCCTGTTAAGATCACCTAACTACTGCTTTATTTGTGGACTATTAAACGTTATAGTTTATTGCTTGAAATATCGATTCTTATTTACAAGATTTTTCTCCTTCAGTAAATCCCATCTAGGATAACTGTGTCATCATCTGCTGTCTGTTATCTTCAGTAAAACAATTCTACGTTTTTTACCAACTACTTGAAATGTTACATTATGAGAATAACCCAAAATGATGCATCACAAAATGATTCAGTATAGAATATAAGTATAGAGTAATAAACAAACTGGTTTTTAGAAAACAGATTCAAAGAAGGGAAAAGAAGTTAAGTCTGCCAAGAAATGTGATTTTAGAAATAAATATGTCTTCATTCAAATGAGGGAAGAACAATTTGTAGGAAAAAAAATGTTTCTCAATTATCTTACCCATACCACTACAAAGGATTTCATATTGTTATTTTTCAAGCGTTTGACAAATGATTCCACCCTTGTCATGGCAGAAAATATCATGGCAATTATATGAAATAGTTTTCCAGTGAAGAGCCATTTCACAAGTAAAATACTGAAGTGTGCTTTTACTGGTTTTGTATTACAGCTTCTCAAATTCTTCCTCAATCATTCATAACAGCTAAGCTTCATTAAACTTTGTGTTATCCTTAGAAAGCTATCACTGCTATTATGTCACTGTGTCTTACCAGAGCCCTGGTCAGACAGAATGACCTGAAGGAACCCCCAGGAACTGAACACATCCCTCCTGTCTCAGCAGAGGTTCTTTCTTTTAGACCTCATTCACACATTGGTATCCAAACTTAAGTCGCATAAAAAGCTGTTTGTGGGTTTGGGTTTTTTTATCCCTAATAAGGAGAAGTGAAGCGCAGGAGGAATCTATTGGCTGTAATCCCAGACATTTGAAAATAAGGCTCATCCTTGAAAAACCCATTGGTTACCAAACTTTATGAAGACAGAGAGTTCTCAAAGAACATTGACATCTTTTTGATGTCTTCATCTGTATGTCTCCCTACTCAGTGAAAAAGTCCAGGTGATTTGCAACGATCGAGGCACCACAACACTTCAGTTCACGGACTGTTACTGACTTTGTGAAAGTTAAGAAAGAAACTCAAAGACCTCTTAAAAGCTTGAAAGCACTGTTTATACAGACTAATGGTTGCTAGTTCCTCGTTTCTAAAGTTTTTCATGCATATACTTCTCTATTTCAGAAAGAGAAACTGTGAGCAAAAAGGTAGTAATTATCCCTTCAACCCTCTAACAGGCACATTAACGACGCGTGACTCACGACCTCACTGGTACCCCGTGCAGAGAGAGCACCTCAGCACTTCTGTTGTGCAGATTTTGGGAAAGGGCAGAACAGCAGTTCACACAACAGTGGAAAAATAATTTACCTTTTTATTTTTTTTTTCTTAAGCAGAAAACAAGGTGTTCTCTAGAAGCTGGGCTGAGAGAGAATTTAGGCTTAGGTTGGACGTGGCTGTTCTGCTGTCAGGGCACACAGAACTCTGTGCCCTGTGTCACATTGCCAGCAGCACAGCCTCCAAAAGAACATATTAACAAAGGAGCTTCTGCCATATTAACTCCATAATTATTATATCCCACGTTTCTCTGTACTGCAGCAGAATAAGATTAAATGCTCGCAATAAAAAATTTAAATGCAGACTTCCATAGTTTTAATGGAGATGATGTTATCTACATTTTGACTAGAAGACCATGACAAGACATCTTCAGAGCTCCCACTATAACCCATTATATTTCCAAAACATCTAAAGGCATAAAATTGGTTCTTAATGTTGGAAATCAAGCTGCTTATTCATATTACATTCACAGCTTTTCTTTAAACAGCATCTGTCAGTTCTTGAAGTGGGGTGGAAACTACCTGCATTCCTTGAAATACTTGAAGGCCCTGCACCTACAGAGAAATGCTTAAGAGACAAACCAGAAAGGTTGTGATACTCAGAACAATAAAATGAACGTTATTTTTTAAAATGACAATAGAAATCTAACTGTAGAGCTCAGAGTATTTGAGATAAATAATTCTGACAATTTCAATGATCACCCTTTAACAAGAAAAACAGGAGTACAAGTTATTTGGGAAATTAGTTTACAACATACTCATCAAAATTTTTGCAAAGTTTTAGAAAAGTCTCTGTGCAAGTGAGTTACTGGCTTGTACTAAGCATAATGAGATATAATTTAAATGATTTGTTTCTTCCATTACAATGATGTGTATCACAGAGACACACTATAGATACAAGCAAATGTTTAAATTCTCAATCAATAATGTGCTCTTACTTCATTGTGTTTCATTAGATATACAGTCACCTGAGTTATTATAAAGCAAGAAATTACTGAGGCTTAAACCCAAAGCAACTTCAATTATCCCTTTATTTCAGGCATTTGAAGTGCTTAGTTATTCTTTTGGATTCTATTAAGACATTATTGCTACTTTATTGCCAGTAAAACAGTATGTTTTCAAGTCTTCATAATAAGATGCCAAAGGAACATCTGTATGTAGAACAAGCTGTTTGGTGTTTCCCTGAGAGATTTGTCAGTTATGCTGAGTTCAACAAAAAACATACATCTGTGTATAGAAATGTTTATGCCAGTACATACACTACACCATACTGAATTCATATTTATAAATATTCATTTGGGAAATTTCCATGCAAATGTCATTAGCAGTGGTCTGTCTTCTGTAAATAAGCTTTTAAAGTACAAATCACATTTGGAGGGTTATTACAGTTTCTAAAAGTAAAGACATCTCAAGGTTTCTTACTTCTTAAAGGCAAAACCAGATTTAAATCCCAACATTTATTGGTCAGAACCTTGCTACAGCTTGTATACTAACTTCAGACTCTGATGGAGTCCCATCACACAATCATTTTCCTAATCCACTCTTTAGCTCAATACCTGCTTTTCCAAAATGCTTTGGGACAATGGCAAAAAATAATGAACCTAACCAGTATATCTACCATCAAGTGATTTATGGGGTACTTTGGGGGTTCCTACTCTATAAGCTAGACTCCAGTGATTAAGAATCAATTTCTTTTCTTTAAGAATGAATTTCTTTCCTAATGGAATTAAGACAGACAGATGACAAAGATATATTATTGGTTATTGCAGAGATCCTCTGCATAATCAGGGATCTGGAACATGACATATACCACAGCTTCATAGAGCATATAAAGAATCATTCAAGACAGAAGTATTGCTCTCTTTAGAGAAAACAAAGTACATCGAAGAACTGTTTCAACATGGAAAAATGCTGAAGAGTCACAGTACTGCACCACAATGCTCCTTTTAAAATGAACTTAGACAAGTTTGATGGGAAAATGCTTCCAGTATACTTGAATAAAAATCCTATTTATTCTGTCTCAGAAATTTGTAAAAGTTTACTCATGATCATTAAACAGAAGCATTTAAGGAGATAACAGGCCACTACATGACAGAAAAATACATCTTGATGGTTATAATGGAGTGAGTATTCCCTGCCCTCTGGTAAAATAAAATCAAGTTGCCTCCAACAGAAATTAATAAAATACTAACACTTTGGATATTTCCTACTAAAAAAAAAAAAGCCAGAGTTGCCTAAAAATGCATCGGTAACAACAAAAACAAACAACAACCCCCCCCCCACACACCAAAACCCAAACCCAAAAATGCATGTTGAAATCAGAGCATCAGATTTGAAATGCATGCACAAGGAACAAATGTATCAGTTTTGCTCCTTCTTTGTATTTAGAGTTTGTCTTGGTTGAATGTTTTTAATATTAACCACAAATCCAGAGCAGTAACCAGATTATACTGAGTGATGAACTAGAGAAACCAAGAGTTGTGGCTTATTCACAGCTACCTCAGCTGAGAATAAATAAGCTCCCTTTAGATAATATGGCAATCCCATATAGTTTACTCAAGAATTTTTGTCCCAGCAATATTTTGGTTTTACCTCTCTCTTCCCATCCATGCAGAAGCAGTGGAATCCCAAAAGATGCAGTGATAAGTCAGTAAAAAAATTCTGCATGTTCCACTCACCTCTAGTCTGGCTTTTGTTGTTGATGTTGCTTTGCATTTACACAATTCATTACCAAAACAGCTCTAACACAATAATAAACTCTCAGTAATTCTAAATATTTGCCAAAAATTAACTATTTCAATCCCACACAAGCTATGACTTACTTTATAGTCACTATTCCTAGAAAAAGTAAAATGTCTACTGAGTCACTCTCATTTTGATTATAATTGGGAAATGAAAGTACTGTGACTCTAATTACTTATTTAAATAATTGCCTTTAAGGATCATAATGATTCAGTGCCTGCTTATCTAAAAGTATGTTTCCATGGCAAAATCATTTGTGCCAACAGCCAGCAAACTTTGGGAATTATGAACATCTGTCCACACACTTGCAGAAAAAAAAAAAAGTGATGTAAAATTACCATTGCACTCTCTGCCAGTAGCAAAAATAAAAACTTAACAGGTTAAGAAAAGAGCACGACAGGCTGCTGTGTTTCAATAGTAAGCATTTTGACTGGGGCTCCATCAGAGTTACACTTAAAGAACTTCAAAATTTGTTTCACTCAACGGGATTGCAGATGTTCATTCTGTTTCTCTCACCTCAAACACCAATGACAGACTGCTACAGCTGCCAAGATCTTTTAAGCATCTTGAGATTAATGGTTCTGCTGTTCTAATCTTTGTCATCCTTTGTTCTGTTCAAATTGATTGAAAACAAGCTATTTTTACTTATTTCTTCGCTAGAATATACACATCCTAACAATTTAGAACAAACACAAGGCTGAATAAAGTAGATGGCAATGGAACTATTAAGAAGAAAAAATAATTATATTAGTATAAAGTTTTATTTCACTAGCAATTTCAGGGCTGTAGCCCTATCAACTGTCCTAAACTATAATATTATTGTAATTCCTCTAGTATTAATTGTTAGATACTACCAGCATGTGGTCTGCACATGGTTCAAGCTTAATTAATTTATCAAAATTTCTATTGCCCTGCAGAACAGACATAAAGAATATTCCCAGAGGACAAAAGTATTGTAATTCAAGAACTCACATGAGATTGTTGTAATTCTTGTGGAGACCAATTACACTAAGGAAAAAAAAATTATCTTGAATAGAGTATGGTAGCATGAAAAATTCACTTTCTAAAATTTTAATATAATGAATGAATTTTTTTTTTTTAAGTTAAAAATAACCCCTGATATCTAACTGTTTTCAGTGCAAACTAAAATTACCGTCTGTACATCGTATTTTGAATATATATTTCTAACACTGACTATGAAAAAGGAGTATTTTACACCCTTCAGAATGTTAATTTTGAAATGGCATCCATCCTTCCCAAACCTGGTTGCAATTCAGAAAACTGAGGGCTTTCACAATCAAACAGAGTCTGAGAAAGGAGAAAACAAATATATTTGGCTGTCCTCACTCTCCAAAGCAAGGACACCAAACAGCATTTTAGCTGGCCTTTATCTCAATTTATTATCAGAGCAATCCTTCTGATTCAACTGTGGACTGCTAAAGGCATCTCTGTAACTTTATTACTGATATATAAAATACAGCTAAACATTTGAACTGATAACAGCAATTTCATTAAACTACTTTCTTCTGTGTATTTTCCTAATGTAAGGAGAGTTAGAACTCCGTTGGCATTACGGACATTTAAAGTCTTATGATCTAAAAAATAAAATATCCTTTTATTTTACTTTGAATGCGTTTTGTCATCTAATGGCAAAATAAGTCCAGAAGACCGGAAAAAATTATGGCAGGAAAATCCATGTCAAGACACTCCCCAAACAGAACATCCAGCTCACATTTAGTAAACTCATAACGAGATCTACAGCACAGGTAGACTGATTTCTTGTAGCATAAACCTAAATAATGTTTTTCTCTGAGGAGAATAAAAAGGACAGAAGGAGAATGTCAGTCATCTTGTCTCACAGATCTCATTAAAACTCACATACATATACCCACAGACGGATGTGTTTGCGAACAGTGAGCAATCTAAAAGACACCTAAAGTTATCAAAATGTGTAAATATTTGCGGGGGGGGTGGGGTGGGGTGTGGAATCAGCATTATAGCATTATTAAGCTTTTTTATTATTTGATGCAATTTCCCCGTCCTTCCTAATTTAGTATGAACTGCACTCTCTTCAACTGGAAAAGATTTTCTGTAAAGTTACAGGTCTTATTTTTCTATCTCATTTTCTCAAAGAAAGAAGTATCCACTGAATAATTACACATATTTTCCAGCTGTAAACCCCTGACAATACAATCTACTTTCACATAAAATTTATTCCTCCTATTCACAATTTCTGGTTTATTTTTTTTGTATTAGTTGTACCAGACTAACCAATTGTCAAGGAAACCATAGCTTTTCAGGCCCATAAGAAATAAATCTCAATTTCATTGTGGATTTTTTTTTCTTTCTCACTTTAATGGAGAAACATCAAATCACTGAAATTCATTATCCAGAAATCCTTGCCTATTGAAGACACTCTAGGAAAAAAAAACAACAGAAATGAAACAAAAAGACAATCAGCATTTGTCAAACAGTTTTTCAAACCTTTTATCAAAGTAAGGTCAGTGCTAGTGAGGATATATAGTCCATTTGTATGCTTTCATATTTAAAAAGCTTGAAATCCATTTATATCAATAAACAGAGCCAGTTTCCATAAACTAAGAACTAACAACCCATGACAATAGTCTTAATCTCAGAATTTCTCATATGGGAAGCATTCACAAGTCAATAAAATTTATTTCATAGAAACCATGTGATTAAAATTGACTCAAATTTTTTCCACACTTCTGTGCTTCAGTATGAGACTGTTCTCTAGTGCTTTTTATCTCCTTCTGTAGTTCATTTCCATGTCATGTTTAGAATTTACATTACTAAAACAAGGAAACTTTACAACAGAACACACTGAGCAAGCACAATATATAATTGGAAAATGAACATCACAAATGAGTGGCTTTTTGAAGGGTTGTAAAATACAGCCAGGTAGTACTGAGTCATTTTATACAGGCAGAGACACAAGTAGGTCTGCAGGACACACAGGGAACAAATCATGTTGTGTAAATGAAGAGAAATCGCCCAGAGAATTGTGGACTCTCCATCCCTGGAAGTCTTCAGGGTCAGGTTGGATGGGGCTCAGAGTAACCTGGTCTAGTTGAAGGTGTCCCTGCCCATGGCAAGGGGTTGGAACAAGACCCAACCCAAACCATTCTGATTCTAAACGACTTAAAAATGCTCTGCTACTCTAACTGGCGTAAAATTTCACCAAGACACTGCCATGCATATTTCATGTAATGAAGGGTCTGAAGATTCTCCTCCATCTGAACACCCAGAGCACTCCAAAAAGAAGCTCATAGGCAAAGTGATAAAGCTGCTGATGTTAGACACCAGGGAGAATATATCCATCGAGACAGAAGCAGTGAAGAATTAATCAGACATGGATGAATGTTTCTCTTTTAACTCCCATTCGCATTTTCAAATAATTTTGCACATGATGAGTGTACAGCCCCTGCAGATTAGCATTTTATACTTAATGGACTAAGAATTTAGGGCACCCCAAGGGCTTATAATTAAGGTTAATAAAGTCTAGGGTCTGCTCCAGCCCATCTCCTTCAAGGTAAATAACTGTGTTCATACTGGTTTATATTACATTTTCCATTCTGTTGATAAAATTAGCATCTTATGATCTACGTAAACATCCCCTTAAACCTGTGGGGTTTGCTAGCCACTCTTGCATTACTTCAAAATCCAGATTTCCACCAATGAAAATTGTTTAAGACTTGCAGACACAAATTTTAAAACATCTGTGTTATAACAAAATCCAATTCTTGACATATCCTTTTGAACACAGATCCCTTCTCTGGCATCTCTAAGTACAGAGTCTACTCTAGTTTTGCTATTAACCCTCCTGCTTTTCTGATTGTTGTAACTTCTAACTGATCAAATCATCTGATGCTTACTGTTTCCAAAATCTGATTACTGAAGTTCAGAATAGTTTCATTCACTTTATCTTACATGAGGTTTTCCAATGAACTTCCCCTTCCAGATCCAGAATGCTTTGCAAGGACTGTAAGGGCTTTGGAAGAGAATATTAATCTGTGCATTTCCCTGCTTAATACACTGTAATTTTTGAGGGTTTTTACAAGTTACACAAGACAAACTAAAAAAGGCTATAAAGCCCTGTCTTAATGATTTTTGTCATTGCAAGTAGAAAGTCATTGGGCTCTTTACCCACCTGATATGCTAGTCTTGATTCTGACCATTTTGGCTGTGCCCTCTGTCTGGCAGCCACACAACTTTCAGAGCATTATTTAGACTGATGAGAAAGACTATTCCATATCTATATCTGTTTTTCTATGTGTGTGTATATATTTATGGGGTGTTCCCTCCTTCCTTAGATTTCGAGTTAATGAAGTGGATGATACAGACAAATTATAGTTTCTCTTTGGAAAGAATCCGATTGCAATCAAAATAATCAGCTCATTTCAGGAGATTACCCTATTATTCCAGTAAACCACAAATCTATAAACTTGCAATATACGATCAAGACTGTATTTGAAAGGTATTTAAGCATTTGTGAAGGTTAAAGGTTAACTACGCTGTACTTCCCAAACCTGTCAGCATAATGAGCTGACACCCCTTGAATATGCTTTACGTTATGTTCTTTTTGGTTTACAGCTTTTGAAGCACAGTATTTTTAGTAGATCTGTTAATCTAAGAAAAACATCAGGGCTAATTATGTGAAAAATGTTAAATTGCTGGGAAAATAAGTTACTGAAGTCAGTAGTTGTTCTTTTTCACACTCCCAGCATATCCCAGGATGGCATCTCAAGGAGCAATTAGCTTTATCAGACCAGCTGAATTCAAACACACAAAGATGTCATTTTTCCATTATAAGAAACATTAATAAAGAAATTACAGCATCTTGTCGTAGACTATCCAATTACTGTAATAACAACCCATTTCTCCCAAAACTCGGGGGAAAGTCTTCACAACATTAAGGTGGCAAAGAAAACACTGTACTGTTTCTTAAAGTAAAAAGGAAGCCAAATAGCATCATTGTTACTGACTGGGTGTTTGGGAGTGCTGAGCACAGATACAACAGTCACAATACAAAATTCATTTATACTGTGCAAAAACTGGCGTCAGATCAAAACCAGTTAGAGCTAAAGCTTTATATTTTATTCTGCTTTCAGAGACACATTAATAGTAATGACTAGGATGATGACAAAGTGTCTGTCATAATGTGACATAACCAAACTTTGTATTGTAATTATAAAATATCAATGGTGTTTCTTGGCAAGGAATAATGCCTTACCTCAGCAAGTTTCCTGTAAGATTTTTCATGTTTGCTATCTGTTTATGCAAAGTGAGGCTATACAGAAGCTTAAATGTGACAAGACTATCTTTATCTGCCCAAGTATTTCTTGCATACTGATCGCTGTGACATCCATCTGTCAAATATTAATTGTCTCTAATCCTGTTGCCAAGTCCTTATTAAAATAACAATTAAAGCAATTAAAAATTCCAATGAAATAAATAGTGAATTTCTTACCAATTAAAAGTTAAAATAATGGAAGCAACTTCAACAGACCTAAATAGAAATCATTTCTCCAATTAATAGCAGAGTTCAAAATTGCTTAAAATACTGAGAGTTTCTTGATATCAAGAACTCCACAAAACTAGTTGTGACAATCATATGGAAATCACTGCCTTTCCACATTATACAGAGATTAACAAAACCAGATTTCTTGTTGTTTTCAAGGCTACATAGCTCCTGACAGAGTAGTGGTTTATCTTTTACTCATACAGGTTTCAGGACAACAGGTCACAACTAAATCAAATCACAGTGAGTGGGGAACAAAAATCTTCAAAATCAGCCCAGTCAAAGACGTTAATTTTTTATCATGTTCCTTAAGATTTTGTGTGTCTATTTTCCATCTACAGTGAGAAAAACTCAACAGTTTCCCTGAGGTATTTTGAGGCCACTCTGATGGCTCTTAAACTTCTAATTGGTTTTGAAATTCATATTATTTTCTCTGGTGCCTCCTTTTCCCCTCCAGAAATAGTTGAAAGCCCCAGTCCAGCAGGGGCACAGCATTTATGAAGTGCTGTTGGGTCTCTAACATATGGAACATTCCAACTGGGATCATGGGTCCATGGCACAATTACTGTTGGGTATTTCATCAGATGTAGCTACTTCAGAAATCTCTCTGGGGAAAAACTGGAAGTTCTATAGGCACAGCTGAAGTGAAAACTAGTCAGGACACTGTATTTCCATTTTAATTATCCATTGCTATTGCAGAGCTTCACGACAAGATAACAAAGATTAGGAGCTAAGTGAAGACTCTTCACATCAGGAGAGATGATGATCAGAGGTATGCATTTCTTAACAGGTAGAGCAGGATGCCAATTCTTTTTACTAAGACTAATAGGAACTTTCTGATAAAGTGATTTTTGCATGAACTAGTAACTGTGGGGGAAAAAATGTCTGAGAAACTGAAAGATTGCACTGAATTTCTCAAATATTTTTAGGCAACATTTCCAACATTTACATATTGGACTAACTTAAAAATGCAAAATATTTTTAGATAAACACATTGACTTTGAAAATTATTCTACCAATTCAAGTGAATATTCTTTGGAGTGCGAAGGTAAGGAATGGGATTCTGGTTATGAAACAAATGTCTCACTGCTGGCACCTGCACTTTAGAAAGCTTTTTACCAAGATTTCCCACAGTTCCAGGTTCAAAGTTAATATAGTAGAAACAGGGGTCACCCTCATTCAGTAATAGATAAGCCCTTAAAGTTTCACACTGATTTCAATGGCTGCTACCTACAAGACTAAAATTAGTGCCACTTCCCCCTTCACTGGGGTTAATTGTGTGTTTTGTTCCCATAACTTTCCCCTTCTCAGTGCTTCTTTCCAAAGTATGAAAAATGAGTATCACCTGAATAGTTCTCAGCAATATATACCAGTGGCAATGACCATCTAATTAACAACTCATTTTCTTCAAAGTTTAGCCACAGTTCAACCAATATTGATCAAACACATGCAAAGCAGAAAAAGATCTATGAGATGATTCCAGTGGATACACAAAGAGTTATATAAGAAATACTTTTCAACTCCACTAGTGATTACTCCCACAAAGGAAAATTTTTTATAAAAGTTCTTCTCCTAATGTAACTGTGCCAATATCAGGGATTCAAAGGAATTATATACTTAGAAGAATTAAAATATTTATGCCAAATTTCTCTCTCATCTTGGTAACTTCTCAAAATGTAAGCTAATCTGATAGCAACATGAATATTTATATATTGCTCAGCAGGGAAAATTAACGTCAATTAAACAACTGATAAACTTGGTAGCATTTGTGGTGTCCATGTTTTTCACAAATCATTCCTATGTGGCTGCAGGAAACAAACACCAGGAAATATTATTGTTGGGCTGTCACATGACAGTGCTTGTTTGGCATCTGCAGGTGAGATCATTTACTTGCAGGGAGCTGCAAATACAGGCATTTGGTTATAGCCTTTCATAAATAGAAGTGGTAGCCATGAAGAAATGATCCTATCTTTTGTATGCAGTAAAGCAGATAATTCCTGTTAGCTTACACATCCTCCAAGATTACAGTTAGCACAGACAAAATTATTATCTAAGGCAATGTAAGTAAGAAAATAGATCTTCTGGAATGGATATTAAAAATAGATGTGTTAAACCACATTCAAAACACCATGGAAACCAGCTTTTAAGAAACTCAAAGAAATGCTACAGCACTTTCCTTCAAAATCATTTATCAAATTTTTCAGAAGATCTGCATTTTAATCACTTTTGGGAACACTTAACTTTGTTATGCACTAAAGAGCTGCTAATAATTTAAATCAAAGATGATGTCAGTAAAGACAATAGCCAAGAATACAGCCTGAATTTCTGTTAGCCATCAATATGATGATATTCCTGATAGGATTTGCGTGATCTCTATCTAGGTTTTAGCGACCACCATTCTAAAGAAGTCACTTGCTTATGGATCCCCTCACTGGAGCACAAAGAGTACACTGAATCAAGCTGGATGTTTCTATAAAAAGTTCTCTGAAGGAAGCAAGATAAAATTTCACTTGTTCTAAAAGTTCATTTAGTTTTAGGAATTGTTTTAGGAGGACAATTAGTTTCTAAGCACTCGCCTCTATCTTTTGTTGTTTTCTTCAGTAAGGGTTCTTACTTAGGATGACAAGCAATACCTGTCTTCTCCATGACCCCCATGGTTATTTGTACAAATCCAAGTATCATCCGTGCAAGTTGATTCCAAAAGCTGAACACTGGTCCAGATAAAACATTCTCTGTGCCCTGCAGTCCAAGGAATGAAGTATGAACACTCACCTAGTTTTCACTTGGAGTTCTGTGGTAGAATGGACATCTAGGAAAACTCATGGACTTAAATTACCTTTATTTTTGAGGGAATCCAGCAGGATGTGAGGGAGTCTGAACAGCCCTTGGAGGATGGAAAAACATAGAAAGAAAGTAAAAGTCTGTCAAAATTATGAGTTTGCAACACAATATATAATATACAGAAAAATATTGTATTAAGTCCTTCTCCCAAGCACACTCTACAAGGTTTCTATAAAGGTAATTCTGACACTGAGGGGTGAAAACTGTAAATCTATTAAGAAATACAAAATATAGGAAAGCAAAACCACAATTAAATCTAAATACCAGAACAATCACTAGAGGTTCGGAGAACTAACCTTAGCTTAGAGATATGACCACAAGTATTTATCTTCATGGTTAGCAGTGCTAAAACCAGGGAAAAAAGGTAAAAAATTCAATTAGTAACTGTCCTACATTTACTGTTCAACAACTGGAAAACCAACTCATTTGGTCCCCATAGTCCAAGGCTCCTTAAAATGTCACTCCATTCCCCCTATGTGACAAAACTACCCAGTCTGCTCCAGGGTAGGCCTCTGTCCTTGCCTTTCACCACTCACCTTTCTCTTAAGTGGGTTTCCCTGTGAACTTTGTCTAAACCACAATTATTACAACCTCAGCAATAGTACTCCCTTTCCATTACATGGTCTTTGAAAGACTTTACACAAAGTAAGGTAAATAAATTAACCGTTGGATTTTTCCTGTTTCATTATAAAATATAAAACACTCATGTCCTTAATCACTGGAGAAATTGTCCAGGAATATTTCTAATCAAGAACCACCTGAATTTCTCCATAGTCCCATGGTGATTTCTTGTAAAATGCATAAACACATCACACTCTGAGAGTGTGAGCTAGATAAATGAGAATTCACATGTGTGAAATGGGTTTAAAACACTACACAAAGAAAATTCATAGATGAATTTCTTTATAATGTTGCAAAGCTACCCCAGTGGAATTAAGAAATATAAGAAAAAAAATTGCATTACACTGTACTTAAAATTCCCCATTATGAGATATTTAAACAAAGTTCTTATTAAGACAGAGTAGTACCTAGACAGATTATTCATCACAGTATTGAATAAACTTTTAATAACTTCTTAAATGCGTGCTTTGAGACATAATAAAATTACTTCCTGGCATTAGAAAGAGACTTACCTGATGTATAGATAATCAATAACTGCCTATTCCACAAAGACAGACGCAAAGTTACAGTTGATTTAGACTTGGGTTTTTTACAGCTTTACTCCAGCAAAAGCCACTGAAGAAAAACATATTTATCTGAAATGCTAGAGGAGTACGTTTCTGAATAACTATGTGGAAAAAAGCAGTAGGCTGGATACCAAGTACCTTCCTAAACCTTTTCCATCTCCAATTCCCAGCTCTGTTTGAGAAGGCACTTACTCTTGCTGTATTCTAGGAAGCTCAGTACCAATCTTCATGCAATCCAGAAATTAATATTTAAAAGCAGCAGTGTAGTAGAATGCCACTGTTAGTACATTAAAAACTCCTACAGCTTTCAAGAACTTTCCTTTTACTATTGCCGCAAATGTGATCCAAAGGATTGAGCAAGCTGAAAATGGAGTTTCGTATTTGAGAGCCAATTGTCAGTGACGAACAAAGGCCAAAACTACTACAAACAGGTCAAAGAGAACACAATAGAAATCAATTCTTTGAAAGAATCGCTCTCAAAATGTAAGAATTAGCGAAAGAAAAACTCCCTGAGCCACTGTCTGTTAAGGCAGAAAATGTGTTTCCAAAAATACTGAAAAAAGACACATCAATGACTGAACACCGTGAAAGAGCAGGAGGTAACTCCAACCAGCAACGAGGATGAAGATCTGCATTTTGTAATCTGTACCCGACACACAGAGAGTGGGCTCTGCTTCTGCTCTGTCCCTGTCTGATACAGCCATGAAAATGTATCACACATCCTCAGGAGAGCTCAGCAGCTCTGTTTGATGTGTCAGTATCTGCTTCAGAAGTAGGAGCTCAAATAACTGCCCATCAATATGAGAAAGGAAGTTCCTGCTCCATCCTGCTATGCAATTCCAACAATGTACAATGCTCCAGGCCCTTTGTGAGCAATTTAATTCTCTAATATGGCAGCAAACAAACCCAGCTGAAAATTGCCAGGGTTTATGTTATTTTAACAAGTTAAGTCATCCCACAGAGTGGTCCAGAAAGCACTAGGACTGGAAAAAAGAGAAGTGTGGAACTGCTCAGCTTGCAGCGTAGAGTAATGACTTTCCAATTACTAATTTTTATGTATACACTTTGGGGAAACAATTGAGAATAATGGATCAATCTATTCTCAAATTATTTATTGCATTAATGATTACTCTTGAATCCCAGAATATTTTGGGTTGAAAGGGACCTTTAAAGATCATCCAGTTCCACCCCCTGCCATAGGTAGGGACACCTTCCACTGGACCAGGTTGCTCCAAGCCCCGTCCAATCTGGCCTTGAATATGAGAAGATGAGAATTAAGGGTTGCAGGGGATATGACAAATCTGGAGTAAAAACAAATGGCATGATTTGGAAGAGTCTATCAGTTCTGTTAACAGCTATATATATTTTTTTAAACAATATAATCCAGTTAGCCTATTTCCCTTCTTCTGTGCTAATCACAGTGGTATTCCTGCAATGGAAATTTAAAGGCTAAGTGTTCCAACTAATTAATAGATAAACCCCTCTACTTCAAACATAAACCATAACCAAAACACTCCTACAGTGATTGTTTCACCATTTTCTTGCCCCAGGGTACAATCTTTTCTTTAATGTGCAACATCTTCATTATGCTCTGCAGTGGTGCTGCAGGTGGGGATGGTGCTCCCAGGTCTGTATCCTGGCACTGTGGAACCCCTGCAGTGCTCAGGAATGTTCACCAGCTGTAGGTCAGATAAATAGTTTATACAGTGGGGGGGAAAGTGTTCACAGCTGAGCTTCTTTTACTGCCACTTCATAGTCCAACTACACTGAGGACTGTACAGAGTTCTTGCCACCCTCAGTGAGAAGAAACTCATAGGAGAAATATCTCTTCAATACAGAATCATAGAATATGCTAAGTTAGAAGGGACCCACAAGGATCACTGAGTCCAACTCTTAGCTCTGTGCAGTACCACACCCGAGAGTCAGAGAATACTTATATGTCTCCACAACATTTAACCATTAAAGCTTCTATTTAGTCAGAAACATAGAGGTACAAACACATGGCAATCATTCCTTCTCTTTGCTGAGAAAAATCTGTGGAGAGTAATGAAGAAAATCCCAAATACCCTGTAATTCTATTTGATATACACAAAAACATTCCCCTAGCATGGAGTGCTTAGAATTTAATCTGATCTCACAGCATTTTGCATAAGAACAACTTCCAGAGACTGTGTACCTTTCCATATAGAATCATGACCTTAGATATCTAGTGAATGAATAATCCAAGTGGAATCACAAATTAACCAAAAAACAGGTAGAATTTATGCAACTCTCTGGGTAGGAGAACGCTTTGTGACATATCAAGTCACTTATATTAAATTAACTACTATAGTGTAAGATGGTAGCAGGAAATTATGGTAATGTATGGTAAAGCAGAACCTAGATAATTTGGTTTTCTGTCCTGTAGATAACACAAACATCTATCCAATATGATCATTCTGAAGTTAATCTGTTATGAACTGGGACAGAGCATCCATGTACCTCCTTTAAAAAAACTCACTCCTACTTCAGTCAATTAAACCTTTAAATTATGGGATTTTATCATGGAGCCTGACTTGAAGCTTTTATATTTTAAAACCTAAATTAAAAATAACATTTTGAAATGTCATAAAGACTTTAAATCTTATTTCAGTGGTTTTGTCTTTAAAAAATTTTAAGGAATCTTCTGTATGTCCAATGAGTTTGAGAATGCTCTGTAGTATTTTAACTCAAAACTTAAATAAGCTGAATGAATAGTTTAATGAAAACAGAATGAGCCATGACAATGATGCACAGAGGCTTCAGCTGAGGTCAAAACTCCCTAGACGAAGTGCTGAATAAATATACTGTAAGTTTGTTTAGTGTTTGAGGAAGGACTTTATAATTTTTTTCTTTTTCGCTATCTGAACAGACTTAGCAGAGGTTAAAAGAAGAAATTGGAGTTGAACTCACTTTATCAGAAATAACATACAGATTTAGCAGGCCATGATACCCCTCAAACTGATGTTAAAGTGCTGGATTATGTAAGTAGCCCACACTGTAAATGTATCAGTGGTTTAATAACAAGGAAATTGACTTCACTGTAGATCTGGAGTCCAAAAGCCTTCAGTCTCATAACAGATGCTTGGAGAACATCTTTTTGCTCTTTAAAGGTCATCTGTTTTATCCTGCCAGGTTCTAAAATCAGAAGATAAGAAGTTGTATAAAGAAAACAGCATACCTTGTTCTGAGATTAAAGAAGCAAAACAATGATAAAAACCAAGCCAGATCTGAGTCTTATTTCTTAATATACCATGTTAGATGTTATGCATCACTTCCAGTTTGAATGAATGTACTCCCATCGGGTGCAGAGAATGAAAACATATACGCCTATAGAAGCTGTTTCACAGAGTTGATGACGTAATTTCTCTATAGGGGTGCTCTTCTCATTTTGTCACATCCCAAAAACAACAGTGCAGAAACTGTTGTTGAAGAGAGACTTGAGCTCATTCTGTATGGACTGGAAAAGTCAAACATGGCAGACCATGATTTGTTCAGCTACTTTCCTTTGCACCAAGGAACACAACTGGTGCAACGCTCAGTGTCCTGAATCCATGGACAACACCACTGTACAGATTCAATAACAGGCTCTCCACAGCATTGGCAGCTCCAGGGAAAGATGCTGTTGTTATAGATACAGAGGTACTGTGATGACTAGCATTGCAAAAGTGGTAAATGTTAACAGCAAACACAAGTCTATATCCTCATTATTTTTACTTCAGCATCACTCTGGAAACAGAAACCCTTGTTTCTGTAGAAGCGCTCAACATCTCTTAGCAGAAATTTTGTGTCCACTGCACCAGTGGGGTAAGAATGGAAAACAGAGCTTGTTTTGCTCCCTCTATTTCTGCACATTGCAGGTGTATTTTTACTTGGGGATAGTTGCCTTTCTTTAATTCCCTTGCTGAATGTTTATGTCTTGACTGTCTGTCAATGAAGCTTGACATGTCCTTGAATTATCCTTAAAAAAAAAATTATTTTTATATTCTTGTCTATTAATGGGTTAAGTTCTTCTTTCAATCAGCTTTCAAAAACTGGAAATGAGCATTCCAACATTCAGACTTTCTAGCAGAAGCAACTGATTTCATACCATTTTTATCTGGAGTCTTTCTGTTGTGAATTGCCCAAGTTTGTTCACCAGCTTCTCTGCTAAGGTCCTGCATATGAAAATGGAAAAAAAGAAGCCTAATAACTCACTGTATGGTAACTGCTGATATTTTATATTAAGGAACAGGAAAAAAGAAACAGACTTCAACACCATGTATGATCATCAAGCCTCTATTAAATTCAGTTTCTTCTGACGGAAGAAAAAAAAAAGGAACATTTACGCTTTTAAAAACTATAGCCATTTGAAAAGGTCAAGGTAAGAACTTTGATAAAATATAGAATCCTCTATTTGGCAGACCTATGGTATCAGTTACTGAATTGGGTATAAACCATTTGCTGCCACAACAGCCTCAGTGGTCATTTCATGTACTCATTGGACCAATGTGTTTTGTGCTCTCTTTTAGAAAAAGATGAAAGACAGAATACATTTAGCAATTCTAAATGTCACTTCTATAATGCCCTCTAAAGCTAAAGTTTGCATGTTGTAGCAATCACCTTCCCCAATATAATTTATTAAATAGTGCCATCCAGTGGGAAGTGACTCTTAGTACAATGAAACTCTCTAAAAAACCAAACCATGTTAACTCTAAATTTTTACTATTGATACAATTGTGGAGAGTATTTCAACAATTTACAAAAATGTTTAGCTTCTAAATAATCTGAATTTGATAATAACACTAACTTCCTGATGGTATTTTGGCATGTTTTATGCCAGTTACAAAGATAGTAGTAAGCAGGAATTCTCTATAATGGGAAAGGACACATTTAATGGGCAGGGTAAGGCAGCAGTACCAGTCTTAGATCCTTTCAAATCCTTGATAGTGTCTAAATACTGGACAAAGGAGACTAAATTTTACTACCAGAGGGTTTGAGTGTGCAGAAGGATAGGTAGAATGTTGAAAAGGAGTAACTTGACTATTATTTTTAATTCTATCAATTTACATGTAACTGAATTGCCACTGAAGAGTGACAGAATCATGATACAATTTTGTTTCATTTCCAAAGCATCTCTGCATAATATGCTCCTGGTGGAAGACAAATACTGAACACACATAGCATATTAAAGAAGCATTTAGAGGGATACCAAAATATGTTTTCCAGACTCACCTGTTGCTTTTGAGCATTTGCAGACCTGCAGAATTTGGTGCCAAAAGAAAGTACAGAAGTATATTTCTATGTAATAGGTAGAGCACTGAAGAGCCATCAACAACCTAAGAGCTCATTTCTCTCCCCTGCTTTATATTTCTCCATGAATTTCCAGCATAAATCACAGTTCTCTTCAGATAATGAAGTCTTCGAAATTTCATTATAGAGTGTAACAATATAAATCTGTATGGCCACCCCATTAGAAATGTCTATTAGGAAACAAAATGTACTTCCTGGAAATAGTTCAATTCAAATCCTCCTGCTTTTTCTCTTTTTCTTGACGTTTCACTGCAGAAACTATAAGATTATATATGTCACATGTAACAGCAAGAACTACCAGACAGTTCTATATGTAAAGCATTATAAACAAAAGATACTTCATGTTCAAAAATGGGCTTTTTGTATGTAAACAGTTCATATCAGTACAAGGGAGAGAACTGAGAAATGTGTACATGTTCAGATATCCATTGGAATTATACCAGAAAGGGTGAAATCACCATGTTGTAAAGTACCAAAGAAAGAAAGAAAGAAAGAAAAGTACCAAGAAAGAAAAGTACCAAAGTACATCACCCAAATCTTTTCAGATTTTAACACTACCTGGTATTTCTTTTATTACAACCACAAAAATCAAGTGATGAACAGTGGCTGGGTATTACCAGTCATTCAAGATAAGAAGAAAGTATAACATTCTTCTAAGCTGACAGAGTTCACGAACAACAAGTGTTTCCATCACTTTTGGTATTGCCTTATTTTTTACCCCCGTATAATAGAGATTTTAGTGGAATTCAACTCAAACGGTTCAGAAAGTTCTTCACAGATGCTTTGAGAGCAGTGAAGTTTAAATTATACAATGATATATGTAAAAATTTTCTATGGATATTTGGAGATAATTAAAAATAATATTAATTAGGTATATTTGTAGATATAAAAGGAATATGAGTAAATGTAGAAGTTTTCCAATTACTATCAGCTAAATTTGAAGAGAAAAACTCTTTTTGACATGTGCAGGTTTTTTTGTTTATGTCCCTTCATGGTTGTTTAATAAAGGCTACAGCAAGTAACAAGAAAATAAAACAAATAAACCCCTAAAACACCAGCAACTCCTGCAAGAATTTTGTACAAAAATAAACTTGAGTAATGTTAGCAAAAGTTTACTCAGTCTTCACAAAACCCTTCACAGTCATGATGACTTCTAGTCACATAATCAAACAGTCTCAGCCCTCTAAAAGGTAACAAACTCATTAGTATTTCACCTGATCCAGTTAGTAAAGCTCTCTAATCCCCTTGTCAACAAGAAAAGTCTTCAGAATATTTTATTGATCAACACAGGTTTCTACCCAATGTCTACATTTGGAGCCTCCTAAAACAAAGGCAGGATAAGATCCCATCCATAACATGGACCATACATTTCAGAGATCCAAGCAAGAGTTTTTAATGCAGAGAGCATTGCTATTAATCAATGTATAAATATCCACAACACCTCCTGTTCTTACTGATCAAAAGGCTTGGACCCTGCACCAGACTCATGGCAACATTACCTAATGACACCTCTGCCAGAGGTGACTCTTCAGCTCAAGACTTTGAGAGCCTGTAGCAGCTTTTCCTGGCTGGCATTTCCAGAGGCCTGGCAGTGCCTACAAGTCTTGGTAGCCTGGAAACTGCAATTTTGTTTCACACAGTCAGTCATACCAGACATAGGAATCAGCTATGTGTGTGTGTGAATGCACATACGTAAAATCTCTTTGGACAAAGGATAGGATTAACACACTGCTATTACTGACCAAACTGAACATGCATCCATGTTCCTGAGGAATAGTTTTGTGCATTAAACCACATTAGTGCTGCAGCTCTATATTGGTTGAAATGCATGCCGCTTAAAAAATTTAGGATTTAAAAGTGAGAGGGAAGTGGAAAGGTGATATAATTTCACCTACAGCTGCCTATTTAAAGGTTAAAAATTGAAAACCTTAGAGAATGACAGTCTCTCTGTTTATAGTGTCTAACAGTCCTTGTAAGAATCCACTGACTCATTCTGCTCCAGTATAATTAAAGAATAAAATGTTGGCGTTATGTGGAAAGAACTGTATTCTCTTGCTTATATTCTTCCACTTGATGGAATGGATCTAAAAAAAACTCCAATGGTCTACAGATCATAAAAGTGCTCATTACTTTAAACTAGTGGGCACTGGGCTATCATCCAGGTTAAGTCCCTTCCAACATCAAGTACTCTGTGACTCTTTGAACTCTAGCAGAGCCCTCTCTCTTACACTGTCCTATCATTAGCTCATCACAAAGCTAATTTTCAGTGTGTCTTTTGAGCTTAAAAACCTTAAAGGAAAGAAAGAGAAAACTACAAAGCCTACAGGACTTTCTGTTAGTGTTTTGTGTGTGGCACAGCACCTGTACCAAAAGATGCACGGGATGGTCTTTTCATCTGCTAGATCACAGCAAAGAGACCCTCATTTTTAGGGGCATATTCTCTCACATGTCAACAAGTATTACATCATTTTAACTTCTTCTACCTTATGTGGAATATTCAAGTTGTCCAACACAAAATGTTGCAGAAAGTTCTGGAGAAAAAATTTCTCAGAGGGCCTTTCATCACACAATGTCAAGTAGAGCTCAGTATCATTAAGCAGAGCTCCTTATCTTGAGGCCTCCCTAAATCCTCCACACTGTCTCTTCTCTTTACCATTCCAGGTCCAATTAAGTGTCCTGACTCTCCCTATGATCAGGAAGTTAGGTGTCCCAAGGCAGAGATATCTCAGTTTATACAAATATCTTTTAGGATTTTACACTTATGCCTGTGCTAACATCAGCATAGTGATTCACAAGTGAAAATTACATCATCCAAACATAGTTACTGCCAGAAAGTCTATTGCACCTGTGCACACATTAGTAACAAAACTAATCAAACATGATAAACCATTTTGGAATAAAACCACAACTAGGATTTTCATGTATAACTTATGGTTTAACCCGAGCCAACATTCAGTCCCACACGACCACACTCTCACTCCCCACTCTGTTGGGATGGGGGAGGAACTCAGAAGAATAAAAGGTAGAAAACTTGTGAATTGAGATAAAGACAGTTTAAAGAGAACCACATATGCAAGCAAAGCACAATAAGGATTTCATTCAGCGCTTCCCATGGACAGGTGTCCATCCATGCCCAGGACATCAGGGCTCCAGCAGGTGTAACAGTGGCTGGGGAAGACAAACACCATCACTCTGAACACTCTCCGTTTCCTCCATCTTCCCCCCAGCTTTTTATGCTGACCACGATGCCATATGGTCTGGAATATCCCTTGGATCAGTTGGGATCAGCTGTCCCAGTTGTGTCCCCTCCCAGCTCCTTGTGCACCCCCAGCCCACTCACTGGTGGGGTGAGGAGCAGAAAAGGCTTCGACTCTGTGTAAGCCCTGCTCAGTGATTACAAAAACATCCCTGTGTTATCAACATCATTTCCAGCACAAAGCCAAAACACAATCCCATACCACCTACTGTGAAGATTAACTCTATCCTAGCCAAAACCAGGACAATAATATACTTGCATTAAGTTATGAATTTTCTTTCTGCATTCAACTTCTTAGAAGTTGATTATCTCTTTATAAATTCTTTTTTTTTAAACAAGAAAATAAACCAGAATATTAGTTACCCCAAATCCTGTACAAATTATTCTAATGGATATCTTAATTAATGTAATCTTTTTATAGGCACAAAAATTCAAGTAATTAGTTTCTTCTATCTCTGCCAACAGAATTAGTAATGTATTAATTATTATAACATAAAAGTGGAATAATGTAGCTTAATTAAACTTAAAATATTGTTAAGTAATTATTCTCAAGAACATAGATTTTACTAGTTAAAGCATTATTGCTATACAATAATGTCTCAGGTTACTTTATACAAATAATATTCAATTCTTAATTAAATTATCAGTTGAACAGAAACAGTCACATGCTAGAAGTTATGCAATTTGGAAACAATTATGTTTAGTTGCCTGTATATTTCAAAAGGAAATGCTTCTACCCTAAAATGTTTTGGCACTTGATAAAGGTTTATCAGCAGCACCTTCAATGAATTCAGTGCATCTACTCACCATTTAAAAAAATCAAGAAGCAACGTATAAACGTACTTTAAGCTGGTATAGAACCAATAAACTATTTCAAGATGTACACATAAGTCTGCAGGATGAAGCTGATGGATTTGGAAAGAATCTGCATGGAGCAGTTCTTTTCCTGCAGTATCTCCTTCCTGCCTGTAGCTGACAGAAAGCTGATATATAATGACTATGATATGTTTGGTATACCTTTCATAAAGGTACTTGCTTCATAGAAGTCACTTTACAGCAAGACGCAACAGAAGGTAAGTAAGTGAAAAGTTTTCCTTTCAAAGGTAAGTTTTCACCACAGCTTGATAATTAATATTATCTCCATTCTTCTCTAGGAGGTTCCTCACATTCACTTCAGTCAATATCAGAGTTAAATTTATTCAGGAGTTTGATGGTATAGTCATGTACCTCCTCTTTCCAGAGTTTTTTGAATTGTTGAAGTGTCCTGTTTGCACTATGAGAGACTTGCCCTTTCTCTATAGGAGTTAGTGATGATTTGACATTCAGTAATAACAAGAGTCTGAGCATCCCAAAAGTTTTTGTGTAAAATTAAACACCTTCTGCAAAGAGTTCATTGAATAATTCAAAAGCTAGTTAAAAATAAAGTTATGAATGTGTTTAGGTATTTTATTGCCTGTAACATTGACACAGAAAACCTCTTTAGCATTAAGCATGAGTCTAAGTCTTATTGACAGAATTGAATCCACAGGTAAATATTTGAAATAGAAATACTGTACAAATTAAACCAAAGTTTGATGCTAATTTATATCCAGAGTTATGTAGTTTCAACCCACAGCATCATTAATCATTATCAAAGTGACATCAAATTCATTAGACCACAGCACGTGCTTGTGTGTGGAAAAGAAATAAGGTACAAAGGGGAAAAAGTAGCAAGGGAAGGAAAGTAAAGCCACAATGTGTGTAGGAAGAGATGTCCTTGGTTCCAGGAGCAAAGAAATAAAGAACATACATTGAATTAAAATGAATAGAACTTTATGGATGAGATAACCAACCTCCACTGACTTCTCTAACAGGGACAAATTTGAAAGGTTCTACAGTTTGGCAAAGTACTTCAGGAAATAAACAAACAAACCACAAACTAACAAATAACAACCAACCAACCAAACAAATCCAACCCAAATCCCCAAACATACAGTGGTGACCCTTTCCTGGAAAGGGTCATAACAATCTTTTGTTTGGCCTATATGAATCCTGATGGGAGTTTCCTTAGAGGTTTAAGGTAGTACTTCTACTTGAAAGGAACACATCCATCCCGAAAACAATCTTACCAATAATAATATAGCATAGCATCAAGTATGAGCATTGCTGTAATTTTCTTCTGTAATTTAAATATGCCATGTCTAATATGAAGGCAGGAAGAAAAAAAGAATCTTAGCTTTGGATGTCTTTTCACAACAAATATCAGCAGTGAAGAAAGACATTTCAAACACATAAACACTGTTTTAATTATCAAAACACAAGCTGCACTGCTCCTGCCAAATTGAAGAGGTTCCTTAAGTAACCAGTATCGTATTCCAAAATTACATAGGAGGTTTAATGCAAAGCTTGCTGAAGGACAGCAAATTCCCTATAGTTTGGGGATTATAAATACACAGAAAATATTTCCTAGAGTCATGAGGAGTTTCCAAACTTGGTAACTCTAAAAATAAAAGGTCCTGGATGATTTGCTAAGCCAAAGCCTCTGAACTTGGGGAATAAGAGTAAATGCAAGGGAAAAAAAAAAAGCTACAAAATTACAATCTTAGCAGGAAAGAATATTGAATCTTGATGCATATTATGACCAGTTCTTCTGGAAAGAACAGAAATAAACTATCTGAAACAGTGGTCATTCACTTTATGTCATTGCTATGTCCCTTCTAGAAGGCTCCATAAAATGCTGCTGTGTTAGTCATCATAACCTGTTAGAGAATCACCCTGTTCAAGCAGCATTAAAGGACAGTTATTTGGTACTTGTGCCATCAGGTCTTCCCAAGCCATAGAGACGTGAAACATCCTGAGGTTGCTTGTGAAAAGACTTCAACCCTGAATATCCACACACCTCTGCAGACTGTGACACAATCTTTACACAATATTTTTTCCTACAAATGAGCCTCTTTTTGTTCAAAGCAGCACAAGAACAGATTTATCTGGTAGAGGTTGTTGTAACCCAGCACCCTGAAAGACACGAAGAGCAGTTGCCAGGAAAAGTGTAAGTGCACACTGCCAGCATCCAGTGATACTTGAGATCTGAAAAGCTTTATGAGCCAGAGAGACTGCTCTCTTAGAAATCAATGATAGATTTTCCTTCCACGAATCCTCAACTCTTTGTTCAATATTCAGTTTCAGCCTTTATTTACGACGTGCTTTTCAAATCCACATTTCAGATATGATCAGACAGTCTTTGCAGCGAAAGCTCCGGTTGATGGAGCAAGCAATCTACACTTCAATAACTTAAAACACCTTTGAGAGAAGATGTTCCAAACAAAACAGACTTTATAACATCAGCAAAAGTTATTTTTCATTTTTCACAAGTAACTTATTTTCATCATCTGTGAATGCTGCAAAATGATTGCTGTGAAGGAAAACCAGGCACTGAAACCGCATAGTAAAATATCTGAATGCAAAAGCTGAGCACAGGAGCACAAGCAAAGAGAATTCCTTTAAGCATCACATTGTTCCCACTAGAAATAAGGTGCCTTCTGAAATCTTAAACATGACAGTAGTTCTTTGTATCTATTTTGACACAGATAGTCCATCCATGTAATTGCACTGCACACAAAAGCAGCAATTGGAACAGTATTTATGTTACTCTTTTGGTTTATGGCACTGCCAATTCTTCTAGAAAAAAGTATCTATCAAATTTCTACAATATAAAGGTGTCATTTGCGCTAAATAGATGTAAGAATTCTGTCACTTGAGCATTTATTAGGTTTGAGGGGATTATTTGCTTTGGTTTAATTTGGGTTTTTTTAAATGTTACTGCAGAAAGCTTTTGTTAACTGCCATTAAGATATACTTCCTTAATCCTTTCACCATAGGTGCAGAAATACTCTGGAAAAGAAAAGTGAAGCAAAACAATACATAGAAAACAGGTAAAAGAAACACTCATGTACCTCAGAATTTCTGGCACATGTGCAATATGCTTTAAGACCACCCTACTTGAGCAAGGAGGTTAGATTAGATGACCAACCCAAAGGGAGTTGGAAGGGTTGTGGGCCCTTCCAACCTTACCCATTCTGTGATTCTTCTCAGTGGAAACTGCTGAGAGACATGACTCTTTTAAGGAAAAGGCAGAATACCAAGAACACAGCTTCATATGTAATGCATACATTCTTAATAGAATACATTCTATAGATCAACTTCCCGTGGGTATGCAGTGATCTGAATATAGGATTTTGTTCAACATTTATAAAATTTACAAAAAAAACTCTAAAGAACAAGAGGAAATCATTTATGTTCCTACATTCCTCAGAGGCAAGCCAAAACACACATATTTTTGAGGAAACAGTTCTGGCATTGAAGTGCACACAGACAAATATATTTAAAAAAAAAGAAAGAAAAGCATCAAAGAAAAAAACAAAATACCCAAAACAACACAAAAATACTGAGCAAGACAACTAATAGGAATCTATGACACAGCTTCAGGAGAAGCTGTTCAACAACAGCCAGTGCTGCCACTCAGAATTCTGTCTTGTACCCTCAGAAGCACAGGTCAGGAATTGGCCTCTTTCACCATCCTTGTCTCAACCAAAACTGTTACCTCATTGCTGTCATACAACAAACTGATCACCAAGATGTGATCACTCAATTTGAGAAATGCACAAACTGATAAAGCTGCAGTAATCCAGAGTGGCACAGTCTGAAAGAAATCAGCAGGATAAAGAGAGAAAATGAGTCATCGATGGAATCATTAGAGTTTTTTAGCTTTACTTCAGTTTAATAGGGATTAAAAGGAATTAATTAATGCACAAACTTAGCAGTCCATCCAGAAGTGATTCCACAGCATATTTACAATACCCAGAAAATTCAGGATATACTCACAGTTAATATATTTTGTTTTTAAAAGGATTCAAATCCGGGTCAGGTGTTCATAACAGCTCCTTTTTTTCTTTCATATAATTTTTACATTCCTGTGCAGGTGAGAGAATAAAACTGTTGACATGCTACCAGCACAGCATACATGGTATCAGACAAGAAACAGCTTGAAAGCTTTAGAGATTAAGAGAACCATCAAGCTGAGAGCTGGTGATAAAAGTGGCTGAATAAGTTTTCTGTATTGATTCAAGTTTGGAAGAAATTTACCCCAGATCCACCACCTACAGTTTCACAATTTTGTGAAAGATTTGTGTGATTCTTGTATATGGAGCACTGTAACTGCAGTGCTTCATAATCATGAAGTTATTCTCATTTTTTAATCTATTTTTTTTTTTAGGTTTTAAACTCCTTTTTCATAAACAATCACAGAATATCTTGCTTGAGGCTTGGCCTTCAAATTACTGATTCACACTATCAACAGCCATTTCTTCTACATGTAATTTTCTCAGTCTCAGATTGACACATAACTGTATGTAGGAACTTTCTTGATTTAATTCTTACATTGTAGCCCTCAGCAGGTGTTTTTGACCTTTTATATACCTGGAGTTAGTGTTACAACTTAACATGAAGAAGATGTGAGCACTAAAATCCCCTTGTGAACCTCAAGTTCTTATTACTGCTGACAATGTGTTCTCATGCATTTGTAACTGTGCTGTTAAACTTTCAAGACTCAGTTGAAAACTTTGGAAAAAGTTGTGGAATAAAAAAAAAAAAGGGAGGAAGACAAAGCCTTGCAAGACTCATTTTTTGAAGAATAAGGACAATCAGATAATTTGTCAATCCCACAGTAATATACTGTACTCAAAAAAAAGATATTTTGACTTATAATTTTTGGTTTTGTATCATGTATTATGATAAAAATTATAATTATTCTGCAAGATTCAGCTACAGTATTCACTTTGAAATGTTAAAAATTACACTCCTTTTAGGAAATAAATCGATCTGCTTAAAAAGTATAGGCAGAAAAAAGTAGCTGATGGAAAGAAATCTATAAATTCAAAGTGTTTACCATTCTCTGCAAGCAAACTAGTACTGACCACTTACTTGCATTAATGGTTTAAGGTTCAAGTACTCTCTGACCTTCAAGTCCTCAGAAAGAAACTTTTCACCCTTCAATTCCCATCCTCACTCTATAAATTATACTCCGATCCTTTCTTTCTACAAATGGTTTCTTCAGTACAGTTTCTACGTATATTTGGGTTTTCTGACAGCTCATGAGACTAGAAGGTCCACTTCCTTATGGGAACATGAAATGATATCAGAGAGAAGACAGAAAATTCCAGCTACCAGAGATGAGTGCCTGTGATGATCATATCATTTCTTCCAGCTCTAATTAGGAGAGACCAGGGCTGGCCTCTGGCACTACCAGACACTCTTCTTTTATGACAAAAATGCAGCATCAAAATGCTTTACTCTGAAAGACAGATTCTTAAAACGAGTTATGGGTTTTGTCTGGATGCCAACACTGACATGAAAGGCAAGGTTTTGGGGATGAAGGGCAGAACTACAGGTCTGAACTAGGGAGAGACATAGTTACCAAGTAACACAATACTCATCTAATGATACCAACTTGAGAAAAAGGTACTATATTCCATTTAATTAGCCCTGAAAAGCAGCAGAACATAGATACTCCTTCTGGACACAGAGTACTCTGTTCCAGCCCTCCCTCAGCAGTCTCCTCACAGTGTATCACCTCATGATGGGCAGGGATCATCCCTCAACTGGTGTTTCAGCTTCTTGATGCTGTGATTTCAACACAAGGATTCCCTGACTCCTTTTGTCCTCCTGTAAGAGGAAGAGAAAAGAGTAAATTCTTTCAAACACAACACTGGCTTAAGTGTTCAACTCCTGTGAGCCATTCAACAGCATAAAATCTTAAAGCAAGGCCAATCCTGCTTTGGAATACTATTTCCATCACCACCAGATGCCAATTTTAAGCCTAACAATGCAGCAAGAACATGTTGTTTATCGATTTCACTTGTTTTTATCCCTTGATGCCAAGAGGGTCAAAGGCTACCACTATCAGAGGAAATGTAGCACATCTTTTATTACCATAATGCATCAGAAGATTCAGACTGAGCATTAAATGTAAACATGGGGACAGAAGGCCAGCAATTTTTAAATGCTGTTTACCACCTAACAACTGTTTTTCAATTTGACTTGTCAATAAAACTAAACCTTTATAGTCTAAGTAATAGAAAATCTTTCTTTGTTTTACTTCAAGATAATCATTTTGGTAAATGCAGAAAAAAAAAATCATCACTCCAAGCAAAGTTATTTGATAAAAAAATTTAGATGATAATAATTAAATTCTTGTGCTAAAGCTATATTTAAAATTTTATTAAATGCAACATATTTCTTGAAAGAAATTATTCTTTTCTGAATAAAGTAACTGTAAGGTAAGAAATAAATTATGTCAGAACTTCACTAGTTTGATCAAGTAACAATTTCATCACTTTGGTTATCAGAACAAAAATTACCACATATCACAAAGTCCTTAGTGACTACCACTTCACTGTGAAAGGGCAACTTCCAGGTGATGCTTTTGTGTAACTACTGATGTAGGAACGTGGTGCATTAGTGAAAAATATTCTTTAACTTTTTGACTATTCCAGTGTTTGAATGTCAATGATTAAAAAAATACTGAAACATGAAATACTTCGCATGCTGGACATGAGTTTAATATGCAACTATTTGCTACAATATTTAGCTAACAAATTAAAACAGTAACTATTAGAACAATATTTAGGTAAAAAATAAAAACAAATGCATAATCTACATTATATTTATTCTGGGGTTTCTTTGAAAATTCTTAAGGATTTCTGTCAAAGTCACACTGATGGTATGAAATGCAATAAATTGTTAAAAGAACTGACAAGTCACTAAGCTTCAGTTGCTGGTTTAAAAAAGGGAACTTCTTCTCTCCCCCTAAACCCAGATTTTCACTAAGTACAGAATATTTTCTGTCTCTCCACTTCAGCTAGTGAGAAAAAAGCAATCTGTGGAAGCCGTACACTTGTGTCAGTTGGTTCTCATCGACCTCAGAAACTTCAAAACTTACCTAGAAACTTCTCCCAATGGGTTCATGAACCTCCAGCTCCAAGGTTTTCCAGCTACTGATGAGTTAACTGCAATGGTAAAAACATCTGCAATTTTCACAGAGCTGGGTAATGGGCACTCAGGTAAGATGTAAATTTCCAAAATATGTTGTGTCACAGGATTGTCTCTTCCTTAAATTTTGTAAGGAATGTTAACCCCAGGAATGTTAGAAAGTATTGTAATAGATGTCTCTTCTCTTTTATCCCCTACTGGAAATCTTTCAATATTTGGGGGAAAAGAAACCCCAGACATTGTTGTCTCCTTTTTGCAGACACGTTCAAAACTTCAGCTGTTTTTCAGATGTCTTGTTTGGAATAAATAGCATTTAAAATAGAAAGAATCTGATTTAGGGACAGCTCTCCTCTCTACTCATTGTAACTTACAATTTCAAGTGTGCTAGAATTGAATCTCAGTGAAAAAAGAAAGGAGCTCAATATTCTTCTTACAGTAACCAGAAAGTTTAATGCAGACAATGTGGGATGATTGATGACATTCTTCTTCTTCATCATTACTGTTAGCAACCCTGAAGAAGATCATAAACCTCTGGAAAGTGGGGTTTCTAGTCAGATAGAGTTTCTCCAGTCCTAGACAGCTTGACAGTGGATTAGACAACTATTTTCTATTATTTGATATTGTCTTATGTTATTGCACTGATTTCTCCAACTTATTTCTCTGTGGACATTACAGGATGAGAAGGCATTCAGTCCTCAGTAGTGGACAGAAAAATTAAATACAAAACCTGGTTTTCCTCCTGCACTCTGAAATAAAAAATTCCAAAGCTGTTCCATTTCACCACCTCTTTCTTCTCTGTTTCCACTGTCCGTGTATTAAAGTTGGTCTTGATTGTGCAGCATCATTTTCCTTCACCATCAGAGACAAGATTGTTGACAACAGAAAGGTTATGGAGGACTGCCACACCATTCCCTTGACAACCACAGTCTCTCTAACAGCCACTGCCTGGAATGATACAGCAGGAACAGGACCATTCCCACTGCCTTGCTCCTGTGCCAAGAGATTGGCAGATCTTGTGCTATGGAGGCTAAAACCCAAAAAAACTGTAATCCCATAAATGATCCAGCCAACCCTGTGAACACTATCATCTTCTTTCTGATTTTTAAATGGTACTAAACAAGATTCTGACTATTTGGGTAAAGTTGAATTAGTCTGGACAAACTGCATGACAGTGGGAATAAGAAACAGACTCTAGTTTTGTCTTTTCTCCTCCATTTAAAAGCTGTAGTTATACTTCTTTTCAATTTTGCAATAAAAACCACAAAATCATGGTTGAAAAAAGAAAATCAGCTGCTCTTCTGCTACACTCTGAACGCTAGTCAGGAGCAATAAACAAAACAGAACCAACACCACTAAGTTATTTTTCATATGGTAAAAAGGTCTACTCCTTTCTTTTGAAAACAGAAACCTGAAATCAGTAGGTTTGGATTTTGCATTGATTCTCATCTCTATCAGAACATTTATTTCCAGGTTTCCTCCTCTTAAACTGGTTGTTCTCTGTGGCTTAGTACTAAGTTCTCTTTGGAATACAGTCAAATAAATCCAATGTGTGCCCTCAGACATCGAAAGCCTGGCTTATGCAAAGCCTGACACTTGGCTACATTTGTTAGAACACACCTCTTAAGGGAGGACAGTGTCATCTAGGGAAATAATCCTTACTCTAAGAACATTAGGTTACAGCCTACCCTGTTCCTTATCTTTTCATCATTAACATCCTGGATTCTACATTCTGAAAAAAGTCATTGTAATTTTTCCCTCTTGAAAGACACAGTTTCTCTCTTGAGTTAGCCCTTCGTTAGCTGATCATCTCTAAATGGAACACTGTGCTCTAAACCCTAAAGAAATGGGCAGACATGCCAAGGTACTATTAAACACAGTTATTCTCTGAATTTTCCTCCTGTTCTGCAGCCTAGGGCAAAGTCTGTATGTGGCAGTTTCACTCACCATCTACTAATTGGTGGAAAAAGAATGGCATTACTTCCCAAAGGACAAGAGTAGGTTACTTTGATTTTCCAAGTAGGTCATTCACTCTTTAAAAGAAGAATGGCTGACATTCTGAAGGAACACTAATGCAGCAGTGGCAGCTCTTGTCAGAAATGTCAGCTTTTCCCAGCTTTGCAACACCACAATGACATTTCACAGCTACCTTGCTTTGATCTATTGCAGATTTAAAATGAGTCCAGTACCTTCATGCTGGTACCTTCCCATTGGGATGTCACAGTCACCACTACTTACAACTTAGTTACATCAATATCTGTCAGGGTGCAGCTTAAGAAAGTTCATGTTTTCCACTGTTGGTTATTACTTTCTCTGTTTCCAACTTTCAGGTAGTAACTTCTACTTCTCAGGCACACACAGTCAGTAAACTTCACTGTGTGCAGTCTAACACATATGCCACAAAAATGATGGGTGACGCACAGAAATTCAGCAATTTCAACGTTCAGATACTTCTGTCTCTGATATTTCCATATAAATTTTCAGAAGGTTTGAAATAGTTTTTTTTTATCAGGACATTCTCTGCCTCCTGATCAAACGCTTTCCCAGAAAGACTTGTACAACCAGGTTTAAAGTTGTAAGGAAATGAACACTGTTCCTGTTATCGGTTTTCCAAATTTCAAATATTTCAAAGAGAACATTTTTGTGGAAATTGGAGCTCCTAAAGAGGAATATAATGCAGACTAACCATTGTGGTTTCCTAGGGAGTGAGGGGGAACAAAGTGAGGATTTTCAACCATTCCACTAATGGTTTGTAATTTCTGCTGCTTTCAGCAACTCATGAAACAGGGGTTCTGTTCTCACTAGTTATGGTATGGGAAGGAGAAGACTTATCTTTTCATGCACACAATAATGTAGAATATTAGAGTGAAACTGGATACACTAATTTTACTCATGTGTACAAGAACTTAAACGACAAAGTCATCAATTTGAGTAAACACCTATTGAAGACATCAGACAGTGCATGCACAAGCTGTAATATCTGTTCTGCAGGTGACAACAGGACTACACTGAGCAAAAAGAGCTTTTCCAAGCTCTGCATTCACTACAGTGAGAAATTCTCTGTGCCCTTAAAACTCAGACAAAATTCAAACTCAACAGAAAGGTCCTGCTTTTGTAAAATGGGTCACTGATCTACTTAATCCTGGGAGAGCAAGCTAGTTCTCTTGCATACATCCTGACTGATCAGATTTGATGGCACTGAACTATGAAAGGCTGAAAAAGGAAATCTCCCAAACCTCTGCTGCTTGAGCTTATTGACTGGTACTAGTCTTTGCTACTTCTGGAGTGTATCAAGGAAAATTCTGTTACTCTGATACGTGGCCATCATCTTGACATAAACTGTGTTATATTTCCCTTGCTGGCATATGCTTCCAAGATATAAAATACATTGATATTTTATGGTAAATAACACTCCCCAACATTCTCTTACATAAAATTACACATAGCAAGCACCTTACATAGCAAGTAGAGTCTGTCCTAGTCCCAGAACTAGCACTCTGTTGGAAGATGCCTCACAACAGTCCCATTCCCTTTGCTAACTGATATGTGCTTGTAATATTTGTAACATCTTCTTTAATTGAGCCTTGTGTCCTTTCTACCATTAATCATTTTTCTCCCATATGATGAGAGTGTTCAAATAGATTTTTTTAGAATAATGTTACTGTCTCTTCAAAAATATTAAGCAACCATTAACACTCAAATGTCTTAGTGCTCAAATCTGGAACTATTTGAACTCAGTGGTTTACAGAGTTAAGCTTTCCTTCAATATTATTGGCCAACATCCCCTACCTACACAAGACCTATCTACCAGAGTTGGAAAAATCAAGATGATTGCATTAGTTATGATCTTAAAGTAACTGAGATACACAACATTCTGGAAAAAACAAAGGTTTTTCTTAATTCTTCCTATGTCTACCTCCATAATTTGTAATTATTCAACAGAACTACTATGCTGTTCACCAAAAAATGTTATACTCATTCAAATGGAAGATCCACTAAAATAAATATACAAGCAGTTTGAATTGAAAATAATAGGTTCTGACTTTCTAACAGTTTTATAAACTATTATGAAAATATTCTTACTTAAGAATGGTAAGAAAATGCTAAAGCTCTCTGAAGACTTCAAAACTTATTTTGTGTGTGCATGACTGGTAATTGCTTCTCCTCCAACAACACTATGTGTGTAATTTGATTATCTTAAACCATGAAGGACAATAACCTTTACTTTAACACACTTTAAAAAAAAATATGGCAAAATAAATCCATAAATAATTAGATCTCATCAACACATAACTCCTGGCACACTACACTATTGATAATTGAACTTATGACTAATGCTAAAATAGAAATATTATGTGAATCATTTATCAAAGAACTATCCTCATGCAACTCTTTCATTTCCTAGTGGAAATAAAACTATTCCATATTTTTAATAATACATTATTTCATTTCCTGCAAGATATTCCCAACTGATGCTAAATACTTGTAATGTTTATAATATTTCTCTAGCACACTCTTTTTTAAGTGGTAATCACAACTCGATATTTTTCCCCTCTCTTTCACCAAGACTTGTTATTCCCCTCTGACTTTCACCATAAGAAAATTCTATAACTTGCTTTTAGAGTTGCATCTAAAACCAGACCAATATTATATGTAACTGATTTATAGAATTCACTGAAGTTGCTCAAATATTACGTCAAGACTGAGTCTATGATCGAGCCTGTCAAGGTCCCTCTGAATGACATCCCTTCCCTCCAGCTTGCCATTGGCAAACTTCCTGAGAAAAACTCCATTTCCCACTGCCCACATTGCTGACAAAACTGTTGAACACCCTCAGTCCCAACACCAACCCCTGAGGAACAACACCTGTAGTTGGTCTCCACTTGGACACTGAGACATTGACCACAACTCTCTGAGTGCAACATCCAACCAGTTCCTTATTGCTCCATCTGTCAAATCCACATCTCTCCAGTTTAGAGGCAAGGATGTCCTGTAGGACAGTGTCAAACACTTTGCACAGGTGCAGGCAGTTGATGCCTGTTGCTCTTCCTTTATCCACTGGTGCTGTAACTCCATCACAGAAGGCCACCAAATGTGTCAGGTACAATTTTCCCTCAGTGAAGCCACTTTGGCTGTTACCAATCAGCTTATTTTCCATGGTCTTTAGCATAATTTCCAGGACTATGCAATCACACAGTATTTAAAGATCACGTATAATCTGCACTTTGGCAAGTCTGTTGAAAACAGACTTGAAAACTCCTAAAAAGGACAGAAGAAAACCTAGCTTGTACTTTTAATGTCTGGAGACAATGGAAATAAGGGTAAATTTAATTCATGAGGTTTTTTTCAGTGTATACAAAGAAGCATGAAAAGATCCTTAATTTATTTCTTCTTACAGCTTAGTGTAAAGGTAAATAGAGTATCCATTAGGTTTAAAATTGTATTTCATCAATTCCATTGGATAGCCAAGACCTTATCATCACAATATTGGTTAAAGTATGGCAGCAGCAAATGTCATGTCTGTCAAGCTCTAGTGTCCTGAGCCAATCCATGTTAGATTTACTCTGAGTAAATGTCAGTGCTATCGAGAGCTCCCAGAAAAAGCAGATTTTTCTTTACAGACAAGCATTGAACAATAAATTGTCTGGCCAGTGCAACAGCAGCAAGCTAATGACTAGGTCTTGCTTCCTGGGATGATTCGGAAGCTGTTACACAACTGATTTTTCCTCTCAAGGCAGGTTTCACACTGTTACACAGCCACCACTCCAAGATGACATTTAGCAAATGGCTGCATATCCTGGTCTGTGTGTGTCTAAGCTTTTTTAGCCACTCCAATATCCTTCTTAGAGGTACACTTTGTCAGTTACCTAAGGCATGAATTTTCCATACAGTAAGGTCAAGGTTTACACAATCTGACATCTCATCTCCTTACAAAGCCTGTCCCAAGCAAACAAAGGCACTGAGCAGCTGTGCCAGACATGCAGAATGACTTGGAGCTGAAAAGAAACAAGAGAGCTAAGCTGAAGTTGGGAACTGCCCTCCCAGTGATGCCATGCATGTCTTGCCTCTCCAAAAGCAATTCTTAGAAAGTTACATTTATTACTTGAGCCAACACAGCTGATCCATTTTCCTACCATTGCCCAGTGTTCTCACACATTAGACATGCAGAAAGACCAATTCTCTGTCACTCCTTTATCTTATGTGTAAGTAAATGTCCCTGGGTTTATGAGGTTCTGTTGTCTTTAAGGCCTGGCTCCAATCCTCATCCTGACAGACTCAGTCTAAACTCCCAGTTACTCCAGGCAAGCTTGGCAGGACTCATTCACTGATGTCTCAAGATGTCCTCACTGGAATGGAAAACACCTTCAGTTACTGTCCTCCATTGTTAACTCAACCCTGGCAGTGCTAAAGGCCAGGTTGGATGGGGCTTCAAGTTCCAGCAAACTCCAGAAAGTAAAATTACTCACTGCAGTCATTGACTGCTTAAAGTACTTTGTGGAGGAACTGTTTATTTTAGCTAATCAAAATAAATGTTGAATAAATAAATCAAAATTACCACTTGAACAACCACCCTCTAAAGCCTCATTCTAGACAAAGGTTTCATCGACTGATTTCCACACAAGTTGGCTTCAATCATGAATGCACTTCAAAATCAAGAAACATCTTTCCATTTTACCCTCAGTTTCATAGCTCCTTGAGAAAAACAGAAGATGGCTGTGAAAAAGACAGAGAAAACAACACAGACAAAAGAATGAACACTGGCACCTTAATCAAACCAGCTTCCCCAATATTGCCACACATCTGTCCAAGAGGTTTTAACAAAGAATCTGCATTAAGGAAATGTCCAGCATCCATCTACTTCTGACTTGTTTCTAAATTTCACTGATACCAAAGGAACCAAATATCTCTTTCGTATGGTTGGGATCTGGATGAGTTGGGTTGAGTGTGTAGACCTGGTCTAAGAACAGTGTGGATCCCCTCTGCCCCTCATCCCCTGGCTGTTTAAAAGAGCAGAAGACCTCTCAGTGCTTCCACAGTAGGAATAAAACTGTAAGTAACTGACAGTATCACACCTGGCAGAGGTTGGGTTTCAGTAAAATTAAAGCAAACGCATTCACTCCATCCTTTCTTTTGAGAAAGAATTCACCTGCAGGCTGTACTTGAGAATTGGCACATTAGTTTCCATTGCTTCCATGTCCCAGACACTTGAAACACTAAAATAGGAATCTTTCTCTGAAAAGGTCTTGGACTGTGCTGTTTGAGGAAGAGAAGATCCAGCATCTCGGGGTTTAGAGGAGTGTGTGCTTTGAGGAAAAGACAACCTACCCCTCTGGGGTTTAGAGGAGTCACAACCAAAGTCCTCTTTCAGGGTATCAGAGCTTATTCCATCTAAGAGTTTGCTGGGAAGGCTTCTTGTTAGCACTGTCTGGCAGAGAACAGTCAAGCAGAGAAAGAATTTAACTCAGAGCTCAAACAGCAGCTCTGGGCCTTGTCTGGAAATCTGAACAGGAGGTTAAAAAGTGAAAACAAAGACAAGTTGGGCAGGCTTATAAAAGACATGGTTCCCTGTCATTAAGGGGAGAGGCACCATAAAACTGACATCCTCAGCAAAGAATCCTGTCATCTTAGGAAAGGTGACAACAGAAATCACTCTGGGCTCTAGAGCTGCTTCTTCCACCTTCACTACCATGAAAAACAAAACAAAACAAAACAGAACAATTTTGTAATCAGAATGGTACTAGGATTGTGGCATGTGACGCAGGATTTAATCACCTCCTCTGCCAGGGAAGTGAATGTTGCCTGACGAAAACTCCCATTTTTTTCACTGCTGTACACACACACTGCAACTCAGCAGGGTCCCACCACACAAGGTGTTCTGGCTACAGTGTGAGCAGATGAATAGGATTTCTGCTTTCAGCTCTCAAAGCTACATATTACTACAAAGTAGTTTTCTACCTACCCCTGGCCTTTCCATACCCCTTCTGAGAAACTGGTGACTTGTGTATACATTAGAAATCATCTTTCATCCAAACAGCTCTTTCCAAGTGTTCTATTATATCCTGTTTCATCATAACTGCTACCTCTGGTACACAAATTACAATGTTACTTAGAAAAGGGAGGTGATGTTTTAGCCACAGGGTGATGCAAAAATCACAGATCTTTCAGCTGCATGGTGGAGAAGATTATGGATGTCTACAAGTTTAATCAACACCAGATTGGACAGATTTCTTAACCATAGAATATCTTTCCTCATTATACTCCAGGAGAATGGATAAATCTGCAGCCAATGTTTCTATAAACTCAAAGGTCACCTGTTATATACATCCCCCTCTTTAAGAAATTAGCTTCAGGAAGTAAAACTTAAGCAAAATAGAATTAGGAAAGTAGATCTCACAGTATTTCCTTTTACATTGTATACATTTTATACATTACTTATTTACAACAGGAACCTAGATAGTTCACCTGTGTAGTCCTATATTTTTAAACTTTATAGCAAATCCTTTTAATCTTGTAAATTTTACAGCTGCTTTAATGATGTTCAACTACCCATGTTCCCTAAAAATTCCCATGAAGATTTCCTCCCACATTCTTGTACATTCAAAGGCAACACAGAGAAATTAAAAGTTTCCTATTTCCATTACAACATTTTAGCTAAAGTCCCTGCTGCTTGTCAGAAAAAGCTGAAGAGGAGAATGTGAAGTCATTAAATACAGTCCAATTTTTAGTTCTCTAATCTCATGAGCTATAAAGGTATTATTTAGGGAGGAAAATATGCTATAAATATTTGCACATAAAGACAATGATGTAACAAGTGACAATAATGTTAGAAGTCTGTGAAAAGACTAAATGTAGGAGCTCAGAAATCACAGGTGAACGATGGGGTGAGTTCAGCTGTTTGTTGGTTTTTTTATAGAGAGAAATTTATCTTACAAAGGACAAAGTTTTAGCCACAGGGTTCTATACAAAAATCTAAAGGCCCTGAGTAACTGTCTAAGCTCAACAGGTCAGAAGGGGGTAAAGGTTTTATAATAATTTAAGACATGTCTGTTAGATATCTAAATGTAACTATTTATTATCTCAAATAACTCCTGAAGAATGAGTTTATATAATTTCTTCATAGAACACAAGTGCAGTCACAAGTTAAAAATATAGACAGAAAGCTTAATGATCTTGTAGAAAATATTAGGAAATAAAGAAATTAATATCAGGTGTCCTTTACTGCTGCCATGCATTTCTTAGACCAGATTATAAAACTATAAATTCCAAATATATTTTCTTGGTGATAAGAAAAAATAAATAGGGGATGACATGTGGGATAGGCATCCAACAATTTGTTAGTTACCTTACTGTAGAAATTGTTTTAAACAAATTACTTTCTAACATACAGTTCAGTATCTCATGGAAATGAGGAGGGCCAAAATTAGTCCCAGGTAATGAAAAGTTTGAGAAGAGAGAGAATTAGAGACAATTTTTGATTCAGATAACTGTCAACACCTGGTAGCTTAGAACTCCTCCCTCAAGTTTTCCTGTTCCCAAGTAGTTTATCTCCGGTAGTGATAAATCACAATCAGTGGAAGATGAAGTTTTCTCTTGAGCAAGAAGAGAGGAAATAAATCCCTGATCTCTCATCTGTAAAAAGGACAAGTGCACTGGCCAGGCTTAGCCAGCTCAGGACTCAGTAAGTCCACTTATCACTACTCACAGCTTGTTCAAGATCCAAATTTACGATTACAGTGGCTCAAAGTTTTCCTTTAAGAGTATTTGGACTTAGTGATGTTTGACAAAGGTTGCACAGAAATAACTACAGCAGTTTGAAGAGTACCTTTTTCTTCTGTGCCCTTCTACTAAAGATTGGAAGCTATCAAGCACCAATCTGTATAATAACTGAGAAAAATCTGCTCTAAATATAAAGCACCTTACTCAGCAAGACTGCGAGCACCTAATTTACTTCTAAGAGAGAGGTAACTGGACAAAATTATGAGACGTTACATCATTTCAGAAACCCACATAAGAGTCTCAGAAGTGGTTGTTATTTTCAAACTGTCTTATGGATTTATGCTGTTGAACAGGAGATAAAGTCTTTTGGGACAGGATTACTTCAGCTCACTGGGAATGAAGGGCTATTCCTGACATTCTTCCTCTTATTCTGAGACAAAAACTTGAATTGTAGTATTTAGTCTCTATTTATATTTAATTGAATGTCTTCTGAAAAGTATTTAAGTCTTCTGACCCACTTGTTGAAATCAAGATAGTTAGGTCACTTCTCATTTCCAGCACATTGATACAACCATTTCACTCCTATTTGTTCAGGTGCTGAAAAAGCTTCTCACTATATTTATTCCTTTTTCTCTTCTTTTCATGTATGTTACAGCTCAATAATATCCTTATAATAATTTTGACAATAACCACCATGCAACAGCAAGCTCCTTCATTCTGCTTGTAGCTGTTGTTCCATATAATATGCTTTCTGATCACCTAGGCATTAATACATGGCAACCCAAAGTTGGGTTTCTTTACTATAGCTGATCAAAATTGTAAAGAGTATTCCAGATCAGGAGACATAATAAAAAGAAAAAATTTCTGAGGGGGAAATATTTATCAGCTTTACAGTGACAGCCCACAGTGATCAGATGAGGTCAGAAGCCTTTTCATCCATTATTACTGATAGGTTTCAGTCCTTACACACATGACCTCTATTTCCTATGTACATGTTATAGTATTGAATTTCCTTTTATTTCTCCTGCCTGCAAGGTCACAAAGGCTTCTCTACATAGTGGATGACAATCTTCTACAATCTGACTACATGTCCAAAACTTGTAACTTAGATTTGGACACAACTTGGCCTGAGAAAGCTTTACATAAGACAGCTTTCTTCTACCTATAACACAAATTTGTTTTCACACAGTAGCACAACCTATTGATACAATAAACTAGATCTGTATCTTGTTACTTTTCGAGTCTTGAGAATTTGTTTGTTCATGTTATTTCCACCTACAACAGACACTTTACCAACAAGCACTGTAACTCGTAAAACGGCTACATTAACCTCAGAGGAGTATTTATCCATAGGTTTCCATCTCACATTTTCTGCCCAGTACAGAAAAGTAATTAACACAAAAATCTGTAGAAGGTTCAGCGTTCATTTATGTACCATTCTCCTCCATGTGCAGTGAGGTAGTAAAGAACAACTAAATAAACTTAAGTCTCTAAATGGTTGTGATAGAAAATATTACAACCCCATTCCCAGAATATATTTGCTCAGTTTTTCAGGATGACTTTTACTAACCTTTAGACTGCCTATTTTCCAAAATTGCCTCTCTTAGATAGATTGACCTCAAAAACTTGGTATGAACCAGAATTCCCAGGGCCTTGCACAGGAAAAGTTCTTTAAGCCAAGGTGTTTCAAAGATAAGACTTCAGACAACAAAATCCAAACTTCCCAAAAGAAAATTCTGTTTTGCTGAAAACTATCTAATCAGCCCTGTATAGAATAATCTATTTTTCTGATGTAGAATAACCTAGTCTGATTATCTTTGTTGCTCTTAATATTTGCTATCCTTTTTATTTCTGAACACATACCCTACCTTGAAAAAACTGAGATAAAGAGAGCAGCCAGTGCTAGTGGGTAAAGATACAACTTGAAGGCACAGTGGCAGACAAACCACCTGACAGAGTACATGCCTTTTCTAAGCTAATTTCTAAACACAATTTCATATAGATATTTAATTAAACCTTCTCTAAGAATATGGGTCATACACAAAAGATCAATTGGACTATCAATAAATGATTCTTCCTATTCTGCTTCTTTTCAAACTAATTCAGAGATATCAAGGAGTCAAGCATTGACATTCAATCAACTCCCTTCCTTTTCATAATCTTGTCTATTTTAGACAGACTATTGTATCCTGCTGCTGTGAGGTGATACTCCCACCTCTAAAATTGCCACTTGCTGAAATTAAATACAAAGACACCACAGCCAGACTGTCTTCCTGGGACATGATGGCCCTTGACCAAAAGGAAGGTCTTTGGTATCTTCCAAATTTACACTTTTGTCTCTACTGGGCTTTTGCTAAGGACACACAACCTTCAGAGGCCACATCTAATATCATAATTTTGATCTATAACTGCAATAAAATTAACTGCTTAGTTTACCCAGAATCATTGTTTCTTTCACTCTGCAACTTACTTGTTAATTAATATTTTATTATAACTCATACTTCATAGTACAAGAGAAAGGGATGAGTGTTTACAGTAAGTATTTCTACTTAAATATTCAAATGTAACAGTCACACATCAAACACAAACTTCAATCTATTCAGACTGGAAATTAATGAAAACACAGTAAGCCATTATTTTTAGAGTTGTTTGTGGATATCTGGTGACTTCAGGCACTGTAGACTTCTTTCCTTGAAAAGGTCATATCATTCTTCAGAAAACCAAAAAGAACAAACACGCCATGATTCCTTTTATGTCTTTTGTATATCACTATTCTAAAACAGGTCTGAAGTGAGAAACTAGCCAAGGTTTCAGAACTCCAGTGGAGACATCTTCCAGTTAATCTGACCTCTTTTCTAACAGTAATAACTCAAAAAAATTTAAGAGTTCAGACATGCCCTTGATTTGTTTTAAAGGGCACATTCTGCTTTCGAAAACAACATCAGTTCAGATAACTTCTAAAGCTTTCTGCAATAAAGGCATTCAAGAAAAAATATCAAGAATTTTGCATCTACAGCATTAACTCTTATGCTTCCCTTACTCTTTTAAGAATCTTTTTTTAATTAGAGAGAATATGTAAAATCAAGGTTGACTGACTGACAAAATCTGAAGTCTGCTACACTGTAATATTGTTGTATATAATAACTGTGACACCAAACAAACTCTCAGAGACTATTAATCAGTAAATCTGACAGCAGGGGGTAGAAACATCAAGAAAAGATGATTCCACCTCTCCTTCAAATCTAGTTTTTACAGTTTCAAATATTCTCACCATAACTGACTTTTTAAGGGAGTTGGTCATCATCCTTCATAAATACGACGTGGAGACAGAATTTTTGTTGTACTTGAACTTATTTTAGACAACTTTCTAACCACACCCATTCAGGACAAGGGATTCTTCTTCTTACATGCTTGTTGAAACAACAGCAGATTATAAAATTATTCACTGTATTCCTTCAGTGACTACAACTAAACAACTTAATATAACTACAAGTTGATCTAGCAGCAGCTTTTACAGAAAATATGTGAGCCTTGATAAAAATTCATCTTGGTTTTTCTTTGTGTCAGAAGGCAAATTTCCCTTGTGTAGACACTAACACAAACCCCATGTGTGGAAGCAATCATCTCAACAAACTGTTAATTCTGACAGGAGTCAGCAGTACCATCATTAAGAGAGAAACTGAAAAGGAACAGCAACTCAGTTAACTCACCTGTTGTCATCAAAGAGCACACCCAGAATCCACAGCAGGATTACAGAACAACAGAGGTTCTGGAGACCATGGAGTCCAAGCCTCCACACTTAAAGCAGATTCCACCAAAGCAGCTTGCTAAGGGTATTGTGTATCTGTACAGAAAGACACTCAATCTCTCTGGGCAAAATCTTCCAGTGTTTGGCCATTCTCACTATGAAAAACCTCGTGTTCAAATGGAATTTCTTGTGCTTCAATTAATGCCCATTGCTTCTTGCCCATTCCCTAGATGCCATGGGAATAAGAGTGTGGTTCCATCTTCTTTACTCCTTTTTATCAGTTATTTATTGCAGTGTCTGTTTTATACAAATATATAAAATCCTGCAGTCTTCTTCTTCCCACTCTGAGTATTTCTTCTTTAGGCCAAGCAGTGAAAACCCTTTTTCTCCACCTCTTCTTAAATGTCAGCTTCTCCAAGGCCTTAACCCACTTTGTGGCCCTTTTCTGGGCTCATCCTAGTGTCTGTTGTGTACTGAGAAGTAAAGAGTTGGACAAAGCACTTCATATCTGTCTCAATTATGCTGTACAGAGGGGGAAGAACACCTCCCTCAACCTGCTGGCTATACTTCTCCTAATGCACAAGATGTTCTTGCCTTCCTTTACCATGAAGGTGGGTCATGATGAACTTAACATACACCGAGACCCCTTGGATCCTTTTCTAAAAAGTTGTTTTCCAGATGGTCAGACTGAGTCTGTGCTCATGCATGGGGTTATTCCTTGCCAGGTGCAAGGCTTCACACTTCTGTTAGACTTCATGAGGCTCCTGTCAGCCCACATCTAATCTGTACAAGCAACCATCTGATCCATCAACCACTTTCCCCAGATTTCTGTCACCTGTGAACTTACAGAGGGTTCACACTATACTCTAAATCCAGGTGACTAATGAATGTGTTAAATACTTTTGGCCCAAGTATTGACAATGGAATATGTCACTACTGACTGGCCTCCAGATGGGCTTCATACTATCCATGGCAGCTCTTTGTGCCTGACAGTTCTGCCTACTTTACCTCACTGTTCACTTATCCAGTATATACTTCAATCTGTCCTTAAGGAATGTGTGAAAGATAGTGATGGAAGTATTGCTAAAGCCAAGTTCAAAATCATCCACTGTTATCTCCTCATCCTCTAAGCTAGTAATTTTATTATAGAAGGTTCCTAGGCTGGACAAGTATGATGCCTGCTGTTCTTCTTTTCTGTATGAAGATATTCTAATTCCTACCTTAAAATGCTTAAATGTGTGAACCAGCTGCAACACAAGACATTTACAACTCTTCTGGAGTCAGCTGGAAGAGTCCAAAAACTGATTTCTACAATAAGGCCTAGTATGATAACCTGAAGAATTCTGTGCTGAGAAAATTTCTGTCTTGAAATGCATGACCCCCACACATTGCATTTCAGCACATCTCCTATCTGAAAGGATGCATGCCCCTATCAGAGCTATAACATTTTCTTGGTGTCAGGAGCCAGCTAAAGAAGTACATTATTTACATAGCTGTGTGTCATAGTTCAGAATATTCAAAGAAGTCTACAAAATATTAATTCAGATGACAGAGATGTATCTTCTGAAAAGAAATACATTTTTACCTTACAGAGATGGAATGCTGTGATTCAGTTCTGAAACTGATCTACATAGGTAACAGATAATAATACACTTAATAATACACTAGAAAAGATAAAAACAGCATTTCAGTGCTACATGTTCTCAAATAAAAGTGTCTTAAGCAACACTCAGGGATATAACTACTCAAGTACACAATACTTAAAAGCCAGACTATAGTCAAGAGATTAGCATGGTGAATGCATGATGACAACTACAGTGCTTATGCTTGAACCAGAGGTGAGGGCCCCAGAATGAAAAATAAACACACTTATCTTAAACCAAACACATTAAAAAATAATTTAAAATTTAAATGTAAAATGATTAAAAGAAGATACAACCTCTGTTATGTGTTTTGGAGGACTATTTACCAGCTCTTTACGATTTCCAAAAGCCAAAATCACTAGAATATGTGTATTTTTCTTTCTCAAGTGTCCTGTGGGTTTCTGCATGAAATACATGCCTTTGTCCTCTCTGCTACACTTTTCAACTAGTTTTCAATTTTACTACTGTCACACGTGCAGTTTATCGTAGTCCTTGGTGTTAATCTTTCATCTTAACTAATTCTTTGATTATTTCAGTGACATCTGAGCACTGAAGAAAAACATGTTACTTTTTAAAAAAATTTGCCATAAAAAGTACATAAAAATAACAGGTTTTATGAAACATCACATTTTCTAGTTTTCCAGAAATGTAAATACAGTACAAACCCCATCTCAGACATTTTAATGTAAAGATTTTAAGAGAGAAGTGATCTTATCTTTTCTCTTTGGTAGAGAATATCTTTTGGCAGTAAGATATAGGTAGACCTTTAAGGGGAAAGACTGATGTATTTTCATGTGTAAGCTGTAAACCTACATTCTAAGCTCTGGAGTCTTTTTATGTCTCCCCAGTTCAGCATCAGAATTTCCAAATACTAAGAACAATCTTCCCCCTTTCATTCTTGATATAATTGTAACCATTTTAGTAGTGTCTAAATGCCTGCCTATGTGAAGGGTACCTGCACTGATGCAATAAGGTTAACAGCTCTGCACTCTAATAACCCTCCAATTTATTCCCCTGCAAAAGCAATATGCTCAAAAGTGCCTTATTCCAGTAACAAGCCTGAAAATGACAACTTTAAAATGACCTCATCTCAGCAAAATGTGTTTCCCAGTGTAAAAGACTTCTCTGTTCTACTACAGAATTTCTGGTCAAACAAGAAAGAAAACCCACTCATCTGCCCCTTCATTCATTTGAGACACCTTCGTGCTTTGGCTTTTGGCCTGGCAAGTCAGGACACTCCACTCCCTTGTTCCAAATAGGTGTCCTAACTATCAGCTTGTCTTCAGTTTCTTAATCTTTCTTGACCTATATCTCCCATATAATAAAAATAACTCACTGGAAGAAAATTTAATTCAGACACACACAGTTTTTTCGGGAGAAATGAGCCTTAGAGACTGTACGTGTGACTGGACAAAAATACAATTTAACTCCTTTGCACCAGGAAAGGGCAAGCAATACCAAGCAGATTACACAATTCCTACAATACATGATAGGAAAATGTCTTTGCTGATTCCTCTGGACTGTCCTATATATAGATGTTATTAATATGTGACCATAAAATTGTCTACTCCCTTTCAGATTTAGCCATAGAAATTTTTAATAAGTAATGTGCCTAATGTATTAGATATTAAACTACCCATTAGCTGCCAGATCTCACTAAGTTGTGCAAAATTATTTTAGCTACTTATCAAGGTGATATCTGCTGCAATCTCATTTTTAACAAAACACTGTAGAAAGGAAAATTTCTCATGCAAAATTCACAGAAGGACCTTGTCATTGCCCCTAATCAAAAGGGAGTAAAGGAATGCTGCCACAGAAACCCATCTCTTTCCTCCTACATGTATAAATAACGAATTTCTGTTTCAAGATGAATCTTCAGAAATCAAGCTCATCATTTTCTTACTGACACAAACCACTTAAATGACAAATATACATAATAAACCTTTGTCTACCCTCTTCATTTAATGTTACCTTTGCACAGCTTACATGCTACTAAATTCTACTTCTTAGGAGACAAGAACTAGAGCTGCTGCCATACAGGTTCTCAGCTTTTATATCTTCAGCATTCTTAGTTTTATTCCTCTTAGTTGCTGGGCTAGTCTTCTGAAATAGTAACATGAATTTGTGCTCTAAACCAAACACTAAGTATGTTCATTTAAAAACATCTCATATGTGTAAAAAAGAAACTTGCTATGGACATTGATGGATATCCACTCAACAACACCCAGCTGAAAAAACCAAAATAACAAAAGAGTATAAGGATAAACCTCTTCATGAGTAAATCAAATACACACAATTTAGTCCAAGGATCAGTACCCCATCAGATGGCAAGAGAGGGGCTTAATTAATTGGCTGAACCTAAATAGACATTCATACAATTTTAGCTTTGTAGTGCAAAGGCAAGTTTAAAATACTTCAAGATGGGTGTCTCGAAAGCACCAAAAAAAAGTATTCAAGAGAAATGACAGGCCTCTGCAAGCTCTTGCCCATCACAGGGGAAGGCATTGCATATTGCACATTAATTGTTCTGCAAAAAGCTTTTTGTCTGACTAAGACAGAAGTCTGGACATTCTTATCCAACAATACATTAGCACTCACTTATAAGTAAAGACTAAGGAATTATTCACTGCCAAATATGTATGTTTGGACTGAATTCATATCCACTACTGCTATTATTTCAAAATCCATCAACATTGTCGAATACTGGACATTGTAGAAACACAAACCAATCCAAAAGAAGAATTAAAACTTGAAGTGATCCCCAAACTGCTTTAGACAGCTTCTTAGGTGGTTATAACTTTATTTTCTCTTAGTCTGGAACATTTCTAATGTTCCCTGATCAAAATCATTTATTAGTTTAATGAACACATCCAAGGAAGGCTAACCATAGGGGTGGAGGAGGGAGGATATGACTCCTTTGTTACTCACATGGTCTCACTACCCATCCTTCAGTAAATCTGGCAGACTCCAAACATTAAAATAACTGAAAGGAAAACCTCATTTTGAATTGTGCTTTCCCACACATATCAAACAGCCTGTGAAATGCCTTAGATTTTATGTCCGAATCCATTAAACACACACTGGGGGGAAAAAAAAGTATAGAAAATTCACGGTTGAATGTGCTCACCTTCCATACTTTGTTAACTTCAGAGCTGAATAGATCCATGGGGTGCAAAGCAAAGCACTTGAGCACACTGAATAGTACATAAATGGAAAAGTGAACCAAGTGAAATATGAATATTTAAAAGAACATGCCCATGTAAATCGGTTTCCTCCCAGGAACCAAACCATATCCACTGCTCTCCTCTAGTGCTCAGTGCACGAGCAAGCACAGGGATGCAGGGCAATCAGCAAAGGATGCTCATGGGAAGTCAACAGATATTTAAAAGAATGATGTTGCAGAGCCATGAAGAAATGTGATCATGGCCTTGATGAAGCTGTTGGGTCAGTGTGTGTCACAGGCAGCAGCACACACAGTGCATCACACTGCAGCTCTGTACATGTAACAGGGGAAAAGCCTCCAGCTCAAAACAGAGCCTTAATTTGCACTCTCCTGATCAAGCCCTACACACAACTGGGTAAAAGTCAGTAAGAGGAGGTTAATGGCAGTGAACTAGAATAAAACTAAATGTCACTACATCTTACTTTTCTGCAAAACCTTCTAAGTGGATAAGACATGTTCAGGAAGCTGTAAAATGTGCCCTTTCCTTACAAGAAAAAGGTCAGTTCTGTGCTAACAAATTGTAATCGGTTAGTCATAAAAGATCATATCAGCAGCAGAAATATGGTACCTTACATGTAATTTAAATATTGTTACAACTACTTGAGTCACAGAGAAGCCCACTTAGCACAGTGAAAACTCCTGCATGCATTAAAATGATGCAATTCATGAAAATATGAACACAATATCATGAAAAAGGAAAAATTACCAATTTCACAGCAATAAACCATGCCTAAATAACCAACTGAACAGTTGCCTTCGGCATAAAAGAGCAGTACAGGAAATACTTAAACATATTCTGTGATTCAGTGATTCTCTGCTGCTTTAAGAGACCAGCTTCACAGAATAATCAGCTCTACTGGTTTCAAAGCAATGAAGAAGCAGAGGTTCTGCTGCTCCTTGCATTCATCACCCTGGGAGAGTTCCCTTTGTATAATTCCTCGCACGCAGCTTTATACAGAAGAACCCAGAACAGAGGGCAGCAGGATATTACCTTTCTCTTCTCTCTCAAGAAATAAAAATGACCAACAAAACCAATATTAGTGAAAATCCAATACCAACAATGCAATGTTGGGATAGTTTTGTTATGATAAAAAACAGGTTTTGTCCTAAGTCTAGATAAGACTTTTGGTACACACCTATTATTTTTGTGACCCTGTGTTATTATTCAGAAAGTTTTTATCATTTGTGTGGCTAGTTCAGCATTTCTTTCTGTTCTGATGTCCAGAGTTCTGTTAGGTCCTTAATAACAAACGTCCCATTCAAAGAGGGTTCAAAGGTGCAGTCATACTTTACCAAGAAAAGTCAGTCCCCACCTGCTGAGAAATGTCAAACTTAATACTCTGTTCAGAATAATCTTAGGAATATTTCACAACGATTTCTTAGGCTGGTGCAGCACATAATGCACTCAACAGTAAAAGGCTAATTATTGATATTATTTTAATGCATAATCACTAGCAAGCTTGTACAGTAAGGTTGTGGGTGTTTTTTTCCTTTGAGCACTATATTGAGTCACGTATTTCAAAGCTGACAGACCTCTCTAAAGCTCAAATGCATACACAGAATACTAATGCTTCTGAGGCAGGAACAAGTGTATTCAGCTCTAACACACATTCATAGTCAGTTCAGTAAAATTCACTCGTGCTAATACCTTGCAAAACGGAGGGAAAACATATAATCAGTGAGCAGAACTGCTATTACTGTCAAAACAGATCCATTTAAACTGAAACACTTTGCTCTGAAATATCCTTTGGAAACTGCATTTCTAGTGTAGCAATTGCAGTGCTATGTCTTTTCGGGGTCCCTGCCAAGTCTGCATGGCTGGTTGTGCTAACACCTACCACCCCCAGGTGTAACAACCCATTTGTCTACTAATGACTAGAAAAGATGATATAAAAAGACTAAAGTAGTTATGGTTCTCGTGTCCTTTTGAAAAATTAGCTTCTCTAGCCTTTAAGTCAAAGCCCACTTTGATTATGCAGAATACGTTGGGTTTAAGTTTACATTTACATAGTAAGGGTAAAGGAGCATCATTTATAGTGTTCGTTTGATTCATACAATGCTGTATTTCACAGGAAATATAGTTCTTTATGAAAAGGTATAAATTGTGTTCAAGTAAGAAAAGAAATAAACATAGTTGCCATTTTCAATTGCACTTCTAGGGTTATTAAAGGAGAGACTAGAGAAAGAAATTATACCAATGAAACTTCCTCTGGCATTTCAGTTCGCTTTTTATCTCTTGTTATATGAATGGTGAAAGTCTGAGTTGTATTGAGACCAATGGAATGTTCAATTTTTCTTTAGTTAAACCAGGTTCTGAATTACTCAGATTTTAAATACTTGCTTGAAAAAGCTTAGCACTGAATCTTTTTATTTCCTAAGGTTCTATTTCTTTAGTCTCTCTTTGTTCAAGTTAGTTTTCACATAGTAGCATCACAGAAAACCAGTGCTAGTACTACTAATACTTTAGATGAGACTGTCTCACTTAAATTTTTAATTCTTAAAGTTTACTATTCAATCTGTAATTTCGTAGTGCAATGAGCTGCCTGATCTTCTCTGTTTGAAAGCTGTCTTTCACTTAAAATTCACTTTTTGTTTAATATGTCTACACTTCCTATGGATTGAACACTGTAAAGTTGCAATCAAGGTATTGATACTTCACATTAGAATTTGTCCCACAACTATTTCGTGTTTGTGTGACAAGCTGGTTTATCCATGGAAAAAACCAAACTGCCTCAGATTTCAGTATTGTCATTTAATAACAAAAACAGTGTTCTAGTATAAAGCAATAAGTTGAGAATATTGTCTACAATTTGAAGGCCATAGAGAATATCCATGTCATCCTTTCCTGAGCCCTTCCTAGAGCAGTTGGGACTACAAATGAAACAGAGGTTCTCTCAAGGTGGTAGCTCTGTAAGGAGCATTGCCCATTTCCTTTTTACTTTAATCTTTTAATCCTACTAATCCCTATTATTTACTCTGTTTTTTCCTGTGACTAAACTGATGCTTCTGTCCTCGCCAAGGCACTTTCTGCTCTTTCTTGCTTATTGTTTACTCTGTACTTTTGAATGGAGCATTAGAACAATGTTTGCAATAAGTCAGCGGTTTAGATAGACCTTGAACTAACCTAAGCTGAAAATTTAAAAGGTATTCTCAACTAGTAATGAAGTTTCAGAAGAGTTTCCTCGTGACAGTGATGACTTTGTGATAGAATTTGTAAATTTGCTGAAAGCATTCCATGTTGCAAGAATTGTCTATGATAATAGCAATGAACCAAAACAGGAGATGTTTCCATTAGCATCAATAGTCTTACACAATTCCAGAAAATCATAGTATCATAGAATGGCTTGGGTTGGAAAGGACCTTAAATATCATTTCATTCCAAACCTCCTGCCATGGGCAGGGACACCTTTCACTAGACCAGGTTGCTCAGAGCTCCATCAACCTGGCCTTGAACACTTCCAGGGAAGGAGCATCCCATATTAGAGGTGAGTGCCTTATTTGGAATAAAATCAAATATCTATAACTTCATAACTTTCTTTGCAAAACAATGTTTTCCAGCTACTTGAGATTGTGACATGAGTCAAGGATGGTTTTTCAATTAAAGTTTGCATACACAAGTTTTACCTGTGAATTGGTTGAAATCACAAACTTTAGTATTTCTTTATAAGGAGATCAAATGAAGTGCCTCGTGTTCATCTTCCCCCCTCAACACACACAAACAAATAAATTCAGTAGATATTATGCCAAATGCCTGTGAAGCTCACAAAGCAAAGTTTATCAAGACACATTCAAGAGTTGCTAATGGATTTTCTTGTCATAAGACACTTCATCTTTATAAATTTATTTTCTGTAGACAAAATTTAATTTGTTGTAGACAAGATTAAAAGGTCATAAACAAAACATCGTCATTCAGTTTGCCCTTTAAAGTCAGTTCAAAAATATGATATATGATCTGCTTAATTATGTTAAAATTTGGTGTGACTACACAGCTTTTCCAAGATATGCCTGTTTAACATGGTAAGCATCACTGAGCAGCTTAAAGCATGCACCACTGTCATGCTTTAACAGGACTAACAGCACACTGGGAAATAGCTATAAGCTAGGTATTCTAAAATTCCCATTAGCTCTTCTGGATTGTAAAGTAAATACAAAGAATTAGCAAGTACAAACATAAAATCTTATTGTTACAAGGGATAGGGTGTAGAAGGGAAATGGAGATTAAAAAGGACCACTTTTTTCCTTCACATCACCATTTTCTCACCTGCTATCAGTATGTTGTGAATATTTTAAGCCTTCAAAGGTTCAAAAAGTAAATAAACTCCCAGAAGATAAGCCCAGAGACAAAAATACTATTTCCTGTACTATCTGGGAAATGAAAGAACAGAGAATGGGAATCAGGTAACAGTTTAGTACACAAAACAGATTTTTCTCTAGAATTTTTCTTCATCTAATACATATTTGTGGAAACAAATGTGTATTGTTATATTTTTCACACACAACACCGTGGTGAAAGTGTTGTCATATGAAGGGAGCTGACAAGAAAGATGGAGAGAGTTTTTTTATGAGACCAAGGACAAGGGGGAGTGGCTTCAAACTGAAAGAGAGTAAGGTTAGAAGAGATATTAGGAAGAAATCCTTCCCTGTGAGGGTGGTGAGGCCCTGGCACAGGTTACCCAGAGAAGCTGTGGCTGCCCCATCCCTGGAAGTGTCCAAGGACAGTTTGGATGGAGCTCTGAGCAATCTGATCTAGTGGAAGGTGGTCCTGCCCACGGCAGGGGGGGTGAAATGAGATGATCTCTAGAGTCCCTTCCAACTCAAACCAGTCTGTGATTCTCTATCTGAATCTCAGAGGACAAAAGAGAGAACCATACTGAAAGGAAAAAGATTTATTCTTTTACAAAGCCCTGAAATCTGCAGCTATTGTAAGTTATCTGCACCTATTGGTTTCACAGATGTGTTTTTCTTGAAAGTCATAAAAATAACTTGAGTTACGGAAGGAGTCAAGTGCCTCAGCCAGTGTCCTGCTCAATACTATTCTAGGGCCACAGTCATCTTGGCTCTGTAATACAGGAGCATCTGGGCACCTCTGACAGTCACATGCTGTAGCCTTAGAGGTCAGGGAAGGTCACATTACTCTTGTAGATGAATAAAGCCTAATCATCAGTAGGATAAGTCACTTTGGATTTTAGTTAGTTTCTGTGGCTTTTTGCAAAAACTGAGGCTGATCCCAATAAACATTTACTATTCAAAAGAAGTACTGAAGACTTTTTGAAATAAGTCTCTGATATTCTATTTCACATTTACCCTTTAAGTATAAAAGGGTAGGGACAAAGTATTTTAGTCCCTTATTGTATTATGATAAGGATTTAAATGAGTTCAAGTATTTGCTGCAAAGTGGTTAGGCAAATGGTAAGAGTAATTTGCAAAAATGAGCACTATTTCTCACTCCATGGATTTGAAATATCCTCAACTTTTATGCATGAAATCTTCATCTTTGCCCAGATATTTAAGTAAGAGGAGGCACTTATTAACCTGAGATAATTTTCTGTTCCACTGATATTATATCCTAAACTTATATTGTTACAGAAGACTGAATATTCACATAGTGAACTTGCTCATAGTGCTACACTTAATATCTCTGTTCAAATCCAGGAGTACAGAAGACTTGATTTTTTTGTTGTTTATGGTTTGTGTAGCTTGGAGTAGAGAGAAAACACGGGGTGGCATTTTCATTTGGGTTTCCTTGTTGTTGGGTTGTTTTTTTGTGTTTGTGTTGTTTGTTTCTTTTAAGGGACATCATTAGAAAGTTTTAAGTCTTTTAGAATGTATAAACAGCATAGAAAAGCTAATTAACTGCTTTTAATGGGCAAAACTGTAGGAAAACGACCAAAACTTTCAAGCAGCTGAACATCACACAAGGGCTCTGGAGCTTCTTCCAGCACTAATATGCTTTATAGCTAAAGTCTGACTTGAGCTTGGTTACAAAACAAAATTCCTGCCTTTCTGCTGAGGAGGTAGCCATACTGCCTAGTTGGCCGTGCTACAATGGCTTTTTAAGTGTTTGTCATTCAAGCTAAAGACATGTGCAATGCCACCTGGTCCTTTGTAATTGTCACAAGATTGAGAACACACCAAAGTACACACGAGCACTGACAGGACTAGAAATTTCACTGAAGGGCAAGAGAGAAAGGATTGAGGACGTGTCAACATGGGCGGGCAATTGCTCCACATGGAAGCACCTGACAAGGTAACACTTATACAGAACACCTGTCCAAGTGCAGAACAAGAGGCACAGGGTTGTCTACAAATTATTCAACTGTTTTCAATAGTTGAACACAGCAAGGGGAAAAATCTGGATGCTGGTGATGCACCTGTTAGTCCAGTACAGTCACTCCCTGCACCCAGAGGAGCAGAGATTGACTCTTGGGTCACTCTGGCTGCTATAGTCAGTTGGCTTCAGCCATCTGATACACACATTTCCTGCAAGATCCAACTAAATTATTGACTTGTTACTGTGAAAAGTGGTTTAACTGCAATTTCAGATAGAAAAAGGATGATGATCATCTTGCTCAGAAGATGTAATATTGTAGACCACAATACTGAATATTCATCTCACAAAATATGAGAAATAGCATGAATTCTGGCTTGACTGCAATGGATAAATTCTGCCTATACAGCATTACTACATCCCAAAGTGCTCATATGTAAATCCAATTTCACTTCCCTAAGATGTTTTTTCATCAGGAAAGTGTCCATTGTAACTAATATGCGAAAGGATGTGTTTCTAAATGAAATACATATGGTTAATGAAATTACATGATATGTTATGTAAGAGATTTAAAACCCTTTTTTTGAGGACTAGAGCCAAAAATTTCTCTCAAAATTCTTTTTCATCTTTTATTAAGTCAACTGATATATTTACTATCTGATATTTGTGACTCCAAATGAACTCATGATACCATGCTTTATTAAATTTACATTATTTCATGTACATTTACATTACTTTAACAGTAGCATTGTAATGTTATCTTCGCATAACCCAGCACAGAGATATCTATCTTGCACCTCTAGAACTCTAAAAAATCATGTAAAGAATTCTCATTAGGTATCATAAATAATTTATATTTCTTTCTACTTATAAATAGCATAGTCCAGTTCAAACAAACATGAACACCTCATGATCATGTTGGAGAAACAGCAAAACACCCACTGTCAAACACCACTATGAAACACCCACTGAGAAAGCATTACAGAAACCTTCCACTTTCTATAATGCCCTTAATCACCTTCTAATTTTTCCCAAACCTAAGAACAGTTTTCATGAGTCACACAGAGTCACAAAAATCAATACTTCAGAATTCCCAAATTAATCTTAAAAATAGTTGTGCAGGCGACATGTCAGTAGTGAAAGAGAGGAAAACAGCATGTTTCCAAAGAGCAACAGCACAGGAACCTACTCAGTTCTCATTGTACTGCATATATCTTGTAGCCCAAAGAATTCCTTTAGGACAGAATACGAAATCAGGTTCACTTCTTTTATGGAAAACACTTTCCTTAAATCCCTTCATAAGCAAAAAACCTCCTGTAGCATCAATCAGCTATAATGTAAGCCATCAATAAGTAAGTTTATTCCCTATCATATTAAAACTGGTGAAAGAACAATTAAGTGTTCTTTTTTTATTATTTTCCAGCTGAGCTGTGTTTTTTGTGCCTGTGCACCAGATGCCTCAGCACTGTTGCTCTGTGCCTGTACCCCAGCATGGGTTGTTCCTTCCACAACCTGCTGAGAGACCAACCAGCCAGACAGGACCAGCAGAAAAATGGGAACTTCATGAATAAACATTTGCTTAAAAATCATATTATTTCATCATTTTCTCTTTCTACTGCGGATACTCCACATCTGTAAATTGAACTGGTACCAAGGAAAACCTACTGCAGAGCTTTAGTTTCCACTGGCACAGAGATTTATATGGGCCCACAATAGGCATTTATATAACAGCGGTGTCCCCAGCTCACAAACTTCCCATCGAGATCATTATTTCAGCCCTTTGGGTGTTCCAATCATCCTCCATTTTTTACCATGATAAAGCAAGGAAAAGAATGAATAAGAGAGTGGGATAAAGAATAGGAAAATTACTTTAATTTTCAACATTTGGATTTGTTTCTTTATAGTGTAGGTTCTCCAGCACCAGCAGGAACAGACTTACATTAAAGAAAGGCAGCGTGTATTCCCACATCACAGAGAGATTAATCAGTTTTCAGAAATTATTACTAGTTGCAGATATCTAATTTGAAACCCATTTAACAAGTTGCATTTTGCTATGTGCAGAACATGTCTTAAGAATTAGGTACTTTAATATTTAAATGGACATTCAAAAGTAGTAGGCACTTCAAAAGCATGGCCTTAGGCTTTAATACTCGAACAAAGAAGCAGTCACAAAAAACATATAAAACTGTATGGTTCTCCAGTTCATCTATTCCTACCTTTTTTTTTCTTTTTCTATACCTAAACACTATTCATATATCATATAGGAAAAACAGATTCAGAAAAAAAAAAAAAATCAACAAAGCAGTTATGTTAGAACATTTTGAAAGAAAGGCCCAGGGGTATTCCAGTCTGATTATAGAAATTAATTTGCAGTTTTCTTTTGTTTTCTTCTCAAGTAGCTGCATACCACAGCAACTGCAACCATATGAGGAGAAAGAATTTCCTGAAATAAACAGTCCTTTTTTCATCCCATAAAAAGAAAACATGCTAGGAAAGACTGTATGTTTACAGCAGACTTGTTAAGACACTATAGAAGACTTATGGATTTCTAGCAGTCAGTATTGTCTGTGGACATCCTGTACTATTGTAATAGCTACAACTGAATAAATACTCTATAGTATATACTAGTTTCACTATTATTGGGGTTTTTTTCCCTTGTTATTTCCTTGTTATTTGTTTTGCTAATCAAATCCTTCTTTTTACCTCCTGTAATCCTACCTCTTGTCACTCTGCTTTGAAGGTATGAAATGACTTACCTGTGCAACTCTGCTTAACTAAAAGTTGTTAAAAATGAAAATATCATCTGTACTGATATAAACTACTCCTTCTGTATTCAAAAATATTCTATAAACACAAACCCATTTACACATTTCTCAAACAGGTACCAGTTATCTTTTGTGTACCTAGAAGAGAAGGAAATCTCAGAAATATTAGCCATCTATATGCACAGCAGGAGACAAGCAAAAATACAAATTCACATTGAGAATGTGCATAAATCTTTTTCTTTTCTTACTACTCTTTTAAGACATCCAAGGATAGATGACAACTATAGTCTTCTATCCAAGGATTGTCTTTATCCACACTATAAAGAGATGTGAGAGATACTAATGGTGAGAGAACTATATGGTCTTCCTGGGACTGATAAAGTCTGTCCTTTGTTTCCCACAAATACAATTTTTAAAAAACATGAATCCACATGTCTAACACAACCTGCTCAGTTCCTGAGGCAATTCCTAAGCGAAAAATTCTCCAGCTGGACACAGTGTATGGTACTCAGATTTTAAAACCACAGGTGACCTCTCTTTGATCCTTTGATACTTTTAGTAACTGCACCCTTAAGATCCCAGATACCCCCAAAAAAGCACTTTCCACACCTTTCAGTGACTGGAAGTGCAACATGGAAAATAGATTCTAAGGACTACCTTACTATGTGACAATTAGTTGGTGAGAGAATACCGCTTCAAAGTCTGGTTTTTAAATCTTGTGGGATCATCACCTCTGTCTGAGTTTTGCTGTTTGGGAGGTTTTCTTGGCTGGTTGGTTGGGTTTTTTGCATCATTTTATACAGCAGCATCACTGATCTACTTGGAATTGACAGGAGAGGGGAGTTTACATAATTCTGAAAACACATCACCCCAGAGGTCATGCTGCTCCCAAGACTGTTATTTTCCCTAACAAAATATCTTAATCACTATGCTTGCTCTGCACATTATATTTAAGGCCTAAAAATGCCACATGACTGAGACTACAAAACCCACTTCTTGTCCACAATAAAGTTCTGTTTTAGTAAATGTAAGTTCCTACAGCAGGTACATAAATTTCTTTTTCTTTTACCAACCACTCAGTAAGATCAGTCCAGCAAATGGGACTTGCTACACGTACATGAGGAATTCAGCCATGTGTAACATCTCTCCCTGGGATGGGATTGTTGCATGGAGTGTGTTAAGCAGTGTTGGTATCTATCCTTAGGGTATAAAGTTCTTGAGAGAATAAAAGAAAGTTATTTTCCAAGGAAAGCTTTAGAAGTACAGCTTCCAAGATATAATGTTCTGTTGAAATAGATACAATGGTAGAAGTTCCCTGTGGTGGTGACTTTTGTTGCTCTTTTTGCTATATCCTTTTCTAAATCTTCCTATAGAATTCATTCTTGGCTGACACATTGGAGTAAAACTCATAGTTTGGGAGTTCCGGGTTGGGAGGAAGGTTATCAGATAGTCATTGATCAGTTCACTTGCTAATCTACCTTTTCACTCCAAACTTTTTTGTGCTCAGCAGTAGGGAAAGAATGAAGTCAGAGGAGAGACAGGGAGATAGGGGCACTAACCCCACTAGTGAGTAGCAAAGGGAAACATTAACTTTAGCAACAGAAGAAATAGAGGTCACTGAAGAAGAGCAAAACACAGGGACAACAGCAAGACAAACCCTTAGAACTTCAGCAGAAAAAAAAATTACAGTGAAGGAGGGGAGAAGCCCAAGGGCAACGAGGTGAAACTCAGAGGAAGTGGAACAAACAGAGATGGATATGACAGAGGTAAAGAATCAAGGAAGTGGGAAAGAGACACATTTTATTTGCAGCCTTTGCTGCAAATATGTGACAGACTCATGAGAAAATGCCTATGTTTCTGTAGACCAATCACCTCAGGTAAAGGCCACACTGAATACATGTACCTGAAAATAATCCATGTGATAGTATAGTGACACAGTAAATAAAGATTTAGGTTCAGATTAAGATATGTCAACAAATGACTGCAAACACTAGCCTAAGAGCATATCAAATTTGTTAAAAAATTGTGAAGGTACTTCATGACATCAGCTTTTATATCACAGTCTCTCTGTTCTACTCTAATTCTATGCCCATTTATCTGTCCTTCTACACCCGACACAAAAGAGATAATCCATCAAGAATCCTCGTCACATGTTTTAGCTAACTGAACAGAAATCATATCCTGCATTCACACATAGTTTGGATCATGTCTGTGCTTCCTGGGGATCCACAAGTGCACAGTACAAACATTAAGGACTTTTGGTCCAAGTTTGGTGCTACAGAATGACAGTTCCTTTAACAGTGGCAGCTTTCTTGGCTTATATAGGCAGGACTACAGGGAAGTGACTTCAATTGCTACTCATGATACATGTATATATAAGGTATATTATTTATTAGGTTCAAAGAAATTGAGTTAAACCTCAATTTCTTGAGGTACACAAATGTACATTTGTGTATCATATGCATCTACTCCCTTATGTATCCACCACAGAACTGAGATAGACACAGTGCAAACTTAAAACTAATTCTAGCAATGAAACATTAGCCTTTGCTGTTAGATAATTAATAACAGTGTTTGGTTCAACAAGGATATAATTAAAGTTTCAAATGTGAGCATTATAAATTACAGATACTTCGGGATTATAAATTTCTGTAGTGTTTTTTAATGAAAATAAATTGAACTGACATTGTTTCCAAAGGAGTTGACTCATTTCACCTTCACTCTCAGTACCTACTTAAGCTCTCTGACTGTCTTTTGGAAACATTTGAAATATCCTCCCAGAAATTGTGAGTTTAGTACCATCCAGTGTCATAAAGCAAGCAACCAAAAAATCCCTAACTATTGGATATATTCATAACCTGACTACTCATGGAGATTTAGTAACTTTACATTAAAGGTTGAAATAATTACTTTAGGCTTCATGGATATATGAATATTTCTATTATGCTACTTGATCATCCCTAAAATTGCAACTTTATTAAGAGGTCCCCATCAGAATAACCTGGTCCACTTTGATTAAAAGAGCTACATTCCGTTTCTGCCATAAAACACAGGCGACAGAAGTAGGGTAAAAGAGATGTAAGACTCAATTGATATTAAGCAGAAGACAAAGTAAATGGAAATTAAAACAATAATAAAGTGCAAAGGCATCTACCTTCTCTACAACTGTTTGCAGTTGATCCATACTACAGCTTTTTTTTAAAATGGCTTAAAACTCCTCCCAATTATCCTTGCAAAAGAATGTGCATACTTGTCTTGGGAGGTAGTACAGTGTCCTGTGCTGGATACTGAATACAGCGTATTCAGTGTCTACCCTCAAAAAATGTATGAAAAGATCAAAATCATACATTTCTGAAAATGTTAAAAGCTTTGACATAAAATGCATTTTTTCTTAGCCTGAAATGAAAGATATGGAGGAAAAAGAACAAATATAGGGGAAAAAAAACCCTAAAAAATATCATTGAACTACCAGTAGCCTCCATGTCTGTGTGAGTGGGTTCCTGCTGTCAGAAGACTGAGCTCGCTTAACTCAGAAGAGCCAGACTGGAACTTAACCATGAGACAAGTAGTAAATTAAATGCACACTTCAAAGGATAAGCCTCAAGAGAACTCAAAACATTGATTTTCAAAGAACTTGTTTTTTTTTTCTTTTCTTTGAGAACCTGTTTTGTTGTTCTGAAGCCATAACCTCGTGAGTGCCAGACGATGAAATCTGAATCAAACACATCTCATGTATGGCCTAATTATTTGGAGATTATTTAACACAAAGTATTAACATAATACCACAATTGGTCAAAATACTTAACATAGACGCCTATAAAGCAAGCAGAAAGTGGAACTATAGCTCAGTAATAGCTCTGTGAGGTGATCTATTAGAAAAATGTTCATAGACTGATCTGTATTCAAGATCAATTGATCCCCAAACACTTGAGCAGTAAAGCAGTTACAAGAAAGTCAGAAAGGAAGTATGTGCATATGTATGTGTGTATATCTTGATACACAGAAGAAAATCTATACAAGGAATATTGATTAAATATGGATGGATAAGCCAACAAAAACAATAATCCTGGAAAAGTATGCAACCCCACTGTAATTTAATGACAAAAAATATCATTTCTTTTCTGTCCTAGAACAGACAAATAGAAGACACTTTAGTTTTGATCAAAAAGGCAAAACAGATTACACAGAACTTGGGCTTTGAGGTATGAAAAACTGAAAAAATGTTTCAACCATTATTCATTTTCTACATTGCCTGTGAAGTACTTTTGCTAAAGGACATACTGCACCCAAGAGTCTGTACCACACATTCCAGCATGAAAGGAAGGCTATATAGGGATGTGAAAGGAGTCTTAAGTTAAGCAACTAAGCTATCTGAAACCTTTAACACTTTCTCCTATATAACTGAAGTAAGTAATTGCAACTAAAGGTTATTTCATGATATAAATCCTGCCATGTGGTTGAGAAAAATACCTCTTTCCAAATGAACACAGGCATATATTTCATTTTAAACTTGGTTTTTTAACTGTTTCTTTTCCTCTGGCCTGCTTTTTTTTGTTCTTGGTAAAACATGGTTCTACAAATCTTCTCTCCTCCCCAGTCAAAAGGAAAAAAAAAATTTGCAATTTTAAATACAATGGACTGTTGGCCCCTGTGCAAATTAGCAACTTGAATCCAAAGCTACATAAGTTTTTCTACATGTCCTTCACACAGAAGTGATTATTACCCAAAGAGATTCTTTGGAAAATCTTGGACATACCAGAAGAGAAAGAGTCTTATCTCATAGACCAACTCACACAACATGGCCTTAAATGTTACAAGTGATTCTCTACTTGAGAATGTGTTACTAATGGTCTGTCACAGAAACTGAAATTAAACAAATATTGAACTAGAAAAGGTTCAGGCAGAAACAAAGTAAGCAATTTCTGATGCATTATGTGGGAAGGTTTGAAACCAGAACCGTTTCTTTCTTCAAATAATTTTAGTCTGTTTTGCCAATTAAAACACCAAATCAAACCAATACAAAACCAAAAAAATCAAAACAAATCACTACTGGTTTTCACATAGCTTTAGTAGTACATGAAAATTTATAGGTCAGTATACACCATTCTATGAGCCTTTTTTAACATAAGTTCAAAATATAGAGGGTGCAATTAAATCCTCCCAGTTGTACAGGCTTTAATTCGACTTTGTAAAATGACATGTCTTTGTACATTCAGTTTTCTGCACTGTAATTATTAGACTACAAACTGCTTAGAGCTCTATGTGGTCGCATGGAACTTTCCATCATCCTGGCATCCCACAGGACAAAATTGCAGCAACAGACTCTTCTCCAGCTGATTCTCCAAAAGCTGCCATAATATCTTCTGTTGTGAGCAGCAGAGTAATTTAGTACCTTTGGCAGCTGTTCAGAGAAGTGCCTGGGTTCTTAATGTGTCTGATGTTGAACCCCAGAAGGAAATATAAAGTACAGAAATAAACTAGGGGGGAAAGGAGACAGTCCCCCTAAAGACTAAACAAATGAGGAGGAAGGCAGAGATGTCTCCTCTTCTAAATCCAAATTTTCTTCTCCTAACAGTGACGGTTTCATTGTATTAAAAGGAAAATCATTATTTAAATGTAATGAACAGAATTTCCAAGCACTTGGCAGACCACCCTAAGCCTTTGCGTGGGTCTCCTTTGAAGGAGCTGTGAAAGATTACACAGGAAACTCCGCAAAAACTGTGAGGCTACATATTCAAAGATGAAAAATATTTCTTTCTATTGTGAGAAAGAGTTTTCCCTATCTCAATCTCAAATTAAACAAGAATTTCAAAATAATTAAAATGTTACTTAAGCATTAGCTTCTAAAGGACTGAGTCACTGTTCAATTGACAGAAAGGAGAATTAATTTTTTTTTTCCCCTCAAAACTTTTCAAAGGAATGTAAAACAAATACTACTAGGCAAAGAAACACACAACTCAAAATAAGAAACACTTCAGGAAGGAATACACCACACCTCCATTATGATCTTATTTTTCCCGGAAAATTAAATTTCTCACAGTATGCATGTATCCCTTCATAAAAGCAAAAAAAAATTCAGAAAATTCAAGAACATCAAATAGGTAGAAAAAAGATTATACAAATTCACTAAAATAGGTACATCATCTTCCACAGAAATAATCTTTTTCAGAGAAAAGCACTGTATCATTACCTGGGCCCAAATATTCCATCTCCTGTGCTATACTTAGCTTTTCACAAAATTCATTGAAGCAAGATTTATTCTTATGACAAAATGGAACAAATTATTGACACTGACAGCCTGCAAAAATTGTTTAGTTTGCTAGCAGTGTGTACTTTTACAGTCAGATGGATCACTGCAGCCACACGTGGTAAAGTGTGAAAGAACAACTACTCTCTGTCCAACAGACGACACACTAAAAAATAATTTTTCCAGGAAACAATAAAATCTCAAGAAAGGTTAACTGATGTTAGCAACTAATGTAAAAGGTTTACTAATGTCATTATCTAAACCCTGCTCATGCAGTATCATCTAAGTGATCTTGGACCTTCCTTTAAAGGTACTCAAACCATAACAAATGTAATAATCACACTGAAACTTGATCAATGCCCATCAACAAGGTGCTTTCAGTACACAGACCAGCTTCTTTATTTCCCAGCAATTAACATAATTTCTTTCCCAACCATCATATATATTCATCACATAAAATGGTTGATTAATATAACTGGTCAATGACCAGTTTTAACACTCAGGAATTTAATTTCTTTTTTTAGATTCTTTCTACCCAAGTTTTTAGAAGCAGCCATAAGGAGCAATGGAATCACCAACAAATGACACATTTTAGGATGTGCTTTTACTTTCTAAGAAATCAAACTGCAGGCCAGAAAGGAAGGGAGAATTCTCTTCAGGTTGAAGTCTCCCTGTTTTATCTTCATTTCTTTTCTCAAAAGTCTGTTACCTTCTCTTCCTGCACCCTGCAGAAAATTAAGCCATAAATCCTGAATTTACTGGATATAAGTAGAAGGGTATGTGGAATTGCAAATGTGTTTCTCTGGGCAACACTGTTTTTAGACTCAAGCCATGGCAGCAAAAAGGCAAGAAGCTGGAGAACAGGGGTGTGTAAGTTTGTGGTGCAAGAAAAGCCAAGAGGATGAATCTATTTATTAGATTTAAGTTCTGGGAGCTATTTCATACTCTTACCATAGCAGTCAGTTTTACCTGACTAAAACAACTCAACACTGAGGGTATTTCAGAGATACTGCCCTGAGCCCTTCAGAGGTCTCGGTGCAAACTAAGGAGTTCCCCTGTCCATCTTTATTACTTCACTTCTTTTGTTCAAGAAAGCAGAAGACAATATAATCAAATTCCAGAGTAATATAGCTCAGTAGGTGTGTTTGCCCAGCCTTCTAACTTCCTAAATATTTATTCTACTAAAAAAAAATTTAATTAGAGTGGAAAAGGGTAGATAATACATTATGTAAATAAAACTAAAACATTAAAACTAAAAATAAAGACAAATATCTCTTAATTCATTAAAAACATAACCACTTTACAGGGTTCTATAATTTCTTTTTGTTTATTTTTTAATGTAAACTAGCTTCCTTCTGAAGATGCTGAGCAAAAATCTGTTTATAATATGAAACAACTCTGCATCCCCACCTTACTCTTCAGTTTTAAGAGACACATGTGATCCTGAAATAGAATAGGTGCCTTTCAATGTGATCTGACAATTCAAAAATTCATCAAAAACTGAACAGACCACAGTCAGTCAGTTAAAGCTTTTATATCCCATGAGAGAAATAGAATTTGATTCTGAATCACAGGAGGATTAAACTATGAATGTAACCACACACAAGGATTTATAAATATACAAGTACACCACTCGAGGAAGGACATTTGAGAGAAATAAGGTACAATCCTTAACAGAAGTTTTGGTATAAGAATCTTTCAACTGTATCATCTCAACAGGGGTCCAGAAATTGAGATTAATGTCTTATTGGTACTGACAAAAAGCCCCCAGCCATTTTATCCCTGCACAAAAGACCTAGTATAAGTGACAACGTGTATTTGAGTGCACCAGGCTGTCTTCTGAAGTAAACTGGCTTGATCCCTGAACTTTGTATGCAGCAGGTTTGACTGACATTCAACTATAATGTCTTGCTGATGAAAAACATTCCAGAAATCTTAATAATGAAATCTCTGGAGGCAACAGCCAATCAATCCTTTTCAACAAACAGAAGCACACATTCTTTTTCAAATAAGCTCAACCACATAAGTACTAAAACACAATAAACAGTGTTTCTTGATTGCCAAAAGCAAAAAGGCAAATTAAAGTGGAAAAGAGGAGAGTTTGAGCTGCTTTGTAACAGAATTTCAGGACAGTAATGGCAGGCAAACAGAGCAACATATGCACTGTGTATCAAATTATCTGTGTATCACAATGACTAGGATGGAATAGATAACAGCTACAAACAACCATGATAACACTCCAGAAATTTAAATTAATAAAAAATAAAATATACTTCCCAACTCCAACTCTACCTAAACAGCAATATCCTTGCAAAATATGACCTTGAGCATAAAGAGCAGAATTCTGCTCACAATTTCTTAAGTACCATAAGCAAAACTGTATCAACTAATTAGAAATACCTACATACACTCAAAGTGTAGGGAGGTTGCAGTTGGGTTGGTTCTTTTACACAGAAACAAAAAAACTACACCACTGCTTATAAGATCAGATAAAAGCAGTGTGATCTGTCAGCACCACTGAGCAGGAGAACAGGAGTTTGTATTCAGCATTCCTGAGCAGCTGAGGTCTTTCTCAAAACAGGTAAAAATTACTATTGACATAGACTCTTTAATTTTATGTTTTGTTAATGTAGGGATGTAGTAGCACACCACATTGAGGAAAACCTGCCATGTGAGGACAGACTGAGAGAACTGGGTTTGCTTGGCTTTGAGAAAAGACCATGTTCCAGTATATAAAGAATGGCTACAAAGAAGATGGGGATTCTTTCACATAGAAAGAAGAGTAATAGGTAAAAGTTACTCCTGGGAAGATTGTAATTAGACACAAAAGGAAAATTTTCCACAAGGAGACCAACTGGCCATTGAATAAACTCCCCAGGAAAGTAATGGATTCCCCCCCCCCGTGGATACTCAAGATTCAGCAGAACAGGATGCTGGGCTGTCTTGTCTAGACCGTGTTTTTTCCAAGAAAGGTTGGACTAGATGATCCCTGAGGTCCCCTTTCAACCCATTATTCTATCATTCTATGATAACTTGCTGCTGTTCAGGTCAATGTTGCAGCACCAGTAACCAGAATTTGAGCACAAGTGTAAAACTGAATCCATGTTCACATTCAGCAATCAATTCAAAGTAATAAATTAGCAGAGAAACACCTCTAGAATCATAAATATTTTCTAAAAGCCTACTAAAAATGATCCAACATTAGAAGAAATCTGCAGGAATGCTGATTAGAGAACAAGGTTGTGTAAGTGCAGTACAAAATGTGATTAATTTCACAGTAGTTAGCACAATGTGCATGTTTCTGCATCACACAGAGCAGTATATAAAAAATGTTGTTGCTTAAATCACATTTGTATTTTAAAAAGAAGGAAAAAAAATTACAAGTTAGGGTGCTCTTAACTGAAACTTAGCTTGCCTTTGTATCACAAGGCTCAGCCTGATTCTATGTTTTTGCTCCAGATGATCACAGCTCTAAAGTGGTTTCAAATTGCTATTGTATCAAAAGGCAAATTATTTTAGAAGGTTAGAAGTCATCCTGTCACCCTGCAATTTTTTGAATTACAACACTGCGTAGGTGTAGAATAAGAAAAACCTATATAAGATGCCTCTGTTAGAGAAGATATTGGATATTCTCTTAATAGTACATTCACAAAGACAAATTTAAGAGAGAAGTTCTGCCTATTACTTGCAGGTTGAGCTTTATAGGGCAGCACTGCCTCCCAGTGCATCCTGCTCCAAACAGTTACTGGGTACCTTCCAAGATACTGCTAAACAGGTGAAACAACCACTCAGTTATTTCATTCATGGAAGATAAATATGAGTAAAGGCTTGAGGAAGAGTTTCAGGATTGTCTGGAAATAAATGGAAACCTGAGAGGCCTTTGCCCAGCAATGATTTATTTACTTCTTGCATTTGCAGAACATTCAGTTACTCACTAATAAGAAACAAGGAGCTGTGATGCAGGATCTATACAGCAATAATGAGAGGATTTGTTAGCATGATTCTGATTATTCCGTAATGAAAGTCTAATGAAACTAATAAAGCTTTATCACAACCTGCAGGGATCTTACCAGAAGCCAGAGAGAGTATCTGAATTAGGTTGTGGGAGGTCTTCAGAAAGTCAAGAGAGGAACAGGTACTAAACAAAGATTTGATAACATACTGGCAAGAATATGTAATGCCAGGGTACACTGGTAGTTAACCAGAGAACAGTATTTATGTCAATGTCTTCTGTTTCAAGCCATCTTGTGTTGCTAGAAATATCTCCCACATCTAGGTTTCCAAACAACATTGAGGTAGGTTTAGGTTAATTTGACACAACTGCTCTGTATCATTGGTATAGGGCAATATTCTTACTTCTCAGGAGTTAGATATTATCAGGCAAGACAGCTGAAGATTTTTAATTCCTATTAAAGAATGACATTTATTATATTGGTATTAGTGAATGAATCTGATGTCTCTAATTTGCCTGTAATTTCTGTTTCTTCCTCACATATTTTCTATTAGGCTGTTGTGGAATCTGTCACCTCTGAGCACCACAGATCAGCCTTTTTAATTATTGCAAAGCCAGTAATATATAAAGCACAGTACTACAGATGTGATTTTCATTATTCAAACACTAAAAAGCTGTTATTTAGCATTCAAGCATTCTTAAGATCATACCATAGGGTGTTTTGTGAGACATTCCAGCCAATTTCATAACTACACTATATTTCTTTTTCTCTCTTACACTCCATACTTTTTACCACGAAACAGAAGGATGCTTCCTGTTTTTAGGTCTACAGATGGTCAATATTATGTCTTTTCCAACGTATAGGATCCTGGGATTCTGTAGTCAACACGCAAAGTCAGAGTGTTGGGTACCTTAATAAATATTTCACTTGTGTAGCCTATTTTCTGCTGTACCCTAAGGGCTACAGAATGGGCCTTTTTCACCTGCACTGGCCAGACAGAGTTGGGGCAGGAACCAGCACTAAGCAGCAAAGCTCACTGTAAGAATGTGTCACAGTCATTTATTAATGTACTGTGTGCTGTTCCCAGAAACAGTCTTTAGCAAGGCTGGAAAAAAAAAAAAAAATCAGTGACCTGAAAACCAATAATTTTAAAACAACTTTAAATTTTAAATAATATAATCTATATTTTAAATTGTTAAATTAAATCACTAAAAATGTTTTACTGCATCCCACAGTGTCTGTCCCTAGCCCAGTGATTGCAAGTTTCTTACTGCTTTGAGGTTACCGTGTCTTCATTTAAGAATAATGCTATCTCAAAGATGAGAAATGAAAAGAACTGGATCACATATTAGTGCATTTCCTAGAGGTGGTTTGGGTTAGGTTTTTTGTTTGGTTTGGGGTTATTAGGATTAGGCTGGTTTATTTGTTTTACAATGACACAATAACTTCCCATCTGCCATTGAGGACTACGGGCTGCCAGACACTGAGTATCCAATCTCAAGACTTTCCCAGAAATGCTCATCTCAAATATACACCAGGTCACTTGCACTCTAGAGAGCTGCTGAGAACATTTCAAAAGTGGCTTAGGTAAAGACCAAGCCCAGAAAAGTCCCAGGAACCTGCACTGGCAGGTCACTTCAAGGTAGATTGATCAGAAGTAATGACAAAAACACGGTTACCAAGTTACACCATGGTGTGAGTACAGAGTACAGTTTAAGCTTCTACCTCAACAGGATACAGTGGTGGGAGACATGGGCAACTGAAGTGATCCAAGGGAGTGAAAACAGTTGCTTTTGCAAGGGATGGTGGAAAGGCTAGATCTCTTCTATCTGGAAAGGCAAAGGCTGAAGGGGATATACAATTAATGTTTTCAAAATCATGAAAGTAACATATCCATCTGAACACAGAACTGTGATTTGCATAATTCTGAACTGCCAAAACACACAGGAAAGTGAATGGGTAGAGATGTGTCTTAACACCCCTAATTCATCAGGTGTGGACGCAGGAGAATCACGAGGAAAAAGGTTCACCAAAAGTGACAGGGCTCACACAACTGCCCTAAACAGCATGGGTCTAAAATGCCACTGTTAGAGATCAAATATTGGCCTATGTGGACCAATGTTCCCAGTGGGTCAGTTCTGTTCTTAACAATTCAAGCTGTATGAGAAAAAAGGGAGATGTCCTTGGGCTAAAATATACTGTTCATTTGCCAACAGGTCAACTCCAGACACTTATTCCCTGTGGGAGGACTGCACTCTCATCAAATCATGGATTCACCCCTAACTCAGAGGGGTACCAAAAAGGCAGAATCAGGCTGCTAGTGCTGCCAGAACAATTAATAGAGCCCATTGCCAAATCCACATTTCTTGACAGCAAAAGAACTGCAGGCCAGATTAACTATATGCTCTGGAGTGGCTGATGAGCTCTCGGCATCACTGAATCTGTAGAGCACTTGAACATGTTTATCCTGCAGAAGGGCAGAGACCTGGAACTACACATGTCAGAGAACACATCCTTCTGAAGTGGCACTTAATTCAAAGAGTGAATTTAATTAGAATTTAATTGCATAACTTCCTAAGGACCAACTAACAGAATTGCTTTGGGTATGCTGGAGTTAATGCTGATAAAGCATGAAAGCCTTGTTAATGAGAGAAGTCTGTGTTAATCATGATAGGAAACAAACAATAGCTTTTACCTTTTTGAGGATCACTCCCACAAAACATTACAACTCACAGGGAAAAAATATTTCCTCATCTCCAAGTGAAATATCTAAATGCTCAGAAGCTCAGCTCACTGACTGTGTGACATTTTCTTACATGCAGCACTCAACATTTTTTTCATATCACAAAACTATTTCCAACTGAAGTTATACAGATTATAATTGCCTATTTTCCAAAGTGTTAGTATACATATCCTTTCCCTTATCAATATTTAGTTCTTTCAAGAGATATTTGAACAGGCATGAACAGGATACACTTTGCTTTCTTTGGCAATGATAAACAATCATTTATAGTGTAATAAAAATCTTTTACTGAACTGCAGCACAAATCAGTTCATTCTTACTTAACTTATTAGGTTCACTATTTGCAACCCTCACATCATCCAAGGAGAAACAGCTCCATCTAAAGGTTAATTGGCTGCACATGCACCTGCTTTGTGTTTTCCACATTAGCCATGTCACAAGGATAATAAATAGCATCAGCAGTAGTATGTTTATATAAGTTAGGCAGTGAAGGACATGGATTGGAAGGTCATATGTCCTAAAGGTGGGGGGAAGCTGATTTCCCTACCTGAACAGAAAAATTACTTCAGAAGATGCATTAGCACTTTGTTCCTCCTTTGAATAACCTCACACATGTTCCTCTTTTCAGTTAACTTGTATTTTCATGGCCCCTGACAACTGACTTTTGGTTTGTAGCCTACAATCCAGTATCACATACAAACAGTAGTCTTGAATTTTAAATTCTTTCTATCATGAAAACAAAAAACCCAAAATCATTTTTAAGTGTCCTGACTTTCAAAACCACCCAAGAACCTCTTATCCTTCTTAAATTTTTTTGGCTTGAAGAGAAGAACATCTTCACAAGTGACTTTTTACTTGTAAATATCTAGGAGTTGGTATTGGAAAACATTATTAAAAATTTTTAACACACAGCTTTCAGAAACACATTCCAGTTGTAGTGATACTAATCTTTGAAAAAAATCACAGTTTTGAAAAATAATAGGAGTATTCCACCTTCATCAACCAACAATTTTTAACCCATCCTGATAATGGTACTGTGATGGTTTTTATCAAGATGAATTTTCCATCATTAAAACTGAAAACTCCTCTTTAGTCCTTATTTCACAGTACAGAGAGCTAGCCACAGCTAAGAACAAAAATAGGACACTGTTTCATATAACTTCAAGAATAATTTGATTAAAGGTTTCTAAATTATTTTTAGGCTCATGCCCGTGAAATCCTGAGCACAATCTGTGTACTCTACCAAAGCAATAGCAAAGTTTTAATAAAGACCTTCAGCAAAGATGAAGTACTTGGGAACTGTGGCCATAATTACAATCATAATGGGCATTAAGTTAATAATGATGACAAAACCCAAGCTTTTCAAAGCAGACATCAAGAAGTGTTCATTATAGCTATGCAGTCTTCATTCAAGTGATATACTTAGTCTAGATAGAGTATTAAGAACACAAGGAAAAAAACCTGATTATATTACAGGTAACAGAACATTCTCAGTGGGTACACTCAAAGAAAACTCAGCAGAAAACTGATTCCTTACTGGGATTTAACCACACTTCAGCTGTATTCAAGACAGGACTGTACTGGAATTACTTCCGCCTTACTGCAGTAACATTTCATTCCATAATTTCTATAATAATATTGATAAAATATATTTATTTTCTGTAATTATTCAACGTAATTTTGAAAATATCAAATTGAGAAATAGCACAGCTGATATTGAAAGTGTTACTTACTGGACATTTCCTTAGTTACACGAGATGAAAAGGACTACCATCCAAATCATTTAGGGAGCACCTAAGCTATCAAGTTAGCAGCCTGGGTTGATTTTTGAATGGGTTTATGGTTTGGTTTTTTGTTTGGTTGGTTTTTTTTTGGTTTGGTTTCATTTGAATAAGTGTCCCTGCTCTCCATAGTGCCACTTTCCCTAACCCTAAGTCTGTAGCATTCCTTCAACTTATCTTCTATCACAGCATCAAATTCTCATAACCTGATCCTATGCACCAAACTTTACAGTAATTCTTCATCTCTTCTCCTTGGAAAGACAGCTGGCTTTCTTTATAACATAGAGACTGAAATTTTAAATCTAATGAAGTCTGTTTACAGTGTAAATTTCCCACTGATTAACCATAATAAGGATAACAGCAGCACCCAGAGGCATCTACGAGAGTCCAGCAGGACTAATCTCAAACCAGACACAGTGAACAAGACAGTAATCCTTGTAAGATCATCCTGCTTCTCATAACTGCCTTACTTATCTCTTTTGAAAGTTTATTTATGTAACATCCAGAAGACACATCCTGTGCATCATTTTGGACTATTTCAGAGGCAAAGAGGTACCTAATTTAATATATCCACTACCTGTTTTTATTACATCCACCTACAGCACTCTGATGGTTTTAAACAGAAATTTACTGACATCACATTAGCAGCAAGTTCTGCTGAAGACCAAGAGTTGGCATGGGAGCAGAGGGGTCAGAATTTATCAAGATATTTCATGAAGATATTCAACCCCAATTCTAACTTAAAATATTTAAAAGCATTCTTCTGCATCTGTTGGATTTCTGTGTTCAAAACAACCCTTTATAAAAGTCTTCCTGAGACAATGTACCCCAGAGAGTTTTTCCAGAGGCTGCTGTGTGTGGTTCTTATTGCTCATCAAGTCTGTAAAAATATCAGTAGTTACAGCCCCAGTTTAAAACACGACCTGTAGCATAATCTCTATTCCATGTGAGCAATAACAGGAATCCCAGTAGCTTCAATAAGGTTTCCACTGTCCCTCCACAGCTTCAATTTTCTTTAGATTTCATAATTTGCCTGACCCATCACTGACTCCTCACTTAATGCCTCTGATTCTGCTGCTGGCCTTGGACAGCCCCTCGAGGATGGCCCTGCCCACACACCACAGCTGGGAGCTGCTCCAGCCTTGCAGGTCAATCAGTAGAAAGAAATTTCAAGGCTGGTCCGTGCAGGAATGGTTCCCTTATCACATCCCTCCCCCAGTAAAATGCATTTTATGTTTTACAGGAACGTATTTTAGGCCAGTGAAGGTCTTTTTGCCATAACTACTCAACTGTGTCCAAGGGTGCAACAGCTGATGCCTGCTAACCCCAAATCAAATCCCTCCAGGAGGGAACACCACTTTCCTATCTCCTTCATCATCCCTCATCTGGGCCAAGCCAAACATTATACAAAACTTCTTTCCAGATTCAGAATCCTGCAAGCCTATAATTCCATTTTGCAGCTATCTCAATAGGGTGCCATGTAATCTAGTCTTAAAAGTAAGTCCTAAGCCATATAAAGCTTTATGAATAAAAGGTTTTAATCATTTTAGAGCTTTATAAATCCAAAACTAGTAATCTGTTTTAACACTATTAAAACATTCTGTGAAGGAAAATAAACTTTTCCAAAGTTTCTATTTTTTTCCTTTCACAAGGAAAGGATTGTGAACAGCAGTTTTACAAGATGTATAATGTAATGCCTACAATTACAAAGTGAAGGACTATAAAATGTTTTGGAAAAAAAAAAAAAAAACCCAAACCAAAACTGAGTAGCTGCTTAATAAACAGTAAGATTACATAACTCTTATTTAATTCAAGTTCACAGTCTGATCCCACATACAGCTATGCATTGACTGCATCTATATATATTGACTGCACCCTGTTTAGCCACATCCTTACATTACATCAACTCCCATAGTAATATAATGCATCTTATTACTAACATCTAGATAATATATAAAAAAAATAAATTACCTCATAAAACATGTTATTAGGACTGTTCATGTTAATCCTAAATATTTCCATTTCAAGAGTTTGCGCCTTGCTTTCAGTAAAAATTGTGTGTCATTTCTTAAAATCAATTTTTAAGAATTTTTTTTCTCTCTTCACAGTCACCTAAAAATTGTTTGTACACCACTTGTGACTACACTGACTATTCTTAAATAAAAAACCACAAATCTATTAGAATAATCTGTGAGCTAGATCAGTAACAAACTACAAGATCCTAACAATACTAAGAAAAAATGTAATTCAACTGCTTTGAGGAAGTAATTTCCCACTTGTGTAAGCCTCAGGTTGATGGAGAGTTAAAGTTAGTTGCTAAAGAGAGATCGATGGTCCGGAATTCCTTCCCTCCTGCAGACAACCTTGAAACAGGAGATTTGCAATATGTGATTAGGATAATGTGCCTCAGCTAGAAAAATAATAAATTGGTACATTAAGATGCTGATCAAGATTTATATTCTGGACATAATGAGCACTACAATTGGTCAATGCAGTTGTAATCAGCAATAAGAACTGTTGGAGAAGTGTATAAACACTGGTTTAGTTTTTTTAGGTCAAAGATAGGCAGTCAACTGAGATCAGTTACTTTTGCCTGATGTTAGATTTGTATAAGATTTTATTTATTAGACTCTTCTCCTGTGAATTTACTATCCATTCCAGAGATCACATTATTTTAAGGTCTTTAAACAGACAACTTTTCTTTTGGAGACAGGAACAGATTTGCTTCTACAGAAAAATCAATTAATTCAGGCTGTTCCAGTTCATGCTTCACTTTCTTATTCCTTCTTTAGGTCTCCTGCTGGTCCCACACTGAGTTAAGGAACCTTGATTTTTATAGACTATTCAATGCCAGTCAGCAGCTAGCATGCTGTGCACAGTGTGCATAAAACTTTCATACATCAGAATTAAAGTCTTCTGCTAAATCCTTTATTTGAGTTCAGGGTGTCTCTTCCCCTCAGAGATTCCACAAACATTAACTATTTTCTGGGGGGGTACATAAAAGAATTCTGCATGCAATTGTTTCCATCTGCATATGGATTTATAATAAGGAAAACATATGGACCAGTGTTTCCTTGTCCTCTTACTTAGAAGGCAATTACACTGTGCATCTGTAATGCATTTTTCCCCCACCCACTCTTCAAAGCTTCAAACAGAAGTCAGTAGCTTCTGCATTTACAAAAAATTAGAGAAACTCTTCATTACTTTGAATATCTGCAGTAAAGCAGCAGAACAAAAGTGGTACTTCAGGAAAGTAGAATCTTAACAAAAGGTATCATCCCTCAAGAAACAATATATCCAGACAGAGGAATTAAACATCTCATAGGTGTTATATCTTATTCTTCAACTGCTGTCTAGGCACTTGATCAGTTCCTGGCTACGTGTCAAAAGTACCATCTCCACTTAAAACTGAATCCTTCAAGAGATCTGTTAATCATTATGGTTGTTTCCATCATTTGGAGAGCCAATCATCACTACAGTATCAATGTACTCAAAAAGGTACCTAGGATGTGGACATCTGCTACCATTTCTTTCTTCCTATCAACAGAGTAAAAAGTGTTTTTCTTATCTCACTATGAGTCAAAGAACTTCCAGCTCTCTGGAACCTACTCAAATATTTTAAAAGTGTAACTCAAGTTAGCCCTGATCACACCTCAAACAATACTTTGGGGGTGACTTTAAATATCAATTAAAGAAGTGCTTTCAGTTTTCAGACTGATCTCTGACTCCTCCATGAAATCCCCACATTGCACCTTAACATTATTTACATATATTTTTCCACAGCAATAATAAAAATACTAATCCAACCAGTAGAAAAATCCATGAATATTTCAAATGCATTGCTTGGATAAAAAAGAAAAAAAAAATAAATTGTCACTGACAATTATTTAAATAAAATGAATTTTTTCTAGTGTTATACAGTTCACTTGATAAAGGAAAGACAAATTCAAAAGGCATTAGGTTCCTATGAAGTCATATTGAAAGCAGTAGACAGAATTAATGTGCTTTAGTCTCCTGAAGTTTATGTATTCAACCCAAAAACCTCAGAAAGCAACAGGGAAAGGGAAGCCAAGTGGCTCAAGGGGCTCAGAGGAAGGTGATGATCACTCCTGTAAGTTAATACACTTCAAGCTTAAAATTTCTGTCTTTGAATGAGGCTTCCTTTCAAACCATTAACCTTCATTTTCTGAGTTTTGGCAATATAATAGCATATATTATATACTGAATATATGTATATAAATATTTCTGCCTAAATTTCACTTATGTCAGGGGGGAAACCACCAGCTGCAGCTGAGACTATTTCAAAGTACCAGAAGCTGGAGATATAGCATTAATATAAGCTAAATATATATTTTCTTAATTGAATACATAAACATAAATTATATTTTAAACTTATTTAACTAGATACTTCTTACCAAGAAACCATGAAACTGTATATTGGGTTTCAAATGTAAAGCAAATACTCTTTGAACAAGGCAAGCAAATAAATCAGCTTAGAAATATTGTTTAAATAGTTCATTAAATATAATGGGAAAGGAGAAAGCAGACATTTATGACTGTAGAAATTACCAAAGTTGGTAATTAATATTAACCCTATAGACTTAAGATGCCTCTGCACTGGGCAAAGAGGCTTTAAAAACCATTACTCTACTGGGCAGGCATATCTGGTTTAGGTTTTTAGCTCTAAGTCATTAAAAGAATGGATGAAGTTACTCTTCAGTTTTGATGGCATCCAAATAGGACATCATCTCTTAATAAACAAGACCAAACTATAGCTATTTATTAAATAATATCTGTGAAGATACAGGGAATAGCAAATAAAATAGCAGAATCAAAATTATGTACATTACCAGTCACACTGTAATTAAATATTTGACAGATTTTTCAGTGTTAAACTTGTAATAGAGAACTGATCTCCTCATCATTCCAAATACATTTTGCAAGCAAGCTATTGAGCAAATTAAATGCTCTTTGTCACTGTTCTTTTTAATAACCTGCCTCCACTGATGGCTATTCACTCTGTAAAAAGTCAGCTATAGCCAAAAGAGCAAGATTAATGGAAACTTCCCTTGATCTATTTTATATAATAAAAGGTGGAGCAGTAAATTACACACAAAACTCAATTGCTAAGTGATAAAAGGAAAATAATAATCTTCATAGTCATCAGTGACATCAGCATTAAGCATATAATAAAACACACTAAAAGATTTAATTAAATACCAAAGAGAACTGTTCAGACACACAGGATCAAATGCCTAACATTGCTAATGGTACCACGTGTTCCTCATTCAAGCTTGATCCTTATTTTATAATACAGGCAACCATTCTGCCCTGTGCAGCAAACTGTCATTTCCCTTTGAAGTGGTCACCAATTATAACTCAACTCATTGTGGAGATTTTGAGTTAGATACACCAAATGCAAACTTTTATTTATTGACCATCATTATTCAAAATGATGTAGGAAAAAAAAAAAAGAGAAGCAACCCACAGCTTGATTCTAAAACGAAATTTAAATGCTTCCTCACAAGTATAAGTTAATCACTGAGCCGCAGTCTCAGCTATTTGATCAACCCAATTTAATTTCTCCTTCATAGTTAAGGTGACAATCCACTCAAGATATTTAATCTAATGGTGTTTATAAATGTCAGAATAAAGCATACCTGCCATTATTATAACTATAGAGCTACAATCAAACACTATGTTTTCAATTTTTCTGTTCTGATGCACTCTCTTATTTAAAATTAGGAGTATAAATATAAATGCATTGACCATTTTGTCATTATTACTTTCTTTTCTCGTTACAATGAGTCTAAAAATCAAGACTTCCATTTTTCAATACAACATCATTATTCATTCTACAAACACTGTTGGGCTTAGAAATAAATTGCCCAGTGAGACAGGTACCACTATAACAGACTTATCTCTCAAAAAACACGAGACAACCTATTCTCCCAGTACTGTGTCCTGTCACTTTACTCATGCTCTGGCTCCAGCATAGAAAAGGAGCAACTGGATGAGTTGCTGCAGAAAAACCATTCAGCAGGGAAAGCTCCAACTTACTTCACACAAAAATTCAATCTATTTAAAGCCAGTATAATGCCTTTTCATCTCCTCTCCAATATTATGGCTTGGGAATGATGGTATCTTGCTCCCTTCTTCGTTATACAGTACCTGAAATTACCAGCTAAGAAAATCAGTATAATCCTGAAGTCAGTGAATGCCTCTTGGAAGCTGTATCTTCTTCTAAAAATGTGATGGACTTACTGACAGACTGTAAAATAGGAATCCTATTTCCATTTAATCAGTTCTAAGGAACCCAAAAGTCAGAACGTAAGGGGCCAGAAACTGGTAACATGAATACCTCTCACAAATGTCATTAATTTCAAATCATTCTCAAGCCAGTAGCTACTACCAGTTGTCCTACAGGACTAGTTTTTGACTATAAATTCCTACAAAAATGGCTTTTCAAACTCTGAAACAGCAAACAAATAAAGAAAAATGCAAAACTGGCAAGTTTGGGTCTTTCTTTAGGTTTTACATGACAATATACTGTGTATAGCTCAGGCCATCAGATTTCCTACTGCAAACATTAGGTCTAAAACACTTCAGCTCACTATTAAAGAGCAAACAAGCACAAATTCCGTCCATTATTTTTTTTTTCTTTCACAAGCAATCTAATGACTGCCTTGTCCCTAAACTAGTAATTTCACATCTTCTTGAATTCTAAATTAATTTTATTAAACACAGGTCACTGTCCTGACAAGAGCCCCATGTACACACAGTAAGAACAGTGGATCACAGGACACTACAAGTGGGCCAGGTTTGATGCTAAGGTTGCAACAGGGATGTTAAAAGTCTGAAAAGCCTCAGCTGGTGACAATCATAAACAGCATCCATGATAAATTTAGGGAAAAATAAGAATCATCATTTCTGTGTTGTCAAAAAATTCCTAAGTCTTATTTTCCTCTAAACGCTAACATGTTTAATAGAACTCAATTTGACAACAAGAAGTGTTTCATAGTAACACTGTTCTGGTACTCTCTAAATGGAATATTTCATTTGGCATTGCTTTGCTCAATATGTTCCCTTTTAATTATTTGGTATTAACTTTTATTTTATGACAGGCTGCATTCATTCAGGAATATTTCAAAGTCTCATTTTTGTGTCTTTGATTGCCATTATGTCCCCCAGGAAAACACAAACACTTATTTCATTGGGTTGCTGATGCAGAGACAATGTGCTCTGAGGACTCTGCTTCACTCTTGTACTGAAACCTCACGATCATGAACAGTAGGTAAGTTCCAAAACCACAAAAAAACCAAAGATCTGTGGTTTTCCAGTATCTCATCCACTGTCACATACTCCATCTCAAGAAAACTGTCTACGGAGAAACTGTATTTTGATGTATCTAGTCCAAGGAATCAGTAATAACTTTATTAATGGACAGAAACATCTACAGTAACTGTCCATCAATTCTGATCACTGATTTTATATGTGCTTTTATAATGCAAACAGAAAGAACGTGCTTACAACATGGAAATTAACACTATTTCCCCAAAAAAACTGCGCAAAGTACTTTTAAACTTATTTTAGAATCTGATAAAAATTGACAGTTGAAGATCTAAAACTAATTTTACCTTTCTTGTTCTTCAAAAGGAAGAAGACTAATAACCAACATCATAACTCTGTGTTACTGGACAGCTTTATTTCTATCCATATTGAAAAGCAGGAGAGGAGCAGATTTGCAGCACTGAGGCAAATCAAATAAGCCTCTGAAGAATTCATAGGGGGAAAAAATTTAAAGACATCATCAAATTAAACAGTATTACAACCAACAGAGGTACATGTAAATTTCCTTATAAAGTGGTACTTAATGTAAAAAGAAAGGACTCAGAAGTGCAATTCATGGTATCCTTGGCTCCTTAAGCACACAACATTAGCTCCATATTGTCAGTCTTTGGAGGAAAATACCTGTATACTACTTAAAATTTCAGCTTGGCGGTCAGGGCAGAAAAAAAAAATGAGCCTTTTAGAATGAAATTCAAAACATGAACTGAGTTTTGTGTCATTTTTAAGTTGTCAGTACTAAAAGAAAGTATGTTTGCAGTAGCTACAGCTTTCTTCTGGCAGAGGTTATATACAAGTGTATCATCCTGCAGTATTTATTTAAATGCCTATTAAAGCCATATGAATAAGGCTGAAAGCCTAAAACCCAAACATGACAAACAGATACTACCAAAACTCTCCAGTACTTAAAATATTAGTTAACACTTCACGTGTCAGAAATATTATGGTAAGAAAACGTGAGCGTCACATTTATCTACACACAAAGAGTAAAGACAGTCTAGTTTGGGGTTTTTGAACCTTCTAGATGTTTGATATCTTTATCCCAGCAACAATCTATATTAACATTATAACAGGAATCTCTGGGAAATTTTTCACAACTACTTCAGAGAGCTTGGATTTATTTTCTGAACAACCACTGGCATAGATTCAAGTTCATAAAAAAATCTGATAAAACCACTCTGTCTTCAATTGTTCAAGGCTGCAAGTATTTGAAATCCCTACTTCATTCTGAAACCATGGGGTAGCGGACATTCCTTAGTCTTGTTGAATGTTCTGAAGGAAACAAAAACGTTAGCAAAGAGATTATCACATTTTAAGTAACTCTTCAAAATCTCTTTCCATGAAACCACCATGTGATGGATGGAATTAACTTGGGAAGGAGTATGTTGCTTTTTGTTTGTTGCTCTGGTTTTTAGTTTGGGTTTTTGTTGTGGGTTTGTTTTTGGTTGGTTTTGTGGGGTTTGCTGTTATTTTCTTGTTGTAGAACTGTTTTGACTGCAGCTGAAAAGCAGTCTTTGTGGAACATATGTATAATATATTCCATGTAAGAACTGTCATTCTACAGAGTATTTTTTGTCTGATATTTGTTCGTGCTGCACATTAGTTAGAAATATGCTATTTACTTAAAATAAATCAAAATATTTAATAGGAACTTGACTTTTCATACAATGAATCTAAAGCATAAATCATTAAGTAGGCCATTTAAATAAGTTACTTTGATTTTTGTTTGATGATCCCTAACAGAATCATCTAGGCATCTGGTATGCATCATACTATGGGAATTTAGAATCTTAAAAAACAACAACCCTCCTTGATTTTTATAAGGTAACAATAATTTGAGGGAATTATTTCTCACTGAGTACTGTGCTGGCATATTTAACTCTTAACCCCTGTCACAGTGTCCAAGAGCTACTGTTGTAAGTTTACTACATTAGCCAGACATTACTAATTACTTATTGCTCTAAGTAACTAAGGCTGGAAACACTGTGGTGCTTGTAATGCCAAACGATGGCTCTCAATATTTCCCTTGCAAAATCTGACCTTTGAACAGAGCCAATAGTGACAGGACTTCACCTGTATTTCTCTAAAATTCAACAAGTATTCAGCTTAGGAAAGTTTTCAGAACTTTTTTTTTTAATACCGTTCAGCCATCGAGGGAACTCTCTCCATATAGAATTGGTTTAGTAGCTTCATCTTTTACATCACAATATTTCAAGACTGATAACATTCCACCCAGATCAAATGCAACATATTGAGGACCCACTGTAGAGTTATAGAAGAAACATTGACAGAAAGCTCTGTTATATTTAACAAAGACATCAGTGAAATTCAACTTTACCAGCAGCAAAAGGAATGCAAAAAGTCTCAATGGGTTGATTAAAGCTATTCTTTTTAACAAACATAAAACCTTGCTGCATTCATTGAATTTTGGAATGGATGAGAATGATGCCTTAAGGAAAGTATGCTATCTATCAGGAATTTCCTAAATTATTCTTATTCTAGTAATACAGAAATAAAATATACCAAGAAGACTGCATGACAGAGAGAACTCTGAAGTGATTTAAAAGCTTTTTGTGCTTGAAATTTTACTGTAAACTTACTTGAAAAATATCTACCTCATTTATTAATACTTAAGAACACATACAGAGTCTGATGTTTGCTATCTTAAGTAAATGGGAAGCATTTCAAAGTTAAATAAATAGTCTCAGAACTTTTCCACTAAAGGCTGAAGCTTGTTAGAAGGCAGAAAAAGCACTGAGAAGTAGTGAGGTACTGAGAATGGAAGACTCATATCAAAGTTTTGCAAAACCTTGTAACAGTTTCTTTCCTCATTGCAAAACAGGATTTCTTACAATTTCAAGTAGAATACACCTTTTCTAAATGCTATTTTTATCTGTCAAATAGATCTCAAGTATATGCTTTCGTACAATTTCTACTTACAGTCTTCAAAAAGACACAGTTCAAAGAACTACAGGATCAAAAAAATCCCAGTTACATGTATAGAGGCTATAACATAAATATCTCTTTTTTATATATATATATATGCACTGGTCCTCTTTTTTCTCTTCTTGTTTGTTTGCAGAATTTATTACACACAAGTTTATCTTGTAAGCCAGAATCAGAACTATGGAACAGAACACGATGAAGCAATTGCTGTCAAAACACATTGACTCTGAACTCAACACAAGTAGAAAGTCCTAGGATAACCATAAAAATTTCAATTTTATTTCCAGCAGCAGTGATGCCAGACACAGGCTTGTAGAGGGATTATACATAAAAATAATTCAGCAGAATATTAGTTTTGATGCAGAGGAAGTCTACCAAGAGCAGTAGGTGTTTTGCCAAGCCACACTTGTTAAACACGACTAATGCAGCTCCCTTGTGTTTACCCATCTGTGACTTGAGGAGGAAAGAGTGAATTCTGTCATAGTTCTCTGAATATACAACATATTACTTATGTTAACCAAGCTGGACAAAACTGCTGAAAAATCATTTAATCTCAGTGAAGTGTCACAAGGACATAATTCCTCAAAATTAACTTGTTGGACCACCGTCCACTTCATACACAAAGTCACACAGGTTTGACTTCATTGTGTGTATAGAGCTACATATAATTTTCCAGCTGGTGCTTTGACATCACCATAAGTTTAATATTCTACAAGCACATTGTTTCAAAAACTTTGTTTTCCTATGTTAGACAGGCAGAAAATATACTGTACATGTTCAGAGCACAGTAAAACCTTGGGGTATTGCCAGTTTTGACTCTAATGATTATGAGGTAGAAGTACCTCCAATCCCATACACTAATTTATGAGTGGAGTAACAGAAAGAAAAAATACACTGACACTAAAATACACTGACATTTTCTTTTTGTGAGAAATCCATAACACTGGAGATGATTTTCCTTAATATTTTTAGGTCTAGTTTCCCACAAGTCCATATAGAAGCTGTTCTGAACACCTGCTGCTCCCAGCACATATGGAAGAAGAGAAGCCATTTAAAGATAGGCTGCTAGGTACACCTCAAACTCGACTTAATGGAAAGTCTCATTGGGATTTAATTACTTTTATTTCAAGAAACAGTTGTCCTAAAATGCTGGATCCATTTTATATTATTAGGGAAAATAAAAGCAGGGAGAAGTGCAAACAAAAATAATTCAGTTGTAGTTTATGACTACATACAAAACCACTCTAAGGTGCAGTTAAATTTTACCCTAGGGGGAAAACTCAAGAATTTTAAAAGGTCTAGAGATGATATGTTCATTAGCTTCACTCCTGATGGCAGCATTTATATATCTGCTGTAGTTAAACTGTATTGGAGAGGCAGTCTAGACATACACTGTGAAACACCCCACTGTAAAAGTAATTTACAATTTTAATAATACCATATTAAAAAAAAAAAAAAAAAAAGGGATCGGCTATGGACATAGGAAGATTCTGTGCTTCTCCCCAGAAGATGGTGCTGCAACTCCAGAGCTCTGGCCCTGCTGCCGCAGCCTGAGCATCACACGGCAGATACAGAGGCAGCAGGATGATCCCCCCTGGAACAGGGAGAAAACAGCTGAGGGGAAAAAAAGATTCCCCCGGAGAAGGCTTTCCTTAATATCTTTTCTAATTAAACCTGCTTCATCTGAGGTACTGCAAGAATTAGCAAAGTAATAATAATTTAAAAAAAAAAAATCCAGTGGGTTCTTACACATATCAGATGACAACATGCTGTGGTGCAAGTAATGCTCTTTCAAATTTACCTCCTTTTCTACAAGCCTGCTTTCACATACAGAAACCCTAAACACCCTTTCCTGTTTTGGAAAGGGCTGGCAAGTGACATTTTCTCTCCCCTTTTATCCTCAGCTGTTGAGGCAAGGAAACAGCTTCTCTCAGAGTTCTCAGTACTGTCATACATGAATTCCGCTAAAACAAACCCCAAACCATTAACAGGTCTTTTGAAGAAAGCAACAGCCCAATCAGTTCCTGCTGCAGTTAAATCCAATGTTCTAAAGGCAGCTGGAAACAGGAAACCTGTAGAAGCTGTATTCTCACTAAATCTGCTGGTAAAGATGGGAAAGCAGGAGAGAGCCCAGTAAAAGTACAAGCAGCAAAAAAAAAAAAAAATACAGATTCTTCCATACAAATCTCCCGGGGAGGGAGGGGGGCAGGGGAAATCAACCTGTTAAGAGCCATCACCTTCTCCCTCCACGTCCCATCCCTCTTTCACCCTCAGACCACCATTATCATCAGACAGCAGAGCTTTTTAAACATGCTTTGCAGGTTTAAATCAGACTCCCATCCTTACCTATAAGGAATATTTTAATAAAGGCACTGACACATCAACCTGTCAACTAGTGCATTTTTTCCATCTTACTTCTCAGCAGGATAATATACAGGTGGAATGACAAGCCTAACCATGAATTTCCTTCTCCCAAACTAAACCTTCAGTTGGTACTAGACTTTGCCCACCACTGGCAATTTCATTTGAAAATAGCTGACTCAATTAACTACATCTTCCCAGAAGATTTACCAGACATAAATATCAGGTTGTCTTTATGCAAATCTACTGCATACAGCCATTTTCCAACCTCAAAACACACCTTTTGAGTAAATACACACATTTTTGCTCTACCAAGATAAAGTATTTCTCTCCCAACCTAGCCTCATTTGAGTATCAGCCTCCAGAAATGTCCATATTGTACAGTTTATTGAGAAATTAAATTACTGCTGGCTTTGATTGCAGTAACTATAAAAATCATTGTAGTAGCAAATGCATTATATATCCAACTATAGAAATAAAGATTTTAAGTGATAATTTTCAACTGGGTAAATTTAAGCTAGTTTCATCTCAAAAACATCAAAGTCACATGTTTTCACAGTAAAATCTTAGTTATTGTATTGTGCAGACCTGTTGATAAAGCCTTCAGGAATTCTAATTAGCTGTGCTTCTGCATTACAGCTTCTGCTGTATATGCTGCTGTTCTCAGTATGTGCTCTCCTTTTGTAGCTTGCTCAGCCAAGGATGAATAAAAACCACTGGAATCTTGGCTTTCATCCAAGTTACAAAACCCATAGAATTTATTTATTGTTTTAATCATCTATTTATTCATTCTCTCTAATTTTCTATCTCCAGCTTCCTCTGTTCAGAGAGTAAAAGAAAATCTTCGTTCCTAAAAAAAAAAAAAATCAGAGAACTCCTTTGTAAACGTAATTTTAAGTAATAAAAAACAATAAAAATGAATAATAGTAATAAAGTGACAGTAATAAAGTAACAGTAAAATAAAAAGGAATAAAAAGAAATAGGCATTTAAAGTAATTACTTTAGATATTCAGACTTAGCATGAATACGGAGAATTCTAATGAGATGTTAAAGAACTATTTTCATCTGCTTTTTGTAATGAATTCCTCCTCTTTCCTCCTAAGGAAAGAGGTTTTATTATACTGAAATTTGTAATTTAAACATCCCTAGTACTCAATAGTTTAATTTTGCAGGAAGTAATTCATGAAATAAACTTTCTTATCTGTTTTGTGATCTGCAGTAATGGATGCTGGTTGAGCAGAGTCAAAAATTCAACATCTCTGTTTAAGTCCCCTCCCCCTTTTGTTTCCTCCTTTGCTTCTAGAAGCTACATAATTCACTTCCACAATGCTTTTAGTGCAAAGACAAGATGCCAACTATTTATTTAAACACTAATAACAACAACAAAACCAGAATGAAAGAATGGGACTGGCGTAATAAAAGACACATCTGTGACTTATTCTGTTTAAGTTCCTAAATAGGAGAGGCAACAGCAAGACTTCCAACAGAAAATCTGCTTTGACACTGAGTTTTGAAATTAAGTCGACTGTATTTATAATAAAATTAACGGAATATTGGAGTTAGCTATGGAAAACACTTCTCCACAAAGCACTGACCAGAATAATCCTCTATATCAGAGGGACATTGCCCCAAGTACTGGACTGAATGAAGGAAATACATGGGGGTCAAAGACTTCAAGTTGAATGCAAACATTGCTCTCCTGCCATTCAGGGCCTTACCACAGCCCAGAGCATAACTAGGGATTAAAGCCACTACATAACCTGGAAAAGGACTGGAGGTTACCAAATCACCAGGTGATAAGTCCTTGCCCAGTTTAAACCTCTTGAGCTCAGCAGACTTAATATTTTATCAGTATCATTCCTATTAAAGGAGCTCTTGTGAAGCCCTGTAAATCCTGGAGATTAAATCATGTGATGTAAACCACTATTTACTCATATTAGGGAACGTGATCAACAGAATTCTCTTTCCAACTCATGATAACACAACAGCCCACAAGAAAGCCAGTCAGAAGCCTTCCTGCTTAGCTAAGAGGCTTGAGTTCATGGCATCAAGGGAATCCTAAAAGCCATTAAACAAACAAACAAACAAAAAAAAAACCTCACAACAACAAACACCAAACACCAAAATCTGGATTAGAGTAGTCATTGGGTTCTTCTGGTGGTTTGGTTTTTGGAGGCTTTTATGTTTAATTGCTTGGTCATTTTTTTGTTTGTTTCTGTTTTGGTTTGGGGTTTTGTTGGGTTTTTGTTTGGGTTTTTTTTGGTTTGTTTGTTTGTTTTGAAAGAAGAGAGTTTTATCAGTAATGCCACCGTGACATTCTACTACAAAAAACAAAGATCCGTGAACCAGCAACTAATGTGACAATTCTTCATTTAGACCTGGTTGTGTTTCTGCTAGCTTTTTTTAGTTATTTTGGGGGGTTGGGTTTTTTTTTTAGTTTGGTCTGGTTGGTTGGGGTGTTTTTTGTTGTTGTTTTGGTGGTTTTTTACCCTCAAACCCAATGAGAAATAGCAGGAAGAAATTCTTCAAGGAAACTTTGATTTGGAAATTTTCCTTCAAAAAACAGCAGCAGTGAATAATGAGATGAAAGGTCTCCAAATAACAATCATGCAAAGCCCAACCCAATTCCTGCTGAACCTACAGGGATTTATGCTTCAGCTTAGACAACATCCACACCCACAAGCAGAACATCCATACCTGTGCCTTAGCTCTAAAGAAGTCCTGGACATCCAAAACATGGCCATCTAGGAATTTCTAAGATAAATTGACCAACAGCTTGGAGGAAAAAAAGTACATTCACGAGGCACAATATGCATTCCTCCACACAGGACATGACAAAACCATATCACACAGTTGCCTGTTTCAAGCATCTCATGGCACACCTGTGCATAAAAGACATACCTTAGGGGCTTCTGATCATATATCAGGTTGAAATTAGGCCCTTCACTCTCCAGACATGCCTTAATGTAACACTGATTTACTCAGCAAAGCTTTCCAAAGCCTAATGTTTTAACCTACTGGAAACACACACCAAGCTGACAAAAACCATGGGGTTTTTAGATGATATTTGCACTATGAACTCCCAATTTAGGGTAATTTTTAACTGCCAAGATAAAGAGTTTCTGAGACTGAGATTTACCCTACTCTGTCCTGTAACAGTTGCTAAGCTTTAAATTCTCGTATTTTCCATAACACTAGAGGAAGAAAAGCCATTGAAGGCAGGCAATGTGAATAGGGGAATCATGTGAGGCAAGGAGCTGAAAGCCTCTGCATCAAGCAGAAAGCTGTTTAACCACACAGCTTTCCTCAGAATCACAGCCACTACAGAGATGCTGCATGTATCACTTGCTGACATGAGGAGCAACAGCATGGCTTCTCCAAATTATTAATATGCTCAGATTGCTAATTACAAAAAAGAGCATTAGAAAAATTGCAGCCTTCAAGTACATAAAAAGTGTCTTTCCACAAAAAAAAAAAACAACCTATGCTAAATTGTTCCTCTCTCCTGCTATGTTACTTGTACACAGAGTAGCAATGATTTATAGTCCAGCTGTGTGACAGACAACTGTGACTTTATGTAAACTCTCTAGGATACCTTTTTCATAAAAGTGAAGAGTGATTTAGCTGTGTGAGTTCCATTAACATTAATGGGTGTCACATGGTCAAATCCCCATGCCCCACTCTAAAATTTTATATCTCTGTGTAATTAGAAATAATTTCCTCTGAACTGACTTCCTTTCTAACTGAACATGTGAAGAGACAGCAGAAAAACATTGCAATGCAAATCCACCACAGCATCAGTGACACAGCTCTTAAAGAATATGGAAGTGTTTTCCCACAATTCTGACCACTTCTTTCGTGCTTTCATAAGCCTTAGTTCCCTCCTCCAAGGTATTTTGACTGCTAAAAACAGATTCCATGCTCTTTTTATTTCACAAAAATAAGATTTATTCCCATAAGTCTTTCTAGTCAAAAAAAAAAACCAAAAAACTTTTCAGAAAGATTAAACTAATCTTCCAGAAAGGGGTGGAATAGTTGGGATAGGCAAGTTGTCTGCCCACTCTGAGACAAGCCCCAGTAGAAGTTAGGGTACTTATTGGGAGCTTTTGCAGTTAGACATGAAGAGAAAAAGCATAAATAACAAGTAGGAAGGACAAAGTAAAAATCTCAAAGTGTGTGGGGGGGGTTATGAATGCCTTTTCATAAGTGTGCCCATTGTAACCATGAATTCAATAATGAAGGGATGAGGAAAAAGACAAAACTTAAGGCAGAAGGTAAAACTCACAAGCAGAACAAAAAGCAGATGGGGGAAAAATGTGCACATTCACAGGCACACTGTAGAAAAACATGCAGCAAACAGGGAAAGCCACAGCAGACAGATGAAAAAGGATTTTAAATGTCTCAAATGCTTGTTTAGACAAAATGCTCACTAAAAGTTATGTCTTTGCTCTCACTCTACCTATTTATAAAAGGTGTATGCTTCACCTGCTCTTGTGAACTGTATGTAACTGATACAAGTTTTTTGTTAACTGCAAATTGAACTAGAAACTTCAAACAAAAGCTTTTCTAAGCTGTTAAAGTCTCTTAAAAGGCTGGACACCATCAGAAACTTTGTCCCACTTGTGATGATAATATTGCATGCCACCATTACCCACTGCTTATAAAAAGGCAATTGTTTGGTTCACGCATTTGGGTCTATTGTAATCAAGAGCCATTTCCAGTAACTGCTTTTTCATGCATAGAAATTGAGCCATTTATTTCAGTTAGCAACTTTACAAACACCACCAAAATCCTACATTACTCTGATTGCTGCCATTTTCATGTGAAGCCGAACTGCAGTTACCTGTGCATTTTCTTCATCTTCTTTTGGCAATAGCTCATTTTAGTGCTATACTTTGAACAAAAAAAATCCCATCTCAATCTTTCTAGCTCTTCTCTCAACATTTATTTCTAAATTGCATTGTAATTTTGACTATTTTGAATGGCTGTGGAAAGTACCAAGTTAATAACACTTTTTTTTTTAGTGACACTGGATTCCTACTGTCCCTTGTAAGACTGCTGTTTTCTTTTAAAAAATTCATATTGAAGCCAGAGCCTCCTACCAGAGTTCCCTGAGCAACTACATACATGAAGTTATAACCAGTATCATGCAAATATACTCTAGAATCACTCAAAGGACAGAATTCCAAGCCTGTGCAGCATAACAACAGCCAATACCAAAGATTCCCACCACCTTTGTAAACTCAAAGCCATTATACTTGGACAATGAGACAAAAAAGTATGAGGAAACTTTAGGGAAGCTGAAAGTGATTCATCTAGTCTGGGCACTGTGTTCAACAGAATAGAAGAGTTCAGCTGGAAGGGATGTACAGTGATCCTCTACTCCAACCACCTGACCTGTTCAGAACTCCCCACACTCCTGAGAGGAGAGGAAAAGGACAGACTAAGAGGACAATATTTACATCCAGCAGATATTTACCAATATACTTGACAACTGAGAAATATTTATCTTGAAAGAACTGGATAGTGGCAACATCCATGAAAAACACCTGAGGTCTACAGTCTCATCTCCCTTTTTCTAAAACTTTTTGCCCAGTGAAGCTGTACAGAAGCAACAGGCAAACTTCACAGAGATTAGGTTGTTGATTCATCCCATGTGCAGCAAGACTGAGGGAGATACACAAAGGTTTAATTACCCTTTTGGTGCCTACCAGACTGTCAATCCTTTGATTTCCACAATGACAGAAGTACGGATACTTCCTTTAAAGCTACTTTTATTTAATAGACAGACAAAATACTTAAATGTTATCCAAGACACAAAACTAACTGTGTAAAAAATATGACTCATTACAACACATCAGCTTTTTAAGTATTAGTGCTTTTATTTGTGAATGGATCTTGCATTTCCTACTCCTCCCTCCTCTGTTTCATGAACCTTTATTTCCTGCTTTTATCTTTTCTTGCAGCCCTCCCCTCCTTTTCCTGTCAACTTCCATTGTTCTTATTGTTATATTGATCTTATTTCTAAAACCCTTCATCTTCCTCTCTTGTAATTTAAGAATAAAAATGCTACTAAATCTTATTACTTTAATCCTTTAAAGCTTTTATTTTTCTTACATTTAATACCTTTTATCTCTGTATCTGTCAATGTTTCAAAGATCCACACATTATCCTTGAAGTTTCTGAGGTATTCTTTAAAGACCAAAGTTGCAAATGGAAAAGTTTAATTGCTATCTAAACACTATCAATATATTCCCACTAAAAAAAAAAATTGCCTGAGAAGGTCTTAATCCTAGATGAACAAGTAGTTTACATTTGTAGACAGTTTAGCTCTGTCTCACAGTAAAAAAAAAAAAAAAAAAAAAGCTAGAAACAGAGGTAAAGTACATTTTGCATCCAGGACTACTAATATGCTTAATGCCCAAATGTCAAGGCTTTCATCACCCTTCATCTATAGTAGGAATACCAGTTGTGCCAAATTTCATCAAATTTATTTGTAAACTGTGCAAAGTGATGGAGATCTATTTCAGGATATGTTCAATGAATATATTTTTCTTGCTGATCAGGGGAAAAAAAAAAAAAAAAAGGTTGAAGGTAGATTTAGTGATGAAAGACCACAGTAGTCATGGATTACATCTCCACTGGCTCACTTACACAGTTTACATTACACAATGGTGCTATTTGGGAAACCAGTACATAAACACATTTTTAGTTCAAAGCAAGGTCATGCAAGTAGTTGGGAATATGTTTTAAAGCTAACCATCTATCAGGCTCAGACTATTCCCAGCACAGCAGGCACTGCTCATTTACAGCTATGGTCCCTCATAAGTGAGAGTTCAGCTTTATAACAAGAGAGGACTCGACATGCTGTTTACAATCAGGGTCAATCCACACCTCAAACTGAGTTTCAAGATTCATTCTAACTTTAATAGGTTCAGGATTTGCTTGTAGATGTCAAACTCTGTGCTAGCAGCTCTTGCAAAGTAAAAGACAATTTTTCCATTAAATAAGTTTTGCCCCTTACCATATTTGTGTCCTGGAGTTACACAGTAAATTAGTTTCTACAACTCTGTATCACCAGCTGCAAAAATATTACCTATGTTATCATATTCACCATTCATCAGGGTTAAATAACTTGGTTTTGACAGGTAAGGAGAATAGCACTCATTTTTCATTAACATTAGGTGAAATACAAGCAAATAGACTGTCTAGGCAGGTAAATCTCATGATTATTTCTCAACACTGTTTGCAATGAAGTCAAGTTAAAAAAATACTTCAATTTTGGCACTGCAGAAGTAGAAAGAATGTACAAATCTTGAGGAAATCTCCTTTACTGTGCACTGCTGCTGCCTGTAAAACTCAGCAATAATTTGTTTTAAATCTGTTGTTTCAAGATGATGTGGTATGATGATAATAGGTAAATATCTCAAGATTGTGTATTGTGTACTGTCCCTCTGGGGATAGTAACATCACTTGTTATTCTCTGTAGGCTTACAGTTTGATGTCTCCCTTAAAACAAATTCTTTTTTAAAAAAGCAAAAGTAGTGGTTTTGCCTGCAAGCTGGTTTTACCATTATATATTATATATATGATTGTTGTAACTAAGCACTTTACCTTTTTCCCCATCTTCTCTCTCAATCCCCCCACACCAGCACTACCTATTTCTGTAAGTTTGCCAGTATTGAATTCCAGTGGGAACAAAAAAACTTGCTATTTTTAAAGATACCTTTACTTTGTTTGCTAAATATTAAAATCAAACTGTAATGCAGTGATGAAAGATGAAAATCTTTCCTTGATTTACTTGAGTCTGACCATAATCTAAGCTGCTTACATGATGTGAGCTGATTCATTAATACAAGTATTTCAAGTAAGCATGAAGCTGATTTTTAGGTGACAATCCAAATGACACTCATAGAACAATGACAAAGCAATACCTTTGCTTTCTTCCAGTGTACCTGAATCCTGAAAGCAAACTGAAAATGAAACTTTCTGTTGAGACTCCAAATTCCAGAAAGGTTTCTAACATTCAAAATTTAAGATACTCCTCTCAAATCTCTTGTATTGTGTTTCTGCCCTCTTTTCCCACAGCTGATGATGCACACTCCAGTATTCCCTGACCTACTAGCACTCAAACAATTCCTATACCAGGGATTAAGGTGGGGAGCCATCCTTCCATGAACTTTCCAACACTCAGTAAAATCCATCCAAGCCTTACCTGTCCCCCTGTGGGATGCACAGGTGAGGCACAGGCTGGCACCAGGCCTGGCAGAACACACCAGCTGTACCTGCACAGCAAACCACAGTAGGGGCTCCCCTGGGTATCCTCAGACTCTCTTAGATAAAGATGGGAGATGCCACAACCAAGGAGCTGCCATGCCAGTCCTGCTCATATTGGGAACAAGGATCCAAGGGGGAATCCTGAAGAGGTGGTGGGAATAATGATGCCCATCAAACCAAACAGACTTCTAGGAAAAAGGGGCAACAGTTGCAGAGAGCAGCATGGGAACCCACCATGACTTCAACTAATCATTCTATTACAACAGGTTTTAATATTAGTAATACAAATTCTGTTCCAAACTGACACAGCTTAAACAGAATGTCTTCACTTTTGCTGTAACAGTATGGAATGCTGGAAAAAAAGTTTAGTTAAATTTGGCTGTAGAAGGTAGGTGCTGATGAACTCCATGGTTGGCATGGCCTGGGGGCACAATTATTCTCAGATCAGGATTTTTCATAACAATATTCTGAGTGCTCTATTTTTCAACCAAGAAAAGGTACATTTCCTCAGAAAATTTGATGACCGGTATCATCAAATATATCAGTCTAGAAAAAAGGCAGAAAAAAAAAAAATCAAAAGATTTAGACATCAAAATATGCAGAAACAAAGTATTTTTAGGAAAGTAATCAAAGTCATATATTTCCATTTAAATGGGACCTCTTCCTTCTAGTTATCATTCTGGTGATCTCTATATATACCTCCGTGTCATGATATGAACTCCCTTCTCATTATAAATCTGGTCATTGCTATAGGTCTTCCTTCTACTGAGCCAGCCTACAATTCTTATGAATTTATTTCCATTAGAAGAACTACACAGGGCATGAAGTGAGAGTTTCAGGAGGGAAAAAGTCACTTGGTAAAAATCCCCATCAAGATAAATTCACTCACACATGAAAAGAAAGAAGCTCATCAGTGAGTGACCTGCAGCAAGGATGAGAAAGATATGAAAGGGTAATTCTGCAATTTGATTTCTATACCATTTCTAACAATTCAAGAAAGGGAGATTCTTGCCCTTTCCAGCTCTTTCTCCCTGACTTGTGCAATACAGTGACTGCCAAATGTTCACATACTCAGTTACCAATCACATGTATTTTGAAGAGAGACAGACTGGAAATGGAAGGATACCTTTCTCTCTCTCAATCCAAAATATTATAGAAGTATAAAAGTGCCTGAGCTTAGTCTAATTGAAATTACTGAACTAACATGGCATTATTTTACAGGCTGTCTGAGAATTTGTCACTTTATCTCTAAATCTTGAACAGTCTAAATTAAGAACTGAGTTAAAAGAGATAATCCCAGAAAATTTAAGCTGTCATACCTTTCTAGAATAAGGTGAAGCACTTCAAGTCAGTTATTATCAGCAACAAATGAGCAAGTAATATAAGAGTCATAAGTAGAGTTAAAAGTTAAAAAGGTCCTTCTTTGCTAGAGAAGAGAAGACCTCAGTGAAAGAAAGTGCTGACAGAAATGTCATAGAAAGTGCAGTAATAACAGTGACCCTACTGCTCACAAGGCAGTGTGTAGGAAAAAAATGACAGCAGTGAACATCAGGTCCTAACACTCCCCAGTAAAAAACTAACAAGATGTAAATGGACAGTATTTTTAATAGCAATGATTACATAAAACACTTCAATCCAACACCTAGAAATTTCTCCTTTTCCAGTCATGATTTCTAAGGTTTTTATCTTAAAATCTCCCCCATAGGAATTGAGAATCAACTTGCAAACCACACCTATGAGTAAAATATTCTGCCATTCTTTAATTTGCACCTTATGAATTTTGAAACAAGTGGTACCAGAAAGGAAGAAAATAACAGGAAGAGTGGTCTCAGAGAAACAAAAATGGAGTCTTTTGTTTTGCACTTCTATATAAAGTATCCTGTGAGTTGTAAATGAACAACTTAAACTAGTAATGGAAAATTTTCTCACATTAATATACAGGTTTGAAACAAAATATATCTGATTTTTTGGTTGTTGTTGGGTTGTTTTGCTTTTTTTGTTTTGTTTGGGTGTTCTGTTGTTTTGGGGGGGATTATTGAGTGGTGTTGTTTTCTTAATGGGTGATGGTTGTTTGTTTTGTTTGTTTTTTTACAAAAGAGCTCTTCATTGGCTTATAACCATGGATAAATTTGACCAGCCAAGTATTTTTTTTTCTTATAAGAACCCTGCTTACAATTGCTGATATTTTTTTTGTCTCAGAAAGACAAAAGACTAAAAACACTAGACATGAAATAATCCTACAGGAGAAGTTCTGCCCCAGAAGAGGAATGAGAGAGCAGACAGCCTTTGACATCACTTCTGTTGTTTGTCAGTTCTGGCAGCAAAGAAGGCATGACTTCAGTGTTGCTACTACAACATCCTCCAGGAAGTAAATTCAATTATTAATTAAATCAGCGAGTGATCAGCTTACAATTAGTAAATTAAAGTTTCATTAATTATGTCCTGGATTAGCAGCTTTTAGTCATAAAATTGAACTGTAATTATTCAGCAGAAATAAATGATCAAGCCAAATCCAGTAACTGACCAATTTCATTGCTGCCTCACTTCAAAGGAAACATTTGTAAAAGAGAAGATGGTAATAAACCAGGAGCATATTTAACAATATCCTGTTTCTACTCCAGCTGTTCCAATTATTTTTTGTCTTTAGCATCTGGTAATACTGCCAGTTTTAGAACTTCAAAACTAACATTATACTCTGACTAGGTACCTCTATTAATTTCTAATTGAACAAATTAATTCCAGTGTATTCAGAGATTTGCTAGTTAAAATGACTGATGGCCAATACCAAAGTCATTTATAGTTCTTGTCAACATATATATCTTGTTTCTTAATGTATTAGGTATATTATGAGATATTAAAATGCATCAATGACAAACTTTATGGAGATAATTGATTAAGCCTGTGTATTATTCCCTGTATTTGGAAAGAAAGCAAAGACTCTATACATTATTCAAGAGAACAGGGTCATCCAAGCATCTCACAATGGAATTAACATCATAAACTAACATGGAATCAGACAAATATATAGGACACAAGTAAGGAATTAAGCAATATGTCCAGAACAGCAAAGCTGGTGGCACAGTGGTGCCAAGAATATCTAGAGATTTTTGTAAAATATCAGCAATATGTGCAGTAAAAGTCATTAGAAATTACAAAGAGTACTACCCTATATCTAATATGATAATTCATAATAACAACTCATACCTTAGCACTTTAGTAGTTAAACAGCATTGATCACTAGGAGCCAATGAATATAGTAGGTCTGTGCACAGTTCACATCTTATATCTTTCTTACTCCCATGTAAACTCATCATCCTAATGCAATAAATCCTATTACAGGTGGTCTTAACTGTCCACTCAGCTACTAGTTACAGAGTTTTCCTAAGAAGGTAATTCCAGAAGATCTACAAAAACACACATTCACAAGCATGAGCTAAACACACAACATAATCCCTTGATTCTTATAAAAAAAGTTTCTTGGTCCAAGTGTCCCAAAACCTTAGGATGGATCAGAGAACCCAGATGTAAAATAATGATTAGCTGTGATGTGACCATCAATAAGACAACACAATGGAAGGAATTCAGCAAGGTGAAGACAAAAGCCTGTTACAGCACCTGCTAAAAACAGATCTCTGAAACTTTCTCCTTCTCATGCACATGAAGTCTGAAACAGCATTACTGGCATCTTGTAGGTTCAAGAAGGTTCAGGAAGGTGTTTTAAGATTTGAGAGCTCATATATTATGACATGGACTAGCTTTCCTTCCTGGTAACAGTAGGAGGAATTCCAAAAAACTGAATGTACAATCAAATGTCAGTGCAGCTAAGCCACTATGTAAGATAGCTAAGCCACTCAAGAAGATAATTAGAAGCTGCTTTGGAGTAATTTTTTCTGACTGTTTTGTTTTCACTTTTTGGTTTGGAATATTTCATTGGCATAAAATGACTGGTTTGCTCAGGAGTTTATTCTGCCGTTTACCAAAATCCTCCAAGAATATAAAGTCCCTAATCCCCACAGGCAACCTGTGCCAATGATTAACCCTCCTCAGGATGCATAATTGCAATGCAGAAGATTAATTATCAGCCTGCATGTGCAATCTAATTGCTCACATGAAATAACCACCACATCACATCTCATGAAATGTCACTGAAAAACATAAAGGAACTCTGAGTTTAACTCTTTAGGACTGTCTTGCCAGTTGGTTTGGGTTTCATATTTTCTTCATAATCTTATACCAACATACTGGTTATAGTTGAATATAGGTGGGTTGGGTGAAAGCACCAAGTAAGTATTTAATTTAAAAAATTCTTTTTTTATGTAAAACTTTTTAGCACTGATATTTTTAATTATATACTTCCCCATCATAACATTAGAAAACTAAGCTGTAGCAACTATATTGTTCCGATTAATGTAAAGAACAAGAAACAATGCTGCTCTGTATCTCAAAATCTATTTTTCTGAGCAAAGCAGATGAATAATTCACAGTTTGAAAAATAACAATTTCATTTCCATGAGCAAAAATTACTTGATAGAGCCTAGATTGAATCAATTTCATGCTTCTGGGAAAAAATGGGCAAACAATCTTTTCCGTAACAGACTGAAATAGGAACAACATTGTGCAGACACTGCAACAACATACCAATTACCATGGTGGAGTCTCTGATGAAATATATTTCCAATTTTCAAAGTTGAAAAACCTTCAATAATGGTAATTAAAGATGCTCTGATGCTTTAAACCCCAAATACATGAGGGATGAAGAAAGAGATTAAACAATTTCCAGTGGCTTAGCATGCAACTGATGTTGCAAAAACAGAGTGGGACCTGAGCAGAGACCACAGAGCCTCTGTTACAGGCACTCTCTGGAACATCTGAGTGCCAAACCACGGCTGGGACTTGTTTTCATGGTTCATTAGCTTGAGCACACCAAAATCTCATCAGGGACCTTCCTAACAGCCTGTCAGTACAGAGACTTGGGCCCCAGCACCCAGGGTGTCTCCCAGGCACATTTGAATTGAGTATATTCATCCCTTATTTGCAATTCATCCTTTCTGCCCTCAGTTTTCACTGTGTTATTGAAAACGTGCATTCTAAATCCTTTTCTCTGTCTAAATTGGAGAAATGAACTGATAGATATTAAATAATATCCTCAATGGCACAACTAAATTTGATTTAGATCAGTAGAAAAAAGTCAGTCGGGCAGATCACCAATCACCATTAGTTCAAGTCTTCTCTTTTAATAGAATAAGCAGCCTCTAAATTGAGAAAAATTGCAGTAGGAGTAAAATGTGGTAATTGAGTTCACATTGTAATCCACTTCAATGTACTAATATTTCAATGGATTCAAAGGCAGGACACACTAAGGCATGTTTAACTTCTCTTCCATATTCATTGTCTTTCACAACAGGCAATTGAAAAACCACACAAAAGAGTAAAATACCCACATTTTATTTTCTGAACGGTCACTTAGAAGTAAGAAGAAAATAATTAAATCTATTCACTTGCGATTTGTATCTCTAATGTATTAATGTCCAAAGCTTGGCCCTAGCTTTGTACTTATCTTCTTTCCAAAAGATCCACAAAACAGACTACATCCTGAATTCTATCAAGACTTTCTACATCAAACTACAAAAGTATCCCATACTTGGAGCAGACATCCAACGTTACATGGATCAAATATAGAATATCTTAAAAAAAGTTAATGATGACAAAATTCAGAATTATTTTGCAAATAAAGACAGCTGTCCTACAAAGTGCTTTGCTTGAGATACATGCTTTTAATTCATATGTATAAGACTTGGATGTGAATAAGGGCCCTGTGACCACTACTGCAAACATTCAGAACAAAGACTCTTCATTGGAGAAATTCTGATGAGACAGTGAAAGTTTTTTACCAGTGATAAATTAATATTTATAAATATGCAGGGTGCACAAAATGGACACACATGGAAATGACTGCTGACATTTGATTTGATCCCTTCAGGAAAAGGCTGCAGAACATCAGTTAAAGCCTTGCTCTGGTGAGTAAGTAAAAGCAATAACCTGAATGTCTGAGCAGGGCTGGACTGACTGCTGACTTTTGCATGGGGGCTTTATACTGGAGTCAACTGCCCTGTCAAGGATATTCCAGCACCATCTATGACACAGAGAGAAGGTTAGAATGCACCTGAAGTGGTATGAGCTCTTGAGAAACCATTAATTCATCCCCTATGGACACAGATTTAGTATCTGATGAGGAATTCACTACATTCAGGTGACTTATGTGGTTTGAAATGTATTCTTTCCACTTCATCAGCATTTGACAATGGGCATTTAATCTCACTAATCAGAAAAGATTATACCTTGAGACCTGAAACACTAATGAAAGCTTTGGATGTGCTTCACACATTTAAACAGATGTGACTCACATTGATAGGCACATAAAATTTGAGGCTTAAGTATGCTCTTACTTTTAGAACAGTTTGTCAGTTGTTCAGTGCTATGAGATTTCTTTTCACTGGGGTATATTTTAAGGAAAAAAGAATAAAAAAAACAATCAAAAGAAATATTAATTCTGATCTAGTGAGTTTTTACATTGTGTGCCAGTAATAGAATAGGGGAGAAAATGGGGAGAGAGGGGAAAAGTAAAAAACAAACAAAAAAAATAGCAAAAATATCCCTAAAAACATTTTAGACTATGAAATTGAATCTTCATTTTGTCATCTCTCTTCAAAACTTTCAGATAGTGGTTCTATCATATTTTATGCGAGAAATAAAAAAGAAAACCATTGATTAGCGAAAAACTACTTTTGCCTAAGGCCATTCACAAGCATAAAAAAAGCTGCACAAGAAAAACACATTTTACTCCTATCCTTTAAGTCAGTACACCTAAAAAGAATTAAACAATACACAGGAAATCTTATTTCCTAGACAAATTTTCACCTTGTTCACTGATTAGACACCTTCCTGTATCCCCGCTGATTCCCAATAACTTCCTGAGCAAGGAACTGACATTTTGCCAGGAGAAATTTCACACAGCTTGCCATTACATGCTTCTCACACGTTAGACCACCTTTATTGTACATGTATATTTCAGGACAAAATACTTTCTGGGTTTTCTTGGCTAAAACAACCCCCTACTTAACTGCAACTATCTGAGATCAAAGGAGAAAGTTTAAAAACCATTGGTCATAAAACCTCCTGCTGCTTCATCTGAAATCTGGAAAATACCTTAGTATAAAAGAACAGTCACTCCCTGTTTAAAAGCTGCAGCAAAATGTCCCATTTCTTGTTTGCCATGTTCAATTAAACAGTACAGAAATAGCTTACAAACTACAGCTGGATCCTGAAAAAATTTTTTCCTTTCCTTCTTAAATTTGAGGAAGGGCTTTAAGAAGTTCAATAATACAGGAGGATATACATTAGAACTTGTTGAGCTACCATGCACTCTGCATTTTTTCATTTGATCCCACACAATTAAAACATCAAGGTGACATACTTATTAAATTTTTAGGGAAATTGATTCCCATAGAGATTTCAAAGACTTTTTTCTCACCTTACAAAGATATAATTACACAAAAAACTTTACTAAGAAAGCTAAGGTTTCTACACAGGACCCTCTGCTGCTTTCCTGGTTAAAAATAACTATATTATAAAACTTTAATAATTTATCCTCTAAATATTTTTTGTTGTTGTTAAACAGTGAAGTATATTGTCAAAACATTTTGATGATAATATACCAGAAAGGCTTCTGACAGAATTATCCATAGTCCACTTATCTAGTCCAAATCTCACAAATTTGGCTAAGAGGTTGAAAATAGTCCAGACTGGCAGAATCAAAGGGTTGTAATCAATAATACCAAGCCCAGCTGCCAATCAAGTGCTAGTGGGATGCCCCAGGGATCAATACATGAGTTGAAACTGTTCAACAGCTCTGTTAACAACTTGGACAACAGGACAGAGTGCACTCCAAAGGCCTGGCAGGGGCCAACACACTGGAGGACTGTCGACAGGCTGGAGAAATGAGCTGACAGGAACCCCAGGAAGTTCAAAAAAGGCACATGTCCTACATTTGGCGTGGTATAACCCCACACAGGCTGACAGCAACTGGCTGAAGAACAGCTTTCAATTGACTTGACAGTCCTGGTAGACAAGTTAAACACAAGCCATCAGTGCCCCTGAAGGGCAAATGCACACCAGGCTGAATTAGCAGAGGTGTGGCTACCAAGGGGAAAAATGGGATTACACTCCCTATTCAGCACCCCTGAGAGTACTGGGGCCAGTTTGACACCCTCCAGTTTGAGACAGACACTTCAGTGTGTCCAGCAGAGGCCACAAAGATAATCAAGGCCACAAGGATAAACACACATGACCAAAGAAAACAGACTGAAAAAAATCCATAACCAGAGGTAATGTCAACTTAAACCTGCATCTCTTCACTAAGCTGCTTTCCATCAGAAAAGCTCTATATGAAGGAGTCACTCAGGAATATAGAATACCAAATTACCTACATTAGTACCAAAAATGGCAGCATTCTATTGCAAGTAAAAGACACAGTGATTTTACATGTACAAAGCATACACATATTTACTTCTTTATCATTAACAAGTGCCAGGTAGCAGGAGGAACTGCACTCAACCAAAAGCATTGTTAAAACATTGGGCTTTAAAAGTAAAAATAATTAAAATAAATGCTTTAACTGCATATGTAAAAGTCCAATTACAGCTGTAGAATCATGAAAACTGAGTGGTAAAGCTATTAAGTACTAATACGCTATTGTACTTAGTACAAACACCAGAGCAGCTCAATTAATTCATTTTAATTACTGCAAACCAGTATAAAATGTATCCATTTACCACATCTAACTCAACAGTTTAAAGTGCAGCTAAGCATTGACAGAACATTGCACGAAAAACCACACAAAGAACAAGTGATAAAATTCTACACCAACCAAATTAGCCAATGGTAAATGCATTAATATTTCTAAATTCATAAAACTGAATGAGGTAAAGTTGATGAGATAAAACTGAATAAACTGGCTTTCTAAAACAAAGGGATTTTTTTGGTACCTAATTTTAAGGTATAACTCACCAACTCTTAAAACTTTTAGTTGTCACTCTGATTCATTAAGATTGACGAACAATTGTTATCGATTTCATGGAGTAAAAATCCTTTAAAGCAGCTGTACAGAAACAATCAATATCTTTCAACAGGTATTGCCACAACACCCCTGTCCAGCAAGACCTACTGTTGTTCCTCCCACACCCACCAAGCTCTTTAGGACAGCTTTGTTTTAAGTCTGGCATATGATGAACTTGGTTTTTTACTTCCTCCAATTTTGGAATGAACAGCAAAGTGTTGAACTTAGTTTATTTCAAGATTTTCTCTAAGCAAATAATTTTTCTTTTTAATAGAAGAGATAAAAAAATAAAATATTAGTGTACTATTTTTATCCCAACTAAACATTCCTATATTCCATTAAAAAACAAAAACAAAAACAAAAACACAAACAAACAAAAAAAACCTACACCAACAAACTCAGTTATTCATCAAAATTCAGGGCTTTGACTAAAAATTGTAAACAGTCAAAAGCAAAAATAATAACAAAAAAACCCCAACCAAATAAACAGAAAAACACACGCAAAAACGCCAATGTAATATGATTACTGAAGCTGTGGTTCAAGGTGGGTAATGTCACACATGGCAGGAACATCCTACCTGCAAAATTTCTAACACTCTGTTCACCAGTGAATATCCACAAACAGATTTGTAGGTCACTGACCCACCTGAAATTAAAAACAGTTTCTGAATTTGACATTTTCCACAGTAAATATTCAATTTTGATTTCAAACTCAGGGATATTGTTCTTGGATAACATCCTTAACACATGTATAGGAAGGTGTAAAGCTGGAAGGCAAATTCAGATATAGTTGTACTCAAAGAAGTGCAAAACCCCTGTCACTTTGTCACACTTGCTAAAAATCATGTATTTCCTCAGAGAGGAAATTACACAGAGCTTTCAGTCAGTCACTGGACTGGCTGCAGCATGAACTGATCTGGGCTGACTGCAAACAGTCTTGGTAAGACAAGAACACTACGTATAATCTGTTTATTAGCACAACAAAGCTCAAACAAGAAGGACAGGACAACTGTCCTTGTCAATATCGTTTATTCCTTCATGCTGTTTGTGTTTGTTACTTATAAGAATATGTGGCTTAAGGAGGGTTTCTCTGTCCTACATATATATATATATATATATATTTCAATTAGTAATGTCAGAAACACAGGTCTTGGCTCTGTCAGTTGTCTTAGAGGGCAACTGCCAAGCTGCCAACTCCTCTAGAGCTCCCCCTGCCATGACCAGAGATCTCAGCAGCTCACAGCCGACCACAGCTTTGAGCATCACCCAGCAGTGATTTGTCTGGTTTGTCTTCGAACTAACAAAACAACAACCAGAAAACCCCACAACCCACCATCCACAAACCAACCCCATACAAACCACAAAGACAAACCCACAATCAAAGCTGTTCCCAGTTTCAGCTGTGGATACCAATGACTCCCTGGCAATTCTAAAGAAAATTGGTGTTGGGTGCTGCAGCAGCTCTGTGCATATCCAGTATAGAAATTGTTATTGATTATAAACTTGTATTGATATAATTGTTTTGACATGAGAAACCACAGATAATGCTGACAGAGAAAGAACTAAGTGAGAAAGACAAGTAGTAAGACATCCAATTCTAAAACACTTTATTGTTTTCTACTCTGACAGTTGACTCATCCAAGTTTTCCCCATGTAAACCCAGCCCACTGCAGAGTTATACATGCAAGAGATGACAATCACTTGACATTTAGCTAGAATTATTTGGAGTAGTGTCAGTGAAAACGTTTGTGCCTTATTTTAAGCATCATTTTGTCTCCTGAAGCACTGTAGCAGCACAAGGCAGGAGTGCAGAGTTAAGCTTCAGTTCTGAGTGTGCAAAGCCTAAGATAATAACTATTAGACTCAGATCAGGATGTTTAAAGATAAGGAGAGCAGTCTTTCAGTCTATGATAATTCAAAGGATACTGTATCTCTAAATGTGAAATGAAAATAAAGAACAGGCACACACAATGCAAAGGGAAATGGAAAAAGATTCAATCAACTTGCAGATACAGACTGAATACAGGTTACAGCCTGTACAAGTGAGAGTGATAAAGTGTTTCAGTATCAGTTCCCCAACAGGGTGAATTTTACATGTTCATTAATAAGATTTGATTCTGCCTGATCTACTTTCCTCATCTGCTCTCACTTTGCAGAACATTTGTGCATAAAATTCTGCTGGGTTGGCTGGCATGTTAATGCAAACTCAATTTCTTTTATTCCCTTTTTTTTTTAATACTATCACTAACCTAGTTTTCACTTTTGCTGAAGCAGGAAACCCAAAACTTTTGTTATGCAAATTCTACAAACAATGCCACACCACTGGTATGTCAAATTGGAATTCTCAGTAATAAATATGTACAAGTCAGTTACAATCTCAAAATCATTCTTCAAGATTATTCTACTAATCATTCAAAATACATTTGAGATAAGTCTAATATGCCATTGAACATGTTCAAGAAAAAGTTACTGTCACTGAATACATTATCCTCTGTGAAGTATTTATTCAGAACTATTCAGTAAGTTCCACCACTTTTTTTTCTACCATATTCAAAAAGCAGATTACATCTGGCCAGTGGGAACTAATCTATCAATAGTATTTCTAGAATGACTGAAGCATGTCCATTGTTATTTTTTTTTGCTTCCCTTCCCAGTAATCACAGCTACTTCCACCATTTGGCCTGTTGGTTCACATAAACCAACATGTACTTGTTTTAATCTCTTAACTATTATGTAAGGTTTATTTTGATTCTCTCAAACCTTATACAGAAGTCAAAAGAAGAACCAAAGGTCTGACACACAAAATTTTGTTAGCAAATTACCTTGCTGAAGACAATCTGTGCAGTCTTGTCAACCCTGTTATTCCCTTGAAGTATGTCCACCACCTTTTTTTTAATTACTTGCTCATTTGCAGAATCATAAAGTACTCCAGTAACTGTACTTCAGCTTCACAGCTTTTTTTCTCAACAGTGTTAATGTTTGAAATCATAGCAACCACAACATTTGTTATTAAAAGTTCCACAAGTATATTGCCTAGGAATTATTACAACCACAGGGATTTAGAAAACATCAGCAAACAGTCAGGTGCTTTTGCATGAATTTAGTTTTTCCTATAAAACCAATAAAAATAATATTGAAAGAAAATTAACAGGGAGTCTTCGTCAACAACATATATATCATAAACCAACCAAGCAAAAAGGTACTTTAGTAAAGAATATGCCAGGGAAAAAAAAACATCTCACAGACATTTTACAATTTCAGTCCAAGCACATTTGGGAATAAACAGTAGCAGTAACTTTCCTCCACTGTATGTAATTTCAGAGTTTACACACAGTAGTTCACAAGATCTATACCATTTTAGTTATACCTATATCCCATGGCATTTTAGCCTTCAAGATCTCTGGAAGTGAAAAAAAAAAAAATGAAAAAAAGAAAAGCAACTAGGAAGAGAGGTGGTTGCTACAGGCTTTTCCATCACCACTGTTCTCAGAATACACAGGGTGACTGATCCCACTCAGGGATTGGAGCATGGATTTAACAGCTGAGAGTGGAGAGAAAAAGACAGATTTCTAAAGGAGTTGTTAGGATGTGATTTGATGGAAGAAATGATGATTGGGAGTGATAGAGAGTGATCTGACAGCCACAGACTTACCTGCAGGTGAAACAATTCACTGTACTCACTTCTTTGGCTACTTGAAGCCACATCACAACTTTTACACAGTACAAAGAAATAACACTACCCAAAACTACTATTCTTCTCCCCCCATCATCCTTTCTTTATAAAGCTTCCTTAGAAATCAACAATATTCTACTCACGTTTTTAAAAGGTAATTCATTTTCTCAGCACAAAGTTTTATTACATGCTGCTGTAGCAATGAATTTGCACTCCTTGATTCTCATTTTTAACTTCTACTTGCTGGTACAGAGCCAGAAAACTTTCAAGAATTTCTAGTAAAATATTATTTTGAGTATCCTTGATAGAGTTGAGCACTAACAGCTTCACAAGACCCTTGGGGATATCAGTAAGTGTTTTATAAGTTTAGCAGCCGAACTTTCACACCAGGCTGCATTATTTGTCATGTTGTTTAAAAAAAACCTACACCTGCACAAGATCATCAGTTCCTGGTTTCCACTGAGCTACCAGATGAAAATACTTGTTCCACAGCAAGTAGTCATGACACACTGTCCTCGTTGCTGCCTGCTCTGGAGAAGCAGAATGACAACTGGAATGCCCCAAACTTGCAAGAATCCTTTTGCAGAAAGTGTTTCCAGTTGAGGAAGGACAAAAGAACAAAATCTATACCATAGACAACCTTAACGCTTTAAGACAGAATGAGAATGAAAGTTAAACATGAAATAAGATTTTGGGTTTTATTTCAGACATTTTAAATGGATGTATATCAGGTAATATGTACCTCATATCAACTATTTTTCATAGAAGAGCACATAAAAAGACAATTGGCAAATACAAGTCCGGAATTCCTTCAGGACATATTACCAGCAACTGTCTGTGAATGGAATTTTACATACAATATAACCAGTTCAAAAACACTGGACGGTGACTAACAAAAAATTATACTCAAAAAAAAAAAATTCAAAAAAATTTTCTACTGATTGGAATTACCATTGAAGCATCCATCAGGGAAGAGAATCTAAGAATAAATTTGCTTCCAAAATACAAGCTCTTCTCTTCCATCTTAAGATACTGCCAAACTTCCTGCCATGAAGGATTTTTCACTGGACTTCTAAAAATTCCAAAGAGCAAATATTTGGGTTTTAGTCTGTACTTCAGTTTTGGGTATTTCAGTAAAACACCTTCAAGATCCTAAGTCAGACAGAGAAATGGTGGCCTAAATAAATTTAGGCAAGAAATTAGAATGAGGTTTTTAACCACTGGAAAGAGAAATCTTTATAATATCCTTGCAACTGGAAGACAACAACCAAGCTAGTTTTAACTAGCACAACTGATTTATTTTCATTCAGTCAGAGCTCTTATATGCACAGCTGACTAATAGCTGGGGAGAGGCAAGCTAGAAATGGAAAAATTTTTCAGCCAATGTTTCCAAATTTTTCTACCCATTGATTTTGGAACAAAAGGATATGTATGTATGTGCTCCATAAACAATTCATCAATTCAAAACAAATAAATGCAGTGTGTATATTTCAAGCCTGTGGTAATTTTGCAGTAATTTATATCACTTTAATTTAAAAATATCTTCTTAGAGATATTTATGATGAAGTATCAGCTGCAGTTACTTTGTGCAGAAGTGGCAAAAACATCTGTTAGTGAAAAACAGACCTTGAGCATGCTGACACAGTTGGAATCACGGTAAATGGGAAACAGGAGAGAAATCATAAGCTCTGACTATTACAATATGATAAAGTCACTTGAGCATAGTCCCCAAAAGAGCAGTTATCAGCCAAAATACCAACTTAATAGTTCTGTCCTTCACTTGTATTTAAAACCTCCTCATATAAACTGCATAAGCTTTACTGATGAGTAGTATCATGTATAGTAACGTGTTCTTTTTGTTCTTAAACTTGGCCTGATGTTAACTTCTAAAACTAGTACTTAATCTTCTCCTTTCTGCAAACCAAAAGAGTTGAAGATTGTCATAAAAGCTGGATTTGAAAGAGTGAAAAATTTCAACATATGAATAAATTCCATATCTTAACAGTTGCAAAACAATTCAATAGGATTAGAGCCTTAAAATTTTTCATAACATATGCTTCTTTCCTGAAATACAAATTGAACACAAAGTGCTTTGTTCACTCACAGTTCCTACTAGAATGTGTCTCCAGTATTTGATCATAAAAGTCCTGTTGATACAATATCAAAGCAAGTTTGTGGCACAAGATCTGTTTTTGCAATGAGTCTGAATGAATTGGACAATGCCAAACACATTTTACAAATACTATTTGCATTACTATGAAATGTGGAACATAATGGAATATGTATTCACATTTTAAAACATCAGATGATCTATTCTGCCATTACCAAATCACAATACAGTGCAGTCCTTAGGCTGAATTCCAACAATGGCTGGAAATCGTAGTCAGCAAAAAGTAGCTCCCGGGCTTACATCAACAGTTACTTCACTTAGTTTATATATTTACTTCAGGTAACTTTTTTTTTAAATTTCTTGATATTCACTGGCTCTTTTCAATGTAGGTCAAATAGACTATAGATCTACTTTTAAAAAGCAAACCAGATTTTATCTATAATTAACCTCTTCTTTCCTAGCTTAGTATTGCTGTCGAGGTCATCCCTGCAACAGACAGCTCTTAAACTGCTGCTACATCAGAATTACAAAGTACAAACAGCACAGCTTTCCTTTCCTTCATGGTCTGATTAAAGTCCAGCAGCTTTAGGAATACATTACAAACACAAAACCACCGGCCTCTCTCCTGGCAAAAAGTATAAATAAGCTATTCATATGAACTATATTTTATTAATTCTCCAAGCTACAAGGGAAAAAAAAGGGTAATAACCCCCTACCTCAGTCATGACAATGCTTTGTAATTTTAATGCCACCACGCTGACGCACTAGAGGGCAGGATTTAGCCAAAAATGTGCTTCAGTCGGCAGGGTGAGGGGTGGGGGGATGGAGGAGCACAAAAAGCTCTTCGCTTATAATGCAACAGTAACGGCTAGTAAAATGTTAAAATTGATTTTATCTGAATTATCCTTTTCATCATGCCTGAAACAAGATTACAAAGATGCTTTTTAGGGAGATGCCCCTCTCTCTCTTCAACACCCTGAACTGGAAGAGGCTGAATAAGGAAAAACACCTGATAAAATAAATTCAACGAAGGTGTGGCAAAGAAAAATCTCCCCAAGAGCCTTGCTGCACACAAGTGCTCAGGGAATAGAACAGACTTGTCAGAAAGAATTTCTTGGAAAATCAATGATAATTTATTTTGGTTTTCCATTTCATTTGCAAGCTGCAGTGTCTGGTTTTCATAATGACTCTTTATAGCCAGCAGCCTGAAAGGTACTACTCACTTTTCAAGCGAAAGAAATCCTAAAGGTGTCTAAAATTAGAATTATATTTTAATACATTCTTTCTTGACTTCTTCCTGCATGAACTTCTACACAGAGTTGGAAATGATAACCACTACAACTTGGAGGAGCACAACACCTTCCCTGGAGCCAAATAACACAGCAGTGCTGCATAAGAAATAAAAACGTAGTACTGCCTGCAATTCCCTCACCTTATTTAGCTCCACTCCAATTGATTTATAACACAGAATATTATGCACAACCCACTGTTTTGATGGTTCATCACTTCAAAATATTACAATTACTACAATATACTGTAGTAATATTAGCAATATCTCCACTGCTGCAAATTCTCTGTTGGGGAGATCAATAGGAGAGGCTGAATTGCTCCACAGGAACGAGTTTATCTTCATTTTACTGCAGCTGATTGTTCAGTACAAACTGGTGATGTTATTTTTAAGGCATTTCTGGTTTTCAGGAGGCAGATATTAACAGTAAAGAAAAATAATGCAGTTGGTCAAAATTATATTCAAAAATGCTCAACATTAAGGAAGTTACCAGGCAAGTAGATCATATTTTCTCTGTAAAGTAGTATAACCTCTGACTTAACAGCTTTAAGGCAATTGTGCTTCCTAATCAGCCACTGTATCTCTCAGTCTTCTTCCCACAGTTGCTGAAATCATTAGTCAGGGAATTGTTGAGGAAGCCATGGAAACTCACACTAACAGCAGGGAATAAAAGTCTTTAATGGTGATAACTCACACTAAAAATGACAATTCATGGCTTTTTACAGCATGTAATATAATTTATGGCATGTTACACACTGATATATATGCCTAATGAGTGCTGTAGAAAGCCATAAATCATCAGCATTTCCAACTTCCCATTAAGACCTCATTTATTACTCTGTTCCAGAAGTATGTTCTCATGATAACCACACCCTTGTCTTGCTTTATTAAAATATAGATAAAAGATAGAAAAGGTAGATGGAACAGCGACCTCATGCAGTATTAAAGAAAAAAAAACACACTCTATCTAATACAGCAGAATAAAAAAACCAATAAATTTTGGCTGAGAAATGCACTGACTTCCCTGAATTTATTTATTTTATTAGCAGCTGGGCAGAAAACACAAAGAAGCATTTTATCACATTTACCCTCTACAATGTAATATCTCATTTAAAAAGGTAATATAAAAGGGTCAAAAAAAAAAAAAGATAGGAAGCCAGTCTCCAGAGCAACACAGTTCCCTCCATTGATGACTATCCTCATACTTAATCCTGTATTATAGGTTAGTATAGCTGTAAAAGCAGAATCCAGAGCTGAAGAATCAGTAGCCAATCTTAAATAACTACATTTCCCTAAAAATAGGGCTTAATACTGAAAAAATTGTTAAAAAAATACAGAGCATTCTGATGATACAAAACACTGAGTATTAAAGGAAAATAAAAAAAAAAAAATCCATAAGAAAGAAAAAAAATAGGACAAGCACGGTAAGTCTGAATATCAGTTTGGGGTTTGCCTGGGACTTTGCTTCAGGTGTTAGTTTCTAAGTCTCTGCTTAAGCATTTCTACAGCTCAGAGCAAACTCAGGTGATATTTCAAAAGTTTCAGATGAGAGGTTACCAGTGATGCCCAGTGCTTTATTAAAGAATGTTCTTTTAAAAAAGAGTCTCAAGGACAGAACAGAACTTCTGGTTAAACTCAAAGCACTGAGAACTGTTAATAACTTGTAGATCAGTCTAACTTTATGACAATGTAAAGACCTTTAGAACCTGATTTTTGGTTTTTGTTCTTTTTAAAGGCAGTTCTTATGGAACATACCCACAAAAATGCATTTATCCATAAACTTAAGTGCAATGAAAATTGTTCAGACTATGCTAACCATAAAACAAACATAACTAGTTTATGTTTTAGCCTAAAATATTTAATTAAGCACTGCAATAGCTCCACAAAAATAGTACTGTTATTCCAAAGTATTTATTATATTTGTGGCAGTCTCGAGAAACAGAGTTTACAGGTCTCCCTGCAGAAGCCACCCATCTTCCCACAAAGAATAATGTATCCCTGAAAGGCAGACACTACATAGAATTGGAAGCACGGCCCACAGATTTTTTTGTTAAGATCATCTCAGAAGCGGAAACTAAATCAGGCAACTTCTTTCAGCTTCCTATTGCAACAAGTACATCACACAAACTTCTCACACAACCAAACATAACAAGTATAAAGCAATTCAGGTTGGAAGGACCATATTGAGTTTATCTAGTCCCAACTCAACCCCAAAACAGGGATAATTTCAAGAAGGATCACTTATATGCTCTTTATTCTTCCAAGAACCTCCTTTTAAAGTAGAGACAGGATAAAAAAACTATTAGCCATAAAACAAATTATGTGCCCATAACAGCTTTTCAGCTGGAACACTATGTATGGCAAAAGGTTATTTTTCAGTCTTTTCTCAATGCTGCAACAGAAATAGGTGATTTTTGGAGACAGAACGAAAAGCAGACTCCTACAGTCCACCGATTTGCATTATACTCACAACTCTTCAGGGTAAACCCTGACTTAAACAACAAGCAATTCAGCAGCTCCCAGATCTTTATTTTGTTGAGAAAATTTTTATGTAGCCCTTGAGGCACTTGCACCAGTACTGCTCCTGTGACCATCACATGGGACACCTTAGCTTGGAGCTTGGTCCATTCCCCAGCCCAACTCTGCTGCTCAAAGGTAGCCCTTGAGCCATGGAATTCAACAACATCTACAAGGCAATGCCACAGTTGTTTCCTACCTCATCACCACAGGAAACTTCTCTCACCAAGTTGCTCTGTCTCTGGAGTTCCCACTTCCAAACAGTTGAGCCCCTTCTGCATTTGTACCCTCTTGCCCACCACGCCAGCTCATTCCTTGATCACAAATTACCACAGCTGAGCAATTGCAAATCAAATTTCCCTTTCAGTTTTTACCAGAACCCTTAAAACCACAGCACCCTTAAAACTGACTGTAGCCACACCCCAGGCTTTACCCAGGTGAAAGTACTTGTCTTGAAGCTCAGCTGGCAATGATTTCTCTTAAAAATACAGCAATTATCTCACATTTTTATTTGCTAACAAGATCTAGAAAGTTTAACTGCCAGTTTTCAGGGGAAAAGGTCAAAAATGGTTAGAGCTACAAGCAAAACACAGTATTCCATCTACAGCACACCCTTAGCAGAGAAACACTTAGAAATCTTGCATATCTCCTAAGTACACGATTCAAGCCCTCAAGCACTTCAGCCTGTTCAGCAATGATAAAGGTTTGAGCTTTTGCTGACACCTTAAAAACAATTATCCCTCACAAAAATTCCATTCTGTGTAAAGCCACAGATATTACTGATCCCACAGTCTGAAAAGCCTCTTAACTTCTCTTTACGCAATTGCAGCAACTACAACACTACGCTAAGAGCCAGAAGCAACATCTGTTAAGTTGCAATTCTTCCCAACATTTTCAATGCTTTAATGATTTTATGTGGTTTTGTTTTCTATCAAAGGTTCAGTTTCTGTCACTTCAAAGTACAAAAGAGCAGTTGTTGCTTTTAGCAAGAGTTGTTTAACTACCATCAGGACTGTTAGCTGGGACGAGAAAGCAAAACCAGGAACAACCAAGCCTCCAGTAAAGAAATTTAAAATTAATGTATGTTAATTGTATAGGACAATCCCTGCCTTAAGCAATATATGAAAATTATCGAAAAACTTGAGGAAATTACCATCTATCTCAGATCAGCTATTTAGGTCTGAAAAAGAATAAGAACCCATGTCACCCAATAATCACAGTTTGATTAATTCGACCGAAGGAATCTAATAACAAAACCTTGGGAGATGCAAACAAATCTAAAGAAGAATCACTTATTTGCTCTTTATTCTTTTTCAACCAGTAAAGGTGAGTTTTCCACACACATGTATACACACACCTTAATTTCTTTCATATTCTAGATTTTGGCTATTAAAATAAGAGATTGCATTGAATAGATGTGCACTCATTAAAGAGTTAAAAATATTAACCACATTAGTGATAAGTGCAGTCTACTACAAGGCAGCACTTGTGGCCAAAGCTCCTTTTTTCTAATAAGTTTGGGAGATTTACACCATGTAAAAGTAAACTAATGAACACAATTCAAATAGGGCTTTAACTCATTCAGTAACACCATGCTCAAAACAGTTAAATGTCCTCAAAACAGTTAAATGCAAAAGACTGGAAAATTAGCATTTGGTCTTCTCAATTCCTTCAAGTATTTATAATGTATCAGAAATAAGAAAGCTGGAGGGACATTCATGAATTGTACTTAAAAACAGCATTTTAGGTATTAGGAATGAGTCAGCATTCAGTAGGAAGATTTTAGGGTACCAGACCAATCTCAAGCCCACTGTGTATTTTCATATTTATAATCTAAATAATGAGAGAATGGATCTTTCTGGTGATGGATGAGCTGTGGTAGATGGAATGAATATAAAGTAGAGAAGCACACATTTCTGCAGCAAACATACACTGCCTGCAAGATCCTAATCAATCTGTGAAAGAAATAGAGTGGTGATGAAAATAAGCAGATTTTTTAAAATACAATTACAATATCCCAATTAACTCACTCTCAATTCATTTAAAATTTCACTCCCTTGGAACTTAGTAGTTCTGAAGGAAAAAAGTCATTGCTGAAACTGGTTTCTGCAAAAGTCATTAAAATTAATGAGAATATTTGATATTTATTTGCAAGAAAAAAAAACAAGTATATTTTTTCTGCATGAGAAAAATCTCCAGTCTCCCAGGAACAGAGTCAAGAAATAAGCTATCAGGTATTGAAAGCCTCTGAATCAAATTCCAGCTTCAAATCCTCACTGAATTTTCCCCAGCTATTGTTGTGAGTTACGTATTTACATTGTATAATAAAAGTTACTTTTCAGCACAGTAAACTTTATTTATCCCATTTCTTCTGTCTAACAAAATATACTTTGCCTCCACACTGCAGCATGTAGCTTTCAAATATAAAGGATGTAGGCCTGGTAAAGCTACAAATTGTTTGTTAGTTTTCTCTGACCAGTTGCCATTTCAGCTGGCAGGTCCCCCTGATCCTGCCATCCTGCAGTATTTAGCATTTTTTATTACATGCAAATAAGCTGAATATTTCTGTAGTACGTAGTTCACAAGTGCAACTTGCTTGATACAAATCAAAACCAACATACATTCAATCCTTTCACTTTTAGAGTCAAAGAGCAAGACTTGGTCTGTTCCCAATGTGCATTTATAGAAAAATATACCAGCAGTTCTGAGAAGATCAAAGGGTAACAGCCGACCTCTGTTTCAGCACCCACCAGGTTTACATTCCAACAGAGAAATTCTTTTTTTTCTCCTTTGGTCCTGTGCAGCTAACAGGACACTTAATCTGCAAGAGGGAGAGGCATGACTCTTGCAGCAGAGCAGAGGTGCTGCATTTCCAGATGTGAAGAGTCAGTTCACATCAAAACATACTGCAGCTGATCTGCTCCAGACTTCATCAGCAAATAACAGGCGACATAACTTTGTGCTGGGGAACTGTTAAACTCTTAAGAGCCACAGTTTAGGATTCGCATTTTAAGAGATGGAGAATACATTTCACTGAGGTCAAGAGAGCTGGGGTTGTTCAGCCTGGAGAGAAGAAAGCTCCAGGGAGACCTTTGAGGCCCTTCCAGGGCCTAAAGGGACTGTAAGAAATTTTGACCATTAAAATGCTCTCCAGGCTGATGTCTGAACTGCACCATACAGCTGAGGCTCATGGAGTTTATGACACTCAGAAGACACATTTTCTAATCTGTTTTTGGTAAACTACCTCTCTACAGCAGGTAAACTGTTACAAATATGCAAAAGTATTCTGGAGTTTTAACAATTTCAGAATTAATCAGGAGCACTCCCTGTATCACAACAGAGAATTCCTGTTGTCTTTACAGAGAGCAGGATGAGAGGTGACATTATTAATTGATAAGACCAATTACATGCACTGCTTGTCAGCTGGTATTATAGCTGCTGACAAAAGGGAATGAACTGTGGTATTTAAATGGGGATCTGCACGTTACATCCCTTGGGTTCTAAACCTGATTCTGACCTTAACACAGCTTGAAGTGACTCCAGGTCCCCTCCCTGTACACTTAGAAAAGTGCCAATTTTGCTTGGTCAACCTGCTAAGTCTAAAAGAAGTTGAAAGAATAGCAGTTGCTTTTCTGGGAAAGTCTCTGGGAACCTCAACAAGCCCATGGTTTGTACTTCACAATAGGATAGTGTCGTGCAGAACAGATTTAAGTGAAAAAAAAACTAATATAAATAAAAGCAAAATTGGAAAAAATTATATATTATTAGACCATTGGGCTGATGTGTTGGTTGGTTGGTTTTTGTGCTCTAAAAAGTTCTCAAAACTGGAATTAAGAGTGTTCGTTCTACAGTTAACTTTGAACACCCGTCATGATCTTGACTAATGATTATCAAATGGAAAAATTGTAAGGGACAGAAAATTCTACTATGAAACTACCATTTCTTTCACAGGTAGCCATCAGAGATCAAATATACCCAAAAAATTTAATACAAAGGTCCTTTTCAACTCTTCTTGAAAGTTAACTAATACCTATGTGAACTTCTTACAGCCCACAGGTACTACCCAAAATTTGGGCCATGATTAAATCTGAAAGAAACTGTTCCACATAAAGCTGAATATACAGCGAAACACATTCTCAAACTAAGCTGCTGTTAAATTCTTGTTACCTTATCAGGTAATTCAACCAATATAAATAGCAGTAATTATTATTATATAGTTCGGCTGTTACCCAACTAAAGGCTAGATATTATTTCGGTTCTCAATTGGCTTCATGTAAACTGGTTTTGGTGCTCTGAAGAGCTGTCATAGCTTTCATCTCTCAGCCTGTGGCCAAAATACGTAGGCCTTGCCAAAAAATATGTGTTGGTCCTGCTCAGCACAGCAGCTACATGGATTTGGGGTTTTTTAAAAGCAAAACAGATAGAGCAGCAAATTGCTCTGAAAGAATTAATTTTGTTACAAAAAAAAAAGTTGAACATTTCACATCATGTTCAGAGATTGTACTGCTTTCATTATCTTGCCTCTATAGCCTGCAGTGTAATACAATACACATGTAACACACCTCAAAGTTATCAGAACGAAATAAACACCAGCTTCAGAAAAACATGATCCAAATTCTTAGAGCTTAGTAGAAATAAAGGAAATACCAAAGGTCAATGAGATTTGTAAAACAGGAGAGTATCTTAACAAACTAATTGCATTTATTAGCTGTTATTTTTGTGAGCAAAACATTCCCAGCTTCTCATAGGAAAGAAATACTATTGATGATCTCAATCAGAAAAGAAGCTGCCAGTCACACTCAGCAATTAAAATTATTTCTTTTTTCCTTTGTGAATATTTCCATAGCAGCACTTTACCTTGTCCTCTTTATTACTCTAGTGCTCGGCTCAAAGTCAATGGTTTATTTCTTGCTGCTTGGAATGTTACATTTCTAAGTGGTGTGTGAGTTAAAAGACAGTCCCTCTCCAGAGTGAAGCCAGATCTGTAGTTAAGAGCACCCTGGAACAGATGGAGAGGAGTTTTACTGACGCAGTGCTGGATCTTCACGAGGTAGCCCACAGGAAACATCACTTTTGAACATGGCCATTTGGAGAGTGAACCCTGCTGATAAACACAGAGCAGATATAATTATGTGCACCAGTAACACTCTGTAGTAGCAACAGGGACTTGACTTAATGGTGCTCGGAGAGTCAGATGAGTGTGCTGTTGATGCCCTGGGTACCAAGAAAAGAATAATCAGCATTTAACTGAGCTCGTAAAATTCAGTCTGAGCTAGGACTTTTCTGTTCTAGGGAAAAGAGGATAGAATACAGACAGATTTAGTAATATTAATTAATATTTATTTTTCCATTCTTCATACACTATGTAATATATGTCTTTATACACTGTGACACAGACTTTAATAATAACTGGGAAATCTGACTTCACATCTTTCAGTAAGAAGGATATAGCAGAACTAAGCCTAAGAAAGATTTTTCAGAGGTAATGAGTATATTTGAGAGGTCCACAAATGCAATTCACCTTGATATAACCAAGAATTCTCTGCCTTTAAAAATGTAACTCTAAGCCCAGAGAATATGTACTTATAATGACTTAAACTTTATATTTTTAGGATTCTTGCTGCAAAGTCACTTTTGAAGAAAGATGCAGTATTCCTTAAAACCAGAAGCAAGAATATTATCATCATAATTTCTGGGTCCTAAATTCTTCATCCCTTAGTCACATTTAGTTTGCAGTAAAGCCCCACCATCTCAATGAACCTAAGGGACTGTACAACCCCATAATTTTACTATACAACTATACTAGCCCCATAATTTTAACTTTGTTAATTAAATGTAGTCCTGAATAACTGAGAAGGGGAAAAAACCCATGTGACTGTGATGGGGTAAGGGGTGTTAGTTTTCTTTTTTTTTAAAGGCAGAGCACATGAAACACTGTTCTTGTATGCCAAACATTACATCTGTACTCTCAGACCCTATTTAGCCTATTTGCAAGAAAATAAAGTTATACAGGACATGGCAGCTTCTACTGCATATGTGATGGAAAGGAACATACTTTCAGCAGTATCACTCTTAGATAGGACGTTCCTAATGTCTTTACACCTTTTAGAAATGAAACACATTTGGAAAGGTAAGGTTTTGTCTAAAACTGAGAAAATAATTTACATGGAACCCTTTAATTTCAAAATCCCAGTGTAAATGAAAAATTACACAGTAAAATAGGAGTTTATTATAGTATTTGCCTTCTGAATGCTTTCAATACACACAGTTTGAGAACTGATGACCAGCTGTCAGAAAAACTCCTCGGGATATTCAGTTTTGATACTGTTTGACCTGAACCAGCTCAGTTTTGTAAGTACCTGTTTATAAATGTTGAAACACTTGGAACTTGAGAGTAAGCTGTGTGAAATCAAACAAAGAGAGAAGCACAAAGTTGATATTAGGGGGAGAATATGTGTGATCTTGTCTAAACGCACAGTTGGAGTTAATTTCCTTGCTAGTTGAGCTATGGGGGTACTGACAGTTTCTGTCATACTTTATTTGGATGACTCACTACGACAGAGAAAAGAGGAAATCTAATATAGTTTCTTACTCAAGCAAAGATGTAGCAGACTAACAGTTTTTATAAATGGCAGGGAGAGTTTTAAACTAGCCCTATTGATCAAAGAAGATTTTCTTGCAAATTTACCTGTCAATAGAATGTTGATTAGAAAACTCTTCTTGAATACTACACCAAGAGAAGATTAATACTAAGTCAGAGTAGAACTTGTTTATGATTTTATGATGAGAAGGCAAGCAGCAGATAGAGGACTTCAACATTTGAAACAATTTAGCATAGGAAATGTGTCACTTCGATTAGTTTGGAAAAAGGGAATTTGAATTTAAAAACATTGCTCAGTTGAGGATCTAACTCTTCTTCCATTTATTACAAAATGCACAGAAGGGATTTTTTTAGCATTGACTAGTGTATTGATTAATTTCTGAAATTCATGTTTCAGACCTAACAAATCGCCTTAGTCTATAGCATCCCAAAACCACAAGTTTTCTCATGCAGTTCATCACAAACATTCTATCAAGACAACTCTAAGTTCCTTTTATTTGTAATTAAGTTTTTCACTGAGGTGCCCAGAATAACAGTGATGTTGTCAGGCGTCAGTGAGCTACTCCAGACCAAACCTGGAGAAATGCAATTTAACAGAACATTAATTGAGCACCTGGAATGTAAAACAAGAGGTACATAAAGAACAAAGTAAAATACTTTTATCTTACAAAGGAATAGATGGAAACTCACTGAAGGCAGAGAGCTCCCAGCTGTTCTAGATCTAGAGAAGTGAAGGGCATTTTCACACTATTTCCATCATAGTGTGTGACAACGCACAGAGGAATCTCTGTGGCAAAATGCTAACATACATTTTCTCTACAGGGAGAAGGAAATTAAATGCAAAGGTGTCAGGTCATGTGAAAACAAGCTTTCAGTGCTGTTTAACGATGCTCAGATGAAGTACATCATATTAAAATGAGTCATCTGTCAGGTGCAACATGTGTACTGGAACTGCGTTTTCATAAGTGCCTTTTCAAATACAAATTCATTGTAAAACAGACATCCTCTCAAAAAAAGCTGCTCCATAAAAAAAAGTAACACTGATGCAAGTTACAGGCTTGAAAATTCAATTTAAGACCCTAATGCTCAATAGGTCATGGTGGCACTAAATATTTTAATACTAACCTGGTTGGTATGATGTGATCCTTACTAAGTGGGGAAAGCACAAGTCGTAAATCTTTGGCTATAAGCATATTAACAGAAAAGAAAAAGGATTTTTATTAGTATTACATTCAACAAATACTGTTTTGGTTGGTTTGTTCTATCCTTGGAAACCAAGAGAGTTTTGTTAACTGTAGTAAATGCTGCATTTTGCAATGATCCCAAAACAGAAGTTTCCTCATACTCATTCCACTAAAGACCCAGCTTATGTCATAAGTTTTAATACACAAAAAGTTGAGGGTAGAATTATTTCTGGAAAAAGCAAAGGAGACAGAACTGTAGAGGGTACTCTCAACAAGAGCTGATGCTGCTGACATTCTCTTCTTTTTTTTATGATCAGTGCAAGTGTGGCTCCTCAAATCCAACAGAAAAATTCAGATCATCATAGCACGAGCAGATTTGCACTTTCTAAACTGATAGCACTAACTTTGGGAAGGTATGAGCAAACACAGTTATAGAAAGAACAGGTTATTTATGTTTTCAGAATGCAGTTATAAAACTGTAGATGTTTACTGTGACTAAACTGGTGTTATAAAGTGTTTAGCTCTCTCCCCCACCATCTCCACACTAGCAAACTGGCTTCTATCAGTGTTCTTGAATTACAAAGAATTTGCAAATCATTCTTGAGGCAGTGCTATGTCCTCAGAAAACAAGTAAATCCTGAGGAAGCCTGGCCATGGAACAGCCTGTGATGGTTGCTTATGTTCCACTAATGGAAGTGCAAGTGGATACACAAGCATGGATTCAGGTCTACTTTACATTCTCTTCAAAGCACTTTATCCTCCTCTTTTTGCATGTAGTTTCAAATTTCTCTGTCTAACAGTATGATATGTACCAATCAAAAAAAGTCATTAGTCTGGATTTGCTACTGCTGGCTACTCAAGTAGTTGAAGTTCAAAGTGCAAATTCAGATGCAATTTCGATTGCTGAAATTCAAGGGGAGAAGTTCTTTTATATTCTTTTGTTTTGATGTTTCTTGTTCAATAAGAACTTTTAAAATGTCGGGAAGATTAAATGAATGAAAGGAAATCTCCCTAAATAAGTCACCCAACTCTTCTATCCAGCTGGTTAAAATGATTGACCCAAGTGCAACCAGTCACATCATTTCTCTCATCATTTTTCCAAGCAATACCATCCATACCCACAACAGACACCAGGAGAGGCCCTGATATTACTTAAGGGAGACTGGCTCTGCCAGTGCTCTACCTTTTTGTAAAAAGAATCTGCTTTTTTATAAAAAGAACCAGTAGAGTTACAGATAACGATGAAAAAATTAGAGCAGAAAGCAAAATTCATACTTTCTGAGAGACAGCACAGTCTCTGGTACCAGTTGGAACAATCTACAGAAATACTGACTGAAATGATCTGAAGAGGAGTTTCTAAAGCAGAGTTTACAGGGTTTTTTACATAATCATCATATAAAGCAATCAAGGAAGGCTTTCAGAATAATTACACCATGGAAATGGAGCACTCAAGTTTTAAGACTTGAACATAAAGGGCATCAGATTATTCTAAAGACACATTTGGGCTACAAATTAAATCTAGTGAAAACACAGCAGACTGGTTATGCATGGTCTGAGGTCTGTGTCAGCCTATAAACCAATAGAGAGGATCTGAGGTTAGAGCCAGAACAGCTTTCAAGCAGATTTGGCATTTCTGGTGTTGACTAATACAATAGGACTACCAATAGGCCAATAGAACTTGCATCTAGTTTATTGACAACAGCTTAAAATATCATGACAAACCCAGTGTTTACAGCAGAAGCTTGATGAAGCTTTGATTTCAAATTAAAGTGAAAAGATAGCAATTTTCAAGGAAGTCTGAGCTGTAATGATGCTTTTCCCTCAGGCAAATGACCTAGACAATTACTGCAAAGGGGTATTAGCAAGAGCAAACTGAAGAAGCACAGATGATTGGAATGTAAAAATGAAGGTATTTTCTTGTCCTACAAAATGTTACCAGAATCATGTACAAGAGTTCACTGAAGTGAATTGCTTGTCACAAGTAAGCTAAGGATCAAAGTGTCAGAAAGCAGATGACAAACACAGGTGATTGAATGGCGGGGAGATAATGGAATAAAATCATGGGCAGAAAGGTGTGTAAAATCACATGATACTACATTATGATCAGAAACTAACTGAGAATGGGCATTGTTTCCCCTACTCTCCTATACTCTTTCTACACCACAGCAGCTGAAAAATCCAACAAATTAAGAATCAGAAAATAACTATCCATTCTATTCTATATAAAAAAGAAAATTCATGTCAAATCCTATGCAGGATGGAGGCTACAGGATAAGATGTGCCTTATACAATTTAAAGCTTAAAAAACCAAGGATGAACAGAGTAGACTATCTTTAGAAAATAATATAAAAGCAATTTCTCATTGTTCGAATTATGGTTTAGGCATTTAATGAAGTAGAGAGGCTGAGCACTAACTCTGAGGATGCTTTAAGCGTGGTACTGTAAGGCACTAATATATGTATGCTACTAAGGTATAAGATTGTTACACAACTAACTGAATTGTAACTGATAATATCCAGTAACACCATTTACTTAGGTGGAGTGTATTATAGTTACTGTCTTGCTTTTTCAATAAAGCTTATTTAGTTTCCTTGAATAAAGACAGACAAACCTAACTGTCCAGTTTCACAAAGATGTGGTGATTCTCTGTGGTAAAGACACAGTGCCATTTTTTCTGTGTAATTCATTGTCACTCAGGACTTGCAGCATTCTTCCTCTGGCAAGCTGCAGAGGACAGAAATGATGTTTTACTCTCCTGTTTAAAATGTCACAGGAATGATGAAAAAGGGAATTATGTGCTGAGGTAGTTCTTTAATGCTAGTAATGGAATCTAATATAAATATACATATACACAACTCCTTTTAATTACACTGAAATAAACTGGGGAGGGAAGGAAAGTGATTTCTCAGCTGCTCTTCACTATGCTGATGAATTCCTTTTCTCTGAGTTGATATAAATTCAAAATTCAAGGCTGGTTTTCCTTAACATTCAATAATTACTGGATTTGGAAGTGTGTGGTATTGAGAGAGCCAAGGTTTGGATTTGTATCACCTATGATTGATGGAAAACTTACAGGAATAGGAATTTAATCTAGATTTGTCATCTCAGTGCACATGACTGAATGCAACTTTACTGCTGTCATCTGAAAAGTTATGTAACGTTTCAACATCAGTAGAAAGTGTCAGTATTTATAAAATACTCATAGTATATAATACTAACCCCAACTTTTGAGAAGATAATGCAAAAACATGCTTTCATCAAGCAGTTTCATACAAAAATAGGTTATTTGCAGGTTTATAATAAAAATATTTTATTGGAATTGAGAATTAAAACAATACTCTACAGATTTACTTATTTATTTTAAAGAGTATTCTTATTAAAAACTTTTCCCTGAAGAAGATGAGATAACTCATAAGGAAATGGATATCGTTTGCTTTCTTTTATTATTAGGCACAAGCTCATTAACATAAGTCATTTCAGATGTTGTGAAAGCCAAATGGTTCTTCCGAAGTACTTTGTTCTGTGCACATTATGCCTTTAGTACAATGGAGTTAAAGAACCTTTATTACACCATTTGCTTGAGAATCACTCAATTTTACCCTTGTCAAAGGATAATAAAACATCTAGATTATTCTACACGTTTTTTAAGCTAACTATATTCAGGAGAGTCGACAGGTATTCAAGATGAGGTTAGGTCTAACACTGAGTATTCTACCTTTTGAGATAACAATTCTGCTAAATAGTCACAGAAGCTCTTTACAGAGCAGAGGAAGTGACAACATGGGTGCAGATTTAAGCTCAGTGACTCTAGTGAAACTGATGCCTTAAGTAAAGTTGTCTGACAAAGTTGACAAGGAAAGCCTCAAAGCAAGAATTTTGCTGATGGCACTGAAGGATAATGAAAGTAAAAATTAAAAATAAGGATTTTACTACTCATTTCACTAAAATAATGCAGAAGTGAAAAAGGCAGTAAAATAGAATCTTTAATGAAAATACTCCAACAAAGGATATTCTGAGGGTATGACTCCATGTGTTTGTTAGATATAGGTATAGAAACTTGAATATATCGAAACTATTTAAAAATAAAGGACATACTATTCATAGGATTTAGTTTCCATACTGTGCTTTATCTCTGGCTCCTTTTGTTACTTTCAGTAACTAAAGAAAATGCTGCTAGTTCTGAACTATAATTGCATTTTTCCTACAGCCACAGTAGACATACTTTTAAAGATAAATTTTACAACTAAAGAATATGTGCTTGGGAATTCTTATTTGTTCTTCTTCCTCTATTATATCGTATCTCTATCTATCTGAATGTGCTCATCTTGTGCAATTTCAAAGCCAGATTAAAAGGCCAGAAATAATAATTTTTTTTTCTTTACAGTAGAACTAGGTGTGGGTCCTGTCCTCCAAATAACTACGCTGCTGTCAATGAAAGCTCTGCTTACTGTACCTCCTGGTAGGTTGACACATGGTCCATTTAGCTCATTGCTATGCCTTGCTTGCTTTGTCAAAAGAACTTGAGATCAGATAAGGGAATATGTCCAAACTCAGCAGTCATAAACATCCCCCTAATCCCTGCAGACATTTTAAGCTTTGAAGTACAATGACTCCCATCTTTCTCTAATCTATTTCTATGATCCTCTGCAGGATGTACTTGATCACATAATCATGATGTCTAACGTGTTTTACTGGAATGCTTCTATGACTTGTATTTCTTGCCTGTCAACGGGAAAAACACAAGTTGCAAAATGCTCTAGATAATGAAAATTGAGAATAAACACTTCAGGGTAAAACAGTAAAGCAATCAAATGGGTTTCACTAGCAATTAAACCTTGTGGGAAATTTTAAAATACAGAATTCAATTTTTAGTGCTACCCACACATAGAAGATCCATAGAAAACTGGAACGTTTAATACCTGGGGCAGATCAAGATGAAATAATTGTACAGAAATGAACAGAATAATCTTATTTTCCAGGTAGAATTTTCTCCGCTGTGCAACCTGGCATTAGCTGAACATCTGGCAAATTGCAAAGTCAAAATTATGTTATTTTGTTCCAGGACATTCCCAGCTCATGTAATTCTTTTGACAGAATAATTAAGAGGTGACATTTCCAGAATTTGGAGGAAATATTCGACCTATCTATTTGCTTAGATTTCATCTTCTTATAATCCTCCTTCAGCACAGTTCCTTGATTTTAAAAAACGAAACCAACTAACATCAAGATAACAAGTTATAATTCTCTCTTTTCAGTTGTAATTCCTTCCCACCATAATGGTTGTAATGGAAAACCAGAATATCTGGCATTTTTTATTATGGTGGTGTTTCACTTTTGTACCCAGTCATCCATTTGTACAGGCACTTTCAGAATTCAAGTAGATGCAATCTCTATCTTCAAGCTCATTCTTTCACACTTAAGGTGGTTTATTACACAAAATTGTATGAGTAAATGAAGCGGTTTTTTAATGCAATTTTTAATGGACCTCCCATATCGATCATATAGATGTGTATGTCCAGAGAAGCCTTGTAGAGCTTTCTGTAAAAGCTATTTAAAAGGGGTTTAATTTTTGTTTTCTTAAGAGGTTGCTACAACAGGATTTTTTTGTATGTTCCACAAAATCACAACCTCCCATGTGCCATGTGCTCATGATTTGCTTTTGTACAATTTAAAAACTTTCTGATATTTTGCTTTCCCACAGTATAACCACAGACAGGTAGTGAGGGAGCAGTTTTTACCAACCACTGAGTAGCCATAAGTGGAAAAAACATATAATGATTATTTCTGTCTGGTTTAGAGGTTCTTCAGCATTAGTAAATTTTAGAAAAGTGGTGCCATATAGGTTTTGTTTCTGTTTCTTCCTGATTGCTGGTTCATGACCATTACCTCTTATGTACAAACCAAAACATATTTCAGGAGCACTCATTGCTGCTTGTCCTCACTGAAGCTGTCACTCACTCAAGGATTATGGCGAAAATAAGAGTTTCTCACAATTTTGAACGTATGAAAATATTCCAATCCCTTTTTCAATGCCATTTGACTGAAAGTGAAGAAAACAACAGGCTGAGGGGGTGCCAATTATAAAAATCTCTACCCTGATTTTGACAAATGTGCACAGAACAGAGTTTGCCTACTGGAAGATTTCAAAAAAAAAAAATGTCTTAGGGGGCCATATCTGTGTGAGTAAGATAACTATTATAATGATGTGTAGCTATATAGATCAGCCTTCAAGAGCATTCCTTGTGTGGTGTCTGCAGTACACTCAGTACAACATTCAGTGTATTCTTTTTACACGCCAAGTCTTTCTTTCAGTTTATCTTTGCCTGCTCGATGTTATCTTTGCATTCATGAGAATCACAATTGAAGACTGATAACACAACATGACAAAGTACTGCAAGAATTGTTGGGGCTTTTTTATTGGGATTTTTAATAATTGATGTTTCAGTTACATGAGGTTTCCACACTGAATTTGGTTTTGCCCTGAGGTGGCTGAATAGTAATTCTGAAAGTGTTTTCATAGCCTGTATTTCAGGAGATAGAGGTGTTACTAGAAGCAACTCCCTAGAGAAAGAATACATGCAGTGCATTTATTAAAAATAAATGGTATTTAAGTTAGTTAACAGTCAATACACCTGATGAATTCCTCCCTACTGCTCCTTGTAAACAGAATTCAGTCTGTTTAATGCTACTCTGTATTTGGTTGGAGATCCTTCTGTGTAGGTTTGTGCTGTTGGTGAGAAGTTTCTGTTAGATGTACGAGTGGGAAGCTGAAAAGCTCTTCTGTACAAGTGAAGAACAATATGGCCGTGAAAACTGTAACATTTTGGATCAGTTTTCTGGTTTTTTTAGGGACTTGTGGTGGTATTTATCATGCAACATATTCTGCAGAGCTTGCTCTTTTGTGTAATATTTTTAATCTCACAAAACACAACTGAATTTTTGCACCATTTCTTTGTCTTGTCACATATTTTGAGTTTAAGTGCTTTTTAAAACCAGTAACTTTTATCTATAATACAACCAAGGACCTGACACAATTTGTTTCTTTTGGTAACTGTGTATATTAGTGGAGTACAAAAACTGGGGATAAAGCCCTTTGGGCCCCTAATAGTGGTGTGGGGTTTTTTCTTATTTTAGTTGCAGAGAGTAAAATGAATCTTGATAGCTTTCCTAGAGATTCTATAAAGTATAGAGTGGCATCTTTGAGTGATAGATATAATTAGAAAGAATGTGATCTTTTTATTTTTAATAATAATTTGGGATGCAAATTAGAGTTTCTGACTGGCATTATACATGATTCTATTTGCACAGAGAAGCGCAACAGACTTTTTGTTCTTCATGTTATTTAGATTGAAAGGTATTTCCAATGCATCAATTGTTCTATTGTTCTGCATCATGGTAGGATTGATGTAATTATTCCTAATTTTCCTTTAACAGGTAGTGCAGTAGAAATAGGAGCGTTCCTGGAAAAGCCAGCTGTCCAATTTCCTGTGGCAGCTTGGTCCACTGTTTTCTTTTCTCAAAGCATTTCTAAGTAAGGTATGCAATGACAATATACTCAAAGAAAGATCCTGACTGAACTTAAATCACTACAAGGAATTAGTCTTATTTTCAATTTTGAACTTCTTTAACTTTTCCTGCCTCATCAGTGATAATGATCTGCTCTTTATTTGGTAATAGGAGCATAACCAAACTTTTCACAGTACAGGTTTCTGCCTTTTTAAGACCCATGTAAGTCTTAGGTGAATTCAGCCATGCTTATTGTGAGTGATGACTTGGAGAACACATTTTCTTTTCATACATTTCTGGGGACTAGGGAACACTTTTGCTTTGTGAATGGACGTGCCACCAAACTTCTTCAAGCTAAACTACAACTTGCTGCTTTTATATCTCTGTGTGTGTTGATCCTCTGTAATGGAACTAGACTATTGAAAAATTAACTTTGCTTTCAGTTTGAAATCTTTTATCACAATTTTGACATTATTTTCTTTCATTTCTATACGAGCAGTGCTTTTTGCTCACACACCAAGGGATCTGGAGCTTTCATTTGCCATTTCAAGGTGGTAGGGGATACTGTTACACATTTTGCTATTTAGTGATGCTGTTTTCTGAGACACAGTTCAAGTTTTGAAGAATACTGAGTAAAATCTTGCAGTAAGTGAGTAGGATTAGGGTTTTTTTGACAGGAAAAACTTCAAAAGAGGAAAAAAAAATCCCAGCTGCAATGGGAATACAGAAAGTTTATGTCCTTTGTTCTATGCATTGAGAATTTAAAGAGAAAGGTCAAAAGTCTAGAACAAAGATTCAATTTTTGTGAAGCTTCATCTCTGTAAACAGACTGATTTGTCTTTTATGATACAATTATTAAGTGTATGAAATAAGTGCTGCTTTGGTCATCTCTAGAAATCTTTGCAAGCCGTGCAAGGCTGAGCGCTATAAATCTTTCAGTTTCTGTGTCAAATTCTGCCATGATCACAATGGCTTGAGATTCTGAGAAAAGATGAAGCCTAGCATATGTCTTTAGAATTAGTCTGCTCTCTCTGTCAGGGGACTCAGCCTTGGCAGGAGGATGCTATGGGATACATAAATCAGGGAAGTAACCTGTACGTCTCCTGATTTGGTATGCTGGAATGCAGCTGTCTCTGTGGTAATATGTTCTTTAATGCTTCATTGAACCTGTTCTTAGGGAAATGAAAATGCATGTGTTTGACATGCTTCTGTAGTTGGCTGGTTGATCAAAATAGATTCTTCTTGTCCTTTTTTCTCACTCATCTTTTCATGGGCATCATTATCCATTACTTAAAATTATTCTGAGAACGATGTCTGAAGCTTCTTTTCCAAACTTATTTGAATATGACTGTATAATCTACACAAAGCAGTGTCCTTTTGGACATGTGATAAAAAATTAATAGGGCTTCAAATTTTTTAACAGTTGGCTCCAGCTGCTGGATTTCCTCCTGTATTAAAATCACTTAAAATCTCTTTTCAGTTCTGTTCAGAAGGCAGATTATCTATGAAGGGTAGATAAAGCAAAACTGGCAGATCGAGTATTTCTGGGTGAGATGTATGGGTATTAAAATATGCAGTTCTCTGAGGCAACATATAAAACATGCATAATCTATTATCATGAGATTCCAGAAAGTACCATTCACAAAGGCTGAAATGTTTGGAAGTAATAGGAGGGAATGTGCAGTGCAGGCCTGGCTTCAGATGGAAGGAATTTGACTCCTGTCAAATTAGGGTGAGAGTTGTCTGTGTAGTCCAGAACAAAATGTACCTGTTACTGTCAACAGTATTTGTATTGTCCTTCTTTTTTAATTAAAAATATAAGAAGAAGTTGAGCCATGTTTTGCTAAATATCACATATTACACTGTAAAATCACTGTAGTAGAGACAGTCCCTCTTCCTCTGCTTTTCTCTCCAACACAACGTGCTAGAAGGTAGGAGAGGGAAGAGCAGTTTTATTATCAATATTTTAGAGGGGAGAGGAAGGTTGAAAGATGTTAACAGAATTTGTCTGGCATTAGGCAGATAGTCTGACAGGAAAATGAATCACGTTTAAAACCTCTACTTTCACAGTATAAGAGTAGTATTGTTCCATTTTCTGCACACTTTAAAATTTTCAGTAAGATAGATGATGTTATAAGAGGAATAATTATTTAGCTCAGAATTGCGTTATCCTTTTCAATAACAGTTATTTTAGAAATATTTGAAATTGTTACAGGATGATAGGATCTTGTCTCATATTTACTAACACATTACTGGTATTCTGTTAGTTAATGCATCTTTTCTAGTTGTCTGAATCTCAGAACAACTTTTATATAGTACTTAAGACATAACATGCTGTGAACATAGAATTCCACATGCAAATTAAACAGATACCAGGATATATTTATGTCAGACAGTCCAGCAGTATGAGCTATGGCCCTGAATAAACAAGAAATTTGGGAATGCAGATGAGATTTGCTAAATGGGGCACCTGAGACAGCTGATTCTTAGAAATGCAAATTGGAAGGATGACTGACCAAAGCAGAAAGTCCTCTGCCTTTCTGGCTATTGTGTAATGGTTAGATTAAATACTGGGAAATCCAGGACACTGAAAGCCCATTGCAGCCATTGGCAAAAAGTAGGTTTAAGCAGTTAATAGGTACAAACAGGAATTACAGTCTCCCACTGACATCAGGAGAGTCAGATGTCACATTGCATGCTCATGATTTACTTCCAGTTGATGTAAACTGATATTCACCAGGAACAGGATGACAAAAGATGATGTTTTGGTTTTTTTGAGGTTTCCTAATTCTTAGATAAATATCTTACTTGTCACAAAGGGGAAGGAGAGTTGCTTCTAATTGGGAGACATGACTGTAAGCCCACAATCACTCTACCAATAAAGAGAAAACATATTACATTTTGTCAACCTTATGCCTGTTTGTTAGTGCAAATTGGAGTTCAATAAAAAAACAGATACACAATTTTATTTGATTTTCTGAATTTCTCTGCCAGTGAAGGAGTAACTACCATCACTGTAACTAAGTGCTCAGGTGATGAGGTTCTTGGTGGATACATCACAAGAGGCTCCAAACTTCTCACATCAATTTTTGTCACACTTTAGAAATAATTCATCAATGTTGTACAGACACCTTGATGCCTACAATGACATTAACACATTTGGAGCCTGTCCTCTCATCCCCATCACAGTTAATCTTGCTTTAGCCTTTTAAAGCTTGGAAAGAATTAATATATTCAGGCAAAGAAAGAAAGAATGGAGTGTGTTGACATGTTCTCAAACTCACACAGGCCATTTTAGCATCTCTTAATAACAAGCAGAAAGTACCTGTACAACACAGGCAAGGTTTCTGCAGATCCAGCTGGACTGAGCTGTAGAGTTTGCTGAAGTGTGTTGTTCCATGAGGCAGCACCTTGCTGCAGAGCAGATGCTATTCCCAGATAAAAGAAGGAGCAGAGACGTCTTATTGTCTATACCTCCTGTTCCCTAGGATAAAACTTGCTCCATCCTCTTCCTTCTTGCCCATTTGTTCCCAGAAGCTATGAGAGAGGAAAACTGAGTTTGTCTGAAATGCTGCTGTGGAGGGCAAAGGGGATTGCTTCTTGCTGGACAGCAGCAGGAAAGATTGATCTGGATCCTAGAAGAAGATGGAAACAACAAGGCTGCTCGGAGAACATGTTGGGAGTGGTCTTACAAGGTCCAGGAGGGGAAAAAGAGTATTTTTTTTCATTGAAATGGGGCAAGGGAAAAAGTCTTAGAAAACAGATTAATAGGATAGGCTGGGGAAGAGAGAAATACAGACCACTAAACCACTCATAGTCTTCTTAAGTGTCTTGCATTCCCTTGAGCCTGATTGACCCCTATTTGAGCTCATTGGAATTCCTTTGTGCTTTGGTGTCCTGTCTTTCATCCACCATTACTGCCTGAAATTCCATGACCACCTAAGACTGCTCGTGCATGGAATATCAAGTTCCCCTTCTCACTCCTATACCAACTGTTTATGTTCTCCAGTTGCCTTTGAATTTTACATAATTGCTTTGCTTCCCCGAGCCCTTATTACACACCTGATAGCTCTTGTATTTCGAAGGGAACATTCTGTCATTCATTTTCAACCTCTACTTCCTCTGGATTCTTGAAGAAATAAATAGAACTTGCTACAATTAAAACTAACCAAATCATGTGGGCTTTTCTGTTTCCACTGAAAGTGTTTTTTATAAACTCTTAATGACTCAAGACTCACAAAATTTGTTGAGAAATAGGAGCAAAAGTATGGTATTCCTTCCGAAAAACTCTCTTGTAAAGATGCACCTGTTCTTTTCTGGTCATGACAAAGTAATTTTAGCTTCCTTTTTATAATTACAGAGATGGGAAAGTTCACCAAAATCTTCACTACAGTACATTAGCATATAACCATTTGTACAATGATATTTAATTTCTGAAGTGATGTAACTCTAATTTCAGCTTTATGAACAGTAAGGAGTTAGTACAGGGTTGCATTCACCAGGTGACCAGTCTGACCCTCCTTCTTTCCAGTTCCAGTTATCTCATCCCTGCCACTAACACAAGAACTAAAACAACCAAATAGCTCAAATGACACAGGTCGTTTTCACCAGACAAATACAGAATTACAAGTAATGGGCTATTTGCTTTCTTCAGATCAAAGGAAATATTTGCATATCAGTGCACAGTTTTACTCAGATACCAATTAAAAGTTATTTTCTGATAATTTCTGTGATATTAGATCAAATCTATAATGGATGGAAGAGTGTATACTACATTTTGACTTTCAGAATGAACAACAGAAGTATAAGGGAAAAAACAGGTGTAGCTTGGATAAAGATGAAATACTAAATTATAGCAGCACCTTTTCTCATTACAGCATAGAGATTAACACTTCACAGTAAGCATAATGACAGTAGCATTAATTCCCCTGAAGTCAAAAGACAGCTTCCAAGGAGGAAAGCAGATTATTTGTAAATCACGGTGGAAGCAACCTGTTCTACCACATTGCAGCTGACCATTCTGTACCTTTTTCAGATGAAAAATAACATCCCTATTCTTGTTTACCAGCTTTCTTTCTACTCTGTGGATATTCCCATAAAGGAGTATTAAGATGACAACAGAGACATTGCATGGGAAGCTTCAGTGCAAATGTTTTAATGGTAGATTATTGTGGATTATTAAAAATCTTTTTTGAAATAGTGTTAAACTGGTACATGTGTATGTAGGGGGGTGTATTGTCCTGGATTAATTTAATGTGCATTGGAACCAGATGGGATGATTTCATAGGGAATGAGTTGATCACTTTTATCTTTCTGTGATACTTAAAAATTTTTCTTTTCAAAAGTGTTCATGAGCAAATTTTTTTGTGCTTACCCTCTTCTACAGAAAGGAACGGAATTCAGACTACTCTTTTACCCACAGCAGAGTATTTCTTAGGTTGTATGGATGTTCTGTATTATTGATAGTTCTCTGTTGACCTCCCTTTCAGCTTCAAAACTTTGGTCTTACTGTGGAAGTTAAAGAGATGTGAGACAATATGTATTATTTTGAGAGGAAACTGCATGACAATGAAATAAAGATAATTACATGGTAATTTTTGTTACAAATCTTGTATTTCCATACGATAACATATCTTGCCATATGCATCTTGAGATGAATATGAACGCTGCTTCAATATAACCCACAACAGACAAGTCTGACAGACTGGAAATACAACACATTACTTTGAAATAACACAGGGGAGAGCTCTGTTCATGTAACAGCCCTCTGGGTTCCCAGACAATTCAGACCTTGAGGCTTTGTAGTTCTTGTGAGAATTAAATTGTCAAGGTAAGAGACCCTGTAGTTGAGTAAGAATCGTGAAGGAAGAGGATGTCCATTCAGAGATCTCCTCAGGCAGGGCTGCAGACCCATGGATTGGGTTGTTGTTGATTTGCTGCCACCTGGGGCAGATTACATACTGGGGAAAAGAAGTTTAATTATGTGAGAATGAGGGAATTAGTTACTGAGGAGAATATTCCCCTACATGCTTCAGATTAGCCATTTTACTGTTTCTTACACTCTAGTGTCAGAATCTTAAGAGGGCAAACCACTGAAAACTCTGTTTTTATTTTTGATTTCTGCAGCAAGCAGCAATGAAAATTCTGACAGCTTAATCAGCCAGTATTATGTAAATGTGTGGAAAATTACAGTAGTTGATGTTTGAAGAGGGTTGTCAGCAGTGCAAGTGTTTATAATGTTTGATAAAGTTATGGCTTTTTTTTGCAAACACTTAAAAATAAAGCATGTATCACCACAGTTTTCTGTACATTTAAGTTTTAGATTCCCAATGAAATTCAAATTCAACTGTATTAGCTTTGTCTAATCAGTGCAAGTAGCTGACCAGCGTTTAGTGCTAGTGTAACATATTTTTGTATTTATTTAGTTCAGCCTTTTCAATTGTTGCAGAAAACAATGAAGAAAATGAAGGAGGAAAAAAAAGCTGGCAAGAGGCAAAAATAATCATCAGCACCCAAAGATAATCATCAACATCCAAGGGTCTTCAGCACAGTGAAGGCTTTGTGAGACATGAGGTGTCGTCAGCACTGCTGGCTTGGTGTCACAGAGGTGCCACAGACACAGACATTGTCTGACAGACTGGCCAGCAAAAAAACATCAGCTCAGTTCTGGACCTGACCAAAGGTCTGGCCAGTGCACCACAGCTCACTGGGAAACCTCCTCGTGGTGTATTGATATTGGCAGGAGAGTAATAGTATCTGAGGAGGTGCTGTGATGTGTGAAGTCATGCAGAGATGTGGATTCTCCACGGCTGTGCTGCACTGTCCTGTTCTTCATGTTGATTTCACAGCAGGGCTGAGAGTGTAAGAATTCAAGCTCCTAGAGCAGCTTCATCTTGATGAAGGGCTTTGTTATGCCAAGACTTGCTTGTACAGGAATTTATCTGAAAGCAAATGAAAAAGGTGGGGATAATGCCTTAGGAAGTGCATTAGCTTTGGGAGGTCCAATTTGTGCTCAAGGAATAGTGTGTTCACATGGAGGAATGTAGAAAATATGGGCCTCCTTATCTGCCTCTAGAGAGGGATGTATGGTTGTGATGATTTCACTATCTTGTGGTTTTAGTCATTTTTTTTTGGACATGTAACAGCTAAATATCCCTGAAATACCAGAACAAGTGAGCTTTAACTGAGATTTAGAAACAGCCAGTCAAAGAAGCAGCATTGTGGGTTTAACTATTACAAATGAAATGCATTAGAATAAGTTATAGTCACCTAAGGCTTATAGAATTCAATGCAAAAATCTGGAAATTAAGAAGCAGGGAACAGAAAAAAGCTGCACTATTTCCATCACTGGGTGTTAAAAACAAAGAATCATAGAACCACAGAATGATTTGGTTTGGAAGGGACATTAAAGATCACCTGGTTCCAACCCCGTGCCATGAACAGGGACACTTTCCCTACACCAGGTTGCTCCAAGACCCATCCAAGCTGGCCTTGGACACTCCCAGGGATGGGGCAGCCACAGCTTCTCTGGGCAACCTGTGCCAGGGCCTCACAACAAAGACAGAGAGCACCTCTTTGTGCTGATGAGTATATCAGAATTGTTGCTGGTTTCACAGTGAAAAGTAAAATAATATTAAGGTTTTCATACTGAAAGACATTTGCATTGCACTTTCTAACATATGCTTGTACACACAGAAATCCCAGTGTAGCTCTGATCCTGTGCCATGATTCAGAGCTGTTGACTTTCATTATTTCCATAGCTCTACACCCTGTTGATTATAATTCTTTTTAAAAAGTTCTGAAAAAGAATTACTTCATGGATTATTTAATTGAATCTCAACCTAGAAGTCTGCATGGTGTAACTCAGTGGACTTTGATTTTTCATTACCCTAAAACTGGAAGTTGAAAAGTAGTAAGATGTATAATTGCATGTCACAGTGCCTAAAATCTACCTTGCCTGCAGGTATATTTACTTGATTTTCTTTTTGGTGTTGAAGAGTACCTACATTGTTTTGAAATAGAGAAAATACCTCTACAGTAATGTCAACAAAAGGAAGTATTTCATGTTCAGTACTGCTCTGGTTAGCATTTTTTGGTACAATGCAATTGCTTTAGCTAAATAACAGCTCTGTTAGTTGACATATATCAAAAAAAATAGATGCAGACAGTCAATTATTTGAATTATGTTCAGAGGTATTCTCATCTTTGTCTTATGAAAGAAGAAACTTTAATGGAGTAGAGCTATTCCTGTGCCAATTACTACTGTGCAGAGCTACTGAGAGGAAGGAGCAATTCAAGTCAGAGTTTTGGGGTTGGTTTGTTTGTTTAGGGTTTGTTCAGTTTCTCACATTGCTGTCAAAAATCATACACGTTAGAAAGCTAAATTACTTCAGGTGCAACAAGTGCACTCATTTCTGTCTGCACTCAGTTAATTTGAACTTAGTCCTGCAAAAAAAAACCAGTGTACAAAATATACAAAATGGTGATGCTGCTTTCAAGTGAGAGAAGAAAAGTTCTCTCTCACTTTCACAAAGTAAAGATCTTACTAGGATTTTTTGGTTTCTATTTAAATTTTCAAATATGCCTTTTAAAATCAATACATTTCATAGCAAACACCTATAGTTGATCATTTTAATAAACCATAAAACAATTTTACACTTAAAAAGTTTTCTTCCCTTATAAGCTTTTTTTAAGCCTACAAGAATGATTTCCTGTAAGGCATTGGGACTTCCTCTTCTACATCATCAAGATGTTTAGATATGTTCATAATTAAAGTAGTTGGAGTTTTTCAACCTTTTGTGTTTGGTGTCTGGAAGTTAACACAGCTGTGTTTGGGAGAATAAATGAAAAGCTTTGAACGCAGTGATATCAAATTCTTGGTCTTAATTTTCAAGTATAAAAACTGAAGGCTGTGCTTTCTGTGTTAATGATAAAATACTTTCTAAGATTAGTGGGTTTAGAATGTATATTAAATAAAAGGAGTCTAGCACTCATAGACTGCTTTATAATGTCAACTTTTATAATAGCAGTCATTTTCATGACTTGAAAGCCTTGATTTTTTTTCATCAGAATGTTCCAGTCTCCTTTCACTTTTTTTTTCGTGTATGTGTGAATGCATGTTATGTTTTTGGCTTACTGAATAGAAGGGAAAAAAAGCTGTGTTTCTTGGGATGGAAATGGGAAGACCTGCAATAATGTTCTAAATAACAGTTCCTCTTTATCTAATTTTTTTATTAAAATGAGAAAATAACTGCTATGCGAATATACTTCTCCTGCTACTGCACAGCTGTAATCAAAATTCAATAAACAAAGATTTTTTCCTGAACTGCATATGCATAAAGAACTTCTGCCAGTGATCAATTAAATCACAATTGATGGTAACTTACCTGTAAATAGGAAGGGTCTTTATTTAAAAAAAAAAAAAAAAACAACAAACAAACCAAAAGCAACACCAACCAAAACCCCCTTTCATTTGCATAAAAATGAGTTACAGCAGTAATGCATTTTTAAGATCATGATGCAAGGGGAGAATAAAGAATCTTTATAAAATTAATGGTTTATTAACCTTATTCTTGGGCTGAAAAGTATGTTTTTTATATGTACTTTCATGACATGAAGCGTTATCAATTATTGAAAATAATTCCTGGCTCCACAGTTACCTACTTCTGCTCAAATTGTCTTGTCAAATATTTGACATCCAGATTATTCTCCCTGTTTGAGAGCAACTGCAGAGGCTGTTATGGAGAGATACAAGCATTCAGAAATTCAGGCTTTTCACTGGAATTTCATAATAACATTTTAATATAGTAGTGTTAATGTTATCAAACACACGGTAAAGAAAAATAAAGATAAACTAAAATAGCTTCTGGTGACCAACCTACTTGTTTGAAGATGGTTAAAATTGTTTTTGACAGATCATGTCAAAGGACAAAGTTGCAAAGCACCAGGTGTTCTTTAGTTTATTGCAAAATAGAGTTGATTACTGTTCTGGCTTCTTTCCTGATTTTCATAGACTTCATTATAATCATCTAATAAATAGCAAGCTGAATCAGCATTTTGATTAAGGAGATTGTTCTAATAATAAATTAATAGCCTTTTTTCTTTTGAGCAAAATAGCAACGAGAGAACTCTTAAACCTTTTTTATCTGTGAGCCTTTTCTTCCCAAATACCAGAGCTCACAAATTTCCATCATTTGACTGCAGCATGAGGATAACTGCATTCCATGGCAGCTGGGTTATTTAATATTGTCCTTAAGAACAGAAAGATCTAGCTGGAAGCCACTGAAAAAACTTCTGCAATGAGGAGATTAGTGGAGGCTTACAAAAGCAAGACCGTCTATTTTAACAACAAAATCAAACCCAGTAACAGAATCCCAACAAAATCTTTGGTTGAAATGAACAGAGAGGCACACTAGGACACAGAGGGAAAGTATTGCATATGTTACCCTCTTTGTTATTCTTAGCTGATCACCTCTTGGTACGTAAAAATATCTTAACAGAATAAAGTAGGATTTAAGAGAAATATTGGCAACAATATGAAGGATTTTGGGGAGTGCTATTAATGAATCATCTCCCCTCATCCTGTCATTATCAAGAACCTTTAATAAGTCTCCTACAGTCCAGAGTAAAGACTTTTTCTCTCTATTCTCTTTCAGTTTTACAGTTTCTTGTTCAACACTGCTTCCAAATTTGACATGTCAGTGTTTTGCAAAAAAAAATGTCTCTGCTGCTCTGCCAATGCTGAGCTCAGTACAGGTGACTGGATATTAAACAGGGAGGCCTTTGCTTATGTCCTGAAGATGGAATGTCATTCCTGTGAGCTCTAGACCAAGCAGTTTAGGCTGCCTTATGGATGTTCCTCTGTTACCTCAGTTTTTACAGTCCCATAGGAGAGGGGCTGCTCAGAGGGGCTTTTCTGCTAAATCTAATTTCTTCTTGTTTGGGGTGGGGAGCTGGGACTGTGAGGTGTCACCCCAGCCTGGCCTATCCTTCTACTTCTTTTTCCCCTGGGAAATAATAAAGGTTATTTTGTTATCCTAACTGAAACACAATCAATGAAATTAAAATGAACTGTCACCTAACAGAAATGCAAATGTAATCTGCTTCAGTCATTTCCCTGCCCTTGCTCATCAACAGACACCCTTAAAGAGCTCTCTGCATACAAGATTGCCTTCTATTTATCTCTGTTTATCTCTTTATTTCATCTCCTGGGAGTAGCGATGCATCCTGATTCTTTACAAACCCTACCAGACTCATCTGAGTAATTTAAGATGATGCTCAACGACTTTCACACAAAAAAATGCATTAAATATTTCTGGCAGTCAGAGTAGTGAGATGTTGGGTAAAAACCCCCAGCAAACTACTCCTCAGAAAAATAGACTCTAAAGATGGAATACAGAGATAATCTTATTTTATTTTATTAATTATGCGTTGTAAGCAATGAATCAAATCACTTTGCTGTATAATACAATTACTGCTGTAATTTGTAGTCATTACAGTTTGCACTGAGGTATAATTGTATAATTCATTTTCTGCAGGATATTGATAGAGAAGGTCTTAACAACTTTAGCATGGAGACTTATTTGGGGTTTACTACAGTTTAATTTGCAACTGATTAGCACAATAGACCTAACAGTTTGTTGTGTCTATCTGTCACAGAGTCATTTATGTTTGGATCATGCACAAAAGAAAAAGATTAAAAAGAAGAAATTCAAGGTACCTTGTTCCCCTTATAAGCCTTAGGTTCTGTTGCATCATGTCCTGTGCAGACTCAAATCTCTGGTCAGGCGTATTTTTTTAACAGGTAGTTTGAAGAAATGAGGTGGCTTTTCTATCTGCAGTGAATTATTTCAATTAACAATTTAATATTTTGGCATAGTCCTCTGCATCTGATTAATGTTCATTAAATCAATTGTGATTTGATACAAATAGATTTTCAAGTATCTTTCCCATCTAAAATGAAGCACAATAAGTGTTGTTACAAGCTAAGGAGCTGTTGTTGCAGGGAAGGAAGGCACTCTTACCTTGTCCTCTGCTTTCTCTGTTATTTTTCTTCCAGCTGATCTACTATATAATAAAATACACCAAATAAGTTCATATTTCAACTGTGGTTTTTCTTCTGAATCTACTAAATGAATATCTTGACTCTTATTCAAGGTGGGTTTGGGGTTTTCTTTTTGCCTTTGATATGTCTCTAGGATATTTTAAGAGCTCCTTCACAAATAACACTGGTGTTTTTCTTTATCTAGCATCTCTTTTAAACTAAGAAGAGGGATAAAGTTTAAAAAAAAAAACCAAAAAACTATTACCTTTTTGAATGCAGTGTTCTATAAATTGCAACGTAGTGTCTGTATAGACATCACTTAGGAAGATTTGCGTGATTGATTCGCACAAAATTGTTCCTATTGAAAATAAGTGAGGGGATGATTCTGAAAATCTGCCATCTGCTGGGGGAACTGATATACTAGCAGGCTTTGGCATTTAGATTACTCAGTTCTCTCTGGTAAATATACATCACTTGATTCGGATACGTTTAGTTAAATAATTGTGCTAAAAATCATATTTGAAAGATCCTTTTTTGCTAAAGTCTTACCTGAGTGTTGAGTGTTTTGGATTTCGTATGTGATTTGAGAGTTTATAATTTTAGATTGTTTTACAAGTGTAAACAATTACTTCCAGAAGCTTTTAAATAAGCCAGTCTTGGACTAATTTTTTTCTTCATCCAAATTAACATTTTGAAGTTTGAAAAATACCTGAGTTATTCAGATGTTACTGAAACTTGTCATTGTGGCAAAACATCATGGCCTTCATGCATTTTTAAAAAAAGTAAGAGATACATACTTGGCCTCCTACATAGCATAAAATTAAAGTTTTAAATGTTAGAAGAGCAAGAAAACAAGTTATTTTAGTGAGTTGTGTGCATGATTCTGGTTACTTACATTTCTAATATATGTGAAATATAACACAGACACTGCAAGAAGCTGCAGTATAGTCATAAATTGAAAGTGTTCAGTGACAGTGATATTGTGAGTTTATCTCCTGTTGATTAAAATCTTGGAATTCCCTTTGCTAACATTCCTTGCAAGAAGCCGTCTTACGACTTATGGAAAAATTAATGCAGTAGGAAAAGGAGAAGATTATTACCAGATACTAGTAGAATGGGTTAAGAATCACAAACCTGAGGAGAGGAAGATCTGATACAAACAAGCTGATATGTGATGAGCCTGTGATGGAAGTTCCCACTGCTGCATAATTGAAAGAGTGATTGTTTATCACCTCAAGGACATTATACAAACAGAATTTGCTGACCGGGAGCAGATGAAACAGCCACCGGTTGCAAAATCTTGCACAAACTTTTTGGTTACCAGCAACTAAGCAGAACTGAGCCAGGGGCCATCAGGATTCTTTCCTGCAAAACATTCTATGCACAGTCCATTCTGTTGTAGTGGTAAAGTGTCCTCTGTCCACTCTCTCAGAGCAGCACAGAGATGATGTTGTTGGGAAAAGCACTGGAAGAGGCCGGGGTTTGGTGAAAACTGTGATGACAAAATCACAGCAAATTACTGGCATGCCAGGGAGGACCCTTTCTTTTGCCATCAGCAATATTTCTAGAGCTGTTGACTCCCTGTTGGAACCAAATCCTGTTGTTAACACACAAACAAACATGAGCAGTGATTTCAGTCAGTACATCTGTCATTTTCTAGGTCAAGCAGTTGCAGTAACCTTGCTGATATTTATCGTGAGGATGAGATTGCAATGGGAAGTAGGATGACATGGCAGATCATTTGCCAGAAGGCCAGATAGCTGGGTCTGCCATAGGGGTTCCTCAAAAACATCATCTTTGCTCTGTTTCCAGTGGGTGCTCACAGGAAGTAAAGCAGTGGATGAATATCTTCCAGAGGTAATTGTGCAAGGAAAAAGGGTTCTCAGCTGCAGCTGCTTGCTGCTGTTCTCTTTTTGGAGGTTACACTGCCATGCACCAGTAATCTGCTGATGAAGCAATTCATGCAAATTCTCTCTCGTGTCTTGGACAGAATTGGACAGAACAGTTTAAATAGTCACTTTTTGCCTGAAGTGAATTAGTGAGCTTAGAACTGGAACACATTAAAGCAGATCAAACCTCAATATAATAAATGGGCTCTTTTGGCCAATTCTTAAAACATCCACTTTGCCCAGATCAGGATCGCAGAGTGGAATATCCTCTTCCTTGCATGAATGCCTGCAGTGTATGGGTACTCATGCTATGCTCATTTGAAGTCAAATATTCAGTTTGCTTGAAGTTGCCAGGACAAATGAATTATATCAGCTCCATGTACAGTTTTATCATGTTTTTTTTTCTGATATATTCTCATAAAAATTTGAAAGGACATTTTCCTCGTTTGGCATGATGCATTAAAGTATGTTATATCTCAGGAACTCTAGTTCTCTTGTTGCCAACATGACCTTCATGTAAATCCATATAAATCTCGCTCCATATAGCACAGATTAGTCCTTAAAGGAGATATAAATTCTCATGTATCCAAGAGAAAAACTGGTAGCTCAGTTTTGCCTAAAGAACAGCTACCTTACGGGAGCTACATACCATTTACATAAAATCCTAATACTTTACCTTTATTGGGTGATAAATCACACAAAATTGACCACCTTAAGCTTAGAAGAACACTCCTAATTGTGAGCACTAACAAGAAATGTTAAAGAAAGTAAATAAAGGAAAAGGAAACTGGATGCAAGATTTTATCAAGATGTTGCTCCAGGATGTAAGGGTCTCTAGGCAGCATTTATCATGGATTTATGATTGCCATTTTGGTGGTACTTGAGTCCCTTACTGACTGCAATATGTCATTATTGTACTATTTCACTTTGCAAATAAAAATGGAATATGTAGATAAAGTAACCTGAGCAAGGACTTTTCTACCTGCATTTGAATGTCTTCTTATTGCTGGTCACTGTCCTTTTCCTTCCACTACTCTTCCTACTGATAAAATAGAATCTATTTTAGTAAGTAAGTCTCTTTCTGTCCCCTTCCCTCTCTGCCCATACATGTCTAGGTATTAGAAGGAGATCCAGTGGATCTCCTCAAATCTTGGAACAGTAGCTTTGGCTTATCTGAGCTGTTTGGAATATTGGAATAGTAAAGAATAAGTTCATATAGCCCCATAGATTGAAATATTTAGAATTTCTATATTTTAAATACTTTTTGTGTTACTTTATGACCATATCTTTGTTTCTGACTATGAACTTTCATAAACAATGAGTATTAATTGTAAAATCGAAGGTTGAGGAGTTCTGATAAAAGAACTGGCTGTGCTTGTAAGCTATTGTGAGCACAATTACTCATAACAAATATAAGTTGTGATTAAATGTGCCCAGCAAGGTGAAGGGAGTCAGGAAGAAAGCCTCTTGTATTTGACCCAAGCAACAGCATCTAGGAAATTTATGTTCATGGTTATGAAAAATAACATGTTCTGAATGAGTGAATACTATATGGAAACTATAATTATTTTCTACACTTTCTGCCATTATTGTAAATTTCTTTTAATTAACCATTCTATATTAGTATGTTTTCATGCATAATAATAATTTTCAAACACTATCTCCTGAAAGTTACCTATGATGTCTTGCTCCATATTTAGGAAAAGTATAAGCAATTACACTTTTTCTATTTGTATGCAACTTCTTTTTTAAATTACTTCTTTTAAAAAGTTTCCATAAGGACCCGCAACCAAATAAAGTTATTTTATTCTTTTCTTGATACAAACTGTATCCTCAAAATGCAGAACCCAAATTGTAGTGCCTCAGAAATTCTTTGAAAAAATAATAATGGCAAATGTTGCTATGGTTACAGAGCCATTCCCATTTGCTTTGCTTTTCTGCCTTAGTAATGAAAGTGGAATGAGGGATTTTTATTCCAACAGCCTGCATGATGCTTTGTAGGGGAAATCCATATCCCACTAAATACTTCTCAAATAATTTTTAAAACTAGAATATTTTGGGGATTGGTCTTTTCTGGAGCTGTTTTCCCCTGTTTTATTAATAAAGTTGAATAAAGACAAATGTAACCTTGAAAAGTAGCAGTGAAATTGTGAATTTCACTCACAATTGCACTTGGACGAAGGGCAGATTCAATTTCTATCCTCCCTCAGTCTAATACCCCTTGGGTATAAAATACTCAGCTTGTCCAGACTTGCCTTAGTTTATTGAGTTACCTTGGTCTCAGGAGTGACTGGCACAGACTTTTTTTTTCTTTTTTTAAGGATTGAAGCACAGGATATTTTTAACGTTCCTTAGCTCGTGTGGCACAGACGAAGTAGTGCTCTGGGATGTCCAGTTTTACCTCACTGTGTCACTGGTTTTTTTTCTTTGTACTTCTGTGAGTAACTTTCAGTGTCTTGTCCTTCCAATAACACAAATCCCTGTGACACCAGAAAATAGCTGATGATGCTTTGCTCCTCAAAGATACTTTATTTACTGACAAGTAATTTCTGGTAGGACAGAATTTAAATGTTTGTGAAAAATCTTCTGATTTTCTTATCAACAAAAGGATGATCATCAGCTCTTCCTGAGGATGAAAATGCATTTGGAAGCAGGCGCTGCCATGATAATGCAGCTGAACTGCTCTCCTGAGGACAATAAGCAACCTCTTTTAAGGTACCAATGATATGGCATAAATGTACTCTCTGAGGACAGAATAACTGATGCATTTCCCCAGGGGGTGTTACAATTCTGCTGCAGAGAGCTTTCTGTGAAAAGATAATGCAAATAAAGGCTGCTTGTCAAGGAAACACACAAGAGATTGTGCAGGGGGTTCAGGGTTCTGGGTTTTTTTTCCCAAAAACACCATTTAGGAATGAGAACAGTCTTCCATTTCACAAGAGCTGTAGACCCAGACTACTGTACACAGCCTACACAGCCCCATTAGGAAGAGATTTTTTGCTGGCTGTCCTGATAGTGTACACATTTGAGGTGGGAATGTCAGCATGACCATCAGTAAGGTTTTCTAATGTGTTTTTAGTAACAAGCAGTTCTCAATAGCTCTTAGCTTTGCCAAGAAGCTATGTGAATTTTTCCATTCTGAATGTCTCTCCTAGATTTTTAGACACACATCCACACAGAGATATATTCCCTGCAATGCTTTGTTTTAGTTTATTTTGTTATTTCAGACAAAGTAGTTGCAGGGTGTCTGAGTTAACCTAAGGAAGTACTACACCGTTGTTTTGTTGTGGTTTTTTGAGTTTTGGTTTTGTTTTCCCTTCATTCTCTTGAGCCTTTGATTTTTTGGAAAATTTAGGCTTTGCTGCAGAAACTACATTTGATGGACTTTAGCATTTCCCTGCCTTTGGTGACCCCATGAAAGCTGTTCACATTTTCTAAATCACAAGACTAAGAACTTCAGTTAATTCTTGCACAGGTACATGTTAATATAGGCAAGACCTTCACAACTATTTTTGCCTGAGCAGGCTGGATATTGTCTGTTCTCACACAGCACCTACATGTCCAGACTCTTAATGAACTGGCTCTTCAGACAAACTGAGCATGCAGGGAAGGGAAAGGACTGGAAATCTGCCATCCTGGAGTGCAACAGCTGCTCCGCGGTGCTTCGAGCTGGAAGGAGGGGAGCAGGGAGAGGGCTCTTGGTAAGAGCTGGGAGTTTCTGTTCTTGGTAATCCCCTGCTGACACAGTGGGAAAAAAAATAGGGCAGGATCTGTGAGTAAGGGACAGAAGCCTAAAAAAGCAACAGCTAGTGTGACCTTGGTCTGGGAACATTAGTTTTAGAGCTGAACAACAGCAAAGGACATGAAGCAGTGCCTGATGGAGATATAAAGCTTGCTTAGATTGCTTAGATTTTATGGTATTTGCTGACAGCACAGAAGTGGGGAGATAAGAGGACTTTTGTGACGTGCAGTCAGAGCTTGAGACTTTTCAGCACTGTAGGGAAAAATATTTTTTTTTTTTTTTTTTGCACTGACAATTGACTGGGCTCTTGAGAAATGGGGTGGAATGGAGGAGAGTAATTGCAGAAATTTTAGAAATGGAAGTTAAAGGTTGAGGATTCGAGAGGACTGCAGATATGAAGGTGAGTAAAAGGAGCTGAGAGGAGGCTGAAATTTCAGGAGGGAGAAGTGGGGGACCCAGGAGGTTTTCAGACTGCAGTTGACAAAATAAACATTAGGGAAAGTGGAATAAAGATCAGGAAAGAACACAGTAGGAAGAATCAAATTTAAGAAACAGGAAAAAGAATTCATCCACATGATCTTCTGGATTTAGAGCTGGACAATAGCAGACAAATGAGCCACTAATAGTGTCAGACTGCAAACGTCACCTGGGCCAGAGGGATGGGGACCTGGTTTACTACTCTTCTGCTGCTATAGAAAGAGTTGGATTATTAGCATCCAATGATTAGCTGTGTTTCTTCAGTGAGAATCAAATTATAAGTTCCTTAAATCTGTTCAATTTATAAAGTAACCAGAGATAGGCTAATGTACAGTAGAGTACAGATGATGTTCCCTGTCCAGTGTTTATACTGACTGACCCCTCAAAAGCACAGAAATGGGACACTGGAGCCTTGATAGACAACTCTGACCTAAATGTTTTAATGAAAAACCCTTATGACACACCATAAAAAAAAATCAATTTTAGCCAACATTTATTAGAGAGGGTTGTTTAAATAATAAATGTTTCTGACTTACAGCCTTACTAACTCTCTGTCGAAGAACTTGGACACTCTGTACAATATCATAATCTAAGATTCACTTTGTAAACATTCTAAGTAGCTCGGGTGCTTAAAACTTCTTTGAAAGAGGTAACTTATGCAAGTTTAAGTTTTGTATTTCTGTGAAATTTATCTTCAAATATTTGACTGAAGTTTTGAGACGTCTCTCTTGATTTCATGAGACGTGAAACATTTAATTAAAATTGACTTAAAATCTAAAGAAATACGTGGGGAGCTGGTTCAGATAACTTAAACATGGGATAGGGAAAGACTTTATGTGTTTGCATATTTTATTACTGGATATAAAAAGCAATTTTTCAAATAAATGCTAGTTCTTCTGAGTCTTCTACCCATTTATCAAACAGAGATCAAACAGAGTATGAAATTCAGAATGCTCTGACTTTTTAAGCTGCACTAAAAATATTTTAGTTCTGGCTGTCCAATGTAAGTTACTGGAGGATGTTCTGTGATTTAATTGGTCTCTACTGGTTTTATGCTCAAAGGACAGTTTCTTTGAGATATCTAGCAAAAGTCTTCTAAGAGAAATAGCAATCAATATCTAGGAGGGGTTTATTAAAGGAAAATGTTATCTTTTTTGTCTAGTTCAGTGTAAAAGTTTTATACATTTTTTAAATTTTAGTCACTGAAATAATTTTTTAAATTATTAATACTGCTCTGTCTATAATTTTATGCCCTTTGCTGTTTTCTATAACTGACTTCAATAAAGGATAAGAGTTACTGAAGTTTAGACTGAAATCCTTTGCCATTTCTAAAAATAGATGGAATTCCCACCCACCCCAATGTCTGAACTTCTGAGAATTTAAGAGCAGTGTGTTCACTGTTCCTTCTGTGCATTGAGCGCATCTGCAGAGAGTTAAAGAAAGAGCATTTTAATGCCTTAAATGATCTTCCATTTAGAACTTCACAGCTGATAATACACGTGTCCTACTAAGAACATGCTACCACTGCCCAAATATGCAATTTTACTAAGTACAATTTTCCAAGAGATTCTTCATCTAAGGTTTTGGGGGTTGCATCTGCAGATATCTAAAATTTGCCATGAGTTTGTGCATATTATCGCTGTAGTTGTCCTTTTTGTCATACCTCACATATTCCATGACATAGAAAGCTTGACATACACTATTTTTTTTAGATGCCCACACCCTAAAACAAAGGGGGATTACAGACAATTATAGATTCTTACTAAACACAAAGTGTGCTCATAGAATCATTAAGGTTAGAAAAGACCTACAAGGTCATCAAGTCCAACATTCATGACATGGTTTAGTGGGCACAGAGGTATGCACTTGAAGTGCCACATCTACTTGTTTTTTGAACACATCCAGGGCTCCACCACTTCCCTGGGCAGCCCATTCCAATGCCCAATCACTCTTTCAGTTAAGAAATTTTTATTATTATTGACTCTTAATTATTAAAAAAAAGTCATTATTGATGGATTTCTTTATACAGTGGGTTAAGTCCACGACATAAAGTTAGAGCAGAGTACTTGAATAATAAGTTTTTAACAAGTGGAAATAAAGGTGTAGCAGGAGGGCAAGGGAGTTTGCAGAACTTCAGATTTTGTTGGCAGGTGGAAACTCATTAAAACTGCACATGCTTGAGGAGACAGTAGATATATTCTGGAGTGCTATTGAGGCAATTCTCACAGAAATACTCCTGTTTCATCTGTCTGATAAATGGTGATCTTGGAAAAGAGAGTGGTTCTTCTCCAGGCAGCTGTGCAATTCAGTGCTTCATACTTCCTTTCTCTGTGTGCTATAAAGATGAAGTCTATTGCCTTAGACATTTACAAATCAAATCTTTTCATGTCACTAACTGCTTTTAGAGAAAAGCACAGATGTAAAATCCCTGTTTGTCTCTGAAGAGAGGCCAGCAAATAGGCTACTGACAGCAAGGCTCACCACAGTCTAATCAGAATCTATACTCCAGAGCATTGCTGCAACACTTTCCCTGGAAAGGCTATTGCTTAGAATAGCTTTTCTTTTGAGTGCTGGAAAACAACACTGCACTTAAAATAATGTAAAAGGGGCAAAACTGTAGAATGTCTAACTTTTTATGTAAGTTCTGCACTTCAAAACAAAAAATATCACTCCATCTCCCTCTGCTCTGTGTGCAGATGCAGCTGGGATGGGGGTTTCTTGCTGTGCTGCAGAAATGTGTGAATTTGGGGGTGGGGGGCTGTTAAGGTCTTTTTTTTTTCTTTTTTTTTTCCTCACTATTTATGGAACCACAGGCATTTCTTTTTGCTCTGTGCAGGTACAACTGCCAACCACACATTTGGGGAAACACTGTAGGTTTTGAGAAGGCTGCTGGAAGGGGGAGGGCAAGGCCCCTCCTGCATGTCAGTTGTTTTTCAGTCAGTGTCACTGGACATACACTCGCATAAAGTTTCTACACACTTTAAAGTAATTTAGAGGTTTTTAAGTAAAAATGACTGATAGCAATTCTGCTGCTCTGTCTGTCTTTGTGAAAGCAGATAAACTGGTTAAATAGTTTTCTTTTCTAGTATTAAATTGTAGTGCTTCATAACATGAATTCACCAGCAGAACACTTAAAACTAAACCAACAATATCCATTTGATTTTAGTTTAATCTAATTCAGAGGGGTAGAGCTTAAATCTTATATAACACATATGATGATCTTTATTTTTACCTTCTGTTGTAATGGGAAGTTTATACCAACAATTTGAAGCAGTTTAAACCTTTAGACCGAGAAGGATGTCAACCCAAAGATTGGTCAAGATTGAGACAAAAGGTAATTTTTGAGCCTTCAGCAGATCTGGAATTGTTTTCCTGGACTGACCTGTAGTTTGATATTTTTGAGATATAAAGATGTGAGTGGCATCGAGATGTCAATGTATAAAGTTTTTTCATCCACAAAAGCACAGCCTGTTAAAATTGCAACTGATAGAGTAGTCTTTTTTTGTCATGTAGCAGGAAACATTCTGAGTGACTCCAGGATGGTTTTCCTCTGTCAACAAGATAATTTGAAAAAAAATAGCTGTGCTTCCAAAATAATACTGTCTCCTGTCATAGAATTGCTGAATACTTGGTTCTGCTACAAGGATTTTTATTAGAGAGAAGCAAAACTAATTTACAAACATCAAGAACGAGGATGTGTTAAACCTGGTTGTGCTTGGATGTTTAGAGAATCTGCACTGTCAGTTTAGCTACAAATGTGCTGTGGCAGTCAAGAACACTTGCCAAACCTCATTGCAGCCAAAGCCCGTTTTATATTCTAGAAGGATTCCTTGTTTTTTTGAGAGGGACAAAGGTTATGAAGTCTGACTTGATGCAGTGTATGTCTCCATCATCTGGGTATTCAAAAAATAGAATCTGAGGCCTTTAAAGTCCCTTGCAGCTATTCAGTTACAGGGATTACAAATGTACACTTATATTTCTTTCATGTGGTATTTTAGTTTGAGACATACAAGAGAAGTGGACAGAAAGAATGAAGAAGCAGCAGTAAAGGATTAAAAAAGCTTTAAATCCCACCCTAAAAAGAAATAAATTGCATTCATCCATCAATTACATTGCTATGGGCATTTTTAAAATTCTGAAAATACAACACTTTTTTGATAGTATTTGCCTATAAATCTCTATTATCATTCACTGCTTCAGCTTTTACACCAATGCAAAATATTACAAATTCCTAATTATCCACACCATGGCTGGAGATCTACATAAGTTTTGATAATGACAGCTTCACATACTTCTATAACTCTTGTCAGCATAGATTTTAGTTACTGGTCTTGCTTTGTGTTCTAATGAAGCATGGAAATAGCCACAAAGACTAATAACATGTGCATCTGGGTCTGCTTTTATCATGGCACTTATTTCCCCCTTCACTTAAGAAGAAACACCTTGTTATGGCCTCCCTGCCACCTTTATGAAAGCAATCTACTACAATTCTCTCTCTTGGATATTGTTCAGCATCTCCATGTGGACTTTTTTGTCATTGTTAAATCCATAATATCTTAAGATACCTCCCAAAGTATTCCCTATAAACACATAGTCCTTCTGATGCAAAAACTATACGGCATTTATAGTGCAAAGTTGGTTTAATTTGTTGTTCCTCCAGCAGAAAATCAGACAATTTATTTTTAAATATAAGGACACCTTCTTCTTGTGTCTAGAAAAAGATGGAGTACTGGTAACTGGGCTGAATGTAAATGAGACTGCAGCTCTGTAATTGGGAAGCTGAGCACAGGGTAATTATGACCTCTGAATTGGATATTATATTTATTTGAACACATATGTATCCCAGTTACAAATCAGTACTAAATTATACAAGTCAAGGCCTCTAACTTGAAACAGTTGCTAAAGGCAGAAATCAAATGCATGGAGACACTTGACAGAAATTCAGATGCTGGAAAGTTGTAGTAGTTGCTTTCAAACACCACTGAACTCTTTTACCAGTATTTTTGCTTTGACTTTTATCAGTGTAAAGGCATTACATGATTCCCTCTGAAAATAAAGATATCTAAGAAAGATGAAATAAAAGAAAAATCTATATCTGAATCTATTATTTGCCTCTTGCCTAAGAGTTCATTGCTCCAGTGGTCTAACGAGCTGTGCTGGCATCTGACTCTGACTGCATCCTTAATGAAACAGTGGTGCTCTCTCCAGTCACAAACAGAATTTTTGTAATGACACACAAAGACGGGGGATTTTACTTTTGATTCCACAAGAAAAGTTTGAGAGTGTTCAGAACTGACAACTTCAGCATGTACAGAGCAAATCTGCTTGGACAGAATAAACCAAGGAAGGGAAGGGGAAGGCATTTCACAGTTAATGTGGAAGAAGCTGCCACCTAAGGCTCACATGTGTGGCGATCTCAGGGTCAGTGATCTTGGTCTTCACTGGGTACTTCCCTATCCATTCATGAAATGATCACTTCCACTGGCAAAGAGGCAATATTGAAAATCAAACTGCTGTAAAGCAACTGACTGAGTTAGTGATAGAAGTGAGGGAGGGGTTCCACTCAGGTAGGACTATGACTGGAGTAAGAATTACAGAGTGGTTTGGGTTGGAGGATCATCCACCTCCAACCCCTGCCACAAACAGGGATCCCTTCCACTAGACCAGGTCGCTCCAAGCCCCATCCTACCTGGCCTTGAACGCTCCCAGGGATGGGGCAGCCACAGTTTCTCTGGATAATCTGTGCCAGGGCCTCGTCACACTCAGAGTAAAGAATTTTTTCCTAATATCTGAGCTAAATTTACTCTCTGACAGTTTGAAGTCATTCCCCCTTGTCCTGGCACCACATACCCTTGTAAAAAGTTTCATGCTGCAAGATAACTATGCAAAAATAATTTATTTTTTCTACTCACTTTCTGTATTTCTGCTAACCTGAAGTTTTCTGAGGGAGAAGACAGGAATAGCCATTAAATCAGACCTAAGATCTTGCTTCTCTCACCCCTTAATGAATGCCATAAGAAGCAGCCTGCTAGGTCTCTCATTACCAGGTAATCATGCTGGACCTGAAATAACTTCTCTTCTGAAGCTTTATCAGAAAGTGACCTTTTCTTAAAACCTTTTAATAAATTGCCACTTTCTGATGAAACTAATCTTGGAAAAAATTCTGGCCAAGAGTTTGCCTGTAACTTTTACTTTAGACATAAGCATATGATTGTGGATATATGACTACACACCCACAACTCTTACAGCACTATTGATCAACCAGTATTTTTGTGAAATCTTAGTTTTATTTTCAGCCATAAGCCTTTTTTTTCCTAATCTTTTTGTGGAACTGAAAAGTTTTAGGAGCTATAGAAGCAGGCATAGTTAATTAAAGCCTAGTGCAGTTATGCCAGCATTTTAAAGTTCTCAGTGGGCCACTGAGATTTTGGGAGCAAATGTGCAAAAATCTCCATCTCTTTTCATACCAGTCTAATATGAGAGGATCAGTTTCATGTTTGTGTTGATCTTTGCACCTTCTGTTCACAATAGTTGCACCTTTTACTTGCTTTATACTTGTACAGTTATCTGGTAAATCTGTGGTCTTGTTTGGGGTTTTCCCATGTGGCAGGAAACAGAATCAAGCCATGATCCTCTCCCATGGGAAGACAGAGGAGAAAACAGAAGAGAATTCATCTAGTGATGTCTCAAACTGCCCTTTCAGGGATGATGCAGATTTGTACATGTGATGTACCATCCCTTCCTCAAGATTCTACTGAATTAAGATGCATCCTGAAACAACTGTTGTCTTTTTCATGTGCAAGGTGTGTTTATACACACACATAGTGTTGGGTTGAGCAATTCCTAGCACAACAGAAATAAAAAAATAGTTAATTTTATCTAGACCCCTTCTTTACTAAAAGCTGGGACAAAATGATAAAAAAATAAAACAGCAGCTTCAGTCCATAACTATTTATATTCCCAAAATTGCACCAGGGCTTACATGATTGAAGCCCTGTGTAATAAAAATGGTACAACCAAGCTCTTGGTTTCTTCCCAATTGAATAAACAAAAGAACAGGCTCCAAACACTTTCCCTGTCTTTGAACACCACCTTTTGCCACTGTAACCCAACATCCAGATCTCTCAGTGACAGCAGTGACCTCCCAGGGTTCAGCCTCAGCTACTGCATTAAATTTCCTTGAGAATAGTGGAAAAGGGGAATCTGTGCCACCAGCTCACAGCAGTAACCTCCACTTGGGTCTAAGCTCCACGTTACATAGCTTGTGTGATTCATCACAGGAAAGCAAAATGTACCAAGAAAATACATATAAATACCTGGAAGATTTAACATTTGGACAAGTATCATCTCAGGATAGATGGCATTGCATATACCTATATGCATCATATACCTATAAGCATCACTAAGATAAACAGTCTCCTCAGGAGCCTGACAACGTATCATATTGTAAATTCACAGTTGAAGAGGAATTTCTACAGAATCCTTACAAACACAGGGACTGAAAAGGTTCCCTGGATCACCAAGTACAGCCCTCCATTGCTGTAGGCAACCGTGTCAAATAAACCTTCATAAAGTGATGCATTTCATTTTAAATTAATGAATTTTGCTCTGATTCATGCTCCTCAGAGGTAATTCTACTTCCTTGTCTCATAGTTAAGGAAGCAGTTTCCAGTCTAAGTTTATTCCAGGACATGTCATTTATACCTGTTCTTTGCTAAAATCAGAAAACAATGAAACAAACAAAAAACCCTCAACAATCTTCAGGCTTATGTTCATGTATAAGGTTTATGTAGAATTGTTACTTTAAATCAACAAACCTGGAGTTAGAGTTATATCAGTCTTTGTTATCAGCTTGTCAGCTACTTAATAAATACATTCTATCATCTCTGTGGGAGTCATTTAGATGGTAATTCCTGTTTCATGGATATGTTCTGCACTAGGTGCCAAATATAATCATCTATAATATAACCGGTGATAAATTTTAACAGTTCTCATGTCTGTACATTTGTGTGTAGTTTTATTATGTAGGAAGCATCTGAATTTAAACTAACATGTCAGTTCTATCTAGACCATCTTCCTCTTGAAACCTCTTAATATTGTTGCACTTCTGATATGTGACAGAAAAGGAAAGCAAGAAAAAACACATTGATAGACTGGTCACCACCAGTAATTATAATTATCAAAACAGCAACCCAGTTCTCATCCCTACCTGTTAACATAATTGATTATGATACTTAGAGGGGAAGCACAGGGGACATGTTAGAGAACTCTTGGTCTGTAAAACTGCTTTGATTCTTAAAACTCTTTCTTTTCCTCCAAGCTTTGTGGGTGATTAGGGCCATGTCCAGCTGAACTACAATGAATGTTCTCCATGTTCTCATTGTGGCCTCACAGTACCTTAAGGGGGCTTATAAAGAGGAGGGAGAGGGACTTGTTTATGAGGGCAGACAGTGACAGGACAAAGGTAATGGTTTTAAACTGACAGAGGGCAGGTTTAGATTAAACGTTAGGAAGAAAATCTCTTTTGTGAGTGTTGAGACACAGGCACAGGTTTCCCAGAAAAGCTGTGGATGCCCCATACCTGGAAGTGTTCAAGGTCAGGTTGGATGGAGATTGGAGCAACCTGGTCTAGTAGAAGGTGTCTCTATTTGTGGCAGGGGGGTTGGAGGTGGATGGTCCTTAAGGTCTCATCCAACCCAAACCATTCTGTGATTTTATGTCCTCCTATCCCATCAAAATATCCATTCCAAAAGGAAATCCAAATACATTAGTATATGGGAAAGCTCTTCCTGAAAAAAAAGAGCCTTATGTATTTCATATGATACAAAATTATGTGTTTCAATTCCAACTAAGAAAGTAATCATTTCTGAGTAGTTTAAGTTGTGATTGAATATTTGTTATTCTGGTCTGTTTTTCAAGTGTCCTATGACCTTGGTGGTGTAGTAGAACTGACTTTAAAATTACTTTTTTCCATATAAACTTTAGATATTCAGTTTGGTTTTCTGCAGCCTGCCAACCAGGTGCAAACTGCTTCACAGTTGTCTGTCTATGCTTACAGATTGGCCTTCTGGGAGGGAACAGGGACAAAGTGAGAAGATGGCATTAATGAAAGCTAGACAAGCTTTTCCACATTTTGTATTAGACTCTTAATCTACACAGTCTCTGCCAGATCTTTTCCCCAAGTACTTCTGAAAGCTCTTCTATCCATGTGCTGTAAATCTCTAAAAAGAAACAATAATTTTAGCTGATTTTTTAGTTATTTTAGTGAATGCATATATACATTTTTTATAAATAAAGAGTGACACATTTGCAACTCTTTTGATAACTTTAAAGGGTTCTTTGCAGAATTGTTTGAGCACCATAATCACAAGTTATGATTTTGGTTTCTGAGCATTGGTTTACAGAACAGAACACCACACTCCAAGTGATTTACGAGTGGTGAAGGGAAAAAAAAATGGGAAAAGCAGAAGAATATTTGTTTGAAAAGGTAATGAGATGTTTTTGAAACAAAAATAGAGACAGTTCAAATAAAAAATAAAAACCACGCACACAACAGGCAGTTAAAAAAACCCAACACTCCCCAAATCTTGAGAACTAGGAAACCTGAGAGAAGTCTGCAGACTCGTCCCTCCCAACCCAGTCCTTCAGTGTGTGATACATTTCTATTGCTCTCAGGGACTGCTTACAGCTCTCCCATTACTCCAAGTGGGGGAGATCATAAAATGCTAGAAGAGGTGACATTTCATCTTTCATGGAATTTTTTGTAATCAGAGATAGGTCAAGGTTAATTAGGTTTAATACAGTGTTGTGTTTGGGTTTTTTTAAAACCAGAGCGCAGTGATTGGCACCTGACACAGTGCATGCAACCCAACATTTACCTTCTGGTCTGTTCAGTAAGTAATGAGATTCCCAGAACAGCAGAATTTGCTGCAAAGACATTGGGCTGGGACTCACAAGACTTGAAATTTATTCCCCACTCTCCTGCTGACCTGCTGCGTGCCTTCAATAAAAATCACTTCAGCTCATTCCTTTTCACTGACACCCTTTGCTGTAACTTCTGTATACAGGTAGTGACCTTCTAAGGCAGCAAAATGACTTTATAATTGGAAGTTGGGCTTTTTAACCTCCTCAGTGTAAACACCATCACTCTTCCTCTCTAACAATCTCTGCATCAATTCAGTCCTGTTAAAAGCTTGATCCATAAGTAGCATAATGCAATTAAAATGCCTTCACCTTTTTATCAATAGCAAAATTCAGTACAACAAATTGACACTTACTCTGAAATTATGGTTGTGAAGTGGCTTATTGTAAAATAGGTTTGATGGAGGCATTCCAGTTGTCCAGCCAACAGGTAGCATCAAAACCTTCCCACTTACAGGGTTTCATAAGGGAATACTCAGCTCGGGAAACAAAGAATTAAAAGGCAGAATGAAATGAAAATCTGTCACTTGTTTCCAAGTATGGTCCTTCTTGGACAAGACTGAAACATTCTGCTGCCCCCCCCCATTTATTTTTTTTTTTTGGGGGGGGGGGGTAAGGGGAATAATGGCAGAAAGACTCTCAGACCCAAAACTTTCCTTAATAATGAGCTGCTAAAAGAAAATGTAGGTTTCTAGTAAAGGTTTATTGAATATCTACTGTGGTAAAACAGCTCTGTATTACAGAGCTCTCATTTCCTTTCCTTTTCTTAACCATGATTGTTACAACTTTGCTGTCCTCTAAGCCAGAAAAAGTAGAAAATGCAGAGAAGGCAGTAAGAAAAAAAAGATGTGAAATGATGAATTGCATTCAGCACCAAAATATGTAGGGAGAAGAGTTAGAATGGCTGTTAAAGAAATCATATCATGAAAGATAAGAAAGCTCAGAGAACATCAGTCATTCTTATTCTGCATGTTGGCTGGCACAGTAAAGGCAATAAACAAAACATACGCTTCCCTTTGTGTAGTACACAAAAGCAGGATCTGAAGAAAAATAACACGAGAGCACTAGAAGGGAGTCAGCTAAAATAAAATAGATTACAGTGCTGCCATTTGCAGTATCCTGCAGTGTTTGCAAAAGTTTTTTCCTCAAGCATTAGCAGTGTTAGAACTTTAGACAGCTTCCTTAAAGCCTTTGTGGAGCACGTTGTGCTAATTCCTACAGTGCTCAAATGATGTTTTGGCCTGGCAATAATATGCAAAACTCCTGGAAGGCTGTGTTTAAAACAAAAAGCTACAAGCAGTTCTTGCTAAATTGCTCCTTCCTGCACTTTCAGACACTGTCACACGACATCCACTGTAGTAAGCACATTAAAAATGCAGTCTCAAGGTCTAGTCAGCAGTCTGCTTCTGTAATACATTAAAGCAAAGGAGTTCTACAAAACAAATCTCTAACCCGTTATGTGGTTCCCCAGCTGCATCCTGTGCTACACAGAGACACTGCTTGTTCAAATGAATAATGATAATAAAACCAATCATCATCTTGGCATACAGGAACACTTACATGCTGGAATCAAATCTCTTTCACGGGGTGGTTGGTGGCTGTTTGGGTGGCAACAGGAGTTTGTCACATGGTTCCTTGCAATGACTATTTCAGGTAGATCAGGTGAGACTTCCCAAACCAATGTTCTACAAAGCAGGGCTTCATCGATGTAACAGTTATCTGGGAAGACAAATTACATAGAGCTTTTATTGCTGAACACGATGCCATATGGTCTGGGACACCCCTTTGGTCAGCTGGGGTCACCTGTCCTGGTTGTGGCACATCTGATCTTCTGGTGTACCCCTAGTTTCTACAGCCTCTACAAGCCCAGAACTTTAAAAAAAAAAAAAAAAGTCTTGATAAAAAAATATTCATTTTAAGTAATTTGATCTAAGCCTGATATTTAAACTCACCACCTCTAAACAATCTTTTCCACATTTTAAAGAGAAGCAGACTTCACTCTGCAGTAGTTCATTCTGCAGCTGGGGTATGGGGGGAGATATCAGTATCTGCAACTAGGACAAAAAGTTTCAACTGCCAAACACATGATCCAAGATTTTGTGAAGGACAAAGCACAGACCCTATTAATTTCCATCTTAAAAGTACTACCTCTATAGTCTGTCTTATTCTTTGATGTGCAACCAGAAGGAGGACTTACCTGTGAAAACATGGCAACTAGTTCTGCATGAAAGCAATCAATATTGTAAAATTCAAGAAAAGGAACAAACTCTTTTGTTTCACATATATTGTCCCAGAACACCTTCCTTCCAGAAGGGTGATCAAGAATACTGGGAAATATTTAACAGTAAAGTGAATATTTATTTGAAAAATAAGAGAGTGGTCCTCAAAGCACTCAGCTATTGGTCTAGAGGGTTAAAAACCAAACAGAAGAACAAAACTTTTAAAGTGCTAGGTCCGGAAAAAATGGAAATGAGCTGGAATTTGTATTCTGAAGAAGAACTAAAGTAGAGCAAGAGAAGAAAACAGCTACTTCAGGAATACAAACGCTAAATTTATTAATGCAAGAGAGGACAGTATGATTAAGTTGTTTAATGTACTGTTTAAAGCACCAGAACAGTTGGCTTAGTATATTTAACCAGGAAGGCTAAAAAAGCCATGAACCTAGGCTGGAGTAAGTTCATAAATGGGTTACCTTCCCAATATTTTAGATTATTTTTGAATTATTTATTTTTCCCCTCGTACTCTATTCTGGAATAACTGTATGCAATACAGGAGTGCCTCAATAATAACAATGCAAGTCCCAGTCCCAGCTAAGTCCCAGCTGACTGTATCACACTGGGTGTATTCCTCACACTGAGCTGACACTTGGCCCAAACCAACCTTAGGGTATTTTCTCATCACAACAGGTACCATGGCATTTAATCATTTTACTGCATTCTTCTACAGTTAACATCTACAATGGCTCCTTCAGAAAGCAAAATCGAGCAGAAATGCTAAAACTTTACCTATAAAACGGAATACAACTTTTATTCTAGGAGTGAAACAAATGTGATGTCAACAGAGAACTCCAATAATAGGGGGATAGTGGGGATGTACCCATATGCTTACCACCTAATTTTAACATCACTTTGTCATTCTAATTTTTTACCCCTCAACTTGTCTTGAATTTGGTTGCTTTAAAGGTCCTTGAAGCAACAAGAAGTTAGCGTGTATATGTTAATATCATATTGTCCGTTATTTATATTTATTGCCTGCTACTTACCCTCAAACCAGCTGCAGCGGGTAAAGGAAGAAGGGGAACTTTTGCCATTCTGATAATCTATTGATGTTCTGATTATCTAGACAGATTCTATAAGTCTGTATCAGCGACAGAGGCCTGGGTAGAATTAGGATCAGCTAATTAATAGTAAAAGGTCACTGGAGCCCTTTATTCATAAAAACACATATATGTCTATACATACACACAAACAACTAGAGGGAGCAACACCTTGCAGCACTGCATCAGAAGGAAAACCAAATGAACTTTAACACATACTCAAGAACAGTTTCTGTTCTCACTGCCATCACACATTCATACAACCAATAAGAGGGAAATTTGGATCACTGAGTATCGAAAATGATCCATGTATGCCTTAAGGAATATATCACTGAGGAATGGTAGACTGCTTGTGACATAAGCCAATAACTGGTCCTCTCAAGAGGAAATGCTGTGGAGAACAAATGTCATCTCTCTGCAGGGAGTAAATGAGCAAAATTCTGCTCACTGGGACTCTCTTTTTTTTCCACACTGAAGAATTTAGTTCACTGGCAACACTGTCTTCCTGTATGTTACCCACACTCCAGTGAAAACACAGTCCTACTACTTCTGCCTTAAGGACAGAATAACCTTAAAGTTATTCCAGATGGAGTTATGCCTTAAGAGATCTTGTAAAAAGTCTTAACAATCAAACGTGACAACAAACTGCATCTTTCACAGCGAATGGATAAATGAAGTACCCAGCAGTGAAATGATGGGCTTACAGGCAATACACAAATCCAACTCTTTTTCCACAGTCACACAATGTGCTACAAAACAAAGATATTCATGGGAACCTTTTGTAAGTGTAGTTATGGTAGTTCTTGGCTCCTTCCATCCTCAGTAGAAGTTAACCAGTACAAAGTGCCATCCTTTTTCTATTGGCCATAGACAAAAATCTAAAATTAAAACCAACTTTTGTGTCTATTGCTACATTTGCTGAAATAATCAGTTTTATTCTTTGTTTACAATTACCCAGAACATAAAAGAAACTGCTGGATACATTATCAGTTACACACTGCTTGCCAGCTATTTATGATGCTAAATTATACTGCCTAAGTACAAAACCAAAAATTGCCAAAAATCGGGGAATTTATAAATTGGGAAAGCAGGAGGGGTAGGAGGGATAAGCTAATGCCATTAGCTTATGGTTAGCCTTCTTCAAAAGGACAATTCAATGTGCTATTCAACAGGTAAATAATTCAAGTTTTCATTAATTTGACTATAATTTAGCAGACACTCTCCTGTGACAGCTACTGTTAAACAAACCACAGTTATTTTGTTGGTCCCACTGTAATGATTTATATTTGTAGGATGAGTCCTAATTTCTAAGATCATCACAAACTGAGAGAAAAATCCATTTTATGTACTTTCATTTAGATTGTAAATGAAGTAAGGTACTTTTATTCGGTGTCCTACTTTTTCTTAATGTATAAACTTCCTCTATAACTACTCAAGATTTTAATCTAAAAGCTAATCTTCTAAAAATAATATTAATTAATATAGTTTTCTTTGTATTCCCCTACTACCTTCCATCCTTTCAGTTCCAGGTTTTCAGCTGTAATGGCCTTCAGCTCTCCTGCAGGCTTCCTAGCTGAGAAACAAATTTGTGCCAGCTTGCTGAATAACCTCAGTGATGTTCAGTCACTCAGAACTTCTCCATCTGTGTGTCCATCCATCCAGAGATGCTCTCAAAATGCCTCACCCACCTTGCCTGGTGTATCAATATCCAAAATATGGTTGCTTCCAGAGCTGCCACTTCCAGCCCTACAGCAAAAGTAACAACTGGCCTACCTGGAGCCCTCAGTTGTTTGCCTGGTCACAAACAATGTTTTCTTTATGAGTCAATTGTTCTGCTGCCAGAGCTAAAGGGAGACCTGCAAAAGGTCTTTTTATTATAGTTACTATTTACTATAATTAGTAAATAAAATCACTAGTTGGAGGCATTATAACAAAAACTAATAGAAAGTAACCATTTCACTCAGGAAGAAAAGTAGTTCAGAGAACAGGTAGATTCCATCAGAATGACAAGCTAAAGTTTCTATGTGTAACTACAGATCTACCATTTGTTTTCCACTGATAGGCATTTAGACAACTCAATTATTTTATTATTGAGATTAGAGAATGAGATAATTATATTAACTCCCTTTCTAAACTCATATATCTCCCACTGACAGGTTGCAGAAATATTCTTGCCAAGAACCTGATGATTAAATAAGAACTTGCTTCAACAGATATACAGAAATGCCCTTGATTCTTTGTTACACATCTGTGTAGCTCTTTTTTTAGCTCAATACAAAATTTAGTACATCAGATCTGAACCAGAAGCCAATCATTTTCAAAAACATTTGGCTAGCAAATATTTCCTTCAGAAATTTCTTCTGAAAATACCTTAGAAGAAAGTGTCCTCATGTGAAAAAGAAAACCATATATAACAATTTTTATAAGTAAAATGTTTAATTATCATAAATCATTACAACTTTTCTCTGTTACATCCTCTTGAGTGAACAATTAATTCTGATTAGAAATCAGAAATATTATATCATGTTCTTAGAAACAAAAGAAAGATATATATGAATCTCAAGGCTCTGTTAAAGGACTAAGTAAGCAGGAAAAAATAGTTCTGATTTACATCTAGAGATAGATATTCCCACTCATATTACATTTCAAAGCATTGCAAGAGAGATGTTTATTATGTAATATGGTGAAAGGTGTCGAGTGAACTGTCCTGCAGATTTAAGCATCTTCAATCATAGTTAATACCAGTGTACTAAGAATGTTGTAGAATCAGTTTAAAAGTGATTATCACTAAAAAATGAAAAGTTATTGAAACTCGATATTCTCTTTTAGCAATTTAGTTGGAAAAGCTTTACTTTTATTTTCATTGAAGTACAGTGAGTCAGTTTTTCCTGAAAGATAATAATAATATAATTACAAGTCACATAAGCCAGTGGACTGTGAATAACATTTAGAAAAGGTATCTATGCATTTTAGGAGCTAAATTTCTAGTTAAGATAAACATTCCATCACTTAAGCATCAAAATTTCTGCCCTGAGCTGCTATTCATTGCTAGAACATCTGTGAAAGCCGAAGTTGCTGCCTCCCAACTGTTTGTTAGCACTACTCTTTTGCCAAAAATTGCCAGTCCCATAGAATGTGATGTTGCTAAGCCAGCAGAATTGAGGATACAAGGATTTCCTCATCTGTTTCAGCATAATGTTAGCCAAGTTAACTTCAATCCAATTGGTCCTGCATTGTAGTGAATTAAAAGGAATAGAAGAGTTTCTTCTAAAGATTAAACGTTCGGTCATGTACATTTTTGCAAAATGGTAAAATCAAATTTAATCATTAAAAACCTGCTCCAATGTGAGTCCTTCCCACAGGCTGCAGCTATTCACAAACTTCTCCAAGGTGGGTCCCTTTCCACAGGGCACAGTTCATCAGGAGCAGGCTGCTCCAGAGTGGATCCCCCACGGGGTCACAAGCCCTGCCAGCAAACCTGCTCCATGTGGGCTTCCCAGGGGAACACAGCTTTGTTCTGGCACCCACCTGCTGTGGCATGGGCTCCTGCACGGGCTGCAGGAGGATCTCTGCTCCCCCGTGGGCTGCAGGGACACGGCCACCTCACCATGGGCTGCACCACAGGCTGCAGGGGAACCTCAGCTGAGGTGCCTGGAGCACCTCCTGCCCCTCCTTCTGCACTGCCCTGGGAGCCTGTGGGGTTGTTTGTCCCACATATTCTCACTCCCCTCTTCTCACTGCAGTTCCCCCTGTGCAGTAACTCTTTTCCTTCTGAAATATGTTATTCCAAAGGCACTGCCACTGTCACTGATGGGCTCAGCCTTGGCCAGCAGCAGGTCCATCTTGGAGCCACTGGCATTGTCTCTGTTGGACATGAGGGAAGCTTCTAGCAGCTTCTCACAGAAGCTCTCCCTGTATCCCCCTTGCTACCAAAAGCTTGCCATGCAAACTCAGTGTAGTTGCAAAAAGCCATGTCAGCCCCGTTACATGAGCCAAAGTGAGCTGTCAGGCACAGGAAGGAGTCAGAGTTCTGCTTCCCTCAGTCCTCACCATCAGGAAAGTTTCTAGATAGAGGCATAAGATTCATCCCCAGCAACTCTAACCTGCATAAGGTTTAAATGTCTTTGCATTTTGCAAACACAAAACACATTCTCTTTCTGACATAGCAATAATCCCCAATTATAGTCTCAACTTCAGGAGTATGCTGTTAAAATCATAAGAAGGGAAAAAACCTCCTATTCAGAGAATATCCTTGATAAAGCAGCAGAGCGTGCTGTGTGTTGATTAGGCCTAGAGAGATACGTGTTTTTTCAATGTAAGAGAGAACTGTTGATTTTAGTCTTACAGGTGGATTCATTTATAAATGCTGACCCTGACATATAATCTTCAATAAAAGCTGTGCTTTTCTATCTAATTTCCATCTTTCAGCTGAGACATTAGCATTTCTTATTCAATGTTCTTCTCTCTCAAGCATTACCTCAGATTAATTGGCACTGTATAAAATAAGTTCCTGGGTGCACAATGGTAACCATGGTAGCCTTCGTCCTATCTTCACAATGCATATGTAATTCAGTTCTCAGGAAAACATAATTAGTGCGTAGCATAATATATTCTCTCCAAACACATCACCGTGGTATGAAATACACTAAATCAAAGCAAATGTTGCCTACAACCTCCACCCAACTGGGCTACCATTGCTGAGCAGCTACTTTACAAATGAATATACTCTTAAATAGTTTTGCTGCAGCATCCCCAACTTGCATAATGCTGCTGCTTTACTCGTGTGCTTTTTCTTTATGGTCAAAGGGTGGCAATGTTCTACTTGTTATCAGCGTGCCTTAGACAGTCAATAGCACCGTTCGCACTCAAGAATAGTAAAATCTCTTTCCAGCCCAGCCAGAAAGCTCTGCATCATTAACTGGTGTGCTTACTAAGTCCCAGTATTTCAGTGATGACCCCTTCAGTTACAGTAACACAAATATTAAAATACCGTTTGAGTTGAAATCCAATGAGCTGTGTCAAAGTACATTCGTGCATATCTCCTTATGAGGAAAATTAAAAGGCATATGCAGCTTAAAAACTAAGTGTGGTTTCTGTTCCCCATCACATATAATCAGGTCTTATTCAGGATGCTTCTGTTGTTTTTGTACAGGACAGTTACTGCTGTCCAGGAAGTGAAAAGTGTCACTAGCCTGGCTGCTTAGAAGGTGCCACCCAGCCTCTTGAGATTTTTACAGAAGCCTATTTAACTCATTTGAGGAGGAGATTTGCCAGTTGTGAATATTGAAGTCATCCAAAACATCTGTCAAAGAGGCCTTAATACCACACCCACAAGGACTGTCAGTGCACAAAACACATGGGAAAAACAGAGTGCAGCTGTTATTTCTCTAGTTAGCATACCAACAACAACTGCATTACTTATTTAATGGAATGAACTAGGAATAATCACATGTAGGAATAAACTGCTACTCTTGTGCTGGACCCACTCCTGTGATTACCAAACACAGGGTGTCCACACCCAACTGTTCAGACACTGTTTCCATACGAGACTAAATAAGAAAGGATGTTTTTCCTGGTGTTTCACAGGGAGATGTTTTTCAGTATCAGCAGTAAAGTGGGAGGTCTAATACTAGATTATATAACTATTTTGTATAATTATGTGGGTATTTTAGGAAGACTGATGGTTATGGCATTAAAGCAAAGGCAAAAGCAGAAAAGCCAGGAAAAAAGAGGAAGACAGTCTACATAAAAGGCATCCTTCCAAATACACTGAAGAGACCAGACTGGGCATCATGATCTTTCTGATGAGGCTGAGGAGAAAAAGCTACAGTAAGAGATCTAGAGAAATATGTCCATTTTCAAATGCTGCCAACTATTACCTCTTAAATTACTATCAGCTACAAAAACCAAACTGAGAGCTGTTTCTCCCCCCCAAAAAAAATAAAAAGAGCAAGGAGGTGTCCAAACATGTCTAGGATAGTTTGTACTTAGAAGACATGAAAGTAATTTAATCCTTCATGTGAATGAGTATTGATTATGTTTACTGAAGTATTAGAAATGATGCTTTCATTAAGTGTGGGACATCACTGTGTCAGATGTAATGCAGACATTCACTAAACCTCTGGTAAAAATTTCAGACAACTGGTTTTGGGTCCCAAACCAACTTAGCAAATATGATATGAAGTAGTTGCCTGGTGGCAAACTCAGCTTAGCCCAGAATTCTTAGTAACTTTCATGTTTACAATCTTCTTCATGTACAATATTCTTCATTGTACACATGCATGAGGGGAAACACTTTCCAACTCATAACAAAAAACTTTGAAACTGCTATAATATTTTTGAATGGTTTTGATGATAATACTTGACCTTTCTTTTATACCAACAATGTGCTATGGACACTTTTCTCCTCACAACCCCTTGGGATGTGGTAGTGCTGTCATGAGAACAGAGTGAACTGACATTTCCACTCACACATTGTCACCACACCAGGTGACAGCCTTGTGCCCCAGTCTGCAAGGATAACAGATGCAGATCTCCATATCAGGTATTTACAGCAAAAGGTAGCATTATGATCATAAAATTCCAGCCACACACACACTGATAATCCATGTGCATCCAATTCCACACATTTTGACATTTAGATATGGGGGCTAATGGAAAGAAACAGTATTTCTGTCACATGACAGTGCTATAAAACAATTTGTAAGATAACAAAGCCATTGATTTCAATTATATAGAACCACGAAGCGGCCACTATTAATACTCTAATGCTTAAACAGACATGTCACACTTTCCTTTTACAGCCATTACAAAATTTATTTGTCAAAAAAATGGGGACAACTAGTAAAATAGTAACATTTTATATGCAAAAGCATGTTAGTTCAGGAAAAGCTATTTATCTTCACACAGGTGATGACAATTATTTTGTGCATTTACATTAGCTTATGTATCATCAAGTAAGCGTTATATGACACTAACTCTACACATTTCTTAAGGTACAGTATTTAATTAGGTGTTTTTCTGTCTAATCTCATCATGTCAGCAACTCTAAGAAATGCTTTTAGAGTGGTTCTAATAATTGCTGGGCTCACTAGACATAGATTCATCCACTTGTGGTCAGCTATCCTGGGACATAGAGGAGAAATGTGAATTAGTGAGCACAAAAAGAAGCAAAACAAATTTAACTCAGTTTTAGGTTGGAATTTGGGAGAAGTAAGATCACAAATACTATTTACCATACATTATATATTCTGTTTCTGTTACATAAACTTGGCTTTGCTTTATGTAAAACGCCCAGGCAATACTATCTGTGACTGCAGAACATTTTGAACCAACTCTACTAAAAAACAGATTATTGAGTCCTCAGAATAAGAGTTTTTATAACCCATCACATGAAAAAGTAAATATAGCATGGCAGTGGGGGAAAAGGAGTTAGTGGATCTTGAGAAAGGTAATTAAGTACAGTTAGCTGTCCCACAGTGGCTAGTGCTAAATATCTGGGGAAATCTTACAGCCATATAAGTAACAGAAAGACATGTTAGAAGTCCTATTATTATCCTAAGTAATATAATTTAAGCATTAACACAATAAAATGTTTGAATATTTTAAATGCCTTTAAATGCTGAAAACAAACTGTCTTAGTCATTAACTGTCAAACATTAGAAATTTTGTCTATTCATTAAGATTATTTAATATTGGTGAAATTCTTTGACTATCATTTAATTACTTGAATTTCAAAATCATTCAGTCACTCTTTTTGAAGAGAGACCTTTTTCAACTGTCAACATATCAAATATTTACCAAACATGGATACAAACATGTACTGAATAAAATGTTCAGATGTATGCACTAGAACTGAGTGCTCTTTTCAGAGTCTGGGTTTTGGTACCGAAAAGATATCACATGATTCACTAGAAAAGAATTTTTTAAGCATTACAGGAACATCTCAAGAAAAATCAATGGTCGTAAACATGAAGAATCTTGAAAAGCTGAGAGTAAAGAGCCTAAAAAAGCTTCTTCCACTGAAGTGCGGTTGAAAGACAAAACAATCATCATTATTTAAACAAAGGAGAAGCTGTTGAAGTCACCATGAGCAGAATTTCACTCCAGAGATCTTACAAAGTTGCTCTTTTCCTTAAAGCTTAAAGAGCAAGTTTCTGGATCAGTATCCACAAGTTTCAGGTGCAATTCCAAGGTATAATATAATGCAAGATGCCTACAGATACTAACTCACAACCAGGCAATGCAGTTAAAATATCGTAGTGATTTGCAAACCAGGAAGGTTTTATGAACCACTTCAGATCACCTCCCATATTTTTAATGTACTATATATATATATTTATACAACAAAAGGAAAATGAAATCAGCATGACACCAGCATTAGTCTTTTTGATGTCTGCAGCATACTTAAGACTTCTGCCTTACTACACCTTAAAACTTTCTGACAATTTGCAGACTTTCTGAACATTTTGAAAGTGTCCAAAAGCACTTACAAACTTGTGGCTTATTTTTCTTATTTTGGGAGGAAGGATCACATTATTATTAGGATTAGATACATATTTTGCAGCAATTTGCCTAGTCTGCAATAGAGGCCTATGCCAGCTACCACCCAAACATCCCTGAGTCGATCCACTGTCCCAAGATCTGAAACTAAATACAGTCTACATACAGCAAAGATACAAATTCAAGCTCCAAGACTTGTGCTTAACATACATAGTAAACCTTACAGTGATTTATATTCAGAATTCTAGCTACATTCATGAGAAGAAAAATCATGTGAGAGCTTTCCAGTCAGGTCTCTGCTCAAGACTTTTCTCCTACACTCAAGAGCATCTCCCTTTTTGTTAAGCAAGATGCCATTAAAGAAATTTGAGGATAAATGGAATTACATATCATATATAACAGCGTTTCACACAAATACTCATTCAGAGAGACAAGTAGTGGCTTATGCTACATAAAAAATAAGATTTGCATTAGATAAACAGCTGCTGACAGTTACTGACCAAGTGATAATAAAGGCATGATAAAAGAGTTTGCCACTAAGGTGAGCATTTACAAACTCTGAGACCTGTTACTACTGACTTTTTTACTAGATCACATTGTAAAATGTGTAGAATGTCTCTGAGCATCCTCTAATTGCCATCAACAACATTCTGTTAGTAGGAGCTAGAACAGAATATTCTGGTATATGTCATTACAAGTCTCTTTGAGCAGGCCAGTTAGATCCATTTTAAATTAAGTGTGTTTAAAGTGTATTGTAAAATACAGCAATGATTAACTTGGAAAAAGTCACTCAAGAACTGAGTTTTTTCTTTGAACAACCTTGGTTTACAAATCCTGTCATTTTTCACTATAGATGTGAGTTGTCATTCAAGGGAAGCTGTCACTGTACTGACACTTTGCAACATGAGCTCCAGGGTAATTGTGCTGATTAGGAAACAAAATATTCATGTCCCATTTGAATGAATGGAAAAAATTGTAAGACAAATTTGTGCTTGGTTACCTTAATAGTGTGCCTTGTCTTCTGATGTATTCCCATGGGAAGTGGAATCACGAAGGTATGCATCACATGAACCGACTTTAATGCCCTTTTATATGCAGCTCACTCTTCTTTCCAGGGTTGTAATCACTTAAAATGTTTACTGCAAAAGTTCATACATCCAGTTTCTGGAACTCAGAGAGGGCAGTGGATCAGGCACAACAGTGCAGCACCTAAACATAGAAACATACCAGCATCAATCAAAAAGTAGTAGAAATCACAAGTAGAACAACAGAAGCATAAAAATAACTTGGGTTTTATTTGTTGGTTTTCCCCTTCAACTTCCTCCTGAAGTTTCCAAAAGATTCAGCAAACCCAACATTTTTATCAGAACCAAATAACACACAAATCTGCCATAAGTACTAGCTTATCTGCCATAAGTGCAGTTTACAGAATCTTGAGTAAAAACAATCTTAATAGAAATCAGACATCTGAATTTTCCTGCCAAGCTAACAATTTCTGTGTAAGAATCCCAAGTCTATCTGGAGAAATCCTGAAAAACATCCACAAGAAAGTGGAGAGAAGCTTACCCTGCTATTCTAAAAGCTACCAACAAGGGATAATTCTCTCCCTCCTTTTTCATTCACAATGGTGTTCTTGGGAGCAGATTTATTTTGTACTTGCAGTGTCTAATAACAACTGTTATTCATTTATTTTCCCACTATCCTGACACAGTAATGTTATCCTACTTAACTCTGTGACTCTTTTTGACATAAAAATGCACCCACCATGACATCCTTTAATACTGTAACAAACTGGCAGTGACCGAGGACTCCACGGCTGTTCCCAGAGCACACGCCGGCTGATTTAACTCCCCCATGGTGCTAATGGATAGAAGTCATTACAGCATAATTGCTAACAATAATATAAACCCTATAACATAGGAAAAAGCCCAATTTTAATGCTAAGGTTGGCAGACACGTAGCTTTCAGAGACAAGTATTTAATGCAGCCCTTCAAATAGAAGAACTGCTCCATTGCTTTATTCCTGGCATCAGTATACTGATATTTTTCAGACACTCCCCCCATAGTTCCATTTCAGCACAAAATTAAGTTGGCTTTGAAACCCAGCATTAGTAAGTCTCATTCCCACAGAACCACCCTCAGCTTCTGCTCATATCTTTACTGTGCTTCTGTGGCTTTGTTGGAGTACCCATCACATGCCTCCTCATACAGATCAAAAACAATTGGCAGTCATAATTTTCTTAAGAGAATTTCTTAGTCATTATTAAGCTCCACAAAGTTCACTTTTTGCCCAAATAAATTTTACTGGGGAGGGAAAGGGGAGGAAGATACTAAGAGAATAATGGCTACACACAGCTAGAAATGTTGATTTTTTTGCAGCAAAAGATTGCTAAGTGTAAAAAGATTAGACATTTCTACCAGTCATTTCCTACTCTCCCTAGATACCCCTTAAAACAGAGTTTAAAAAGTCAAGCTCTTACTAGATATACAACTTCCTATATAAAGTTCACTGAGGTTCTCATGAATTTTCCTTTTTATGCCCAAACCATCATGTGTTTGTAGCTTGGTACAGTGAACCTGGTGAACTGGTTTATAGTTTAATTAAATAAAAAAAAAAAAAAAAAAAGGAAGGGAACACTGGGAGATGGGCCAAAGAAAAATACTAGTACACAGCACGAAAATCATTTAGAGAGGGGTCATAATGTGGTAACTGAGGGAGCAGAAATCAAGCTGGTGCAGCAGACACCCCACTCAGCCCCACCACTAAAATGTCACCTTTTCCTGAGTGGATGAATGAAATCAGAAGAAAAAAAGCCACTTGGATATATTTGAGTTTTGCATTTATCTGAAATTAAAACACCACCACCAAACCCAACCCAAAATTTGTGGTGATTTGATCCAGCTTAATATAAATGAGAAACAGAAGCTAGAAAACACAAGAGAGAAAAACAGAGGAAACTAGAGAGGAATCCAAAGTATCAGAACCTAATCAGAAGCTGAAAAGTTGGAGGGGAAGATGACACAGACAATGGCATCAGTCCATTAGAAAATGGAGAGGAAAAATCAGCACTAAAGCCTAAGCCCAAAACCTATATGTGTAATGTCTTTGGAAAACCCAACTGTAAAAAAGAAGTATTAAAACTCCTGAGGTACTAAAGAAAGATATTTAGAAAACAGAGCAAATACTAATGATAAATAGTTTTGTTCCTCCTTTCTTATGGATGAGGAATAAATTAAAAACACAAAGCTGAAAAGCTTCCTTCAACCATATTTCTCTATGATCTGCAGTTGTTATATCACAAAAAGTGGTACTTAAAAGAAATTTTGCTTGTATTAAAAATTAAAAGCTTATGTCTCTTATTTAGGCAAAAACGCACCCTTAGTTCAGAAGGTTTTGAAATATTTGTTTATTCAGTCTTGTTACCTATTCTGTGTTTTTATAGCCTTCTAAAATATGAAGTAGCACACTGCATAATAGCTTTTCTAGTCTTCTCTGAAAATCCTTCCCAAACAGTAGCCTTAACCTCTTCAAACACTTGTCCAATGTTGCCTGCATGCGCTGACACCATGGAATGTCTTCCAACACTAAAGAAAAATACTAGCATGGTATTTATTTTATTTTTCACTTCCATTGAACTGCAAGTCACACTTGTAAGATAGTGATTAGTTCCTGAATGATTAACCCATCATGTATTTAAGGTAGACAGAAGACAGTTTGAACTGTGTATTCTGTATTTTTATTGTCAAAATAGAAAGAGTGGGTTTCTTTTTGCAATTTCATGCTGATTAAATTTGGTATTAATATGAAAAACTTAATCAGTGGGACTACCCCAAATATTCCTAAAGATATAAGCCACAGAGGAATATGTCATCCTTTACTTTCAATAACAAAATGAAAAAAAATAAAACAAGGAAACAAGTTGGCATAAGAATGTCATAAATATTTTTCAGAGGAGACACTTTTTATACAGTATTTTTACTCCTCACAAAAATTGAGTGATAGGCATGAAGTGGGTGAGCAGTGGGATGCCTTGTCTGATTCCTCTTTGATTTGCTCAGATTATTTTTCTCTTGCTGGAAGAATTGAAATGAACATACAGGATTTTTTGTTTGCTTCACAAATGAAAGCTTGTCTTTCCCTTAACTTTCTCCATGACAGAGTCTCCAATCCAGCTCCAGCTGTGGGTAGCACTTTTTGTCTGCAATCACTACCAGGAACAGTGCTGGCACTCAGATGCAGCAACACAACCCAGTGTTGGCTAAATCCACATAGGAATTTGTATTAGATATAACCCAGCAATAAAAGACCATATTTGAAAACAGACTTCTTGGATGAGTTCCTCATCTACCTGTAAAACAGCAGCTAGAAACCCAAGAGACCATTCAAAATAAGGAAGAGGCATCCAGTCTGGGAACATCAGAACATTGGAAAGACTCAAAATTTATTTTTCACAATTCATTCTTCAAACTTAACAAACATGCCAACCTAAAGGCGTATTTTTTGAAAAAGAACTATGTTTCAGAGTCACATAAAACTTCTGAAATAGAGTGTGATTGAATAGAGGACCACTCTGAAACCCATAAAGTTCACATTTTATGCTAGTTTTATTTTATGCTAGTTTAGGCTTTTTCTACATTCCTTGGAAAACTATCATTATGTCAGCTGCAGTTCTGTATAATTTGGGTACGTACTGCTGAAACCTGTTACACACTGTAAAAATGAAAAAAAAAAAAAATTTAATTATGTAAAGTTTTGCATTCACCGGGGTCAGGGGAAACATTTTATTTTGCAGGAAGACCCTTTCATGTGAACTTCCCCTTCATTTCTGCTGCATTTTTCTGTATTTTACCCATCCCGCTGGTTTTAAAACAAATTACAAACAACTCATGTGTCACTTATTCACAAGGGCTCCAATATGCAGAAACAAAAACAAAGTTAGTTGAAGACAAACTGGGGGCAATGGGAATGCAGTGGAACACACTGATTACAACAGGAGGAGCTCCAAAGTATTCTAAACAACCCTTACTCTACAGAGGTAAAACTAAGAGTAAGCAAGACAAGGTACAAACTGAGAAGTACTATGTATGGCTCTTCCATTTGTTTACTGCAAAACAATGATATTTTGCCTTTTTAATCTAACTTTGCATCACTCTCTCCTATTGGGAAAGGGGAATTTGTTTTTTCTAGTTATTGTAGTCAGCTCCAACTGAAATTAAAGGCCACAGGTTAGCTGAGCTCAGAAGGAAATATATTCAACTCTATCCCTGTTGAAGCACTACAGTCTTCATGTTGACTTCTGTTTAAATATGGGAAAATGACTCAAAAAAAAAAAAGTGAATTTGAAACCACTTGGGATCAGTGGGATCAGAAAACAGTCACTACTTCTTAAGAAGAATTGGTCAGAGGAGAATTGAATCAAGGCTAAAGCAGTAGTGGTAAGACCTAGGTGAAAAATAAGAACACTGATCAAATTTCTAGCATTACTTAACTCACTGGCTCAGGCACTTTAGGCAAGCAAGAGATTTGGGAGATAGATTGTCAACCAATATTACCTCAAATAGCTCCAACACAGCTGAGTTACCCAGGTTTACAGAAGCTTTTGATCTCTGAGAATGAAGGATTTTCAGAAATCTCTTAAGTTTCAAACCTGTGAGGAAAGTGATACAGTTCAGGATGACAGGAACCAGTGAGATGGAACAGAAACCATTCTCAATAAAGGGAGAAGTATAAACACACACAAGCCAACAGAACATTACAAAAATTCAAACTGCAAAAATGAACTATTAAACGTCCAATTCAAACCAGAAGATTTTAATTCAGTCTTTCAGTTCTCCAATAATAATTGCTGTCCACTAATTTTCCAGGCAACCACCACGCTGCTACTTCACATGCAAGCTTTTATGGAATAACTTTCATATTGTGAGGTGGGTTTTTTTAAACCTGCATAACTGAAATCCACAGAGTTTCTATTTACTGCTGCTAAATACCTATTCAAATCTTTTTGGCAGAAAACATTTAGAAAGAGAAATCATGATTATTTCATAAGGAAATCAAACTTACATGTGATCCTTGTTCTCACATAGCCTTTCTGCTCTCCACTCCCTCAGAAAACTTTTAAATCTGAAAAGCTGGTAAAACTACTGTTATAAGGCTTAGTTCCAAAAAGAGAGTAAAATAAACTCAGGATGAAAAAATCTTATTGCCACTGTCCTTGAGAAGGAGAACAGAGAAATATGGAACTACCTTTGCCCATGAAGCCAAAAAAAAAGTTAAAAAAAATTAAGACAAAATTCTTTTAAAATAAAAATCAAATAACACTACACAGAAAAATATATTGAAATAACCACAAACAGGAACAAAGAAGATGCTTATTTGTTCTTCAATCCTGTAGTTTTAAAATCCACATCTTAGTTTTGACAATTTTACATCAAGGTGTGTTTTCAACATGTGTCTTCGGGCACAAAGAATGACAACTAACTGATAAAAAAAGTCTTGGTTAAAAGATAATAAAATTTCAAAATAAAATTAACAAAAACATCATATCAAGAAGCTTTTTTTAAACAATATGAAGTGGAAGACCGTTTACTAAAGTTGCAGTTTTTTCTTTCCTGAATTCTTCATTCCATATCTTCCATTTTGGTTACCTTTAATTTATTTTATAGTCACGATGAGCAGTTTGAAAACAAGAATAAAAAAGGTGAAAGATGTTCTTAATATAACAATTAAAAAATGCCTGACATGAAAGTTCTTTTTTGTAAAGTTGTAAATCCCAAGGAAAACTTGAGTAAGCTTTCCTCCTTAGACATTTGCTACCATAAACTATCAGAGCACTTATCTGCTATTTTGTCACACATCTTTTATTACAGTTTTCCAGAGAATTAGGGTAAAATATACATACTCATCTGGAGGGTCTGAGACTTCCAATAATATTCCATGTTGCAGCTACATTTGAAGATTACTTTTATACGCTGTAAATATAATTTCTGGTAGTACTTAAAACATTAATCCGAACCAACAAGACTTAAGGGCATCTGGCAGTTCAGATTTCTGGGCAGTATTTTAACGGACAGCAATCGTACACTACTGAAAAATCAATTTAATGTAAATCTAGTGAACAATAATTTTTAAGAAAGTCACTGAACTCCTGCTCTATTGGAGACCCAGTGAAGGTATTAATTAGAGGTATTAAAGGTGTCAATTTAATGAAGTCCTAGTCCAGCTTCTACTGAGAGCTTTGTGAATATCAGCTTTTCCTTCCCCACCAGCTCATAATAATTACGGCCTCCTCACTCCTCCAGAGACAAGGTTTCAGAGTGCACACAGTACAAAACTGGCACCTCCTACGTGGTGCTAACTTGTAGGAAAAGGAAAGTAGAAAGTTGTTGGAAGTGTAATACTGAGAAAGAAATGAGAAATAAACGTTGTGTTGGCTGATACTGTTGCAAACCTTTTCTCCTTTGTGGTGGAAGGGAGGTTAACAGAGGTCAGTGTTACCATGTGCTCTCATTTCAAAGAATTACCACGTGCACGTACTCCTGATAAATCATGGTTAGACTTTTTATAGACATTTGGATGTTTGGAGATTTAGCATAACTTTGGGACAGATTTTGTCAGGAAAAAATTTTGCTCAGATAACTTTTCTCCAGCCCTCTAATATCTATATCTGCATGAGAAATTAAGCAGCACATGGGAAGTTCAAGATAACATTTTTCAAGATGCTTTTGCTCCACTGCTAATGATCCTTCCCCATCAGCTTTGCCAGTACAAACAAATGAGGATGTGTTAAAGCAGGAGCAGATATAGAATGACAGAGACAAATGAGATAGAAGCATCATGAATGTGGTGCTGTCAGTGCAGAATCCAACTGATGTTCTATAACAGACACGAAGCACATTTTTTGTTAAAAGTCTAACACTGGACAGAGAAGGCAATAGTTGCATACAATATGCAGCTAAAGGATTACTGAAGAACATTAATTAAAATATTTTACTGCATGTGTTACTCTTACAGTATCCATAATTCATAGATTTTTAAGAACTCAGACTAATTTTACCATAATGATCTTTTTAAAGATGGCTGTTAATTGGGAAATATAATGCTTACCAGTACTTTGGGGGCTGAAGTTACATGATGAAACACAAAATACCAAGTAATTCAGATTTTTAGATACTGAGTTAATTTTACAGAAAAGAAAGCTTGCATATTTAGCAGGAAGCCATCAAAATTCAAAATAGAAGCCAGCTTGAAATAAATGATGTCTTATTTTAGTAAGCAAACTTTGTTTAATTGCACTTCTGAAAGGAATTCAGATTTTAATGGAAGATAAAATTTTCAGTGAGCAGTGCATAATAAAAAGCATAGTACAAACACAGCACAATAAAGAACATTCCCACTATACATATACTCAATCTAGAGCATTATGATTCAAGGATATCAGTCATTCTTACCAAATCAGGGGTATGTTTTGACATGAAATCCAAGCTGAATGCTTCTCTGAAGGACATTCAAATCCTTCCATAATACTTAAAACTCAATTCACAATGACGCTATTCCCACTCTGTGCTTCTGCACTGAAATCAAACAACTATTTTAATTATTGCAATACAAACAAGTATTTCAGGGACCTGGGGCCCTTTGGAGTAGTATTGTACCAGAGTTAACGAATTCAGCCAGTGCAACTCAATCCTCTCAGCTCTCTGAATTGCCACAAAGAGGAAAACCAAGATTTTCATGTCCTCTTATGGGAAAACTGTGTCTGGCTGCCATTCTTGCCCAGCTCTCTCCCTGCTAAGAAACAATCTGTCAGAGCTTCAAGATTAGCTGATTAAACAATCCCAGAGCAAGGATTACATCCCACTGTCTCTAGTTCACTTACTTTCTATCCCCACTTTCACATGAGCTGTTTAACATATTTTCTTCTTCTGTTTGTTTGTTCTGAAGTTTGTTGTCTTTCCTCATTAGAGACATTTGCATTCCTAGGGAAATGCACACCTAATTTACATATTTGTTAAATCCAGAAATGTAAACAGTTTTGAGTATTAGCACACTGACAGAATGTCATGATGTAAATAATGCAAGAGTCTCACAATGATTGTAACACGTATCTCTCAGGCTAATTTGTACAAGTGCTCTGCATTGTGACATTATTAAGAAAATTATTCTGATGCAAGCCAAAAAGAGAGAGAGTTACAAAAAAAAAAAAAGTGTTAACTTTTAATTTTGTCCAACTTATTACTGAGAAAAGAATTAAATGAGTGAGGGGGAAACTATAAGTCAAGTGAAAAAATTAAAGAAACAGATGTAAAATTTCCATCCCTTGTGAACCTGCTGTGCTACTGCCAGATTTGCAGAGAAGCCTCTTGAGGGCATAGCAGACAAACCACAAGAAATCCCATTGAGTCAAGAGCTGAGTTTACACTACTTGAATCCATCTAAGTCTTCAAAGCTCAGATGAGCTTCAGCTGTTTCATTCTCTCTTCTGTTACACAGCTACATGGAAACTATGAAGCACCCTCAAACAGAGAGACAATAATACTGAGTTTTAAAGAGAGAATTGTCTAAAGACAATTCTCTAAAGAGAGAAGAGAGCATTACCAAAGCCCAGCACTACCAAATATTTATTTGTAGGTAAATAAGCTGCTAAGAAACGTTTCATCCAGACCAGAACAAGACAGAAGAGTGACTCCAGTTTACTCTCAAGTATGTCTGCTACTTTAGGAGAAAGGATAAAGGGCAAGAAGTTCACCTACTTCTTCCCCAGAACTGAAGATTTCAGCCCTGGGATATTCATGGGTGAGATAGGAACCACGGAGATCTCTGGACTCCTGCAATTAAAAACATTATAGTACCAGAGTCCCTGTTATGGAAACGTCCTCCTATTTTAGCTGTACTTACACTTTGAGGGGTATTAAATAAAGTTAACTCTGTATCCTCTTATAAAATAAAAACCACACTTCCTTACTCATAAAGTACTAATCATAACTTTATATAGTATCTATTAATATCAGTAAGTACATAATCATAATTACTGAATATAGAACTGAAAAATATTTATTTTATATATTTGTTCCCCCTGCAAAATAGGGGTAATTTTAAAATCAAATACTGTACAAACAGATTGATAATGTCTTTATATCATAAACACAACAACACAGTTCTGGCTTTGAATATTAACACCTCAGCTTTGGGACTTTAAATAAAATGTGTACAGTGAAAAACAGAATATTGTTGCTCAGAAGATTAATCAAAAATAGAAGCCAACTTGGAAAAGAGAAAACCATCCAAAAAACCAGATATGCCCTAGAAGATATTTTTCCTCCAAAATATTTAAATCAAGCTAAATATGAAAAATCAAGTTAGATAAAAATAAATCAAGTTAAATCTGAAATGTGACAGATGAAACAACCCAAAAATACCCAGCTGTGGTATTTCTTCTACTGATAGACTGGAGAACTGTCAAGCCTTCTCTTACAAGACCTTTACCCCTGTGTTCCATTTGAACAGTATGGGTAATTTTTTCTTTTCCTTTTTTAATAAGCTCAAGGGCATCCTGTCAATCAGAGTACTATGTAATTTGCCCAAATAGGAATATTTCTGTGCCAAAGGCAGGCGAATTAGCACAGTGCTGTGGGAAATAGGAAGCCGGTGGCTGAGGCTGGAAAGTGCCAAGGTTGGAGCACCCAGATTATTATTCCAGGATTTATCCCCCAGTATCACTTGCTCAGGCTGCTGGGGGGGGACTGTGGCACCAGCAGAGGAGCCTGCTGGGAACAGAGACTACAGGGGTAGGTGTGGGGCTGGAACAAACTTACTTGGATTAAATGAGCCACAGGCTGCTAATGGAAACAGCAGAAGTCCTGGACAAACAAAGTAATACCTTTGCCTCAGAACAAGTTTTGAGAAAGAGTTCTAAGGAATTCCAAGTACTGAGTGCAGCAATGACCTCTCCTTAGGAAATCACACAGTATTAAGCCAAACTTAGAAGCAAGAGTGAGATATATTAATCCTATCCAAATATTCAGCTCCTCTCAGGTCCTGCACAGCAAGGTTACTAAATTTTCCAGATTTTCATTAGTGTACGTCAAAACTCTCCTGCCAAGGATAACTAATTACTTATGTCTGACCAAAATGTAACTAGAGATGTTTGGAATGGGGTTAATTGTACACAGAAGCCATCATCTTATGCTTCCAACCTTGAGAATTGCCCAGACAAAAAAATTTAAATTTTAAATTATCAAACATAACCTGGATACTTACAAACTTGAAAGAAATAGCCAATTTGTGGTGGTCAGTCTTCACCATTTTATTTATCTGGGGAAAAACTAAGTAAATCCCACCACCTACTTATGCTACTTGACACACAGAGGAAGCACAAACAGCCTACAGCTGAAGCAAATCAGGCTCTTTGGATGCAGTTGGCTTCATAAAACTATGTTTGCTATTACATGAATATAATGAATAATTTCCATCTTGAGAATTTATCATCTATAAGAATAGACTTGCCTTCCTGTTCGTATTAAAGTTACTAACTCTCAGTTTCTATAAACACATGCATCTAATGTTTTCCCTCTAAGCCTTCCTCCTCTATGCTCCAGCATTTTTTGCTTTCCAGAAGAATTTGACCACTTTTAGTTTTGCTCAATATTCTATAAAGGCAAGAGGCATTTATAAAGCAGATTTACAGAGCCTGCAGTGTCAGGTGGATTTCTGCTGGTGTGTCAGCTGAACATATTTCCCTGCTCTAATGTCTATATAGTTGATAGCTGCAGTCAGATAACAACAGAAAAGTAATAGCACCAGGAGGCAGATGAGCAACCCTGGGAAGTTATGTCTGTCTAATGGGGACGGATTGTCCACTGTGAAATTTTTAAAGCATCATGTACAAAACAATGAGTTAGTGGTGGAAAAAGCAGGCAGTTCTGTTGCAGAACAGCTTCAGAAAAGCTGTTATCACCTCAGTAAAAGAGGTGAATCAGAAAGCTGGAACATTGACTCAGCAAATTAATGCATGAGCACATGTTGCCACAGATGCTGGAACTCTGAAGACTGATTTTCAGCTATGGTTATGAAACGCAGAATTTCAGAAGCATTACCTTGTGGTTTTCAGAGAGCCAAAAGTAAATTACTGCTTACTAAAAAAACAACAGTGGCTGCTGAGTTAGACTGTACAACATCAATTTTCATTAATAATCGTCCTACAAGTAATTTGAATGTTAATGAGAAAGTAAAGAAATGAGAATGTTAATGAGAAAACAAAATAGGCATGCTGTTGTCCACTTGAAAACATCAATACTGCAGAAGTCAGTGAGAGCATCCTCTGCTAAGATTTCAAACACTATAAATATTAATATACCTTATATTACTAAATGACACACGATTAGGTAAGTCAGTATACTGTGTTGTATATATTATATATTATATACAAAGCTGAGAATGCTTTATATACTTTTTCATTAAATGTACAGTTAAATGCTGCTAATGTGCCTTCCATAGTAAAAAAAAAAAAATACACTCAATTTCATGTTTGACATGAAAGTCTTAAGTCTTTTCATACATTATTATATTTCATGCAGGAACATGTAAGTTTGATAGAAACCTTTCCAAAAATGCAGCCTGATTTTCCCCATGTATTGTGCTTAAATCCCTATTGCTTTGTTTTAAATTCTTTTCTTGCAGAAGAAACTGAATTTATTAGAAGAGACCAACACGACAAGCAACACAAACATCATGGTTTACTGTGAAAATGGGCAAAAGCACTTGAACAGTTCTTTATCATTGCTCATTCTTCCAAAATGACAACTTTATATAACACTGAGAAGAGCTGACTGCTTTCTATCCTGTTGTACTAACAGCTTTTGGCACAGGCAATTATGACTCAATTTAAAAAGCCCGAGAGAGAGCATTTGCGTGTGAACACCAGAGATGGGCCAGCTCGTTTTGAGTCAGCTATTAAGCATAACAAAATGGCATTTGAGTTCTGCCTGGTCATTCTTCACCTTCCACATTATCTGAAAAAAAAGAGAAAAAACAGCTAGTAGGCAAATGAGGGGGGGGTTGAAAATGAAAATGGAGCAGAGTGAAAAAGATTTGAGCAGAAGCAGTGATTGCAAAGAGCAGTGGAGAATGGCTAAGGCTGTAAATCTCTAAATGACAGAATGCTTATTCTAAATGAAGTAGCACTTGCTTTCACCAAAAACAGCCATTCATTTTTTCGTGTATCTTTCTGAATAAGATAAACTGGAGGAGGAAAGTTGGTAAATTTTATCTGCATAATAATTCAGGCATCGTGTGACAACCTATTTCTCACCAGCTTCCCAAACTATTCTACATTCCACAGACTGTGGTAAGAAGCCTGTCAGATTAATAAAACCGGAAATGCCAAGGTTGATCATCCCCAAATCAAATTGTTTGTGACCAAACAAAAGAGCTTCGTAGTAATTTTTTTTCCCCTATGTGAAAAAATTTTCATTTTTCATTCCTAAAACACAGTAGGTAGCTCCCAGGAGTTACCTGATGAGTGAATCTTTTGGTCCTGCGGGATGCAGGTGATCTGAGACAGTGTGTGTGCTAATTGTCTCCTGCTACCTGCATTTTCCTTATCAACCACCCAGTTTCCTACTAAATAGCTATTGGGGCTCAGTTACACTTCTAAAAAATAATAATGTCAGTCTTTCAGTTCTCCTGTGGTTAAAAGTGAAATATTTGTAGACACTGTGACTCCTCTTCCACCACCTTCAAATATATCCTATCGGGGGCAAGATTTGCAGAATTACATGGTATTGCTTTCTAAAAGGAAAACAAAGATGTGATGAAAAATGAGACTTGCTCCCCCCAAAAACATTTACCAAACCTTCCAAAAGTCTTTTTTGGAAACAGACGGTTCTTTTGCAGCCAGCCAAAAACAAAACAAGAAACCCAAATGATTCTTCTGCTGAATATCAAGGCTGTATCCTCCACTACCTTTAGCTGACTAAGATATTCCATAATAGCCATTTTTAAGTTGAAGTCTGATACCTTCTCCTTAGGAAATGACTGTATCCAGGAATATATGTTGCTTAGAAAGTTTTGCTGACCTGTTACTCACCCTGTATCTTGAGCTTGGCCCCCAAGGATTCAGCACAGCACAGTCAGTGCTGGTACCAAAGTTGCTCCTGCATTTGCTGATCCTGAAACTGTCACCACAAAGGGTCACTGGGATGAGAAGAGAGTTTGGATCCTGTCTTACACAGAGGTGTTTTCAGAAGCTTTTTCATGTTTACAAAGTGATAGCTGAAGAAAAACACTACAGAAATTAAAGTAATTTAAAATAATTGAAAATCATTTCAATTGGCTGCACACAAATTTGTGCTTCTTACATCAGTTCATATTTGGGACAAGTTGCTTTCAAATTACAGAGAGCTGACAACTCTTGGCACGTCAATTCTTAAGAGCTCAAACAGTGCCTAGTCTCAGAAATTCTGTGCTTTTCATCAAAATAATTGCCCATAGCACATCTGGTCATAACTTCTGTTATTATCATGAGGCAGAAGAAGGAAAGTGCAACAAAAGTACATTACTGGTTTTGGAATCATTTGCAGGATAGTTTGTGGCAAGTCCTGTGCTCTGTGCTTTCTTTCAGAAATTTAGGTCTTGGTTCTACACTTCCTAGACAGATTACCCACTCACTTCCATGAACTTAAACTAATTTTCCTAAACATTAACAATATGCTTGCTTCCTTTAATCAACTATAAATACAAATTTATTAATGTCAATATATTAAATAAATATTACTAGATTTACACAAAGTTTTTAAAATGCACCTACAATTATATGTGCCTTAATGGAGATAATCAAGAGTTAAATCTTCCTCTAACATAAGTTGCTGGGTATGGTCAGTGCTCGATTCCCAGTTAATCAGGTACTGCTGTTGGAATAGCTGCTTAGGCACACATGGTCTCTCTCTTGAAGGATTATCAAATTTGGAACTGTTCACAGTAATCAAAGGAGGCAGGCAGTGTCACAGCTTGAGAAACCTGCCAGTGTCTTGCAGAATGGGGAACATATTTCAGTCAGCATTTCTGAACACGTTCATTAGCCCCAGACTGCAGAAATCCACAGGATACCTAGTGTGAGGTTCCCAAACAACTACAGCAATAAATCTATTTAACCCCTTGTTTCAGCTTAATCCCATCCTCTCACTTCTAGGTGCACTTGTTACTCTGAAGTCAAATCAAAATCTCAAGATAAAAACCAAATTCAATCAAGGTGAAGTTGAAGAAAACAAGTATTTTTGGGAAAAAGTATGGCAGTTCACCCAGTTATTTTTTTCTTGGAGGGTCAGACAGTAAAAGTGATTTCTCCTTGTCCAAACTCTTTGCTGATATCAGCTTATCACAGCTGTAAGTCTGATATCATGGAGAATCAAGTCTAGATCAGCTTAAGATCTGGCCTAGCCTGTCTCAGGCCACAACTGTGGATACTATTTATGTTATTCATGTCTCTGTATCATTTTGCAGTTGAATTCTACTTTCAGGTCTGTACTTGTTTTATCTTCCAGGTCAGTAGTAATGCAGTTAGGAAAAAAAAAAAAACCCACAACTACAAATGTCCACCTACGTCAAGACAAACTACATATATATGTGGAAATTAGGAGTACACAAGTAATGTTTACTTCCAGATAAAGTACTTATGACTGAGTCAGTTTTACATTCTAAAACCCTTTAAGTGAACTTAGTTGAAGGCCCAGTCAGTCACATGCAGTCAATGAACACTTTGCTATTAGGTAAAGATTGATAAATACATTAGGACTCACTTGTCAGCTCTCCTCTCTCTTTGACATGTTAATTATACAAGATTGCATTGTAATTCTACAAACCACAGAGCAGAAGTGCAGAAGAAATACCCAGTCTGAAAAAAATATCCAATAACATTTTAAAAAACATCCCAGAGGTCTTTTGTTGGAACATGTTAGAATGACAGATCTAGTACATTGCAAAAATTAGTATATTTTTGTGTTCAGAAATTTTACAGTCATATCTCACATCACAGTTTTCCCCGAATCTCCAAGAACAAGACATTTTACATCTGTGGAAATTGCTTTATTACGACTGGTCTATATTCTTTTATTTACACTAAATTTGCATTAAATAACACGGTTATTGAACTGGCTTACCTTCTGTGCCAGTTCTCTTTTAGTCTACTCTTCTGCACTCTTGGAGTATTTTGTTTGCTTTTTCTTTGCCCTGTAAAGATGTTTTTCTGAGCAACTAAGTCGGTTGCAACTCACAGGCTTGAACAAAGTGAGTATTCTTCAGTTTGCTGGAAGCTGAAGCGATCTAAGCAATAGGAAGCTGCACAAAGGGGCAGCTCACAGTGATGTAGACAAATCCCATCTGACACACCTCTACAACTCCATTAAGTCATCTATTCTCAATGGCACGATTTCTGTACAGAAATGAAGAAAAACTCTTATGACAAAATTATCTACAGTTAAAATTATGTTTTATTAAAATTTAAAATTATTTAAAATTTAAAATTATGTGTGTCATTAATACCACACATTACAAAAAGCACGTTTTCATGCTCTACATTTTTAAATATGTTGCCGTATCATAATGCAGTTCTAATCAAAATTCCACCTGTTAAAAATTATTCTTGTCCAAACTATATTCCATTAAAATGAAACTGCCCTTTTAATTCTGGAGCCTGTGCATTGTATTTCGGTGAAAGGTATATTGATAACACCATTTTATGTCTTTGATCACTTAAATTAGACAGTGACTTCTTCCACAGGATAATGGATAGTGCCCACAGAAATGACTACACAAATCCAAAATTGTTTATCTGGTGAGAGTAAGAATGGTGTGGTTCATCAACTGGGGAATGTCCATGACATTCTGATTGCATCTGATTAATAATTCTCCTTGAAGTGCTGATCAGCTCTAGCGATTGGGACTTCATACAGTAACATCTTCCTTGGGTAGAGATATACTGACTTTTTGAGGAACAGCTTCTAGTGTAGCTCCATGATGGCTGGAAAACAATGACACAGTACTTCCTTCAGTTTAAACTGGTTACACAAAATAATTCCATGGGGTATGTTGTGCAACCTTTTTTGATTTAATGATCTAGTCTTCAGAAAAAGAAAACTCAAAGAGAACTGAGTTTGGATTCAGACAGACATTCTTGCAACAAACACTAACACTATTGTCCTCAAAGGGTCGTCATGAGCTCTTGCTCTCTATCTTTTCTTTGAAAATTTCTTGTCTTGCTCTCAGCAGCAGTTTAGAGTCTGTTAGCACAGCAGTGTGCTGAGAATGGGATTGTGTCACGTTTCAGTCACTCTCCACCAAAGAGGGGAGAAAAAAAATAAAGGCCCCTCACACTAAATTCCATTGCTAGGAAGCACCAGTCACAGGAACTACACTGGGCTCTAAAAAAAAAAAAAAAAAAAAAAAAAATCACAACAAGGAAGCAATAAGAAAGGTTTCATTGGCTCCTCTATCTTCCCAAACCCATCCATTGGTTAGAGACTCATTAACAGATGACGTCTGAGCCAAAATTCTGCCCTCAGCCATTGTCTCAAAGTAAAACTATGACAAGAAGATTCATCTGGACAGCTTCTCTGCAGGAACACACAGGGCAGGATAAACCATGCCCCTCAGGAGATATCATACAGACTTCCTACAAGTTTTCAGCAGTGTTTCAGTCTGGATATGGATTTTTTTCCACTGAAGACACCTCCCACCCCCCCGAAGCTACAGCTTTGTGAGCCTATAACTACAAGGTTGGGAACATAATGAGCTCCCTGCAGACTTCTTCCCAATGTATGCAAAGAGATCTGCAAAATATAAAGTAATATTGCTAATTAGGCAGGAAAAAAAGGCCTGTAATTCTAGTCCCCGAAGCAGCTGGGCTGTTCCCTTCCACTGAGGGCACCAGGATGACCTTGTCCCTGTAACACTTGGCCCGACTGTGGAAAATCAGCAGTGTACAAACGCTTACACGGCCTCTGAAACCCAACTTGTACTGCTGCAGGGAGACCAATGCCTTTTTCAGGAACATTCTCCACTCCCTATGGATATAAGCCTTCCACCAAGTGGCCAACTCCTTTATTGACAATTATATTGATGATTTAATAGCAGAACCAGAAAAAAAAGATAAACTAGCATCACACATGCAGCTGTTTCCCATAGCACATCAGTTAGGGAATGGTCAGGTCATCAATGACAGTCAATCCACAAAAGCAAGTTAATACTACAATCCCCAATTATCATCTCTTTCCTGAAACTCTTTGTATGTTATAATTTAACATACCTTGTGCTGTCAAGGTTATCTTTAATAAATGAGGTTTATTTGAGCCGTCTCACATTGAAATACAAATTCGGAAAGGTTTATTAAAAATCAGACCCAGTATCCATAATTGAATAACCCTCAATAATGGGAGACTGGTCAGGAACTAATAAACTATCATAAACACAATTTAATTCTGGTACAATATTGAGAGTTTCCTAGAAGTTTTCAGGGAAAACAGTTTATCTGAAAATATCAGTGCAATAAAGCTCAAACTTCCCAAAGAAATAAAAATCTCATCAGATGGACTGTGCATTAAAATCTTTTCACAATAACCCAGCTGGATGTTTCTCTTTTGGCATAAAAGAGATCTGACTGGAACTTCCTTTCTTGCCTTTGTGTGGCAACAGACTTGAAATTTATTATCCCATACTAAATGGCAGAGTTCCCAACACCCTACCTATTCTGGACTAGGAAGCTGTACATCTGTCCTGGCTCAGTTATCTTCACTCATTAAGATGGTCTTGAAGCTGGACATCATTTAAAATCTTGGATTTAGTAAGACTTGGAATAGAACATTTTTTTAAATGCCAGCTTCTGCAGGCTTGAAATTATTTTGAAAATCAACTCCAACACGACTGCCATTGCGGTACATTTCTCTAAGTACAAACATTAATAAATTGCTGCCAATAAATACTTAAACAGAAAATGCAACATTTATAACTGAAGGGTATTAAAGTTACGTAGCTGAATAATAAGATTTAACCTTAAACTTGATCAGAAATTTGAAAGCCTGTTACTTATTTCTTTGTATTTCCTTGAGCAGTACACTCCACAGCAGGCTAACTCAGCAGTAGACTGCAAGAGGCTCATATAAAGGAAGAAACATAGATGGAGCCAAATCTAATTATTAAAAAAGCAAAAAAAAAAAAAGAGGGGCAGAAACTTTAGGAAAGGGGGAGCAGAAATTCCTTCCCAATGCAAATTCTTGTATTAAAAGTCAGGCAAAGTTTCACAACTCCTGAAGCAAAAATAACCAAATGAGAAGCACAAGACAAATAGCCCTGCTGCAGACCCTTCTAAGCCTGAATACATTTCAGAGGTAATTCTCTCCGAGAAATTTCTCTGTATATAACTTCTTCTTTCACACATAATTAAGAGCTGTCATGATTCGGGTAAAGAGTTGCTGGAAGTAGGATAGTAATGGCAATCTTTCACCAGGGATAGCTGCAATAAATAGTAAAGATCTTTAATGAAACAGTACCTGCCTCAAGACAGAACCACTGTCCCTGTCCCCTCCCAAAAGCACATGGAAATCTGCTATGGCAATTTAGCTCAGAAACAACTAAAAACTTGGCTGGATAGTGCTTTGCATATAAATGTATATGAGAAAAAAGTCTAGAGACTACAAAAGGGATTCAGACTGGCTGAACATTTTGTATGGGCAGGTGAAGATGCTGTTTAAGAGATAGACACCTGCCAGCAAAAGTCTTTCTCTCTCATTTACACCTCATTTTTCACCAACTTTTTAGAGAAATAGAACTTGTGAATTCTTTGTGAATAAGCAAGATTGCAGGTTTTAAAATCAAAAGATCTACATGCAGCATCTTTGTTTACTTCCTTTCTTTTTCCACATGAAACATCTGTATGTATATGTAATACAGCCTGCATATGACTTAACACTATAACTCATGTGTCCTCTCCTCCCTTCCTACCTAATAATAACATTCACAGTCCACATGTAACATCACAGAAAGCCTCTGAGGGTAATTTCATTGCTATTCTGAATACATGTATTTGGAGTAATGTGTTTCTCTTCAGAGATCAGTATCTCCAGTGGTATTTCTATAAAACCTGTTCAGCCCTGATGTGAATGCATATGCATTATGCCCTCCTTGATCAGAGTGAACTGCCTCACTGCTTTCTTCTGAGAATTGCTTGAAGCCTCAGATATGGAACTGTTGTACAGAACCTGATAAAATTTTGAGCTATTAAGATATAATGCTTGGAAAGATGACCCATGAACCAAGAACTCTTTAAACACAATTTTTTTGCCTACTACAGCTAAACGGATGTTTATCAAATGCTGTAGAACAAAAAAAGGAAAATGATCATCACTTCATGCAGAACAATTGCATTTGCTCCTCTCTCTAACAAAGTAACATTCATCATTTTCTTCCTTCTTTGCTACATTCTCCTATTTTCTTCAAGAGATGCTTTGAAGTTGGACATTTTGCTTTTCCATTTTATCTGACAAACAACTCAAAAGAAATCAATAATCTTACTGGAGTCCACTAATGTTTACATCCATTTCCTTCCTTGTCTTTCCTTTCTTCTACTTTTATCAGCTGTGTTTACTGTGATTTTAACAACTGCATTCTCTAAGTGATGCATCAACACAATTTAAAATCATTGTTGTACATAATCAGTTATGATACCTACCTGATTGAACAAGAAAAATTAAGTAAATGCCTTTCAAGGAGCAATAAAAAAGAATTCTGAGGCAGCAGGAATTGCAATCATTCAACAAATGTGTTTCTCTGTTTTAATTTGTGTAAGTAGATTTTGATGAATGTCCTAAAAAAGTCACACCAGTGATTTAACCTGTAAACTAGTTTTACTTCATAGCTTTCTAACAAAATTTAATGTTTTGCACTTGGGCTTAATACACAACACTCCTGAATTTTGATGTGTAGGATCTTTTCTGTGTAACTAATACTCTCTATTTAAGTTTATGAATCAGCTCCCTCCTCTTGAGGGTAGAATGGAAGTGGTGAAAGAATTTCAAAACAGCTGTAATGTATCAACTGATATACCAAATTCCAAACAGTGCATGACCAAATGCTCTCTGCATTCCAACCCACCTCCATAACCTCCCAATACTTCACTTGTTATCAAGAACCTTTCTTTCTGCCTTTATTTTCTTTGGAACGAAAGTGAAACTTTCTAATTCTGGCAGGTGAACCACTGAACAAAAGAGAGTGTATTGGGTAGTACTTCCTGTAGTTTTACTCCACTTAAAGTTCTACATGTCCAATAACTGGATATATAGGAGATAGCAATTAGGACCAGCAAAAAAGCTGACTTCACTCCGTGACAAAAATGCACAGAGGTTTAGAATCACTCCAGGAGTTTATTTCTTAACTGACAAACTTGAACAGAGTCCATTCCCAGGTGGCTCAAAGAGCTGACTGATAAATAATTTACCTAGAAGAAGGTCTTTCACCTTACTTAAAAGAAGAGCAATACTAGATTGCAGGGCACCAGAGTTTTTTGTTTCTTCCTTTCTTCAGTGGATTGACATCCTCTAGACTGTGCCTGAATCCAGCTCTGGAAGGAATTTTAAGCAGCAAGATTGGGAAATAACCTTCTCTGCCAGGAGGAGGCAAGAACAGCCTGCAGTCTCATAACAGATTAATGCAGAGATGCCAATAAGAGTAATCCAGTCAACATCTTAAAAACACAGAAGCAGCCACCAGTAACAAATCAATCTCAATATTACATGTATTTCAAATCACCTTGCTAGATTAAGGCAACGTTGGCAAAAGGAATTCAGCAAACAACGTTATCTTCAAACAGGAACAATTCACAAGAAACAAACTTCTTTTCATTTCCTCTGATATCGATGCTCATTGCTCTCAGCCCACTTTTTGCACCACAGAACCCTTTGGCAAACCGTCCTCTGGGTGCCTTTCAGCAGCAAAATGTATGAGCTTTGGATAGCCACAAGACAAAGGTTCTCACAGGTCTTATTCTTCAGGGTGAAATTCCCCTGGCTGATATTCTTACAGTGATCTCAGATAGCCTTAAGTTACAGCCACTTGGTTTTGCTGAACAGTGGAAATTCTGCTGATCTTCCCCAGAAGATCCAATTAATACTTGCATAGAACTGCTTTGCATGTATAAGAGATAATGTCAAGAACATCAGTAAAGAGACTAGGCTGGAGTTTTGAAACATTATTCAGGTTTTTTTTTGTTTCCTAAGGAACTGTTAATGGAACAAGCCTGAAAACGCATCATCTTCCAAACTAGCACTAAAGATACTTCTATTATAACAATTTTTCATACCACCTCTACACTCCTGAAAGTTTTCTTTTTTGCTGAATAAAAAGGACAGACTTGTTTTGATGAAAGTTCTCCAATTTATTGCTTTCTCTTATAGTCTTGTAGGGCATATACCTCAAATTATCAGTAACTGTTAATGTTGACCTCTGAGGATATTTTCAAGCCTTTCAAGACATAGCATATCTCTAAATAACATGGGGAATATTTTTTGTTTGTTTGTTTCGGGGTTGAGTATTAAAGAAAAAAAAGAAATTGAATTAAAAATTAACTCAGTTAAATTTAGCTTGAAAGCAAAGCCTTTTAGGATCTTTGTAGGGTTTCAATATTTTAATATCTTTGCATATACAGCTTGGTGCACGTATTACAACAGCTCAAAATATTTAATACTATTTCTGAAGAGTTCAGTTCTGTATAAAATACTCTTACCTGTTCTTGTATGTTAGTGTATATTTTTTCCATTTACTTTACAACGTAGCATTCCCTTTTCCCCACTCTACACACCAAAACTACACTTTGACCAAAGGTGGTTTGAGGTATGAGGAAGTTTCGTTGGAGGAAATAATCTCCAGAGAAAAGTCAGAAAATATAATTTTAAAGAACAGGGAAAGAGGGTTTTAATCTTAAACTAAATTTACTGGGAAGGGGGGCAGAGAAGGGAGAGGCCCGCAGCAGGGAGCTGTCCAGTGAATTCCAGGCTGCTTCCTATGCATCATTAACAGGTTTCAGTTTCTTATTAAAAGGTCTGGGAGTTGTCTTTAGTTTATATCTGCAACCCAGAGAGATTATATTCACTACTGCCTGCCAAAAATCTTGTGTAGCAGAAGCCACTATTTATTAACAAACATAAAGGAAAGCAGTGATGTGCAGAGCAGTTCTGCCACAGAAAACACTGGTTAAATGATGCAGGAAATTAAAGGAGGAAGGTAAGGAATAGATCCTGCAATGAATCCTGACAGATCTCTTTGGGGAGAAGTCAGTGTGCTTCCCATCTCGATGTTTCAAGTGCTGCAGTGACTCTCTTGGTATCTATCCCACTGTCCTGTCAGAGCTAGAATGTGTCCTCACAGTCTGGTCAGCAAGTAGTGGACAACCAAAACAACCCCTGAGCAAAAGTCTAGGCCAGAAATAAACCCTGTAGTGCTACCACTACTTACTTTCAATACAGAATCATTAAGAAATAGATGTCTGCTTTCCCTTTTCTGGTATTGAAACACTTCTTGGAGAAAGCTCCTGCTGTGCACTTCAGGTTATGAGTAAAAGGTAACTTGTATAGATTTTTCTCCTACAAATCTTAACAGGTTTATGCATTTTTTGAAAGGGGTGTTGACAGAATCCTCAAATGGATTACAATGCCAGAGACCAAAAAGGGAACTGTGATCTTCTATAGAAGAACTGAAAGCCTAAATTCAAAGACACTTCCAGCCTTAATGCAAGAGATGTAATTTTCACTTGTCAAGGTGTATTTCCTTTTTTGAAGCCCTGTTTGGTTTATTTTGGTAGACTGCAGAGCAGAATACAGAAGTTGATGTTCCAATACATTCCAATGAACCAAATAATTTGCTAGATCTAGTCAATAAATATCTGTCTGAAGTGTTTGAAATCCTGCCCCATAATTAGCTCTTTTATGATCAAATACCTGACTTGTCCAACTCCATATGCAAGACAGAACACTTCTGGAAGACAGCTGTTAAAATCAAATGTTCTTTAAAGGAACTGAGAGAAATTCATACTTTTAGAATGAAGTCCCAGTCTCAGCAACATCAACACTCTTCAAGGACCTTCCTAAACAACGGCTACCACTTTATATTTGCAATACATTTATCAGATATGTGCAGTAAAACAAAAACACCTCCAAGTCACCTCCCAAAAAAAGAAGAAAACACTAGAAAACTGGACTCCTGTAACAGCCTTTGAGGAAACACTTTATGGAGTACATGTGTATAGATTGTATATATAGAGCTCTGGATTAAGGTTAAAAATTGAGACAACTTGTTCCTAATGGAGCAATATCAAGGCTATAGCTTTCATTACCTTTTTTTAAATAAGAAACTAGACAAATAAGAAGAAATCAAATATTTGAAGAGAGACCAGGACTGTATAGAGGAAAAAAAAAGTGAAATATTACCACATTTGGAGAGACATCTGTACTTTCCTTCCAGAACTCCTGAGGATTCTTAATTGATAAGTTTCCATACCACAGTTCAAAGTTCACATGCTAAATCAACAGTTACAGACTTTAGGACTAAAAGTCATAAATGCTGGTTCAGACATATGTCTCTTTGAGTTATCTTCTCTGGGATTTTGATATTCAGATTTGAATGTTACCACTACCATCCTCAATGCCTCTGATCAGCATAGAGCTAATTATATGCTGCTATTAAAGGAGATTATATTAGACACTGACAGTTGGAAAGGCCTAATGACCAGATGGATACAAAAATAAGAAATCAAGCCATGTTGTTTTGTAATAAATTTGCCAGAATTTTTATAGGCATATTTTATCAGCAGCTTCATTATTTTATTCTACCATCAAAAAGCCCCACAGACCAACAAACAAACAAAAAAAATCCTAAAGTCCAAACCCCCAAAGCAACACAACTGGAAAGGAGTCAAGATTGAGGATGCAACTAAATTTAAACTGTCAGCATAATCCATCATTAATCATACAGGTCAGTACTGTTCATAAGTTGAAAATGCTTCTGAAGATCCAGCATGAGTCTGTAAACCACACATTCAGTGTTACCTTAGAAGAATGGAACCAAACAAACATGCATTTTTGTAAGAATAAAATAAATTATTAGTGCAAAGAACATATCAGACAACAACATGTTTCCAAAAGATAACTGGTCAGCTTTTTTCTATCCAAGAGCTTCCTGATTTCTTAGTCCTCATATTTCACATTGTTTCTCTGTCCAGTTAGTGGCCCTTCCTGTGTTTGCATAGAGACGAAAATCACTACAAATTGTGTAAACTCAACTTTTAGACCCTGTTTTAGAACTCTGCAACTTGACACTGCAGTCAAGCCACTAATATATATAGGAACAAAAAAAAAAAAAAAATCTATCCAAAGAAACCCTCCACCTCACTTCAGCTCAACTTTTTTCACATGAAGAAAAAAAAGACTCCCCTCCCTTGTCCTGTTCTCACCATCCACTATCCATAATCTCTAGTACTTTGTATTATACTCACAATAAGCTGTTTTACAGATTGATTAATAATCGAAACAGAGCTGAGGCATTTAATCAATCTGAACAACAGATTATTGCTTCATGTACTACAAAGAAAGACAGATTATCCTTTTATTATTGATTAGACTTACTACACTCCTGCCAGTTCTATTGCCTTTATTTCTAAATATTTTTGCTCAGCAAGTTTTCAACTTGCACCAGTCTTAAAGACAAAAAACATTTCTTGGAGCTTTATACATATTGATCATCTTTCTACTGCAATCCCCCCCACTTTTCTTGGATGATATAGTAGTTGTACCATCCATTAGCCTATTTACAGTGCCTTCTTCCCTCACAGTAAATACACTGAGAATACTTGTACCTTTCACAGCCTCTTTCATCTTCCCTTGGTTCAGCTACAATCAACTCAGTCTTCACTCAACACCTTCAGAGAACTGGTTGCAAGCACCCAAATTGAATCATTTCCCAAAGAGGTGCCTTGGCACTGGCCTGCACAGATGGGAGAAGAAGGAGTAGACTGTACTTCAGAAAGTGGATAGAGTAGGGCAGTAAGAATAATAGAACTGAGAACTAGCTCAAGTTGAACAGATACAGATAGACAAAATCACCAACACAAACCAAGGTGTACAAATATTGGCAGATATAAACTGGAATGTCACATGCAAAACATGAGGCAATCCTTTCACCCACCTTCCCCAATAATGTCACTGTCTGCATATGTGTAAGGTCACAGAAACGTTGAAAGGTTTTGTTGGAAAGGACCTTAAAGTTGCTCTCATTCCAAACTCCTGCCATGGGCAGGGACACCTTGCACCAGATCACGGTGCTCAATCCATCCAGCTTGGCCTTGAACACCTTCCAGGGATAGGGTTTCCACAACTTCTCTGGGCAACTTGTGCCAACATCTCACCACCCTCACAGGGAAAAGTTTCTTCCTAACATGTATTCTAAAACTACTCTCCCTTCAGCTTAAGGCTATTCCCCCTTGTCCTGTCACACCATGCCCTTCTGAAAAGACCCTCTCCAGCCTTCTTGCAAACCCCCTTTAGGTACTAGAAGGTTGCTATAATGTTGTCACAAGTACAGCAACAAAATTAAGAGAAAATACTTTCACGGAGGCAGGGGGGTGGGGGGGTGGAATTTACAGTCTTTAGATTGAAAATACATGTTAAAAAACCTCAAAACGTAAGAAAATCTCCCAGAAAGGTAAAAGGAGAAAGAAGAGAACATCACTTCCATATCCACAGAATATGACTGCAGAATTGGTGACTTTTCAGTGCTGCCAGGGAAATGAATCAGCAGTAGGCAACTCTTCACTGTAAGTCAGTGAAGAACTGCATCATGTCATTAATGCAATTCTGGAAACTCTTTCACTAGAGATTTTTAAGCAGAGATAAAGATTTAAGAGAGAGATCAATGGACTAGATAACCTCTTCTTCAGCCCTGTTTTTTCTATAAGGAAAATGCTTTCATACAAAATATTTACAGGCATTGCTAGTACTAGAATTTGCTTATTCTCCAATTTATCAGAATGGAGTAGGTCAATTTTATATGAAATATTTGTGTTAAGAATTTGCTCTTAAACCTTTACTTGGAGTATAGAAGCAGAACAACATTATTCTCTGCTCAAAATATCTGAGTGCTTTGCCAAGATACTGATACAAAATTGAGACAACAGTGCAAGTGCAATTTTTCATTTTTGTTACTTGAGACCTTTTGCTGTGTTAACATCAACACAGACATTGTAGTCTCTAAAACTGGAACATCTAGTTTCCTGAGTTCCCACTTGCCACTATAAAAACATCATTCATAATCCTTTGGAGAGTTTAAGACATACACTAGTTTTAAGCTTATTTCCATTGTGTCCATTTGCTTTCAGAGACCTTTGCTCTCTGTGAGTGATCTCTGGATTCAACCCTCCTGAGATGCAGCTTAAGCCCAAGCAACACCCAGCCACTGCTGCTGGAATAAAACCAGTCTTCTGGAAGCAGGAGCCAGCACTCTGTGTAGAGCAGCAACATGGAAATGTCACTCTCAGCAGCTTTTTCTTCTTCCCTTTAGTTCTGTACCCTCCTTTGCCACTTCTCACCCTTTTCACTTTCACAGCAGGGCTTTGGGCACCTCCTGCAACAACCAAACTCTGCCTGTACTACTGAAAAGCCTTGCAGCTAATGTCACACCAAACTAAAATAAACCACTTTTGAGAGGAATAGCATCTTCTAACAAGACAGAAGCTGAAGAATGTTCTTTGCCAAGAGCATTATAGTTAAAGGATTACGTATTAAATTGGCCAAAAATCCTAGAATTGCTTCAAACATTCAAACAGAGAAAAATATTCCCACCCAGTACATTTTATTTATTTCATAATTCTGCCAAAGCACACCCTGAGGAATTTTTCTCTTCTCTGCATTCTGATTCAAACCTACTATGCAGTGAGGTCAGGGTCTCCCTGTAGACAGTCTTTTCTCTTAGAAGAGAAAATTATTCATCTTATTTTGCTGTTTGTTCAACGGCTAGTTAGTTTCAATTTTTTTTTAATTTAAAATGCATCTCCAATATCTGACTACTGTCATTCATTAGATATCAATCTGTCCACTGTTCATTTTTTGATCAGCAGGTGGATTAATGTTAAAATGGACTAAAGCAGTCCATTTTGTTCTCAGTGCCTGCATTACATTCCAAGAAAATAAGGACATAGGGGCAGGCCTCTGGTGTTATAGTTGTTCCAGGAAAACCACTGGATAATAAGATGCCAGAAACTATGTGGTTTCTGCTTTCTTCTACTGGGGAAGAAAGTCAGAAAATGTTGCTGAGAACCTGTAGTTTGAAAAGGGACCATACCTTCCCCTTTATTAGAAAGCAGGGACAGGGAAAAACTTCCCCATGACTACACCAGGCTGTGTGGAGTTTGACAGTATTCCTAAAACAAACAAAAGGACCTGTCCTGAAAGGACGTAGAAGAAGCAGGAGAAGACAAAGAGAGGGAGATTTGTTGTGCTATATCTCACCTATACATGCTATTTAAAGAGTACAATAATTCAAATTTTACTCCAATAAATCTGATTTTTTCATTTTAAAAATCTTTTAAAAAACAGAAAGAGCAGAACAGACTAATCTCAAAGTTCTGGTCACACCAGATTCTGACTACGGGGGCATTAGAAGGATTAAATGGTGACAACAGCACTATCTTTATGCTTCTAATCTAAAGTTAAAAGTATAGATTGGATTTATTTCAGTTTTCTATCTAACTATGGAGAAATTGATAAAGTGTTCACAGTAAAGGACAGTATTTTGAATACTGGTCCTCTAGATTCATTGCAATGACTCCTACTCAGCTGTCATTTGTCACTAACCCAATTGAACAGCCCAATTTATCAATGACTTCTGTTATATCTATTCGATCTCTGTCCTCCAAGGCAGAAAGGTTTGACTCGCACATTTTTCTCCCTTTCCCTCTAAATATTGTAACAAATGCAGTTTTAATAATACTTACACTTAATTCACTGGACTAAGCTATGCAAAATACTAGTTTACTCATGGTGCTCATAGCAATTAAAGCAGTGAAATGGAATTTTATATGCATAGTAAGAAACAAGGCCATAAGAGACATTTTCTACATGTACTTTTTCTACACAATGAATAACCCTTTTCCAGCCAGATCTTTACACCAATAATGCTGTTAATTCCGGAGGTTTTCTGAAATATTAGGGTGAATCTAAGGGTCAGAAGTAGTTCATCTTTACCAGTAATGACATACTTTAAAGTTCCTATCCAATTCACTATTAACTGCTGGATGGGGTCAGGGAGGGAGGGAGGCATTCCCGTTTATTATATTAATATTTCTCTTAAATGGGGGAACTGGTAAAAGGTTACAGAGGTGGCATCACCGAAATAAACACCACAGACCCCTGCTCCAAAAAGATTTATGTATGACCTTGTTTTGGGTACAGTAAATTTTAATTCTATTAACATGGTAAATTGAAGCACACAGGACTATTTTTGGGGTCTCCGCTTAGAGATGATGATAGTATTGAAGTACTGCTCATAACATTGTAATAAGATTTATTTCACAATTAACGCATGAAAATAGTTTTCAGCCTTGTCTAAGACCTAGAATGCTCTACACACACTAACTTGAATAGCAAATCAATCTTATAAACAACGGACTGTTCTGCTTCCAGAACTTTCATGAGACAAGTCCTCTCGCTAAGCAAGTGTAAAACCACTCCTTTTGCAAAGTGGACTCGGTTAGCTTCTCACAATGTTGGTCTAATTATGGTTTTAATCTCTTTTAGGTTTTTTTTTATCTTTTCTCTAAGGCTTTAGCCTCTAACAATTACCTTTTCACCCAATGTTTTCATTCAGCAGTCACATTTCTCACCTGTAGTTCTGTTTATTGGCAGGTTTAGGAATACGTTTGGAAAGCATTTTGCAGACAACAGCAGTCATCACTCCAAATCAACTGGAAGCTGCATGGATTAAGTTAGCACAATAGAGAAATCAAGTCAATAAACCCACAGAAAGGCATCCTAACGTTAAATCAAATTCTCTTTCATATTGCCCATATTGCCACAGCTTCTGGTTGGCTCAGTGCTGGCCTGGCAGGCATTCCTGTCTGCCTGAAAAATTCAGGAGAACAGATTCATCTGCTGTTCAGTATCTGTAATCATCTCCAGAAGCTCCTGGTAACAGACTTGTAAGCCCAAAAATTTAAAGACAGACACAAAAAAAATTCTTAAAACAGTTACTTAAAATACACATTCTTCATATCAAGGGTGTGTTCACATTACCATTTTTATTTGTATAAGGAGAACACTTTGGAAACAAACCACCCAATCAGACTAGAGCTGGTTGGCAACACATAGTCCTCAGCATCATGTTCCAGTCTACATATTTACTCTTACTGCTTGCTAATCGAGACAGGCATTTGTTCTCAGGAAGCTAAACACTCATCCCTGGTAGAGTCCCCTGGAAAAGAAATCTGGTTAATTCTGTGTTCCATGCTCTGGAGGCTTGCTTCCATTATATATTTGGACAAGAACCTTTGAGCAGCAGTATTTGAGAACATTGGAGAGGAAAAAAATATTGTTAAAATTAAAAAAAAAAAAGGTGACATTTCCAGTTGCCATAACCATTTCAAATTCCTGAGTAGTTTTTGTTCTGTCCCAGCAAATATTATTTTGACAAGCTTAACTGAAGAACTTGAGAGAAAGGGGAACATGAACTGGCAGTGGTAAAAAATGCCCACATCTCACCTTAGATTCAAGTCCTTGACCTCTAAGGTGAATTTCCAGTTTACCACAGAACATTAAAAGTACTCCATTTCCCTACATTCTACCAGGGAAATCGGCCCCCAATTTAAGCTCTCTGATCTGCTTAATGAATTAATCACCACTATAAAGCAGTAAAAGCCTTAAAACCATTAGGTACAAAAAATATACTAAGTCTTTATTAGATCACTATGTGGGGAAATTGGTAAAAAAATGTTATTGCAGGCAAAAACATACGTTTATTTACCTGGAAGCTTTTCGGTGTTATCTTGAACCCTTTTCTCTCTCCAAATAAAACCAAGCTTCAGAAGAGTCTCTTGAATGAGCTACTGAAGAAAAATCACTCTTTATGTGGTCAATAAAGTCACTGCAGAGAGCAGACACACAAGTGGAAGTGGAATTCCTACAGAATGTCCCTTTTGACTGAAAGCAAGCTCAGAAAAATAACACCCTGTGGGTAGGAAAATTGACTTTTTCAAGTCTTTACTGAAGGGGAAGCATAAAAGAAATAATTTTGATGCCAGTAATGTTTTCTCTGTGAACATTTTCAACATTTCTCATGTGGCTCCAAGGGACAATATTCTTGGGACTTTCACAACAGGGACAGTGGTAGAAAGAACAATAGAGAAAACTGCTCTAAAGCTGAAGACCAGACTTCTGGACAGTAACACCTGCAGGTACATCATCAAAAAATGGTGCCCAGATTTCAGTCCAAATGATCCGTGTGTGTTTTATTTGAGGTCCCTTTCCATCTATAACCCTTCTACTATGCAGTCAAGATTAGTTACAGTCATGTGGAGACACTGAAATGGATTTCCCTAGTTACCAAGCACAAATATAGATGTGTTTCATCACCCATCAAACCATTTCTAAATCAGCTGGCTACAGAAAATCCTGAGGAAAGATAAAATACAGCATGTAGGGTGATGGCGGTGGGAAGGTCTTTCACAGTACGTTTTCCTCCTCAACAAAATTCAGTGCCTGCCTATCATAACACCAGCATAAAAAGGAAAAGAACAAACCTTTAAGCACAAGGTTTTGGAATATCTTTCACTTAGACAACACCTCAAACACTTCCACATCTCACAGTTTCAAAAAGCTGAGTGCTGTGGGATGCGCAGGTTACAGCTCCACTGAAACTGCCAGTACAGGAAAGGAATTTAAAAGCTCTGGGCAAACAGATCCAACCCAGCAAGACAGAACTGGCAGCACTGTACAAACTGCTTGTGTGCCAAAAGGACAACGTCAGTCAGTGAGTCACTGTACGCCTCTGTGCTCCCTGGCACACAGAAAAACAACCATTATCCGTGCAGTACACGGGGACCAATAACGGTGTTACTGATCCTGCCTCCGTGCACAGTCACAGCAGAGGCACATGAAGCCTCACATTACCTTCCCTGTGTTTTCCTACTTCCCCCACTGCTGCGTAAGGCAGAGACAAAGAAAGTTGCACCACATATTATGTATTCATCACAGCCAGCACAGCCTAATACAATAGAGTCAGTGCCACGGTGTCACTTGTCACTTTGAGAGCATGAGATGAAATTATGCCATCTGTGAGAGAAACTAAAATGGGGAAGTGAGTCATTGCATCCCCTGACAAAATGGCACAGCCACTGGAGCTGGAGGGAAAACAGTGGAGGAAGGGCAATCAGAAAGTCACAGTAGCAGTGATTACCTCCTAACTCATCTTAAGACAGAGTTTGTTGCAGTCCATGGAAGCCTCATTTTATAAACCTGCCATGCACACCTGCACTTTTATCGTGGTTTTATTATATCTGCTAAACACACCTGCATGGTTATGACTGTGTTTGCCTGAAGGCCCTGCAGTAGCAGGGCAAAGGATATATTTGAGAAATTAAAATATCATGAAATGAATTCAAATTCATGTGAACAATACTAATTAGAATTTAATTGATTCCCAAATATACTATTAATAGTTGACAAAAAACATCAAGTATTTGGAGCAGGTAAGCTTTCAGCATCTGAATTTTCTTTCAGGAGTTATTGTGTCCAAAGTGAAAAGTCCAGCACAAATGTCCATATGCATAGGTGTTCAACTAAAAAAAAAAAAAGGGGGAAAATAAGTTTTTGAATTCTGTTTATCAGTCTGCTTTTTTTAAACATTTCTACTTTATATAATTTACAGTGATTCTATACATATTAGGAGCAATAGAAACTGTAGAATTCAGGTAACACCAGCATTTAAAAGTGTAAAAGTAGTACATTTTTCCATTAAGATCATTTTTGTTTTTATATAAAAAAGTGTTTCATGATATCTAACAACATCTGGTATAAAATATGCTTCCTTATAATGGAGGAAAAAGCATGTGTTTTTGCAATTAACCCACCTAAAATCATGTTACCAAATAGGCTTCAGCTTGACCACAGATGCTGATCTGCAAGGTGCTAATCCCACCTTTGTTTATAACCAACAGAAAGGTGCAACTGTGATCTCCAACTCCCAGGTGCTGCAAATCTCTGAAGTGAATTTCGCACTGCTTTTCACTGCTATGCACATCAATTAAAATGCCTGATCCATATACTCCCAATAGAAAACAAACCACAGCTTTTTAAGGATACTACAAGTGTACCAAGTAACACAAAGTTCTTCAGTTCCCTCTTTGTCAGAGGCAGCAGCAATTTGAATCACACTGCCTTAAGTTGCTAAAGGAGACATCAGTGATCTATTTTATAACAGATGGTGGTTTCTAAAGGTGAGGGTTTAAATTCCTACATCATTTGTCACCAACAAACTGTAAAAAAAAAAAAAAATCGTGAACCAGAGCATGTTTTAGCAAAATCTTCCCAGCAATTCAATAGACAAAAGTTTGCACGAGCTACTCAGTGATATTACACACATATTCACGTCAGGTGGTCAGGGACTGGAAAATCAATTACTGCTTGTTGCACACATATTTGATGAGTTGCTCAATACCCTGAACGTGGATCAGATTACTAAACCTCTGCTTGATGTTGTAAAGATATTTCTTCTTTCCTTTATGTCATGTGGCATTATTGATTCAGTTTACTAGTTTCTTACAGAAGCACTGAAGAAGTGTTTCCATCCACCTGCACCAGACTGAGCTCCAGTTCTGCAGTTATTGATCTCTTAAAGATACAAATCAATGTTTCTGTCATGACAATGAACAGATGACTGAAAAGCAGATAACCTGTTTCTTGCTTTAACAAGATTTAATGGCATACACTTAACTTTTATGTCTCATTACAGAGAGCTTACCAGAATAACTTTATCTTTTTTTCATTCTTATATCTAATAGTTTTCAGTAATGAAACTATAAGTTCTACACAACTGAATAAAACCATAAAGATGACCTAATGGTTGGGCACCTGTGGTAAAATCACCACAGTAAAAGGAGTTGCTGGTCCTCTGCTAAACCTTAAACCAGTGCCAGGCATGTTCCACGTGCAAAATGGAAAGCACTGGCTGCAGTCACTCCGCAGGGACACAGGTAACCTCAGCTGGTGAGAAGCAACTTGTGAACCTAAAGATCAGGTCCCTTCCATCTGATGTCACATCATTTTACACTCCCATGAAAGCCAAACACCAGTAACTCCATCTAGTAATAGTCAGCTTCAGTAAGTTTGGTCTTGGAATTTGCCCAAACCTACAAGTTCAACCCAGTAAGCTCGTTAAAAATCTTGCAAGCTGTTGTGGGGAGGCCCTTTACTGAACAACACACTCTTCCAAACACCAAAACCCTGATGTGATTCAGGCTCTCACATTTCACTGGAGTTTGTTGCATGGTATTATCTCAGGGAAATGTCACTTTTCTATGTCTACAAAGAAGGTGGCTGTCCACCAGCACGGAGCACACCCAGAGAATCGGGAACACCATGCCTGCTATCCCTCCACAGGACAATCCCTTCTCCCTGTCACTGCCCCCGCCTTCCTCCACCCAAGTCTGAGTTAATGATTTTCCAAGCAGATGGCTGCTGCTGGTAAGTAGATAAATTATAGCCAGCAGAAAGCAGGAAGTTTAGGATCACTGCCATGGTGAAAAACTGGATCCTCAGGAAACAACATTATATATAACTTAACAACACTGCATCTAAAAAAAAAAAAAAACCTAAATTTTTTAGAGCCCGGTCTGCTTTAAAAAGCAGGCTAACAGTTTCCTTTCTTATGCCTGAAGCTTTGCAATCACTATGTTTCTGAACTGTATTTTTTCATTAGTCTTATGCTTCCAAATATAATCTATTATTTGGCAGCAAAGGCAGCAAAACATTTGTTCCCTCTCAGTACAGCTGCAACCCATTGGATTTAAAAAATGGTATTGGCTATCCAGCAGTCCTCTATCATGCTGATTTTTCCATGGAAACAGCATTATATTATTTTCCTTTGGGGGGGAGGGTGGGAACAGGATGAAGAAATACATTTCCAGTGTTTTTTGCTTTTCCCGTTCTCATCCACCTACACACAGATAGAAGGGATTAGACTGGACTCCCCAAGAACAACACTTGATAAATACCTATTTTTTCAAAATATCACATAAATACACACCTTTTTTTAAGGAATTTGTTCCTTAATTATATACCTGTTTTTAAAAAAGGACTTCAGCAATTTTTTGCTACATGGTCACAAATGTTTCAGAATAACCTCTGGAAACAGAGGCTATTCTGAAAAAAAAATAAAATTCTGAGGCAAAACCCAAAGTAAATGAACAAAAATTAAGAAACAAAAACTAACAGAAAAAAGGGAAAAGTCAACTTCAAGCACTTTTAAGTTGACTGAACTATTTCATTGTGGCTATGAGACAAAAGTGTAGAGATTTGGTAGTAACATTATGTCTTTCAGTCAGAAATCACAACCTTAGAAACTATGAATCAATATAGATGGCAAAATTATTGACATTTCTATTTTCTTTTTTTTTGCTAAGGAAACACTAATTGCAATAAGCAGAGCTTGCCACCCTGGTAAATAAATGCCTCCTCGGTTATGTACTACATCCAGTCCGGAAAGAGTTCTCTTCACACAGCAGTAACTTAAGTGTTTTGAGACTTTAGTTCTGATACTCCAGTGAATTACAGATCATCATTCCTTCTTTGTAGTTGCATCATAGCAACACATATTTCAAAAGTGCTGAAAACTAATTTTGCTGAAACTTTTTACTCTGTGCTCTTTCCTTTGAATTCTCTGTTTCAGTCTATCAGGATCTACAGCCAAAAGGTAACTGGTTCACTTGATTTCTTCCCCTGCTCTTCTGCTTGAGGTCCCATTGACAAGACACAGGGGTCACATAAACCTGAATTTCTGCCTGGATTAATTTCATGACAAAAGTCTTACATAATGAGCACACACTTAATAGCTATTTGGTTTAGCACCATGGATGATTTTGACTGACTTATTGAATGAAGTTGTTTCTAGCGTGTTATGCAACACTAGAATTTTCCTTTCGTATCATCATCATCATCCTACTTTGGAATAAAATTTCAAGGTTTGAAGAGATTTCTTCACTTGAGACACAGAACCAGCGTGACAGAACCAGAGCATAGGGAAAGGAAGACATTCCCACTCCAAGTAGAAACCAGCTATGTGCTGTTTATTCCCCTACAGCCTACTGCTTCAGGGGTTTATCTTTTTTTCTTTTTTTTTTTTGAACCTCATTGTAGGTGAAAGCTACAAAATAATTTAGACCATACTTCCGTGTAGCACTGGATTTCTATTCTGCAATTTCACTGCAACATTAAAGTCCTCCAGGACAGAATGATATTGCTCCTAAGACACCATCATATTATACAGAGATGAGCAAAATCCAGCATTACAACGAGGCCTGAAACCTTTAGAATCTTTATTAAACTGACATTATTTACTTGACTGTTCATGACCTTTTGTGGAGTCTTAGTACTTCATTAAAAGTAAGTTATTCTACTGTTTGACAACTTCATACTGTTAAAAATATACAGTTATAGCCTTTTCTCTCGTCTCTTTTCTTCAATTACCATTTTTTGATAGCTTTATATCCTGGTGTATTTCTCAAAATCATTGTCCAATTTGCACAATTCAAATCACTCTGCTTTTTGACCTTGCTTCATGTTCCACAGTAGGAACACACTTTAATTCCCAATAATCCTGCTGTGTTCATATTCTAAAGTGACAGAACTCAAATGTACATAAATGGCAATCAAATCCTTACAGAGTTTCTGAAACTACTTCTCATTCCCTAATTGCCTTCCCTGCTTTACTTGCAGTTCCCATCCGTTACCACCCCTCCCCAGCAGCACACTAATTGTTGTGACCCCATTTCCCAGGACAACATTAGGTACCCAGTGAGGTGGCAGTGCCAGTGCTCAGCCAATTTTCCTCCCCTAACATGTTGTCAACAAGATCATAAATGTTACTGAACAAGTAAGCAAACACTTCATTATTCCTGGCCCTCCAAAATAAAGCCAATCCATCACATGCATAATTACTACAGAAAACCAACATGGCCCCAGGAACAGCCTCCTGCATCCTCATTTTTACTTGGACTTACCTAGCACAGAAGTTCTTTGTGGCTCTCACTACTGACACCTGGTTTGCAATCTCACCTGTGGTATTTATCCTGAGTAACAAGCTCTTGTTTATTTACACTTTTATTTTACATCCTGATTTAATAGAAGCAAATGAGAAGTAGTAGTTGCTACATTCTGTGCAAATTCATCTACTGTAACAGAATCATAGAATGGCTTGGTTTGGAAGGGACCTTAAAGATAATCTCATTTCAAGAGCCTGCCACAGGTAGGGAGACCTTCCACTGGACCCAGTTGCTCACAGCCCCATCCAACCTGGCCTTGAACACTTCCTGGGATGGGGTAACCACAGTTTCTCTGGACAACCTAATCTCTCAGAGGAACTCTGATTACAAAAACTGTATGTTCTCTTACCTCATGTTGGTGGCCCATCACAACAACACCCAGTATCTCCTTCAACAGTAACCAAAGTTTAGAATTATTCTGAAGACAGACCTGTATAATGCCATTACTGTAGGAGACACTTGATGGTAGTTCTGCAATGAAAGCCAGTTTTAGTGTTTGAAGTATCAATGAATGTCATGAGCAACCTGACAGTTATTGTTTAGTCAGATTGTTATAAAATCCAACACTCGGTTCCATTAGACAGCATTCCCTGGGCAATAAGCAAACCCTGATCAAGCTATGGCTGTATTTTGCAGTTGTTAATAAATCAGTTATCATCACTACAGGACAGGAAAGCTATTTTCAAGAGATGACCATTTCCATTTATGTTTCCAATACAATTAACACAGGATGATTTATATGACACATAGAATGGACCGTGCCATCCACAGGTTGGGGATTTCAGGTTTGTTTCTCTGGTTGATTTGGTGTTTTGATTGTTAGGTTTTATTTTATATACCTAATTCTCAGAGCATTTGTACCAAACAAGAGTTGTTTAAAACTAAATAATTAGGAAAAAAATGGATTCCAAGTAAGATCTTCACTACTGGTATCTTTATTTCTTGCACACCAATGGGACACTTCTGAAGAAGTGTTATTTTAGAAATAGGTTAGCTATCTAAGGATCCATTCAAATGACAATTAAAGTTTCTGTTAGAACAGTTTAAGAATCAGCTTAACTGTTGTTAATTTGCACATCTTTCTGGATTGTTGCATGAGAGTTTACCTAAGTGTTATTGAACTTGAGTTAAAATAGTAGTTTAAATAATTTACCTTATTTCAGTAGAGAGAAAAAAAAAATTTGATAAGGAAGCAACTTACAGAAATTTAAGCTACTTGTAGCTGCAAGCAATCACAGGAATATACTCACATGACCAGTCTTCATTGTATAACAAGCTCCATAGAGATTGTTATTAGTCACAGATAATAATTCCCACTGTTACAGAAAATCTGTGCTCAAAATAGTACCTCCCAAGGAAAAATTTCATTGCAAACACAATAAGACTTGAGATGACAATCCTGAAGTTGGGGAATTGGGAAGAAAAATTGAGAACTTGCCCACAGTCATCTGTCATTTAAGGAAAATCAACAATGCAATCAGAGCTATCTGCAACATAATTTAGAAGATACAATACTACAGCAGGGGGGAAATACCTTGTATGAACTATAGAAAAATGAACATATTTACCTTTTTATGTTCAATTATAAAAGTATGGTTTTAGGCTCACTCAAAGTATTAATGGGCTCCAGATTTTGGCTCTAACAAGTGAGAAACTGATTTTATGGCTTAAATGAAGGGAAAATTTTACAGGATACATTAGATAGATTCAGAAGGGAAATTAACATGTTAGATAGCAAGTTGATCACTACCTAGCAACAGAAGCAACTTGAAATACGTAATCTTAGCTCCACTGTGCTCTTATCAGTATGGTTTAAAGTGTGAAATCTCATTAACAGAGAACAACATGCTTCCCAGGGAGAAAGCAGCACATTTAGTATTTACTACAGAGGACTAAAAAGCATACAAACAAGAACATTCCATTGCTGATAATTCTTAACTTGCCTAACTGAAGAAAAGAGGTACAAAAAGGGTTGATGGAGCTATCATCAGGGGGCAGATGTTACCTTATTAGCAAATACAGAGTGGTACCTTAGCTCTCAGTTTCCAAGTCAGGTCAAGACCAAAGACCTGGGACTGGGCACCCTGAGCATAACTAGGAAAGTAAATAGAAGCACAGATAAAGAGGAATGTGCTTATTGGTATGTTTTGTTCCTTTAAATCCAAGGAAATTATCTAGATACATAGTAAGGACATAAACCAAAGAACATGTTCTCAGCAGAAGATTTAAACGTCTGTATTAAAGTAGTATTGAGCTGCCTTTATGACCAACTCACTTTCATATATCTCCACATGATCCATTAAGAAGCGTTCTTCCAACAGATAAAGCAAGTCACCACATACCAAGCTAAACACCAACAAAACAACTAGTAAGCACATGAAGTTGATTCATTGGAGTGATTCCTGAAATGTGATCATGTGGACAAAACTACACTGCAGGGTTGATGAAACACTGCTTGGTTAAGCAAGATCACTTTGCCTGTAACACTTTTATCAAAACATAGGTACCCCTAGTAGTGATGCTTTTACTTGAACTGTTGTGGCAACAGGTGCTGTATCTAAGAAACCCAAATGGCTGACATGCAGTGTTAAGTTACCCATGTTATTGTCAGATTCAAACTAGTACAACCTGAACCACTGCATTTACCACCCATGGCTCTCTCCATGGAAAAAGGTGTCTAATGTATCAAGTTCACAGAAGTGAGAACTGTACCTCCTGACCATTCCCACCAGGGGACACACAGCTTCACATCTCTTTCACTACTCTGGATTCATTTTGGATGAAATTAAAGCACGAGGTGTGCTCAAGTAACACAGCTGACGTATCCTAATTACTATACTGTTTTTGAATCTATGGGACCAAACTAAAACTAGTTTTAAGCCAGTGTTGCCTTCCCACCCTAAATTTGGAGATGTCATCTGCAGTGTCTTCCTGCACAGAGCTGCTCCTACTTCACCACAATAGCTGCTAATGGTCACAGTCAAAGTTTGATTGTCTTCTGGAACATCTCCAGAATTGATCTTGGCACAATTTCTGCAAAAAAAGCAAGCCTGTTTCAGCAGGCACTAAGCACAGACTTCAGCCATCTGGATGGACTTCATCAGTATATTGACAATAGATGCTAATATAGTTAAAAGTAATGAAAATGCTTGTGATTATTCTGCTTCATTCACTGATCTTGTGTTGCTAAGAAAAGTTATTACTGTATTGTTCAACGCTTACTGCATAAATATGGTACTTGGATGAAAGGCCATCCCAAGAAGAGGAACTGGTTTGCACTTTTGTGTTAATATACGTTTCCTTTACAGCTGCACCTTTTCACATTTAACTGTCTCACATTATTATGAAAATTCAGGCCTTGGAATTACAAACACACCTTTGTATTTCTGAAACAAGTAGCCACTGACTTGTCCCAGTGCTTTCAGCTGATTACATCATTTTCTAGACTTTAATTAGGTTAAATAAGCAGAGTAAGTTTCTTGTCTATTGTGTCTAAAATAATTCAACACCTAAGTTTTAACCAAATTTGAAACTAGTCCTTGATTTCATCTGAGACTGAGCAGATCAACAAGTAAACAATTTGGGGCTTACAGCTGACTCAAGTACAAATTCTGATAATTCACAGTTATCAACTGACCCTTTCACCCAAATAGACAATAATTAAGCAACCCTTATATTGTCACAAGGAAAAATGCACAGTCTTAAAAAATGCTTTCAATTTGAAAGCGTTTTTCTCAGTTCAGTGAACTTTGGTTACAGAGTTCTTGATATTTTTCTGGACCTTTATTTTGTACTGTTACTTCCTTAGCAAAACATGGTTGCTTCTCATCACTTGAAAAAAAAAAGTTAGCTGTCTCTTATCAGTAATGCAGGATTATTCATTCCTCTGGATTCAGTGTATTTGTTCTGAGTTTCATCAAATGAACTTTTTGGAGATTCATCATAAGGATTTTTATTATGTTTACAGTTGCTGAAATAGTTCAGTTTATTACTAGTGCTTGCTGTTGAAAGACTGATATTTCAGTTTAACAGGTCTATCAGTTCTCAAGTTTGTAACAAATATCAGAATATAATTTTAAGATTCATCTTTTTCTACTTATTGGCTTTGCGTAGGATTTTACAGCTTAAAAACAAGTGTGATATTTAAATCATGGATTGTGTATTCAGAATACACTTGTAAAATATGAAAATGAAATAAAATGAATGGGACTGTAACACTGGGGTTTTTTCAATGTGAGTAATATACTTCTCTTTTACCCTAAGTTCATTTATTATCTTGGGTAATATTACTTTACTCCTGGGCAAAAAGATTTTCCAGCTGACTCTGGTCACACATGAAAGTTTCACTGTCAGTCCTGGTAAAGATAGCTTTAAAGAAAAATTGAATCAAGATTTTTTGACATCAGAACTTAGAGGGAAACTAGACTATAACTGGAATTCTAAGTGCAGTAATCTACATGATTACCATTCATGTTGTAGATTACTGCACACAGCTTGAACGCCTGTGTCCCCATTCCCCCCCTAGTCCTACCTGACAAATTGGTTTTCTCTCTCCTTGTGTTAGTTCTTGTCCCCTCAGCCTGTTCTTGTTCACCTGCCTATAAGGAAAGGAAAGACAACTGCAAAGTATCACTGTATTTGCAGGTCTGGATATTGAATCCTAGAAAAATTTGGTTTGGAAGGGGCCTAAAAAATCATCCTGTTCCACCCTCCTGCCATGGACATGGACAAATTCCACTATATCACATTGTTCAAAGTCCCATCCTATCTGTCCTTGAACACTTCCAGGGATGGGGAGCCTACAGCCTCTCTGGGCAACCTGTTCCAGTGCCTCATCACCCTTACAGTAAAAAATTTCTTCCTAGTATGTAATCTAAACCTATCCTCCTTCAGCTTAAGGTCATTCCCCCTTGTCCTATCACTACATGCCCTTGTCACAAGTCCCTCTCCAGCTGAACAGCTCCAACTCTCTCCATCTGCTTGATAGATCTGAAGTACTGTGCACACAATCGAACACATCATTTCTTTTAAATATAAACATAGATATTTAGGTATTTTTTTACTTGATCGTGACAAAGGTCTACACCTACAGCATTCTTAGACAGCACTTAACTGAACACAAACTCTCCCTGCCCCAAACCCCACTGCACAGGATTAGAATTAGAAAAACCATACCCTACTTCAAAAATATTTCATCCCACACCTCTCCTGCCACCCACCTCTCCCGCCTCACTCCTTCCGACTGCTGGAAGCGCTGTTGTCACCGGGAGTGACGCTCTGCTATTCCCCAGGAGCAGTCCTCCAGCAGCTCCTGTCATTCAGATGATAACTTAAAAGCCCCATTATGTTAGAAGAAGCAAATGCTTGAAGTTTCATTTTCTCAGAAGGAAACTTCTACAGGGTAAGAAAAACAAAGAGACTTGTCAGCTGAGCCTGTATTAATAACCGTTTGTGTATAATTTTGATTCCTCTTGATTTCCCAAGTAAATAACAGCAAGCACTGAAAAATACCTACAAACAAATGACAGGAACTATGAGTTTCTATGAAGAAGAAAGAAGTGGTAACGTGTTAGTGGAACTAACATGCTCTAATATTCCTGATGGTAAATTTTTTGGGGGGGTGGGAAGTCTACTTCCAGTTATAAAAAAAAAAATCTCTGTACACTGACACAAATGTCTTTATGTCTCAACAGTCCAATGCTTTATTACTCTGGCTCTTAGTACTTTTTAAAAAAGTTTCCTCAAACACTGTATTCAAACTGAAGCATCTTCCTATGAAGTGTAACATGACCTACCTGATGATAATTTATAATTTTATATCTTTCTAGTTTTACTACTCCACTGCTTAAATGCAAATATAAGTTAATGGCTTCCATTTTACATAGCTTTTGAAAACAACATTCAATCTCAGCCAATACAGAATTTTTGTACAGCAGTTTTATTTCATTTTTCTCTATATGGAGCACTACTTAGTATTTTTCAAGGTAGTTTAGTATCTTGCCTCTATCGACATCTATTTTGTGGTTCAGAAAAAATTACAACAAAACTCAAGAAACGTGTAGGCTTTAAGAATGTTTAAAGTTTTGTGTTTCTGAATTACTCTCTCCTTGCACTAATCTTAAATTCTTACGATGTATTTAGCAGAGAGAAACAGAAACCGTTTCCTTCGTTTTGCTGGTTTTCCCTGCATAAAATAAGTATTTTTATTATTGTATTTAAGATCTCCCTTACACCTAAATTAAACTCAAAGAAGACAATAATACTCATTATTCACACGTTATTTTTGTAATACTTGTAGCATCAGTTGCTTTCTGATCTATGCTTGTTGAGTTTATTTAAATAATCAGACTCACTCCAAGCATTTTTTCTCTTCTCACATTGATGCAGATTTGTATCCCCTGTAATACATGAAAAAATGCCCAGACTGCAGAACTTGGTAATTCAATCTCATGCATATAATGAATAAAACCATTAAACAAACCTACCGAAATATGTTGACCTCTTACACTGTTCCCCCTGAACAACATCCTCAGCAGGCTCCCACAGATGTTGCCTTCTCTCATTTTTGTTCAATTGATCTCCAGCTCAAAGGGGCTGTTCCTCTCTCCTGATGTGTCCCACAAACTTGGTACCTTGTTCCATTTTGACATTCAATATTCTTATGCAAGTAGCCACTTCAAATCTCTTAATCCTACTTTCATAATCACACAAGAGGTGCCTCAAGGAGGCTGTAAGTACTTCAAATGTACTGAATCTTTCAGTACGTGGTAGAACAAGTCTCCAGTTTCCCAAACACCACTGCAGCCAGACAAGCATCAAGTAACATGTGAAATATTCTTGAGCATTTCTCCTGCAAAAATGCTGAGAGGACAAATCTAACCACTGATTTGTAATTTGGATTATTTTCTGACAGAGAGAGAGGTTAATAAAAGGAAGTATATGATAACCTGCCTAAATACATGACTTTCTGCAAAAAGGAAACACGTGAATTTTTGACATTATAGAGAACACTGGGTTAAACAGCAGCAGGGGGTGTTCTGTGGAGACACTGGGAAACACCTTCCAAGGCTAATCCTTAGGGCTATCCTTAGAATAGTCCTACAAAATCTATAAGCATGAAACTTGCATCAGATGTCTGCTTAGCCCCTAAAAAGAAAGGCTGACATTTGGGGGATTGTTCATTGAAATTCACTTTTGGATATATTTAACATGGTTCTAGGAATAGCAGCCCAAAATTTAGCCCCGAGCCCATAATCAGCAATGGAAATGTATTTTTAGAGGAAAAGAAAAATGTAAGACACAGTTAAAAAAAAAAAAAAGTATAACGGTGTAAATACCTCATCTCTGTATAATAATGAAAACGAGAATACCAATTAACTTTCAGTCCAAGCACAACTGGTTGTCCAGTTATGAGTCCATCATTAAGAAAAGCACTGTTTCCTGACTGAACAGCTTCAGCAATTTGCAAGGAACAGTTTAATTATGATATCTTGCTTGTCATGTATACTCTCAAGTCACATTAATTATAATAAACACCACTTCTGATGGCTCTCACTTTACTAAACTTGCTTTCTAGCTCTGATGCTTTATTCCCACCAAAAAGACTAAGTGCCACCAATCAGGACCAAAGGCACCAATGGAATTTACAGTAAGAACACTTAGGTAAAAATGCACTTAAGATAGAGTGAAGGCAATTTCCCAAGCTCACTGGAAGTCATTAACAGCCAGAGTTGTATGCCTGAGAAATGATTTGAAAAGGTTCTTTTTGGTAAATGCATTTTGAAGAGTATACATTTCATAATTTGTTGAAAAACCTGGAAAGGGGGGTGAGATTCTATAGCTTATTTATTGGCTACACTCACTGATTTTTATTTTTTTTCTTTAACTGTATGAGTAATTCTTTGGCAATAAGCCTTCTAAGTTAAAAGGCTTATTAAATTATGCACAGAACAATTTAGCAAAGACTGCTCAAGCTGCACACAGGAATAAGAATCCACATTTAGAATTTTATTTGGTCTCAGGATTTTAAATTGTAGCAGATAACAATCTATTAGCTCCCAAATTTGTAGGTACTCTGCTGCTAAGTGTTTCATTTAATGCCTCTTCCACAGACACTCCCCATGTTCAGATTTCCATTTAACAGTTTAAATTAAATGCAGCTCTACAGGTTCTTGTCAGATGATTTTAAATTCTAGACAAAACCAGCTTCCCTATCAAGCATGTGGTCGTTTATTAAAAGTCCACAGAGGAAAAAACAAGTCTGGGTAGTTTTCTACTGCTGCCCCCATTCTATCACTGAAATACAAATCCACTTCAGGGCTTACACTGAACAGGAATACCAATTAAACAGGAGGAAACACCTTAACAAAAAAGATACAGCATTATAAAACACAGTCCTGGGCTTAGATGTACTGGGTGACTGCAGGTTTTCATGATGTCATGAGGCTCCTCAAAAATACTGAAATAAAGCCACCATCTAACTCGTGCTGTGTGCCTCCGCAAAACCTAAGTCACAGCAAATGACAGAGGGTTGGTCTTGGACAGGGCTTTGAGCAGCTGCTCACTCACAAGACACAGAACTGTGTTGCTTCAACACCACTACAGGAAAGCTGTGACAGGGTCAACATCAAACACAACCTTAACTGGACACACAGAACGATCTGATCACTGCCAGCCACAAAGAGTGAACTGGCTGAATAAGAAGCAGACTTCTCACTAAGTTAAAGAGCCTAGAAAGGTATCCTAGCTCTCCATCCCAAAAGAGGTATAAGAGACAACGGTAGCTCTCAGGGACAGTCATCAAAATTATTAAAAGAGAGGAAAAAAATAAGACTAATTATTGAATAAGGAAAGATTTTCCATTTTAAATCTTAGCAGAAAAGGCTGAGGAAAATGTACAATCATTTGAAGACCTGTTAAAAAAAATCAAGTGGAAAATTACAGTTTTAGAGGCACATTTACAGGCATGTCATTGATTATTAAACACTGTTTTAAGTGCCCAGATCTTGGTGATCTTCAGGCAGTAGAAGTCTTTGATTCAAACTTTGTCAGGGGTCATTATAATAATGTTCTAATGAGTCATCTGCAAACTTTCTGAAACTTTTCCTTTTCTAGAGATACTTACGAACCTATTAACTCCAAGGAACAAAAGAGCTGGAAATTTCAAGAAGATAACAGAATCACAGGGTTTCCCACTCCTATAAAACCAGCTGTACAGTCACACCATCACTACAAGTGACAGGAGGTCACTGCAAAGTCAGGATATTTCACTGATCTACACAGAACCCTTTGGTGGGCTCAGTTTAGTTGCTTGTACCATCTGTAGCACTAATTGGCACCTAACTTGGCAGAGTCAAATGAAAAAAAGTAATGGAGACATTTTCTTCATTTTGGAGGTAGAACATTTAAGCTTTTGCAGCTGGCCTTGAAAATTCTTTTACAGTCCCCAATTTGAAGAAAAAATCTGAAAAATCTAATGTTGATGAGTCATACAAGTTCATCTTATTAGTTCTTGCCTAAATTGATATCCACAGAGAAGAAAAATCCAAGTGAAATTTGAGGGTTTTTTCCCTTTCCTTTATTAGAGAAGTTTTTGGAAGACTAAGTGGGGTTCACCAAACTATCCTTGTGCCTGCAGAGCAAGGATGGGTTGGGGTGCTACAAGAGCACCCAGAAAAGGGGCTACATTAGTACACAGAGAACACACAAAACCAGGAGAGGTTTTGTGCTTTGAGAGAAAACGAGAGGAATTCCACAGCACTCCAAAGACATAAGGTACATCAGGGCCTTGGCAACAGGTGAGGACAAAAGCTGCATCAGAGAAGGCATTCAGGTCAGGTCATCATCACAATTATGTCATTCTGTCACAAACAACCTAAGTTACAGCAGTTTCACCCAAAGTTTAGGAACAGACCATTGCAAATGTCCTTGGCAAGGAGCTTTGATGAGTAATCTCAGCAATATCTGAGTTTCAACTTCATTAGCTTTAGAAGGACAGCTGTGACAGTGACAATATGTACCAATACAAAAAATACTAAAAAAATCCACACTTGCATTTAATGTATTTTTTTGCAAAACGTTCAGCTTTCGAGACCTGGAATTCTTCCATGTACAAGAGCACTAAAACAACAAATATATTAAACAGTAGATCTTCAAAGTAAACATTATGCAAAATAAAATTAAATAACACGCTTACTGGCAGTATTTTGTGAGGTTCTTTCAATAGGAGAACACAGCAAACACTTTTGGATCATCAGAATAATCATGATGAAGATTTAAAACCTTCACAAGTTAACAAATTTAAGCCATTACATTCTAACAACTGACACAAAGAGATGTTGAAGTTCCCTGTTCATCTCTTTTGCCATACAGCAATATGGAAAATTTTACTTGTGGTAAAATTCCAGTTTTTGTAGGGAGGAAAAAAAATTTAAAAAAAAATAAAACCAATCAAAGAAAGACTAAGCATTCAATCAAGTTTGTTCCTTAGGCAGTAGGCTTAAAAGTATCTGAGAATCTATTACAACAGATCTAACAGTCACTTGAACTGCCATAAAAACTTCAACACAATTATAAATACAACTACTACCTCTAGAATTTCCTTAATTGTATGACAATCAAACACATTTTAAAAACCACAAGTACTGTATCAGTGGCTGATGTTCATTAACTGCACTTCTCACTAAGCATAACTTCAAACCATTTCACTTGGAAGTTTTCAAAGAATTGATCCCATTCTACACCTTTCCACAAGTCACACACCTCATTCTCTGCACACTCGCTCTGACTTTTCCTCAACTGCTCCCTTTAAAGTGATCAACTTCTCACTGATTAAACACTTGTACATTTAACAGGATAAGCACCATTATTCCTTAATTTAAATTCCCTTTTTTGTTGAACACCTTGCCATTTAGCTACAGGGCATGATCTGTGACAGAATTACAGAGTCTTTTCATTTAACAGAAGTCATATTCAGAGATTGGATCCAAAAAAATTATGTGTCCCTTCATTCAGGTCAACTGGGAGGAAATATTTGTTTCACCAGTGTATACATTGGAAGCAGAGGTGGGAAAACAGGAAAGAAATGAAGAAAAAAAAGCAGGAGGTACCAGAGGCAAGAGTACATTACTACCTAACTGAGGGTTTGCAGCTCACCTAACCAGTCCTAAATTGTTCCACATTGTCTACATTTCCTAGAGGCTCATACTGTGCAGAATAACAGCTCCCACCTTCTCTAACACCCACTAAAGTTTGAAAATGAAAGAGAATGAATTTTTAAGAACTTGCTATTTTGATGTGTCATACTGAGCATCTACCTACTGTCAAGAAACAAATTTACTTTGTGATTGTGGTGGTTTAACCCGGCAGGGATCTAAACATCACAGAGCCACTCACTCACACCCCTCCCACAGTGAGAGGGGACAGATTTGGGGGAGAAAAAGCAGAATTCGTGGGTTGAGACAGAGACAGTTTAATAAGACAGAAACAGAAGGGGAAAGTATTAATAATAACTATAAAATAATTACAAAACAAGTGATGCACCCTGCAGTTGCACATCACACACTGGCAACGCCCAGCCAGTTCCTCAGCAGCATTCCCCAGCCAGTTCTCCCCCCAGTTAATACACTGAGCATAATGCCATAGGGTATGGAATATCCCTCTGGCCACTGTGGATCAGATGTTCCAGCTGTCTCTTGTGCACCCCCAGCCCACTTGCTGGTGGAGTGGGGGGAGAACCTGAAAAGTCCTTGACATAGTGTAAATACAGATTATCAATACTCATTCCCAGTCAGGCTCACTCCACCCTCCAGTGTGGTTACCTGTTGGGATAACTCTGTCACTCCAGAAGTCCGGGTGGGTTCTGCCCCTCTCTAGTTTGAAGGCATTAGTGTGCACTGTTGAATCCACATAGTTCAGGAAACCCAGTTGTCCCCTTTTCCTTGATCTGGCTGGAGCCACGGCCCCTCTAGTCCTTGTCACAGTACTCTCTACTCACTCCTTGTAAATACAAACCAGAAGTTCCTTCATCAATAACAAAACTAGCCCTTCTACTCCGTCTGGGGAACTGCCACTGGAGCAGCAGTTTTTGTAGAAGAACTCCTTGTTTTGATTGTCTTTCCTTGCAACTCACATAACCATGCCCCCAAGATTGGTGTAGACTTCCATCCAAATTCCTCCTGTTCTCATGAACATTTTTGCCTTGTGTATAGGTGTGACTGATACTGGTACAATTTGTCTCTTTGGTCAGCTGCAGTGCCTGTTGCCAGGGCTGGAGAAGCCACTGTGCCTGTCATTTTGTTGGCAGACTCAGAGCACTTCTATTCCCTTTTGGAGTACTGAATAGTGTTGAACAAGGCTCAGTAGCCACAGGACAGACCTCAGCACATTGCAGTCATCATTTGTCTCTCCCTGGAATTGTCAGAGCAAGAGCATATTTTTCAAAATATTTTACCAGGTTTTCGGGATTCTTCCCTTGTTCAGGGCTGAAATTCCAAAACTCTGGAGGTGATCACTGTCCTAGACACTTGCCCATACTATCCCCCACACCTTGCCTCTCATAACTATGCAGCCTTGGGCAGATCTTTGGGTGGTACCCTTAAATAGTTGCTTCGCCCTAAAAAAAAAAAAAAAAAGAAAAAGAACCAAAACACATTCAGGAATCATAGCAATAGTGAGATGCTGGTTTGAACACCCAGAGAATATTGAACATTCTCAGGAGCTGTTGCAGTCAGCCTAGAGGAGGGGAGGAAGGCGGAGGAGGGTGTGTGCGTCCCCGGAGCGGCTCTGCGGGAAGGCAAAGGCGCAGTTCCCGAGAGTTGCCCATAGATGGCTCCCGCAGCCCGGGCACCGCCGACAGCGGCCGAGTCTCGGGACCGGGAATTCCGTCAGCCCACAATCCAGGGTACAAAGCACAGCAACACCTCGACCCAGCCCCCGGGGACGATCAGCAGCACAACAGGCAACACGAACTGTGAGGTGTTACTCACCACACCTCTGACGAGGCTGATCAGCGACTAATAAACTCATATAATGAATACTTATTAAAAACTTGCCTGTTGGAAAGGACTGTCATGCTTCAACCCCTTAGAGCGTTCAAGGTTGGATGGGGCCCTGAGTAACCTGGTCTAGTGAAAGGTGCCCCTGCCTATGGCAGGGAGGTGGAACGACATCGTCTTCAAGGTCCTTTCCAACCCAAACCATTCTATCATTCCATGAGAAGTCTACCAATAAATATGAATCAAAACTGCTTTAGAGATGAAAGAAAACACCCAGTCAACTCCAGCTTTTATCACACCTACTTCAAATAATGAGTTTAGCAGACTTATCTTGAAAAAAATAGTTACCATCCTATCTACTTGTGTACTCTTTTTAAAAACTACGTTAAACCTTTAAGGTTTTAGGGATTTAAGTTGAATTATGCCTCTAACGAAGAAAAGGCAGCAACATACCGCTGAGATATTTTTTGCCCCTCCCTACAAAAATCACAGAATTGTTTCTTTTGGAAGATGACCTCAGAAAGTCATCTGGCTGATTTCCAGCCCCTTCCTACAGCATGCCTCAAAACTTGTCTGACTTCGATCTTGAAGCAGGTTAATCAGAAAATATCGGCCAGGTTCTGACTATCCCCAAACACACAGAATTCACATTGTGGACCCCTGTTCCGTTACTGATGGCCTTCACTGCAAAATTTCTTTTCTTAGCATCCTACTGGAATTTTCCATTATGCAACCTGTATTCATTGTCCCTCACCTGTATCAGCTTAAATATTAGCAGTAGTATATGGGTTTGGACTTGAAGTAAATTAGTAGATGAAAACATTTCTTTTGCTTACTGGTTAATATCAACCAAAGGCCTTTGTTTTTTATCCAGGATGATTTTTGCATCTTAATAACTACATCCCAAAAATCCCTGACTGTTCCTGCACATGCTGGGTGCTGCAACAATTATTCCAAATTCTATCAAAACTGTGATGTTGATGTCATTCATTGTGACCGGACTGTCATTTGACCTGAATCCTTTATTTATATGCCACTGTTCTATAGCTTAGGACAACATTTAGTTCTCAACACAACAGAAATTTGATTTAGGTTTCCATACAAGGAATTTTACCATTCAAATGATAAAGTCGTTTTCAATTCTTAAAGCTTTCACTCCTCAAGGCAACATATACTGTTAAACAAAGAAACTAATTCCAATATATTTTGTCACAGAGTGAGTGATTAACAAAATGAGTCATCAACATTGTTCGAATTATGGGACTCGTAACATCAGCTGTCTAAACTCAGATAAGTATCATTGCTGATGAATCAACATTTGTTTCCACTTATAGCCACAAAACATACTATTTAAAGAAAATGTTTAGCTACAGCACAGCCCCCATGATACGTGATGTTATCAAAAAAACCAGCCAGATAACAGGAAATTTCAGTATAGTATTCACCCTGAAAACTTACTTTTCTGCCCTTGTAATTTGTTTGATTCCATTGGTCTCAAAATAAACAAATAGATAATATTCCACACGTTACATCAGAGGAACCTGATTCCATTAAGTACCTTGGAAAAAATACAGCCATAGATAAATGCAGAAGGTAAGGATTCAGTAGAGTTTCACAGTTCTGTTTTTCAGTAATCTGTGTTTTCAGATTTACCTCATATTTAAGCACTTGCTTGTTTGATGCTTCTGATGTTCTCTGGAAGCCAGAGATAAAAGGAGTCATATTATTACAAGATAAGTTTCTACAGGAAGGGGTGTATCTAAAAACATCTCTAACTGCAGTAATGGAAAGTGCATCACAAAGTTCTTATCCTGGGAAGGAACAAGACTGGAAGTAGAATCACTACGACTCCAACTATGCAAAAATTAACTCAGTTTTTCAAATATGAAGTTTAGCACAACAGATCAACATAATGCATTAAAAGTAAACAGACACCTTCTCATATTATAAGAAGGTAAAAGACTAAAAAAAAAAATAGTGAAATGTGTCATAATATGTTAGATCAAATAATTTCTTCTTAGATATCTATTGGAAATACAAGAGCAATTTTGTTCCACCATAGGTTCCAGAGAATATTGTTTCTAGCTCCCCATAGAGTTTTTCATCATATTGAAACACAGCTAAAAATGTTTAATTATTAGGTTGTTTTTGCAGCCGGTCTGTCTGATGCTCTAGTAATTGTAATAAGCAAAGTCGCTTATTGCTGGGCATTCCTAATTTTTACAGAAAAACAAGAGGCTGCCAAATCCATCAGATACATTCAAGTGATCAAGCAAAAGTTCACAAAAGGCAATTATCACAGAGAATTTTTCTGAGCAAGGAAGAATATAGGAGTATATATATATATTATATACATGGATTCGATACAACTTGTTGTTATATAGCTTATAACATTGAGCAGTTTTACAAAGAGGATGAACAAAATTGCAAGAAACTTGCTGGAAATGCATAAATTGAGGTCTGGCATCATTAGTCAGGAGCACAGAATTAAAATAAAATCAAGGTTGATAAATACCAAAGCCAACCAGGTAATCATGAGTATGGGAAATGGATTGCTGGGCTATAGCTCTGAGTTTACAAACAGATTGTTTTTTACATTACATGCATCAGCCTCATTAAGCAAAGCTGGTGAAAGCAAGGAATAGCAATTTATAATTTGAAGTTTTAACTGTTCTCGTTATGGCAGAACTTCTTACATCATCCCAAAGAAATGCAGTTATTCTTCACCAGTTCTGAATCCATAGGTTTCTTTGCCTCAGCTTAGCAGATGCATAACATCACCTCTGGTTCAGTATTAGCTCTAATAGCATGGACCACATATTAGCCTGTGAAAAGCTGAGAAATTAATTTGGAGTTTAAAAAACTATTTTTTTTAACCTGGATAACATTTTGTTTACTATATACAATTTTTTTTAGTTTATTTAGTTCCATTTATCTGCAGTCTTTGATCATTTTGGAGGCATCCCTAGACACAGAATTAATTGTTGCACAATGGTATTATTTGCTATTTCATGAAGACCTTGGCATTCCTGTCTTGTTTTGCTTCCCTTGTTTCTTTGGATATGATTAAGTATCTAGAAATATGATTAACCCCAGGGTTGAAGTATTTAGTTCTGAGAAACTTTAATACAATCAATTATGTTTTGAACATAGGGAAGCAAGCAAAGGAGAAAGTTTTAATTACCATCAGTTAGCAAAACAGTCCTGATGCACAATTTGATTACCTTTTGCCTAACAGTCCCTTGATATTTCAAGTTCATTACAAAGATATTTGACTTGAAGTTTTTCTGCGCAAGGATATTAACTATTTCAGAATAGCACTTCATTACAAGCCTTTAAAACTAATTTTGTTGTGTTTTCCCTGAGAAAAGCAGGCAGAGAAGCAGACAGAGAAGCACTTGTTCTAAAACCATTAGACACAAAAACCTGATATTTTTATAATTAAAAGCTAAGGCTAATAAGTCTATATTTCATAGACAAACCAGTTGGGTTACAGCTGCCAGGAAAAATACAATCCTGAAACAAAAAAAGATTTCAGCAAATCAGTTCTGTTCTATAATGAACAGAAAAAAGGAAAGTCATGTTGTTCACTAGTGTTTAAAACAAAGAAACAAGAAAATGCCCCAGAAACCCAGAACCCAATAGAAGTCCTAAAAATCCTAAAATTCAAACCTCTTTAAAAAGTACCCTGGCTAAAGCATTCAAGTGAATTACAACTGGGTTTCTCACAGCCCAAGAACTGTCCTCAGCACTCAGTTATTCTCCTGCTCACAAATTACCTTTCTGATCAAAAAGAAATTCCATCCCACATATTCAAAATATATATTTGCAACATTCAGCCAACTCCTACATACACAAAAGGCTACCATGACGACGTGGATGCTGCCAGTGAGTTAAGCAGATCATATTCTGTGGTGAGATGCACTGCTCTGACATACAAGTTTGAGTATTTACACTTCTATCTAGTTACAAATTAGAACTTTGAGCAGTTAAAGAAACCCATCAGCATAAGGACTCTCCTTGTTGCACACCAGACCTAGTCCATGGCATGCCCATGATGTCACTTACTGGATTAACACTGCCTCCACATTTTTTGGATTTATGCATTTCATCTTCATTAGCTCAATTCCCAACAACCCCAAAACATGTAACAATAAAACTTAACACTTGGTCTCTTGCAGGTAAGACTTGCATTTACAGATCAAATTTCATCCAAATTTATCTTAATTTCTGATCCTGTTTTGGAGCCAGAGTTTTCCAGATCAAGATATTAGATAAAAACCCAACACGCTAAAGAGATTAACTCCTTGGACATTATCTTTTAAACTTTTCTAACACTAAATGTTAGATTTAAATATATTTAACAAAGCAAATAATGAATTGTTACAAGTTGAAGCAAACAGCCAGTATGTTAGAAAGACAACCCAGTTAGTTAAGTCTTGGGAGTTGCATTGACAGTAACAAAAAAAAAAAAAAACAAACAAACACTCAGTGGCATTTTCCAGCTTATGTACCTGCTATTTCCAGACATGAGCATTATGGATAGAAAAAACAGTAAAAGTGGAAGTTGGAATACCATTCTTTTTCAGGACCTGGGGACAGATTTGAGTAACAACTAAGCATATGAAGGACTTAGGGTTTCCTGACTCCCTGACTACTGATCAGCTACATTACTTCCCCATCGAAAAGTCATTTTTTAGGGAGGGAGGATCTTGAACACAGCTGTCACTTTGATGTTATGAATCACATTTTCTTGGCTAAAGCCATCACATTTCTCACATCCATACACTGATGGCCTTCATCTCATCTTCCTAATATGGGTCAATCAAGAGAAGCTAAGTCCCTGTCCAAATTAATTTATAAACATAAGGTAAGTCAACCTTTAAGGACAAAACTTTAATTTTGATTTACTGTAGCTCAATAATGACTAACATGCAGATGAGGTTTACTTGGTTAACTAATAATTGCATCATTAAGCCATAAAAGTGAACAGCTTGTGATTGCAAATGAATTTCAACCAATTGGAAACTCATATTTAAGAGCATAGAACATAATTAATTCACATTTCTAGAAGTCTTTTCCATCTTACTTTGATATTGCAGATTATCTGTTATGCTGGATTTCCAGAGAAGTTCAGTAGCTATTCTGGTAGCTCCTACCCAACAGAGATCAGTCACGTTTCCAGAGATCACAGATGTGGAAGGCACCCTAAGGGGAAAGTTTAGTCCCATCTCTTTGCCTATAGGGGAACTTTTCTGAGAGATAATTGTGGAACATTGTGAATTCCAGTGAGAGTGCTTTGGAATATTTTAGGTCCTCATTGCAAATAAATATTCTCTTGGCTACACTATGTAAAATATTTAGAATTATTTCTGATTCTCCAAAGAGAACCACACACACCCCCCTTCATTATCCCTCATTAATTGTTATTATTAAGAAAAGATCAGTCTTAACATCTGTGAAACCTGACTGACAGTGCCAACTGTCACTGGGGCATTCCAGGACAAACCAAGTATTCATTTTAGCTTTCCTGCAATCAGCAGGTTCCCATTTCTCCCAGACTGGCATTGTCACCAGCACAAAGGCTGTACTTGCCATCTCACAGCAAATGGCACCAAACAATCATTGAGCAATGGTAAATAAAGTAACCAGTCCTCTATAAATTTCTCAAGTGCCCTGGGATTGCTGGATGAGTAACTGCAACAGTCAGGCAGTAATATGATTAAAATCTGAGCTACAAGGCCACCTGACTATGCTTTAGATCCTTATCAGTGTACATCCAGATTAACAGTAAGCACTATATCCATAACAAGGTCATTGTCCACAGCATGTAGGTATTGGAAATATAAAAATATAAGATTGGTCCCAGGTGTCAAAGGGGAAAAATAAAAAGGAAAAAAGGCAAAAAAGCACAACATTTTAACCATTTTTGTTACATAGACTACCGATATGTAATAATACACATTTTCCTATTTATTACCAATTCAGAGAATAAGAGTGAGAACCTTTTTCTATTCAATTCTACAACAAATGGGAAACCACAAGATGCTTCAATGAAATCTTGATAAATTTACAAGATCCTTTATTTCTACCTCTTTCAAAACTGATTAAGTTCCTTGATAACAATAACATGCAAGTAAGGAACTACAGCACCATATAGCATGTTTATCCTTTTTAGCATAGCCTAATTCCTGTCAAAAGGAAGTGCTAAATTTGAAGAAACTTCAGTGTAGAGATAGCCAAACCAGGAGGTTATCTTAAAAACCAGTGTTCCCTTCAGTTAGGGAAAACACAGCTACACAGAAAAAGCGAGTAAAGCATAAAATAAACAATTAATAAGTAAAAAGTCCGCCTCTATGTTATCATCTTGTCTTTTGTGTATTCCACATGTTCTGTTACTAGTTCAGAAAGTCACTTCTGTGGTTACTGCCTCTCTTCCTAGTTTGGATTCGCACATACACTGTATTCTGAAGCCACAGCTGGTGGTGAAATGAAGCACCACTGCAACACTTGCCATTTATCCTTAGAAAACATTTTTACCTCCTTGTCACTCCTGATTTCCATTGGATTGAGGAAAGCTGGACCCTCAGATATCACACAGTACATTAAAGTTTTCTTTGACACTATTGATGAGATGGGAGAATAAGCTCCATCCTGCTCAGAGACAGCCATTGATAATCAGCAGCTCTCATTTCAGCTTCTTGTTTGAGTACAACATGGGTGTAGTCAAAGAGTTAACAACCATAACACAACACCCTTTGAACTTCATTCCATATGGCTACTCCCACCACAGCAGATGGTGCAGCTATTTGTTTTCTGTTTACTTTTGATGTACTGTTTTCTGTCTTCTGACAAAATCACTGTGGCTAAACAGTAAAACTGACAGCTGCCCATTTCTGTTGTCCTTTCCTTGCAGCTTGCTGTCTTCAAGCTCAGGAGCAGTGGCGAAGGAGGAGATTGCTCATACACTGCAGCTTCCCAACTGCTGTTCCTCCCTCCTCCTTCCCACTCCTCCACACTGCGGCAGCTCCGCTCGGCTGAACAGACTCACTGCTCGGGAAGAAAAGTAGGAGATTGCAGAGAGGAGCCAGGGACTGACTGGCAGCAGGGCCAGGGGCAGACCCAAAACCGAGCTGCAAAAAATGATAAGGATGAGACAAATGCATAAGTCACCCTGAAGATTTTTGCACAGTTGTTCTTCTGCCAGAGAAAACTCCATGTATGTGAATGTGTACAGAGCTTCAGAGACTTTTCATCCTGTCATTCTTCTTCTCTCCATTGCCAAGGACACATACAACTTCTTTTTTAGCATATCAAAAGTTCAGTTCATATTTTTTAATAACACATTTTTTTAAAAAAATCCAGTTAAATTTATCATACATAGTTTCAAAAAACTTATCATCCACACATTTAAACTAGTTAATTTTAACATTATTCAACATAAGTGTTAATTTTACTGCACTTCTCTATTATGTTTCTGCACATGTGTCTGACTGAAGGACCACTAACTGAGATTGTCTTGTAAAAGACCTGCATTTTGAGCTCTGTGCTGGGTAGGTCATGATGGTGAATGTTCATCTCAGTTACACCTGTCAGTAAATGCGAGAAAAACAAAACAAAACCAACCAAAAAAACCCCAAGCACAGGAATGTCAATAATCACATTTTCCATGAATGGCTTTTTTCCAAACTCTTTGAGGTTATTTGAGTTTGTTGTTTATCCACAAATCATATAAAAATATGTTTCACAAAATTAATATATGGCTTAATACTATTGTATGTTTCACTTGGACTCTTCATATTTCTCTATTGATAGCTTTTAATTCTACACACAATGATGTGCTTGTCTTATCCTTCCTGATCCAGCTGCTTGTATTGGAGATTTCTTTAAGTATGATCAATAGAAAACAAAACAAGAAGTCTGAGCTTTCTGCTTACTCCATGCAAAGATAAATGAAGATGCTGGTGCTAGAGAATTTATGACAATTACTCAAGAACTGACTTGTAATCATTTATCTGCATAGCTATCATGTTTTTTAATGTTTCCATCACCAAGATATCAATGCCCAGACCATAAGCACCGGTTAAAAGTAAACTGTTATTACGAAACATCTTAAAACCCCCAGTTCAAAGTCCCAAATTATAGTATATTTTATCTTATATGCCAGTATAAAAACAACATCAAAACCCACATAGTTGCTTGACTGAAGTTAAACCCACTTGCATTCCATAACCTCAGAAAAGTCAGGGTTTTCCAAATAATTTAGTTCTAGATGGATTGTGTGCCTCAGGAAAAGCTTCAGATGATTCCAATCTCTTCCTGACTCTTCCTCCATAAAGATGAGGTTTATATTTAATTCAAGCTTTTCTCAGTCACTTCCTTCTCCATCTTAGAGATGACATTGTGGCTGCCAAATATCCCAGTAACATGGCAGTGAGTAAGAGCTGGGATCAATTGCCAAATTGTACTTGGATAATGGATACAGGCATATTCATGCAGATTAGAGAGCAGGGAGGTCTTCACTGAACTATCACTATGATTTATTTTGTAAAACAGAGACAAGCCTACAAAGTGGGGCAACACCCCACAATCACTTATATAAGATAATTAGAACAACACACATTCATTTACATTGTAAAAAGATATTTTTTGGGGTTATTTCAGTCACTGTTCAATTAAGTAATTAGCTTTCATTAGCTTCTTCATTTCAAGACCCATTGAAAAATCATCAAAATGCCAACATCGAAATGAAATAAGAATTATGTACTGCTAAATTATAAAACAATCTCCTTAATGTAGAAAAGTCAATTCTGCAGGCAAGGTGAAATTTGTGCAAATGCCTATTCAGCAAGAAATAACTACTATTCAGTCTTTTAAATATTTCTCAGGAGAGCTTAAATTTATATAGTTACTTGAATTCATGTAATTCAGCCTGCAGACAAGTGACCTCTACAGCAGTGGACTACACATAGACTGATAACACTTGCTTAGCAGTAAGAGTGTCTTTACTACCTAGAAGTAGCAGCAAGGGCTCACCCTCACAGATCCCAAGATCCTGTGCAGATGCTCCACTCAAGCACTTCAAACAAGGAATTTCACACCATATCAGTGAGAAATTTTCTCTCTCACTGCTTTTGGAGTTAAAATTACAGCAGTTTCACTGTGAAATTCAAGTTTTCAAAGACAAGTCTTCATGAACTGTAACCTGTGCTCCAAGCTGTTCATTGTCTCAACATGAGTCTCCTTAAAGAAGATTCAAGTATGTTGTGACTATTTATAAAAGTTTCTAATACCAATCTGAATCTAAAGCATTCATTTTGTCTAACAAATTTATGAGCAGATGAGGTCACCTTTAATCATTTGCAGCACTAAGAAAGATGTATTGTTGGGAATTCTTGTCTTTCTGATATTATTTTTTCCTCTTCTTTTAGACCTTACTTAAGCATTTCAAGGACCCAGGTCACTTATTTTGGCAGTTGTGCTTAGACAGCTCTTAAACCTTCCATTATCACCTTGGCTACTGTTTATAATGTATAAATTCTTTATATTTCAAATGGATTGTGGTTATTCCCCAAGTTGATCACTAGACTTGTGCTATATCTGAACAGGGAATTCCTTCCTCTCAACAATTCCATTTCACCTAAGGCAGGAAAAATAAATAAACAAGCGTAGCATTTGCTGCAGGACTTCAGAGAGTCCTGTCTGCCTAAGCTAAAGGACACTGAGCACTGCAAAGTTTTCTACTGCTGCTCTAGATAGAACACAGTGTTTCTGTATTACATCAATTTGTACCATAAGCATAATCCTATTTTTGAGTCTGTATTAACCTCTACGTTCTCCCATGGTTAATCCAGCCTGGCCAGCCAAGCACACTCACTGTCTGCTTCACTGAGAAACAACACTTTTTCCATCAGGAAAACCTGATGTCCTGCTTTTGTTTTCAGTCTACTGGTAAAATCAAATGTGAAGTGCTAATGGTCCAGCATGTGTAGTGAATATTAATCCAGTTGGATGCAAAGGCATTTGCAATTCTCACAGAGGCAGGAGGAACAGGTACACTGAAGTGGATCAGTCATTGTCAGAATTACTTCAGTTACTTATTATGTGCAATGCATACTGTCACTGGGAAGGCTATGTTTCCATGGCAACTATCAAATACATTGTTAATGTCCCTGAAGGATTTCTAGTCAATAATGATTGCAGTCCTTTCAAGCTTATTTTTTAAACTAACTTTTTGGTTAGCTTAATCCTACCTCCAGTTTGTGCATTTAGTTTATTATTATCAGGTAGTTGAGCACTGTTAAGGAGGAAAGGTTTTAACCTTATTTCTCTGTGGGCATTCAGAGCAACACATCTCCAATTTCTTCAGATGCCAATAAGAAATAAAAACATGCAAGGAAACTACTCCATCTTTCACAGCAGAAATCTAGAATCAAACCGAATAAACGCTGAAATTACACAACAAACACCAACTCCCATTTGTGTGTTTCTCTGTCAGGAAACTACATTGAGAAGATGAACAGCATATGCAGTTTTATTACAGAAATAAGGACAAGGATTGCAAATGATAAAGTAGGATGATAAAAACCAGCTTTAAATTGATCTGACCCCCAAGAAGTTTTGAACCTCCTTAGATGACACTCAACTGAAAATTAGGACTTCCTTCTTAAATTCCATGGCCCATGTTTAACTTAACAAAGTAAGAATAGAAGGCAAACTATGTAATGGGTTTAATTTAATTAATTTATGAAGTATCTCAACCATGGAACCTACAATCACACATGAGAAAGAAAAACATCGTTTCAGAAACATACAAATTTCCCTTGGAGCAGAACTGATTTTTTTCCCGTTTCCCATTTTCCTTATATGTTCATAAAGATATATAAAACTTTTTATAAAGTCCCTAAACAACTGGGCTTCTAGTCATGTGGGCTACTGGCCAAGGAGTTAGTTTACATGTCTTTTCTTAAGATTAAAAACAAACAATGAAAAACATGTGTCAATGGTACAGTCTGCCTTGTGGTTCTTAAAATGGAACTACCATAGAAGTGCACATATAATTGTTGAATATTAAGAAATATCTTGGGGGATATATTGAATTTGGAATTATATGATTCCCTTCAAGAGACAAGGGCTTTTTTTGAAGTAGCAGGAATGATAACTAAAACCACTAGAAGGCAGCCCAGTTATTTTCTTCAGAGCTGGTATTTTTCCTCACAATTGAAGCTTTGCTGTAGAAGAATCTCAGCCAAAAAATAGTTTATGGGAGAGGAAAGTCAATTGGTTTTGTAAGCTATAAAGGTCAAAATACTTCTGAGAAATATTCCCTTTGGAAAGCTTAGAAACAACCTTTTTCTCCAAAAGTTTTTGACAGCTGGCAAAGCAAGAAGACATATGCTTTTTTGTATTGCCTAAATAAAAATGACTGATCTGACTTATTAACACTGATTCTCTCAAGATGCAAACAAGAGTTTGCATCAGTTTTATGCAGTTCTTATTATTCATTAGCAATATCTGCTTTTCAATGAGCAATATTTATCCTTAACATCTGTTTGCAGGATCAGTTAAAGAATATAGAAGATATGCTTCCAGATTTATTAGCTTTCATTGAAACTGTTTTTCAGTCTATTGAGAATGATTAACTGAGGCTTTTAAGGCTACAGAAATAAAAACAGGCGGTAAGGTCTGATAAAAGTCATGCTTGTAATTATCTGATTCATAAACCAGAGAAGTTCAGCTACTTATATTTTGAAAAAACATTTCAAAGCTTTCTTCTCCATACACTTTTAAAAACAGGGAAGAGGCTATACTATAGTCTGAAAACAGAATAATAAATTCATTGAAATAGATAAAATAAAAAAAATAAATAAATAACACAGACATTTAAAAACAATAGCCTGGTAAAAATATCTAGCATAAAAGGACATAGAGCTTCCAGAATAGACAACAGGTAAGCACAGCTCTCCCTACAAAGACAGGTTGAGACAGTTGGGGTTGCTCAGCCTGGAGAAGAGAAGGCTTCAGAGAGACCTTATAAGTTCATAAGAAAGGGAGGAGAAACCCCTTACACAGACAGATAGTGACCAGGCTAAGGGCAACAATTTTAAATTGAGAAAGGGCAGGTTTATATTAGAGATTAGTAAGAAATGCTTTGCTGTGAGGGTGGTGAGGCCCTGGCACAGGTTGCCCAGAGAAGCTGTGGCTTCCCCATTCCTGGGGGTGTTCAAGGTCAGGTTGGATGGGGCTTGGAGCCACCTGGTCTAGTGGAAGGTGTCCCTGCCCATGGCAGGGAGTTGGAATTAAATGATCTTTCATGTCCCTTCCAACCCAAACCATCTTATTATTCTATGATAAAAGAAAAAAAACCAAGAAAAATCTATGATTGACTGTAAATCTTTTAAGAGAACGAGTCTAAGAAATCCCACCTAGCTTCTCTAAAATAAAGGAATTCAGAATATTTACATCTTTCCACGGGTAGAACAATTCTCCTTGTGCTAGACAGCAATTGAAAGCAGTACTAGAGAAGCAGAATTCCATCACATGACATATGTTTATGGTGTAAATTTTCACTAATAAAAACAAGAACAAGAGTCATGGGCATGCTGATTACATGCAACAATCTCTCTAAAGAGATGCACATATGCAAGAGTATTGACCCGGAATATAGAAAGTTGTTCAGGAGTTCAACTGTGTCACAGAAGGGGTTTTTTTGCCACCAGCTTTACTCCTTGTTGAGCACAGACTTGCAAAAGAGTACTGAGAAAACGCACTGGGCAGACACATTTTAACCAACACTTGCAAACCCCCTGTCAACGTTCACAGAAAGCACTAAAATTTTGTGCATATAAAGGCTGCTTGGCTTAAAACCTACAGTAAACAGGAACTGGAATGTTATCAATAGCTTCAAAAATAGAAGCTGTTGGACAGTCACACTGTTTGTGTTCCTCATACAGACTGCCCCACTTTCTCATCCTTCTATGGAATGACTCTAATACACTATTCTCATTTACGTGGCTGAGCACATGATTTTTTTTTTTTCCTCCAGGGAGCTTTTTCTACTTCTTTAATATAATGCAGCTGCATAACATTGGGATGGTTGTCCTCATTGTGAAGCAGCACAACAGCAGATTTCCAAGCTTATCCAGTAAACTAACACTTTCATACAACACAAATTTTATCCAGTTCATCTTAACCAAGGTGTGATCTCCCTTTCCATGTCAGCAGGCTCAGAGCCCACACACAACACAACGTAAACCAGAAGGTTTCAATTTTGTTACAACAGTCCTTTGAAAGATTGCAAGTAACCACCAGCAAGTTCAGTAGCTTTAGCACTCAAGTTCCAATATTTATAAACTCTTCCAGCTACTCTCAAGGCAAAAAACCTGCTCTCAAAGGATGCGCTCTGTTAACAGTTGAACAGCCACTTTCCTATGTTACTTTTAGGTATCCCTTACTTCTTACTAAGGAATTTTCTGCCCTCCAAATGCTAACAGAGATCAAGTATTAAATTAAAATCAATGTTACTTTTCCACAGTTGCTCTGCTCTCCTTAGAAAGAGTGTCAAGCATCACAGCACAAGCTGCGTGAAACTGATAATTTTACACTTAGGCAGCTGGCAGAACTCTGTGCACAGTTGAATGTTAAATGGGACTAATGACATAAGAGACTGTAGCATTCATGATACAGGAGAAAATTTAAGGTAGGATAGAAGCAAAGGAACTGATTTACTAGCTTCAAAATTTAAGGTCATGTTTACTTGAGCAACACTGGTGAGTGTATTTACAACTGCAGGCTACCCCAAAACTCTCATTACTTAGTTCAAAAATTCTGCCCAGAGCACAGTCTCATTGCTGCTTCCACTGCCCAGGCCTATAAAAAGCCCAGAAGAACCAATGGGACTTAAAGAAATGCATATCTGGTTTTCACATTCCACAGGAAGAAGGGAGTAATTGTGTTGCAGATTTTTGCTAAAAGTAGCAAAGTTAGGATTCCACTTCTGATGTTTCAGGATGGGATGAAAAATAAAGCTCCAGAAAACCAACAGAACTGGATGGTCTGGACCAAAAAGGTGTCTGAACAGAACAATTAAGTCTCCAATATAATATCATCTGTTGGTATGTATTTTTACTTGGGAGGGGAAAAGGATAGTAGACAATGATTTAATCTTAAAAAGAGCTCTAAAGGAACTGAAGTTTTTAGCAGGAATTACCAATTGTACAACAAATTTAATACAAACAATTTAATAGTTCCACAGCATAGAGAATTAGACAACCTGTATATGCTCAATATTGGTAGATGTCTGAATACTGGACAGGGGACTTTTTTACTTTCTAAGAAAGATTCAGCACTGCAAACACCAAAATCTCACAGAACAAAAGAGAACACAGTATTTTGAAGACAAGCCTTAGAGGTTTTCAAGCAGAACTGTGAAGAGAACTAAACCTTTGCTGAACTCTCATCACACAATAAACAAAGAAATTTTCTAACCATAGTAGGAAATAGAACAAAAACTCCCCTCCATAATGGAATTGCTGGTTCGCCACCAGCCAGTGAGTGCCCCTCTACTTCAGAGGAACACCATGAGTGATTTTCCTCTTCTACTCCTTATGAAAACAGGTTTTCAGAAGTATTACAGTGCTACTAAATGAAGTCAAGTTAGGAAGTTGAGTTTGTTTTGGTTTTACGTTACCTAATACACCTAAGCAATAAACTGATCAATTCATCTTGCAATGTTTGGGGTTTTTTTCCCCAAATGCAAAATATTACAGCCACTGTGTTTTCATCACACTAGACATTACACCCTTCTTTTCTGAAGCCTTACAAAGCTTTGTGATAACCAACATGACTTGCAGATGTCCTACAATCAAGAGAGAGTTTCAGTGCAATGTTGGTCAGCCCAGCATTAGATATGACCTACTCCAGACACTTTACCATCTGAATTTTGAAATCTGCTGTTGAGCATGCTGTTGTACATGCTAATTTGTACAAAAGCACCCACACAACCAATTTGGGGATATGCTTCTCAAATTACTCCAATAACCACATACATGAGAATTTAGAGCCAAGCCCAGAGACAGAAAAGGGATAATGATAGAACAAAAGGATAAAAGGAAAGCACTGAAGAAAATCAAGACAAAATACAGTCATTTAACCCACATTATAGTGTGATATCTAAGGTATAAAACTCCCTAGAAAAAAATCTTTATGACAGAAAGGCAGTTGAGGCTGCTGGTCTTTGAATTGTAACATGCCAAGGCAGCTCTTTAATCTCACAGCCTATCTATAGTAACATCCTGCAGTTCTTCAGAGTCAAGCTATTTTTTACTTTCCTCTCACTGTTCTTCCCATGCTATCCAATGCTAATGTGTAAAGTGAGTAATAGACTTTCAGCAAAAATCAAGTTTTCCAGCTATTCTTATTCCAGTGCCTTTCTGGGGATCTCAGTAAGGGATGCCAGTGAAGGGTCAGACACTTTTTGCACCATCCAGCCTCCTATCCCCAGAGTCCTCCAAAAAGGAGAGGAAAGTTTAAAGATGACTTGAGCTGTATCTTCACACACACTAAATGTAGCCAATGTTTTGTGTTTGAACAGATGCTTTCCCAGCCTCAACAAAAACTGTATTAGAAAATACAGTGTATTATTGATATGAATGTATTCATTCATTAACCATATTCTGCATGAAGCGCTATTTAATGCAGGTAACCAGGGAAAAGTTACATTAAACCAGAAAAACTTCAATACAGTCAGAGTAAAAGAAAATTACTGTACTAAAAATTTACCCAAATAGAAGAAAAATCTTTAGGTTACCTGATACTACCAAATAAATTTGTGCAGCAACTCATTCAGTTACTACAACTGAACTGATCAATACAATTCCCCTTTTTGGACCCTTTCCCATGAACAGAATGTAAACACAATGCCAGCTCAAGTCCCCATGGTCTTTAGCTCCAACATATTGTTTCACTGTTCTTTTTCATGAAATTCTGGACACTGCTCTGAAAAACCACAAGACCCCCAGTCCTGCAGAATTTCAGTAGACTACACTGACATTGAACATGAGCTTGTTGGTACCAAGCAGAAGAGTTACAGACCTTAAAATTATGTCTCACTGACATCTTCCTTACAGGTACATCTCATGCTTATTATTAGCTGGACTAACCTGACAAGAACTTGGACAAAAAAAATATTTCCCCACCATTAAAGAGGCCAATTAATGATCTGTATTTTTGCAACTGGAAGTAATTTTTTCTTCTTTTGATTATTGCTAAACACAGGCCAAACTTCCTTTTGGACATGGCAATTTCTCTTTTTTACTGGAAATTTATAAAGAGAAGTTCAGCATTAATTTAGAAAGTGCAGGGACTATGTGTAATCTTACAGGCAGTCATAAAATTGATTAAAGAGGCAGAAAAAAGTAGTATTCAGCATTTTTAAACTCAGACAAAGAGGAATTCTGAAGAACGGTTAAACAGGCACTTGTGAGGAGTCCCAGGATCAACCCCATATGGACAAAGAGTAAAGTAGAAACAGAAATTCCAGCTTCCTATAAAAGTTTAACAGCTATCATAGATGCAGGTTTTCCTGCCTCACAGGTGCTACTAAACTAAACTCTTGAACTTTTGATGAGAACAGTTATCCCTACTCTTATGACAGGTATTTCAACAATTCCTCAGCACACTGAGCAGAATAAGTCTGCAGTGCAGTGTTACACCTCCATGGACTGTCTTGCAGTAAGGAACTAAATCTAGTCTATAAGAAATTGGCAGAAAAATCTAGAGTAAATTTAGGCTGGGATGTTCTGTTCTGCATTAGAAAGAAAAAATATAATAGAGTTAGATTGAATAAATTACTTTCAACATTTATTCACATAGTTTTTGTTAACATTTGTTTCCCTAAACTTCAGTTCATTAGTTCAAGTACACAATTCAAAGCCTAATTATTTTCCAGATCTAGGGTAGCTGAACACCAGAGCACAAGTATTTAAACACCACACCACGACCCCATCTGCAAAAATAGAGTGTTAATCTCACAAGTTCCAGACAATTAAAAAGGACAGTTTGGAATGCAGTAAACAGACACACAGTTACACTCATACATGTGAACTCTAGCAGTACATACTCATATACTTCCTTCCAAATCATCACTTTTTGCTGCAAAAACCAGTCCTAGTGTAAGGCTGGTACTGCATCAAGCAACCATATAAATATAGAAAGCAAAGTCTTACTCCAAGCCATGCAATTATAAGTAAATAAATAATCACAAAATTATTTTTTCCTCTAATGCCTTCCCTCTCTTACAGAGACCTTTATTTAAAACTAAAGCATAACCAAGTCTCAATATTTAGAACCAAGTGCACTCTAATAAACTTTTATAACCAAAATTGTTAGAAATAAGATGTATCATTACATACCAACTCACAGAGCTCTTATCACTCATTTTTAGACTCAAAATTCAGGGGTTGGGGGGAATTTCCATCGCACAAGTCACTTCGAAGCAGTCACCAGTGTCATTTTCAAACTCAACTATGTCACACCACCAATAATGTTATATTATACCTTATTCTTTGCCTCAGTAGTGACATAAACATCAGTTAAAATATATTCCCAACAGCCAGTGCTTTTTCAGGTTGGAAAGCATTTAAAATTCACATGCCTACATTACTCTCTTTCTATTCATTATTGTCCTATTTCCAAGATCTTATTTCCATAACTATTCTTCACACACCTTGCTGACTTGCCCCCCATTTCCATCTTCCTTACTGATGGCACACCTAGGAATTGATGCATAGAGCTTGTCATCCAGATGATGACAGAATCATTTCTTCAAAAATAAACAAAAGAACTCTGCCTCCTAAGGTTATTACTTTTATTGAATCTTATTTCAGAGAAAATAAGCAGAAACAGGGAAGGCAAAGAAAATTCACCATGTGCTGGTGAGAGCTACAGCATTAAAATGTACTGAGTAGAAAGTAAATGGAGGTAGGCTATTTAAAAAGAGGCACCTGTACAACAACCATCTTTTAAAACATTAACCTATTTTGAGAGGGTGGGTGAGGACAGTGAATGTTTCCCCTATGGCATTAAAACTCAAGCTCAGAAGAAGGAGGAATCTTTATTGAAAAAAATCTACAGAGAGTTTAAAATATATCCACATAAAAGGATTTATAATCAGGTAATTCCTCTGTATAAACAGTTCTGATAAGGCAAGTTATCTTCAGTGCATCAACTGATTATCCTTGTGTCTCATGGGCTGACTTTCTTAAAATGAAAATTTGATACAATTCCCTGTTGAGAGACTGATCCATATCCAATAAATACCATCCCTTTGTATGAATTTAAATCATCAAGCACACAATTTTTCCAAGTTCATGTCCTAACTACAGAAATTATTTGTTTCTTTAGGGAGCACACCTCTATACGTTCAGGATTACGCATTTAATCTTTCTTACATAATGCTTATTTATACACCAGAAACTGTTTAAGTGGTTATGTTCTTCTTTCTTTTTGATCTCTGTATCAGTAATTAATACTGAACTGTAAAATCACCTTTTGGGACCTTAATCTGTTGCCAAGGATACTAGGTATATAATTATGATTTCATTGTAGACTAACTGAAAGACTTCTCTTTGTTGAGAGTGCAATTCAGCCTCATCTAGTGCTAATTGCACCTACACACCCCCTTTCATCCTGCTATTGTGGAGTACTATGAAAATTATATACCAACACTCCTGGGACTCAAATTCTGTTTCTATTACATGGACAGAGAAGCTGCAGCACAAAGGCTCTGAATGACTTGCTGCAAGTCAAAACTTACGTGGAAATGAAATTTGAGTGTCACTCTAATTCAGGTTGGTAAAATCCATGTGTGCCTGGCCAAAGGCTGCTCCTGTTAAAATTCTGGCTTTGTCTGAGTTCAGGAATACAACTGTGAAAGCTCATTGTATTCCTCAATGCTATCAGCTATTGTATCTGACCAGGCAAAAATATCACTCTAACACAAGTGTTGTCATTCCCCACCACCATGGTGCAGCTGTTACCCCTCTTACCAAAACTGCCAGCTCTCAGGAGGAAACATTAATTAGGTTACACTTCTAAAAGCATAGAACTTTAAAGAAAACTAAAGGCAATGAATTGTTGCAATTGTAGTGATAAAAAATTTATATGAAGACCCAACACTGAGGGGAGGTAGGTGTCCCCCTTTGTTTTGGGGGGTTTTTTTTGTCTTTTTTGTTTAATAATGGATTTCACTATATTTTTATTAAATAATAGACTATTCCCCTTCATAAAGCTCTGAACCTTGATATGAGTCGTATGGAGTCACTCTTTTTCCCACTCTTATCTTTAAAGCAAAAGAAGGAAAATGGGAAAGGGGGGAAATAATTTAAAAAGCACCACTTACCAAAAGTCGAATTCAGCCCAAATTCATCCATCAAAAAGATTAAAACTATCATGTTACAAGGGGAGGAAAAAATACTAAAGGGTTAAAACTTGAAGAATTTCAAACACATATTTGCAATTCAGAACTTAAATTTACTGCTGCAGGAATTCTATGTCACAGTTCAGGAGCACACCTTCTGTAACTGCCCTTGAATGTGTTTCCAGCCCACAAAGTTTCAGCAGTTCATTAGAACCAGGACAGTTTCTTTCCCATATTTCAATCTGTATACATCCTTTTTTCTATAGTTTGACATGTCTTGGTAGTCCCGAGATTGATTCGTATCAAGCAGGACTATAACATGTATTATGAAATAGCTTTAACCTCTTATGAACTGCTTCTAAAAAAACACCATAGTCAACCATGTTTTCCATGTTGAACTTGGAAAAAAATCAGTACTTTCAGATAACATCCACACATAATATCAACCAAGCCCTCACAAACATCCACATTTTTCTTTTTTAAACATATTACTTCTGAAACTGATCCATCTTCTCTTTCATGCCTTGAAAAGTTCGAGGAGTCATCAGTGCAGTACTCTCACATAAGAAAAAAAAATCCCCAAACTAGCCTGATAATTCTGGGCAACAAAACCTCCCCAATGCACCATCATTTTCATTCCTGTTTAGGCCTTAGCACGGATTATTCCAAAGTTTCTCTAATTATCATTCAAGTGCAAAGTTTTTGCATCATCACAAATTTCAAAGTCAGTATTACCAGCCACCTGCTCCAAATATAATTTTTTAATTGGAATGTTACTAGCACCTTTTATATATATGCAACTTTTTATGGGAAAGAGTTTAAATAGCAAAAAAACTGTTGGATCAGACTTTTTAAAAATATTAGTTTCTTAGCTGTTGCCAGAGTAGAGTCTCAGGTCTAGATTCAAGAAGAAGAGTTGCATGGAAGTGGCATCATGGCTAATGCCCAGTACCCAAAATAACACACCAGGGAAACACCTATATTTATTTTGCAGCCATATAGATCTGGGTTACTGAGTCCCAGAACATTCAGCAGACAATCAAATGAGCAGTTCACTTAATCATCAATTGTTAAAAATCTAACTCATCAGGAAATATCACTCACATCTTCCATGTGAAAGCCAACACATGAGGAATTTAAACTCAGCTGTTTAATCTGTCCATTTGCTGTTGGGAGTGGCAAAACCAGTGTCTTCAGAAGACAATGTATATCTTTGCCTACACCTTGCACCTGCTAGTGAGGAAGTGCAACTCCATGCACTTAAAAATAAGTCAAAACCCAACACAAAAGATATTATCCTGGAAATTACTGGCTAAGTAACCGTTAAAAGCGCACTCACAACATCAGCAGCAATCATCCTTCTGCCTGTTACACCAGGATAACACACAGTGGAAGTGCAGTGGATCCAGCTGAACAAACACACAGTCCTGAGTGAAGATGTTCAGCATCTGTGTCTCAGGAAAGCCAACCTGAGCAGCCCCTCAGTAGCTACAGCCAATTTAACATAAAGAACTTACATTTTAAAGGGGAGAAAAGGTCTCTCAGTTCATCTTTAGCTACAAAGGGGAAGAATCTGAAACATTGCACAGTACAGAGGTAAAATGGCATCATTTAACGAAGGCAGAAGTTGTGGTACAAACATAGAGGTCTCTTGATCACTAAAAAGGGTGCCCTGTAGATGCAAGTGCTTTGGCAGTGCCTCATATACTATGAACTCTCAATACACTGAACAAAGTGTTTTGAATGCTCATGTTAATTAGAAAATTACCATCACTGGCAACTCATTTCACAGACAATACACTACCATCACAAGCTAAGCGATTCTTCTTGTTATCTTAGAAACTGTGACTGACCATGAAATCTGTATGGGTTTTGCATCAACTCACAGAGTGAGATTTATGCACAAATTCTCATCTGAAATTAAAGGAGCATTTAAACTTTTGAAATTAAATTCAAAGATAAGCCCATTTTAAATATCAATTAGAGGCTATATCGTTCATGGGTTCCATTCTAGAGAAAAGTCTTTCTAGCAACACTCAAATACTTAATTGCATGCTCTTTGTACTGTACTGCAAAAACTTAGTGTTAGTGTTACTAGTAGACATGAAGTGGCTTAAAATATTAGTGTACTTATTCTTTCCCCAAACTGACAGATGTTAGTCACTTTACAACATAAAGCTGTTTTGTAGCAGGTAAGGGATTTAATTTGCTATGTGTAAGACGCTTCAATGACAATCCTCTTACCTCAGTCCTAAGCACAGGCTGCTGCTCTTGGTAAAATATTTCTATTGCTTGTTTCACGAGATGATAAAATTTCCTGTCTATGGGTCGACCAGCAGAGGGAAGCATCACATTCCCAAAGCTAACACAGCGTGACGTTACCGTAACGCACCAGCACAAGTCTGAAGGTTTCGTGTTTAGGCTCAGAACAAGTACTTTCCACCAAAAAGGTTTGCAAAGCTCTAACTGACTTGCACAGGACAGCAGAGGCGCTGAAACTACAAAGCAAGCTGCAGTTCTCTCATCAGATGACATTGGAAGTACAGCCATGTGAGGAAGGATACACATTAGGCAACATTCTGTGAGGGGTAGTTTAATTCTGGCATGACTATTCTATTGGGACTCAGATGGGTTTGTGGGTTTTTTGTTGTTTTTCTTTTAAGATGTTATAAAACTTAGTTCGTCCTTGATCACAGTGGCAGTTAGAAACACTAAGTGAAGAAAATCTATAACTATTCCAAAGCTTCCCTGCTTTCATCTTAATTTTATTCCAAGTTGGAGACATATAAATTATTTTACAATAAATGTAAGAAGGGAATTCTGTTCAGAAAACACATAAAAGGTAAGAATTACTAGAACGTGCCCTAGTGACACACTTGTTTTCTAAAGAAACACCTGATATTTATACTGAATTGACTACTATGATAGGATTTTTACAAATCTGAGAAAAGTACTATCTGTTCTGGGCATATTGGCTCCTTCATGAGGCCAAACCTTTAAGGGTGGGTCCCACACAAGAAAAAAAAAAACAACCAACCAACCAAAAATAATTAAAAAAACCAACAACAAAAAACCAAACCAAACAAACAAAAAAAAACAAACAAAAAAACAAACTCAAACAAAAACCAACCAACCAAATAAGCAAAAAACAAACAAACAAACAAAAAAACCACACACACCAAACCAGATTTCAGCCATCACGACTTCAAATTTTTGTTTTGTATTCATTCCTCTCACTAACATTAGTACTCTCTGCAGTGTCTTGTTTGGGAACACTGGAAAAAGCTGTGCCAATTGTAGCAATAACCTTTCTTCTCTTCAACCTACTCCTCTGTTCCAGTTCTCTTCCCTTCAAATAAAACAGTGCCTGCACAATCTACCATTTGGAGTAGAATAAACACTTGTGTGCCCTCCTTTATCAGGGCTCAAAAACACCAAAGGGAGACCAAGTTATCTGCAATTTTCTCTAACCTTATTTCTCACAAACTTCACCCATCAGACAGGTGAGTCCTTTATTACTTCTTTATTACTCTGCTAATAGACAGTCTACAAACAGTATCTTTAGGGGTCATAGTGCCAACAACTTGCTGCAAACCCTCAATAACAAACAAGACCTGGATAAGTGAATCACATTTCAGTGACATTACAAGTTCAAATGCAATTCTGTGACAGGCATTCTCTGCTGAGCATGACCACTCAAGTTTGAATTGCTTCTGGTATATGTGGAAGCTTAAATGGTTATTAATTGCTCCCTATATCTTTTGAAATGCTTTGTCCCAGTGATTTCTCCTCCTACAGTTATTGCTGACAGTCCACAGTCATTTGTTAGCTTATATCAGACAGAAAAAAATGGGTTTAAATTAATAAAGCCCTAGTCTTCAATATGAAGAATTTATTACTCATTTATAAAATTGTATATCTGAGTTAATCTCAAAAGTATTCTTCAGAAAACTCTCGTTAACAGAAGTTCCAAGTGGCAGTAAGACAGAGAAAGCCCTAAGAGTTCTTCCTCTGAAGCTGCTCAAACAGGTTCCTGGACTCTTCCCTCAATATCTATCCATTTATCTATTAAATAAGGATTGCTGTAGTGCTCACTTACTTTTAGTTCATTGTACCTGTGCTTTAACCCTTTCAGTCTGTAAAGCAAACATTTATTTTCAGACAGGCTTAATGATTTTTGGTAAGGTCTAACCACTATTTCTCATTGCAAAAGTTTCCTTGGTGTATTTTTTCTGCCTAATTTCCCAAGCAAGAAAAAGCTATATATCAAAAAAATCAAAGTGGATATACATACCTGAGGACTTTCTATGTCCTAGTGATCTCATTTAAACAACAACTTTTCAATTCTTTCCCCCCACCATCACTCTTTCTTTGGCCCTGATTACACCAAAACATTGCTACTTTTGTCAGTATCTGCAAATTCATTTTCTTCCTCCCCAGAGTCCCTAGGTTCAATTAAAAAGTCAGATTTACATCTAGTTTCTTGCATAAATATCAACAATTACAATATCCAGCTATGCACAGTAATAAATATCATTTTATACAGAACATACAGCAATATCTTCCATAAATTATTTTTGCAGCCTTTTCCTTTAGCTACATACTTATGGATGTTTTTATACAATGCCTGGTTTCCTGTTTCACCATCACTTCCTATCTAACAAAGCTCCAGAGGACATAGATCACAATGCAAGCTGTGAATCAGTGTTAACACCAACGTCCTCTCTGTAGACTCAGGAAGCAGTGGGGTAGTTTGATCCTACTAATATCCATTATAGAACATGGAGACTTGCAAAAATATACGCTGGATTTATACACGTAGAAGTAAAAACACACAAAAACAACCATCCCATTTGTTGTATAATTTTATATTCCTGGAAAGTCTGGACAGTTTTTAAAACTGGGGAAAACTTAAGGTCAGACATGAAAGGATGATAAAATACATCATTTTATGCAAAATTCCTAATTCCTGCTGTTCTCTCTTTCTTTATGCAGTTCTGTGCTACAGAGGGCTCAGCTGCCTTGCAGGAACACCAGTATCACTTTCACAAGTCTGGTTCTAAGCCAGACTTTTACCATGGTCATGACACTACCCACTGTTATGACCAGGTGTTTCCCTATCTAGGATTCACTGTCACCCTGATAACCAGCATTTCTATGATCTTAGTCTAAGTTACCTCTGCTTCCTAAGACCTTCTTTCATGCACTCAAATTTGAGACCTTTTCAGAAGAGACTGTCTAAGCGCACATTTTGCCCTCTAGGTACTCCACAACTTGAAGAAGCATCCATAATTAAGAGGAACTATGGAATCATGCAACTAGGATGGACTAAAGATGAAAAAGACTCAACAGATCTACTTCCAAGGTCGGCCTCAGCAGCCTTGCTTCTACTCCCTGCCTAAATTATACTTTCAAACACATCAACAGCATTATGCTGTGGTAGAGTTTGTAAAGGACTTGTAACACAAAGAGAGAGGAACTGTATGAAAAGAAGTTGAGCTGATGACTATAAAACTGTCTGCCTCTGTCACTTGGAAAAAGCTGTTAGAGTGTATAGTACTGAATCCACATAGCCTGCACTGCCAGATGATTTCAGCACCACAGACATTCTTCCTTCTCACTGTGCCTATTCCCAAAACCTGCTACTTAGTGTGTAGAAACTGGACTGCAACTTTGTACTGATAAAGGTCAAAACCTGGATTTCTGCAGCAGAAGAAACTTCTCTGTGTAGAGGATAAATGCATGTGGATAAACCATGAACACACTCCTGCTTCTTCAATAGAAAGATGTTTTGATTACCCATATGTAGCTCCCTTCAGAGACACACAACCTCTCCAAAACTGTACATTCTGTGTTAACTGCAGGTTAGTGGCATATATGTTACCTGTAATGACTTGATGGTCTGCAAGTGCCAAAAAATAATTTATAGAAAGCTTTTATTGTAGTCTCAGCTCCATCTTCAGTTACCTTGTTGACTTTTCAAATACCTAAAGAAGCTATTGGAGTATTGTCCCATAATATTGTCCCATACTATTAATTTGTGACTCATTTCTACCATGGCCTTCAAGAAAAAAAAGTCTCTTCACCTAATTACATTATGCCTCTATTATAGGCTGGAAGATAGGATTTCTTCACTACAGCAGTTTCTAGTAGAGCTTCAAAGTAAAGTCTCACAGAACAAAATAGAGCCCAAAACACAATTAGTACAAGAGCATTCAAGTATAATGGCAAATTTGTAAAACATTACCCATTGAAGTCCACATTTAAGTGTAGATCAGAGATTTTGGAGCTTCTGTGTAAAAAACTGAGGACCAAAATGATCTTCCATCACTAGCAAGAGTTTGACATGATAAAGCAACAGACTACTTAAACTGATGACAAAATAGTGTTTATCATATTTAATCACATTTAATATTTAAGTAACTTCCTTATTTCTAGTGCAAAATACTGTAAGAGTCTGGAAGCATTTGGTACTTTTCGGCATGGTTATGAAAAGGCAAGTTTATTTAAAATTGTATTTCACAGAATTACTCATGTACAGAACATTTCACTTTAATGATTATTTCCAGAGCAACAAGTAACAACATTAAACACAACTGAAAATTCTGGCATGAAACAACGCTGAATGGAAATAATTAGCAAAGACTAAACTGTGAATTGAATAAAATTATAATGATGGCTATAGCCTCTAACTCCTGTTAAATCAGGTAGCAACAGGTAACTTTAGAGACAGCAGAGAAACTGAGGTATTGGAAAGCATAAGAACATTATTTGGTTTGCTTTTCAAGAGCCACTTCAGTGGCCTTTTTACAAGTCAGCCTTTTCCTGTGCTAAAATGAGCTTTCTGCACTGTTTGCTCCTTCCTTTCCTGAAGAATTACCTTGTATGCAGTGGCCACAACTGTGGCCGTTGTTCCAGCCTGGAATGGGTGGGGAAGTGTTTCTTTCCCAATATCAGGCAAAAAAAAAAAAAAACAACTTAGAAGTAAAGCTGGTTTATATCTAAGATAATGATTATGTTGACTAACACTGTTTCTGAGTCTGGCTACCTTCCCCTGGCAACAGCCATGGATGTTATCTCACATCATCATTGTCCTAGGGAAACATAACAAAAACCTGTGTATATCAACAAGCTGGTCAGTAATCCACAGTTCATAACTGCAGAATTATTTTTACTTACTACTTGAAGTTAGTTATGAAGCTGCTTGGTCAGAAATTTAAGCATATTTAATCGTGGTTGCTCAGTGTAATTGGTTGCTCTGTACCAGGGGATTACTTGGCTGTGCACTGAATATGCAATTCACATTTCCATATGTCTGAGAGATCTGTTTTGGAAAATTACAGCACCCGAGACTCTTTTTTCCTGTGCAGATTCTAAATGCATGATACATAAATATAAATCATCCACTTTATCTTCTTCAAGGTACTGAGCCCATGAGTGAATATAATCGTACATGTTATTTTTTTTTTCAATTTTCTCCTTTGTCCATGTCATTAAAGTAATTTTATTCTATAAATTTACATGCAAATACCACCTAGCAGTAGAAGTTACCTTATCAGCAGGCGAGGAAGAGAAATTGTTCCAGACAAAATGAGTGAGGCCACAAGTGCAATGAATCATTTAAGCAGAATCACATTACCCAGGTACTGCTACTGGGAAAGACTCACACTTGGAGTAGCCAACTGAGAAGGCAACTGTATCCAGTGTGCTTGAAACACCTCAGAAACTACTGCCCACCAACAGGATATTAATCACTGCTACAGAAATCACATGAGGAACTCTGCAATAACTTGATGAGTTTGGTCATTCAGCAGTTACAACTATAAATGAAGGATCTATACACAGCATCTGGCCTGCAGAATATATTTTTCTCCAGAATTAACTGTCTAGCTATGCACTATTTTTCAGTAGCAAGATCTATCCTTGTTTCTTTACATCTCATTCTAACAGGCAATGGATGAGCAACCTTATTTTGGGATGCAGTATAAAAGGCATCACAAACCAACCCTGCTCTTCAGAACATACTTATATTCTTATCTGTATAACTTGCTTTCAGTAAGCAGATTTTAGTTTTTATCATGTGACTACTTAGCAGTTTAAAAAAACTAGATATAGTCCACTGGTGATTTGTATTCAGACCCAGAGCAAATAAGAAATACCTCTATTATTTTCAGGCATAATTATCAATATTTTTATTGCCAGGAAAAGTAATTATTGTAAATAAAAAGGATGTGATGAATATTGTTCAGGGATTTATCCAGTGTAGCAATTCTCATATCTATGTATTAGACCCATGCAGTTCCCTCTTTTCTCCTTTTTAAAAAGCAGTGCGCTGCACCAAGTGGGACAGTACCTCATGGCAACACTGTTGTACTTGAGGGCAAACAGAGTTGATTCCCTTTTCCTTTGGGTAATGACCCTGTCATATAAATTCTCTGAGAAGGCACCAAGTTATTTTGGGATTGTATCCCTAATTTTTCCCTTCCAAATCATAAGCAAAGGGCAGGAGGCAGGAAAGGAAAGATGCTCCAAAATTCAGAAAATAGTTTCAAAACAACTCTTACTGATGACTTGGTACCTTCAGTCATGTTCATGAATGATAACCAGAGAAAACAAAGTTCTTGGATCACTACAAGAAAAATAATTGTATGTAGAAAATCTGCTTCCAAGAGCAGCATGGAGAATGAAGAAGATCAGATGACTTTCGTCACTCATTGTGACATGAACTACACTGTTCCCACTGTTTATTTACTGGTTCACCAGTCACTTGGCAAAGTTATCCTTAATTATTTAGACAACATTGATATAAGCAGATGACAGAGGACAGTTAAAACCTTATCTGAGTCATGTTACAAACCCTTTGCTGTTTCTGACAAACCAGAAAGCCTTCAGATTACTATCAGAACATTGTTCCCAAAGTTTCTGAACTACCAGTGTTATAAATAAAGATAAAGAACTTCTCTCATTTCTTTTTCCATCCCCATTCTAACTCAGTTTCACAAACAGATCTTAAAAGACAGTCTTTAAAACATATTTGAAGATAGGCAGCAATACAGAGAAGAGATCTGTAATACATTCTGTATTGAAAGGAAAAAGCAACAACATACTTTCATCCCTTATACACCTGTGTGGGAAAGAGGTAAGAGCCTCATCTGCTGGAAAAATTTCTGAGATTATACTTTAGATATGAGAACTTGAGCAGTTAAGGAAGTCAGGCTTCATGAACTCTGCTGCTCATCAGATTAATTATCCTTTTACAGCCTTAGTTTTGTTTTTATTTTTATGATCTCTCATAATTCGCAAACCATGAACTATTTGAATCTGAACTTCCTTATATTTGGATACCTGCAGTCCAAGATTGGAGAACTCAAGGCAACTTTTGCAATATTATCTAAGTATTGTCTAGATAATATTTTGCAATATTATCTAACAACCTGGAATGGTATGGAATGGAAATCAAAATAAGAACTTAGAATGTGTATAGATTAGATTGATATAACAAAACCTGATTTTCACAAACATGTCTGGCTGGAAGCTTTCTGCCTACTCATATTCTATTGAGGGTTAAATATCTTAAAATGGGGCACTTATTTTCACAAAAGGCTCAGATCCACTTAGATATGTGGAATGGAAGATACAAGAACCAAAGCAGAAAACAAAACCCCTTATCTAGTAACCCAGATCAACTCTATTAACAGGTAGGATATCACATCACTATCATAAACATCTGAGTTATTTAATGCATTCACTTGTAATATAAATAATACTGTGCAGTTAAGTACTCAGCATTCCAGTATCTCATAATCTTGTTGTACTTACATGGAGTAAGTATCCATTACCACTTGGAACACTCATTTAGCCTGCTCAACTGACTGCTTAATGAGGTCTGGAAAGTAAAAACCTTATCTACAAAAAAACAGTGTAGAAAGAAGCATGCACGCAGTCCTTACTCCAAAGTAAAGTATTTGTTCAGACTTAATGTGAAAAGGAATTAGATTAAGGAGAGCATTCAGAAAAATGGAAATTAAATAAAAAATTAAATACATATAAGTAATATTTTCTAAGAATGAAAGCAACGCTTCTTCCCATTCATTGAATACTGTTTTGAGAGAATTTTGCCTTTATAAACATCATTAGGCTTTCCAAATCTCTCCCTCACCCCCACCAAACAAGTTCTCTAGGAATTCCATGCAGCAACAGGTCTAGTGCAGCTCCCTTTAACAGCTTTTTTTTGGAGCTTAATAGTGAGTCAGACTGGTCTGTGTTTCAGCTTCAGAAACACAGAGAGGGACATCATTAGCTGCATTCACTCAAGTTTTAACTAACATACTAGCCATCATTAAATGTTTAAAGGATACTGTCAGCAAATGTTGGGTACTTCCCTTTCACTCACAGCCCTTTGTAACTACATGCAAGACTCACAAAACAAACAGTTATTCAGGACTGTGCCACCGCTGCCAACGCGGCTTAAAACAAGATCCATCACTTCAGAGATGCTCAAATTGGATCAAATAGCAATTAAAAATTACTATTGAGATCACACAGACTGTTTCTCATCCTCTGTCTGCAGCATGACTCAGACAAAAGTGCTGAGTCAAAGGACCTCAGCCACAAGTATTTGCTACTTAAAACATTTCAATTTGAAGCACAGACCCTACACAACAAAAAATGTGTTGACTGAGTGCAGAAACCTACATTTCTTTTAAGAAGCATTCCATGAACTTTTGTCTGTCAACAGGAAAACACTGCTTTAAGTAGAGTTTAAGAGTCATTTCAATGCTTTAAATTACGTTCATGCCTGTTTTGCTGCTTAAAAGCCCACATTTTTAAAATGTGTGTTTTATTTATATTTACTTTTTCATTAAATCAATAACCTCTTCACTGATCCTGTAGCAAATGGAGCACTTGAGCCATCATTATGAGACATCATTATTCAAAGATATGCCATGTAGCAACTCTTAACGTCTGTGGAAAGATCACTGGCACCACCGAAAGCTTCCTTTTAGTTCCTGTACATGCACAAGGAGAAACTGAATAACTGGCCAAAAAGAATTATTTGTTATTTTAACAACCCTAACTGATTTGCTTGTACCCCCTTTCTCCAGGGTACAACACTGGGTGTGTCCCAGAGCTGCCAAATGACCGTTCCCTTCTGAGCAGTGCTGTGATGAAGCATCGCCCAAAGGAAGTATGACAAGAAGCTGTTTCCTGGTTTCTGCTCACTGTGTGGTCACATTAGTCATCCTGTAACTAACAACAGCTTAACTTTGTCTACAAAGTATTTGTTTCCACATACTGATATTTCCCTGGGGTATATACTGACATATCCCACCACAAAAAAAAAAAAAACCCACACACAAACCTATGTAAAATCCATATGTCTTCTCTTTCTATAAATACTTGTTCATTATTATTCTCATAGGTCTCTCCTATGCTGATGACATTTGTCATTCAAGGTATTTTTTTTCCAATATAATTCATTTATCTCCCCTAAAAGTGATGTTATTATTGTGACACTACTCAGAGGAACTGGTGTGACAGTTGTATGAAGTCTTCAAACCACTGTTGCCATTTCATGAGAGAATTGGTCTCATGAAAGACAGAAAACAGTGAATTTCTTAATTAACTGTGAATGGGGAAAGGTAGGAGCAGCCAAAAACTGAAGAAGCTCTGAGGCAGTACAACTGAACTGCAGCCAGGTTGTAAAGTGTAGAGGTGGGTGGGAAGTGCACATGTTCCCAGGATCCCTAATTCTTCAAAGATTAGGTTTTCCCCTTTCTCCTGTTATCCCTTCCCTCATCTTTCATCACTGTTCCCACAGCCATGCAGCCACTGGGAACCAGGTACATGGTAGAACAGATCTAAAGGGCAAAGCAGTGCTGCCCCACGATGAGTCAGCACACGCCTATTTCTGATGTGAAATAAGTTTTTACTTCACACTGGAGAAATAGAAATAGCCCTTGAAAGAAACAGGTCAGTCTGTGTCAGGCAGGTGCAAATTCCAGCATAAACCCACCTCTGAAACAACATACCAACAGGATGGTAAAATGTTTGTTATCACTTATGACTCAGGCTAAATTCAGCTTATTCATGGCTACTGGCCACATAGTACACAGGAAAAATAAGCACTAGAACATTCACTGGAACAGTCAGTGCTGCAATAGTATGTTAAAGTCAAGAACCACTAAGTTTATCCTTAGAAGTGTCTCTGCCCAAGCAACTCCTTATAGTTCCAACATAATCTGAGGATTTCACAGCAATGTACCATTACTTAAGAGATTCCTAGATGAACTACTCAGGACAGTTTAAATTGCATTTTTAAACAAAAAGCTGTCATTCTTTAGTACTCTCAAATTCATTAACAAAATCTACAGAGCTACAAAAGCAAGCTGAGGCAGACAAATTCGATACCTAAATATTGACATTCATAATAATTTATTAAAAATGCAACTACTTATAAACACAAGAAAATTCCAATACACTTTGGGCATCTGATTGAGAGTTTAATTAAATGGTATATTGTAGTACATAATCAGATGCATCTCACATAAATAAAGCATTGTCTCTTCTACTCACAAGACATAGAATCATTAAGGTTGGAAAAGACCTCCAAGAACATCAAGTCTAACCATGCTCACTAAATCACATTTCAAAATGTCACATCCACCTGTTTTTTGAACACTTAATGAACTCAGCAACTCCACTGATTTTCTTTCTGCAATCTACAAGCGGTTACTGCCACAAAAGTAAAATTCCTGAGGGTATGATTTACTTTGCCAAAAGGTGCACAACATAATGAAGTAGATTCAAAACAACCTCAACATCTGTAACATATGATACCAACTTCCCAACAATTTCTACTGCTTTGGAATCACACCTTAACTTCCAAAGAGAACAACATACAGATACAATATAGTTGTTTATGAAGACACTTCTATAGGAAAAGGGAAAAAAAATCCAAAGATGCTATGTGTGCTAACTGTCTGGACCAATTTTTTTCTTCAAAATGATTCTATAATCAAAAAGCTTTTACATTTTTAATAATGTCTTTGTTTTAGAAGAAGATGTTTCATTTCAAGCAATGCATATATTTTCTAAACAATCTTTTTATGAAAAAAAGGATTTGCCATCATAGGAATGTGTTATAGGGAACTACTACTGCTCTTAATATATTTCATTTTAGAGAATCAAACTCCTCTATTCCTTTGTTCAGTTGTTGGAACAGGATACTTGATTTTTAAAAAAAAGCTCAAAATTCTCCTGTGCACATCACTAAAACCAGATTAGCATAATCTTGGTTGCCATATATCATTTTAACACTTCATTAGCTTCAGTTCTAAATAAGTATATTAGCCTAGGACTTAATGTTAAATTACTGCATTCTACTAGTTCCTATAGTTATTTAATTATGTTTCCTACATCTAATTAGTAAATAAATATTCAGGAACCAACAGCACAACGCATTGAGTTCTGCGTTTGAACTACAGATGTGGAACTAAACAGAGCAAATAATGAATTATCAACGAACAAGATTATTTACATCCTGCTTTATTGTTTTACAGTGGAAAGAAGTGTGGACACACTGAACTGTCTGTAGCTGCAACAGGGCAGAGTGCAGGAAGTGCTCTGCTGAGTGCTCGTGTCTTTGTGCCAGTGTCTAATCAGGTGCTGACAGAGTGTCAACAGCAGCCTGAACTGGGAAGAGCTGCAGCCACAGCACAGCCACACACACAGTCTGGAGCAGCAGGGGATGTGAGCGAGGACTGACATGCTCTGGAGAGGATGTCTCAGTGTCAGAAAAACCTTCCCCATCTTCAGAATGAGCCATCTGGTACCTGCCATCCCTGTGATAGGAGCATCTTGTGCTCAAAGGCCTGTTCTGGAATTCTGCTTACTGGAACTGAACTGGGCATTCACTCTCACACATAGTGCTCTGGACTAGAAATTTTTAATTTTTTTTAAACATGCCAATAACTTCTGATTTTCTGGTTGTTTCTGTGGAAAGATTTGGTTAATATAACCCATCTACCAAGGCAGTCACTTTGTAAAGCCAGAGGTTCAAGTAATCGGTCAGGAACAAGCAAAGATTGTTTCCTCATCTCAGTCAAGTGTCCAGCTGCTTACTCACTGAGTAATCTTGGTCTGTTAATCTGAGATAGCAAACTTCTTATTAGGCTAGCTTATTTTAAACATCAAACTACTTATACAGAAATAAGTGTAAGCATTGGACATACTTGAGCAATTACTTGTCTTTCAAAGCTGGTATTAAATTTAGGAAATTCTAACAAGCTGCTAGCCAGTAAAGTTTTCACTGATATGCAGTAGAATTATCTGCCAGAGTCCTGACTCATAAACAGCTTGCTGCTATATTTAGCAACAGAGGAATGTATACTTGATTACCTCTCCCATAACAATAAATATTATTGAAGTCTGTGGACAGTATTGTTGAGGATTTAAGAGTGTGACATAATGAATGTAAAGCCCAAGACCCCCAATTAACCAACTAACCATAACCATTATGAAAATTCAAATAATGCCTCAGTTGTTAAAAACTGGGAGTTGTTCACAATGATGTCATCTCCCTTATCTAAACATTCTTATGGTCAAAATATTTTCCAGTCTATACAACCACGATCAAGTGACTATGTAATTACATTAAGTGATTAAGTGACTTACGTCACTTAAATCACTGGTCTCTCAAACACTACTCAAAAACCAGGAACTAAACTCTGAAGATGAGTTTTACTGAATTGTTTTTCAGTCATGAAGCTAATCTAGACAACAAGCTTTAAGAAAAAAATAAATAAATGATGTAGTAGAAGAGGTCCTCCAAAGGCAGCATTGCAAAATCCCTACACTGAACCAAGGCCATGTTTGGTTGTTTAGGTGTGCCTGGATACCAAGGAGAGCCATGAAAACTCAGACTAATCAGTTCAGAGCCTGAGCAACACGGTGTCATGTGCTGATTAATGCTTTCCTCAGTTAACACAAAGGTAACATTGGACACTGCTCTGCAGCAAGACGCTTATTCTGCCTTAGCCTGTTTGAGCACATTACAGCCAGTGCCTGTTTAACCAGCTTCCAAATAGAAATAAATATAGTTTTGTGCTGTTAGGAAAAAATCCAAGGAACATTGTCATTTACACAACTCAGAAAAGCCATGATGTTCTAGGATCCACCTACAGAATAAGCTTTAAGTAGATTTTTAACTATAGATACTGTCTTGGGACAGGCATTTGTTTATTAGAGATAGAGCTCTGTTAAAGGGCAGATTTACTTTGGAAAAGTAATTTCAAGAGTCAATTTAACAGGTCAAAATCATACTAATATTAAATTAGTAGAGCACAAAGGATGAAAAAGAAAATTTGACTCATATTAAGATTCTATTTTATGAATTACTTAAAAGTTTCAAAAAATTAAGCATCTAACAGCTACATTAGGTTCATTAAACAAGGGTAGAGAAAGTAACTGATAAAACCACAAATGCCATTTTGAACTCATAGGATAACCTAAACACATCAGAATATTATTATGTAAATATTTAAAGTATTACATTAAGATACAAAAAGGACCAAAAATAAACAAATACATTTCTCTTTATTTAAACTGATTTGGCTAAAAGGAACTAATCCAGAAAAGCTCTTCTCTTGTCACGAAACTAGAAAAACTGCATCTTGACACTTCCAATATCAAGTCAAAGGAGTCAAAACACATCCCTCTATACAATTACATAATACAAACCAATCATACCACTAAAATACACCCACTGCTTGGGTCACTTTTTTTAGACACCTTCAGCTTTGAAGACACAACACACAAACAAGATATGCAAGCAGCTAGAAAACATAAAACAATAACTTAAAAGGTAGTACACATGAAGCATAATTTGGGTTTAACAAGTTATTCATTAAGAACAGCACACTCACCAGGCTAATAAAACACACAAAAAATCCTTGCTGACCACACAATCAAACTCCTGGGAGATAAAAATGAGCTTTCCCTGGCTAGAGCAATACAGTATTATAACTCCTATGTGGATATCTTTCATTAGCTTCTTAATATTTTCACTTAGGATTTCATGTTTCTGTGTTAATATTTTCCCTTTTTAATTCTTAAACTACCAAAAAGTCTATCGCAGCCTGTAAATTCGGTTTTCACCTCACACAGTTCTGTTTTACAGGCTTTCTCACAGCTGTTCCTCAGAATTTGGCAATTTCCTCAGCAGCCTGTGCCAAGATGACACAGCTGGGCCAGATCAGAGCAGAGAGTTGGATTCCTGAAAAGGATTGTTGAATGATAAAGGGGCCTTGCATTGCTCTCTTACCTACCTTTCCTCTTACACCAGTGCATGCATTTCTGAGAGTACGATAGGCAAAATCAAGGAAATGAGCTAAAATCAGCCATTTAAAAAATATAACGTAAATTTGAAGACAGATCACTTTTGCAGTCCACTTAACACCAGTCACAAGAACGTTTGGTGTACACAAAAGAAAGTACCAAGAGAGGAAAGAGTAAGAGGCAGAAACAAAAAAAAAAAAATTTGTTTTACAGCAGTCCTAATGTTTTGAAGTAACACCAAAGTTCAAATAAATTTGGAAGCAACTTCCAGCTTATAACTTTCCACTAGTCAAACTAGGAGAACTATACATAGAAAAGAAAAACAGGAACTTCACAGCAAAGACTTCAGAACTAACTGAATTGTTACCTGCACACAAGCAGTCTCTCAACCTCCCTACCAGAGCTACTTCCAGTGCCCTCAGGTTCTTAAAACCGTTTCCTTAATGAGGGGGTGGGAGGTTCAAATGCCCTTGGAAGAATTTAAAGAGACAAATCCCCCCCCAAGCAATAAACATGATTTAGACCACAGAACCCCAAATTTCAGCAGACAGACACCACAGAGCTTCATGCCAGTCCCACTCCTCCCTTAGACTGCAGTAAAAGCACCCTCAGTGAAGTCTGGAATGACCTTCTAACCAAACTAGGAAATCCTGACATTTCTTGTGTTGTTAGACACCTTCCTACTAGAACTGTGCTAGATGACAAGGCTGTATATTAGCCTGTGTTTTTCTCTCAGTAAAGCTAGACATACAGTTTATTTCAGTGGTAGTTACTATACATTCTTTTAAGTTAAACACAAATATCAAGCAAACCAAAAGCAAAATAGGGAGTACACCAAATACATTCCTGTTCAGGGTAATTTTTCTCATTCCTCAAAGTTGCAATACCTGCTTTTCAAGATATTTAACCAAGTCAATCCTTTAAATAACATGAAGAAATTATATAAGAAAATTAGTTTACCTATTAAATAAATGCGTCATATAACTAGCTTATCCCCCTTTAAAGAAGCTGCTAAAAGAATTGTACTGTTAGTTCATGTAAAAGGACACAATCGTAAAATGTGTCCCACCATTCTCCCCAAAAATGGGCTTTAGTGGAGTGAGCTTAACTATGGAAAAAACCTTGATGCAGACCTGGTGATGGAAGTCCCTCCATACACCACCAATAAATGATATATGCTGGACACAAGGTAAGGACAAGAACGGTTAAAAAACAATCCATCTCTTTCTGGCAAGGGAAAGTGTTATTAATATGCTGGACAGGCAATTACCACGGCTGAAAACTCCACAAACAACTTGAACAAGGATTTCTTAACATGATCTTTGGCTTTAATCAGGTCTTTTTATGTCCATTTGCCTGGAAGCTCTTTATTAGCATTTCTAATGCCTTAAACTATGTGTATTATTTCCATCAAAATGAACTTTACTTCCACCCAGAAATCTGCTTCTTGAAGTATGGGCTGTGGTGAGATACATTTAAAACTACTCTACTGAGTATTCATTCCCAGCACGGTAGAATTCTTATTTGCTGGGCTTTGTATCAAACACAGAAATTATAAACACTATTTGCCCATGATACAGATTTAATTGTAGTCAAAATAAACAGAGTAGGAAAGTTCCAATGTAGAGTGATGTGGCCATTAAACACCCAGTTCTGTTGTGTCCTGCTCTGACCAGCCCCGGGCATTTAGAGGCTGGGGTAAGTGGTTTGTTCAGAGAATGCTTGTGGTTATTTAGTTTTTGTGAAAAGCTGTGAAGATGTAGAAAAGCAAGACAAATAGAAAAGTCTCTAGTGCTGAATGTGGTCAAGGGAACCCATGCAGTAAATATAAGGACCTTATATTGAACTATTTAATTATGTTTGAAAAGCAAATTGTACTGTGAGACAGGAACATCAAAAGACATTTCCTAAACAATTTGGGGAAGAAACCACAGCGTGATAAGCTGTGCAACTCAGCCATGGGTCTGTAGGGAGATGTGCAGGACACACAACAAAACACCAGTAGCCTTAGATGGGAAAAAATGGCACATTCTGAAAAAATATCTTTTCTGTTACCTTCTGTAGTACTGCAGGCAATGACATAACATGCTCTCTGAATTACATCAAGTACAGATAATAGAGAGGTGCTTGGTGTCTAAAACACTAGAGATGACAGAAAAAGCGTAAAAAATTAGTAGCTTTTGCTGGCACCTTGAATACTCTATTTAAATCCACAATAACTATTGGGACTGACTTTAAATAAAGAAAGATGTACTGCGTTGTTAAAAATTGTAAGGTAGGTTAGCACATATGAGTAATAATAACTGTATGTTTGAAAACAGAGACATGGTATTTAGTGGCAATATTAACCTTTTTTCTCTCTCAGTATAGATTATCTTCAGTTCTTTCAAGCTGGGAAGTAAACTCAGTATTATGAGATGTAACTGTCTTTTATTCACATACAGCAGTTGAAGAGGAGCAATTATTAACTAATTACCATTACTTCCTATATCAGCTGTTTGTTTTGGTTAGTTTTTCCTGTGGGAAAAGCCCAAAATCAAGAAAAATAGTTTCTACTTATTTTTTGACATTGTCCTCTGAAGTAATTCTGTGCAAATTTTTCATGCATGCCTTGTTTCTAGAAAACATGAATTTGGCAAGAATTATGTTCTGCTTTCATGTTAAAACCTGAAAGCAGAAAATCTTTTGGAGAATATAAACATAGTTGTGATCTAGAATTACAGATTAAGTTGTCAAAATAGAAAAAACACTGACAACAGAGTACCACTAAATTAGTTAATTGCTTCAAGAAGGGAAAATGCTTGTAACAAAGAAGTAATACTTAGGAAAATATAAACATAAAAAGCATATTGACATTTTACTTCCTAAGTATAAGGGGAGCCTAGACTGGAGTGAGTTAAAATCACTAAAGATTTGTTCAGATTTAAAACAATTATTCAGTTTATTTCTGGATTATATAAGTCACTTTAATGAAGGAAGCGCCCTGACACAAGTAAATTTCATACTTTTAGTGTATCATTTAATAGTGGTATAACTCATCCAGCTCCAGTTTTAAATTAGAGCTAGACTTAGTAAGTACAGCTGAACTGCAGGTCTGCTGTGAGCACAGAGATAATGACCTTGGTAACATATGCAGCACGAAAACTTTTCTAAACAATAGGTGGGAAGCTGGAAACTTCCTCTTCCTATTAACGAGTACAAGCAAAATGTGTAAGTTAACTTGGAACTGAAAAGTTTATAGCCCAATAAATGAATGGTTGTGCAGCCATCTCGCAGCTGCTTAAAAACAAACTGGAGCTGTAGCTGGAAAATTAGCCTTGCTGCAGCTGTAATCCTTACCCATGTTCAGAATCAGCTGTGGTTTTGATTAACATTTGTGATACTGTTCATGACTGTAATGTGAAACATCTCTTTGTTTTAATGGTTAATACAGGATGTTTTAATGTACCTTCAAATCACTAATACAATTTATATAAATATGGTGGTAACTTCTTGTGACTTAATTTAGAGAAACACTATAGGATGTTCAATTATTGCCTCTAGCAGACCAGGAAATGATTGTTTTAGATTAAATAAAGCTTTAGCAAACAAGTATTTCCTAGAATTATCTTATTGGTGAGTGGATTTTTTTGGATTTAGATTTGCAAATAAATAATATTTATTAAGTAGTCAGTATTTTTTAGAAAGTGAGGTTATTTTGTCAAAAGGGACTATCTATTCATATATATATAATACTCTTCATTATTTTAATTGCTTAGTAATTAATACTTCTAATCCTATTTTCTATATGTTACAATAAGATATAAGCCCTGTGATTTTGTTATTTACCACATTCTCATGCACTCTAAACCATCTTAAACTAACTTCTTTCTAAAGATAAATTTGAGAATTTTTTTTAAAATTCCTGAATGTAAATAGATTCCGACTAAAATTGCAGAAAGGAGGAGGAGGCAGGAAAGTAAAAACTGACTGCAGTGATGACACTGACCAGGAAGAGGGAAAAGAGCTTGAGGAAAGTTTATGGCTCAACAGAAGTAGTGGAAGGACTGTGGTATGTTTTCTGTGGTAGAATGGTTTTGCTAATGACATAGAATTTTTGGATGAAAAGCTGGGGAATGTACTACTGGTTGACTTAGCAACATGTTTCCTGCTTGTGGTTAAGTTAAATACCATGTGTTTTCTCTTGTGGTAGTATACAGAGCAATTACTTTTCCATTTTTTTTTCCCTCCACTGCAGTTAGGACAAAGACATGGACAATGTTAACTTTCTTCTTTGATTCTAGAAACGTGGAGATTTGAACATTTCCCCAGGACTGAAATGTGAATAGCTGTTTGGTGACCTGTCGGCTACAGCTGGTTGAACAGCAGTTATCAAGTAGAAGCCTATGCTTTCTTTCGTAAATGGAAATTCTATCACTGAATTTATAAATTCTCATAAACCCAGAATCCTTTTCCTTTTCAGTTATACTTGAAGTGCATGTCTTCTGCAACCTTGCATGATTGTACTTTTGATCTGTTTAGAGAAAGGATGTTAGAGCTGTGGGGTCTTATGTTGCTGGGTCAGTCAGTCATCTTCAAAGGCCTATTTTGTTCCAAGTCAGATATAAAATAACACATGTTTTGGAGAGGCTCAAAATATGATATATTTATCAGTCTATGATCATTTTTCTTTAAGATAATTGTGTGACCTCTGTCTCTGTGAGCTGCTGTGGCTGTGTGACTAAACGAGACTGAGATTAGACACAAAACCACAAGGAGAAATGTCAGCATCTCCACAGCAGTGGCCTTTTGGAGTTACATGTTTTCAATGTTGTGAAATGATATTTGTAAAAGGCATAGTTTTAAAATCCATTTGCTTCAGAGACGAAGCCAAGTTAAGAACAGTTTGTACAACTACTCGTTTCCACCCTCAGGCCACACTATGTTTCTTTCGGAGTTGAGCCAAAATACTACACAGCAAAGTGTCTGCCAGAATGATCTGAGATTTTTCTGGTTGCCTTAAGCAGAGTTGTGGTTTTCTGGTGGTTTTCTTGTTTGTTTGTTTTCTTTTGGTGTTAGGGGCTTTTCCATTTAAATTTTCCTAAGTGTGATAGCTACATTATTTCCCCTCACTCCTTTTGCTTAAAATTGCCTGCAGAGTTTATATGCTCACATAGGTCCTTGATTCATATACAAAATATTTGTTTCTTGGTCCTGAAAACTGGGTAGGGGTGGAGGAAACAAAATACTGAAATACAGGAGTATGACAAAAAACATTTTCAAAAAGAACAGAGGAGGCTTTAAGTTCTGCTGAGGAGGCTGTGAAGTAGATCTAATGACACTTGATTTATAGCAAGCTTTTCAAAAGCTGTTCTCCAGCAAATCCTGTAGCAATGCTCTGTACAACTCAAACAACAATTTTAAGCCACAGGTGAAAACCCTGTGTGGAGACTTGCAAAGTATTTGTAAATTAGAGTTAAAAAAAATGGCATAACTATGCTTAACCAAGCAGCCATCTGTCCCAGGAGAGAAGGCAAACAGCAGGAAGAGGAACTAAGAGCAGCTGTGGGGTGGTTCTTTCATCACATGGTGCAGCTACAGCCTCATGGTTTCACATCTTTTCTCCATCACTTAGACAAAAGTAGAGTTTTTACTGTATATCAGCATTAAAGATATGCATAGTCCCTCCACCTGACTTCTGTGTTCAAGTGCTTTTCTCTTTAAGATCATGAACGTGATCTGAGCTTTACTCCATAAAAAACTAAATTAACTCAAGGCCTCAATTTTCTTGATTTCTGCCACGTGCACTTGTTTTCACTCATGCCACAAAGTATTTTTGTTATGTTGTGCCTGCTGGTCTTGAATCTTGGAGGTCAGTCTTACATGTCAGTCCAACGTCCAGCAGTATGAGTGGTATTGTGGCAAATTCAGAAAATTTGAGGATAAAAAGTTCTTGAGCATTTAAGAGTTATGCTGAATAACCTGTGCTACAGGGTTTGGATTAAAAACTCTTAAATTTGTGCACAGAGATGTCAAGCAGTTGGAAATTATTCTCTATTTTCTCTGACTGGAATGACTGAGGTTTGTGTTCCAGTTATAGGTGTTGCTTAATACAGACAGAGGCAGCACAGAAAAAAACCCAAGATGTTCACTAAGGTTAACTGAAGAGAAGGGAAAAAACCAGATTTGAGCATTTCTTTTTTATTGAAACTGGCAAGCCATTGTTAAACTATTGCTGTAGAATGATGACCTGTAAATTACAAATAGACGCAGCTGAAAATAACATTACATTGACTGACACTGCAAAAAAGTGATCAATTTTGTGATTAATTAATTAATTTCATAATTCCAAGTTATATATGGTTATGATGGTATCATAAACTATTCCCAAATATTTACGGTTAAAGTCAACAAAATGAAACAAATGAAAACTTGTACTAAAACCAAGAGGTGCATCCCAAAGGAAAGTTTAGAACAGAACAGTTAGGCAGAGTTGGCCTATTTTATAACCTACTAACTTCCGCTGTGAAGACTCTACTTCGACTTTAAGACCTCTGCAAGTTTAAAAGCTGTCATTTTATTTGAAAGCTGGTATTGTCAGATTTTATCAGCTGGTTTTCATTGCTGGATTTAAAAGAGAAATATTTCATCCAGTACTCAGGTAAGCCTCAGACAGTCCCAAGAAATGCAGAAAGCTACTGGAATCCCAGGCCTTATTTAACTTCACGTGTATTAGACAGAGATTTGAAAATTCATTGTGCTGGTCTCACTTGCCTTTTTAACAGAACAAGCCCACTGTGGAAGCAGTGCTGAATCAGGACCCTCTTCTAGAAGGCAATCAACCAATACATTTGTATCTAAATGTGAACTCTCAAGTTGTGGATTGCCCTTGTCCCGCTGAAAAAACAAACCATGACCGTTTCCATGACTGTTTTCTCAGTATAATTTAGCAAGCACAGATTCAGTTATACCAACAAAATTTGTGTATTTTGCTTTTAAAAATGACAATTATATTAATATGAGGACATCTGTCAACATGATGCCTTTAATAACCAGACTTGTGATCCATGTTTCCACTTCCTGCACTGACACAGGCCATTCTGACAGACCTTCAGTTTACCCAGCGAGATTCAGCCAAGGGGATTCTGGAATCCACAGGAACAGTTTAAGCAATTTTTCATTGTTGTGAACCATGAGCACATGTAGATGACTCAGATATTAGGGAGTGGAGTTCTCAATTTTGAGAGGAAAAAATAACTAACTCTTTTATTTTGTGGTAACAATAGTTGAAATATAGTTAAAATACCATGTTAGCCAACCAAGACTAGGTTGGATGGGGCCCTGAGAACCTGGTCTAGGTGAGGCTGGGAGGAGCCCTGGGAAGGAACAGGTTGGAAGCAGCCCTGCCCAGAAGGACTTGGGGGTGCTGGTCAGTGAGAGGCTGGAATGCCCCAGCCCTGAAACCCCCTGTCTGGGCTGATCCCACAGCCTGGGCAGCAGGAGAGGGGGGGAATTCTGCCCAGGTGAGACCCCACCTGCAGAACTGCCTCTGGCTCCAGGGTCCCAGCACAGGAAGGACATGGAGCTGCTGGAGCGAGTCCAGAGGCACCAAGGTGATCAGAGGGATGGACCAGCTCTGCTGGGAGGAGAGGCTGGGAGAGTTGGGATTGTTCAGCCTGGAGAAGAGAAGGCTTCCAAAGGCTGATTGAATTGTGGCCTTCCAGTACCTGAAGGAGCTGACAAGAAAGGTGGAGAGAGACTATTTACAAGGGCCTGGAGTGACATCACAAGTGGAATGGCTTCAAACTGACAGAGTAGTTTGGATATTAGCAAAAAATTCTTCCCTGTGAGAGTGGTGAGGCCCTGGCACAGGTTGCCCAGAGAAGCTGTCGCTGCCCCATCCCTGAAGTGTCCAAGACCAGGTTGGAGCAACCTCGCCTAGCGGAAGGTGTCCCTGCCCGTGGCAGCGGAGTGAAACGAGACGATCTTCAAGGTTCCAATTATCCTACTCGAACCGACTCTATTATTCCCTGACAAACCCACCCACACGCCGCCCCACGCCCTGCCCAGCTCTCGCTCCACCTTCCCGGGGGGTGGTATTTAGGTGGGACCCCCCCGCCCGCCCGGCCCCCCACCGCTCCGCCATTTCCTGCCCCCCTCCTTCCCTCCTCGCCCCCCTCCCTCCGCGTTGCTGCGCACGCGCCCGCTCACGCGCGGTGGCGCCGGGCGGCCCCTCGCGCGTGCGCGTCACAGCGCCCGGGCGGCGGGTCCGGGGGAGGCGCCGGGAGCCGCCCCGGGCGGGGGAGCGGAGCGGGCGGGGGGGACATGGGGCCGTGAGAGCGCGGCCCGGGGGCAGCGGCGGAGCGGAGCGGCGGCACCATGGACGGGCAGGCGGCTCCGGGCGCGGGCGGCGGCGGCGAGGAGCCGCTGGGCTCCGGCAGGATGAACCCGAAGCGGGGCGGGCGCGCCGCGGAAGAGGAGAGCCGGAACAAGCCCAAGCTGGTGAGCGCGGCCGGGAGACCGGCAGGGAACGGCCCGGGCGCGGGGAGGAGGAGGAGGAGGAGGAGGAGGAGGAGGAGGAGGCTCGGACACCGCTCGGGTGCCGCCGCGGTGCTTCCCCGTGGGGAATGCGGGGCGCGCGGAGGGATGGGGGTGCCCTGTCTGATTGAAACCCCGCCGAGGTTCCGCGGGCGTTCGGGGGGCTCTTTGTGGAGGCAGGTGACAGCTCCCGGGAGGGGTGGCGGCCGGAGCCGGGAATTCCCGTGTTCCCGGCGATGGCGGTGACGAGGGACAGCCCTGCTCTACCCGGCGTAACCTCTGCTCTGCCCCAGTGGAAGATCACGGGGTGGGGTTGGCTCTGTGTGAACAATCCAGAACGCTTCTGATCGGGATGCCAACCACGTGCTTCCCAATGGAACTTATCGGCTAACGCGAGCGTGATGTAAGGATTTGTGTGTTTCCCAGCCTATTTTTGGGAAGATCTCACGCAGTTTGGAACACAAACCCTCTTTAGGACTGTAGAGTTTGTGGGTTATGCCTGTGCTTTTTGATTTTTAAGAAGGTATTTTTACCTACAGACACAACAAGTTGAAGCACAAGTAGATTTCAAAGCCAGCAGCACTGGATTATATCACACTTTATAAATTACCCAGCAGCAAAAATAGTTAATGTGAAAGTGTTACCTTCGATTGTTTACTTCTGTTACTTCTTCTAACACTGAACCAGCCCATTTTAGCTCAGTTCTCTATTACATTTCCAAGTGCAACAGTGTAGCAGACACTTAAAACTTGCTTCCCCTGTGTCCTGACTAGGGTACTAGTTACAAACTTTATTTAATCTGTTGCAAGCGTTTTCACAGCTATTGGTAAAACTTAAGTATCGAAGTGCTCTCATCTTGTGTTCCTTCCGTCGAGTGTAGAGCTTTGCGCTGATCAGCCTGGCAACTGCGGTGTGGGATATTTCTTGCCACTGAAAACCAAGTTAGAATCTGTGTGGGAAAGTTGTTAAATTTGTAACGAGTGAGGCAGAGAAAAGTTACTGAAAGTTACAATTGTTTCAGAGGAACTCCAATTGGAGTGGGCTTGGATTAAAAGTGACAGTAAATATTTTGGCGAAAGATACCTAAATACGGTGTCTTGTTTTGGTCCACGGTGTTATTGGAAACAAACTCCTGTTTCCTTGCCTGGGATAAACGTGAGTCAATTTCACATAAACAGCGCGTTGGTTCCTATTCATACAAACAAACCTTTACTATTTCCTGGCTGGAGGAGCTAAGGAGGCTTCTTGAAGGTTCCTGCAGGGAGCTGATTTAAAAATTGCACAGGAAAGTGTTTCTTTTGGAAGCTGTGGACACGAATTTGAATTTTGCTGTAGCGGAAGAGAACACTCTGTTCTGAAAAAATTATATGATTTGAAAAATCGAGGTAAAATGAGCTCAAAATTGGACTGAACAGGGCAAGTATTTCCATTGCATGCTCTATTCAGTTATTCTGGAGTCATTATAGTAGACTTTTATTATTACACTTAGTGGAAAAAGGAACATTATGTTAATATTTGACTTTATTCGCAGTAGTATGATTTTGTTTCTTGAGGGGGTGGATGATTGCAGTCCAGCAGCCTATGGATCAGAGCAGTGATATGTTGCTTAAATCAGGTCATTCTGAAAGATAGTTTAGTCCTGAGATAAGTGACTGGCCGCTGGTGATAGAAATGAGTGAGTGGGTTGAATGGGGAAGCAGATTTTTGTCACTTTGGACAAGATGTGCACAAATGGGGCATGGAACTGATGTGAAGATTCATTCACTCGTGAGGAAGGGAAGGGGTGGGATGGAGCTTGTGTTAAATTGTGCAGGTGTGAGTGGATAGCCAGATTTAGCAATTATTGCCATGGGTTTGCAAGGGAAGAATAGGACTATAATCAGGGAAAGGCTTCATACATTATATAGGAGAATAATCTTAATATATTTGGTTGGCTTTAATTTTGTATGAGGAGTTGGTTCTGCTGAGGCTGATGATAACTTCAAGTACTCAGAGAGCAGCCTTACTGGTATCTCATCCCTGTTCTCTTCACTGAGCAAATAAGATGAAGATGTATTTGGGACTTTTGGTAGAGAAGCCACACTGTGCAAGTGCTGAGTGTTATTGGCTTCGTATACAAAGTTCTCAGAGTTGGGTGTGGACACTTTCTTGGTTCATCTTTGTAACTTACAATTCATCAAGTTTCAGTAGAGTTATAGAGATGAATCAACCTGCACTCTGTCATGTGTTTTGTGTAATTCAAGGAGCTCCAAGTGTGCTGACAGGAGCGTGTCTCCTTCCCAGAACTTATTTCACACATCCAGGGGAGTGCTGAACAGGGGCTTGGTGGGAGAGGGTGTGCAGCTACATATAGCTGCACATATACATATATTTTTGGTTCCTGGCATAGGAACTGAAATTAGGTAAAGCATTGGGAAGAAGTCTAGGGAAATGATTTTTATATGATAGACTAAAAATGGCTCTAGTTGACAGGGAGCTAGGAAGCTGAAGGCATTATCCTGAGGGAAGGGAAACTAAAATAGAAAGGTGAAAGTTTTTTGTGTTCCCCTGATCTTCGTAAGAAACTAAGAGGTGGGCAGTGCTACTTGGCCTGCAGAAATGTAGTGGTTTGTTTGGTTGGGTGTTTTTAAGGACTGAAGCCTGATCAATGGCATTTATTGCTGATTGACAGGAAGTAAGGCTGGGCTATCAAGAGAAGATCATAGAATCAGCTGGGTTGGAAGGGACCTCTGAGATCATCAAGTCCAACCCTTGATTCATTACCACCATGGTTACTAGACCATGGCACTAAGTGCCACAGCCAGTCTCATCTTAAAAACCTCCAGGGATGGAGAATCCACCACTTCCCTGGGCAGCCCATTCCAATGCCTGGTTGCCCTCTCTGTAAAGAATTTCTTCCTAATATCTAACCTAAACCTCCCCTGGCAGAGCTTAAGGCCATGCCCTCTTGTGTTACTGATAATTGCCTGGGAGAAGACACCGACCTCCACCTGGCTACAATCTCCTTTCAGGGAGTTGTAGAGAGTGATGAAGTCTCCCCTGAACCTCCTCCTCTCCAGGCTGAACAACCCCAGCTCCTTCAGCCTCTCCTCACAGGAGTTGTACTTGAGTCCCTTCACCAGCTGCTCTTCTCTGGTCCTGCTCCAACCCCTTAATGTCCTTCCTGAACTGAGGGCCCAGAACTGGACACAGCACTCGAGGTGTGGCCTCACCAGTGCTGAGTACAGGGGAAGAGCTGTGCTGGAAAAGAAAATAATAAGTTCCAGTATTTCTCTGTAAGATAATTGATGGTTATACACACACACAAGTAATTAAAGATGAGCTAAATCAGAACTACTAATTCAGTTATTTGCTGCTTTATGTAATTTGGAGGGACATTCAGGTTTCATACAATTTGTTGAATTTGTACAGGTATTCAGGTTTCATGAAATTTGTGATAGAACTGCAGCATAAGAGTTTAGTTCCAGTTTTTATCCTAGTAGTGTGTAAGCTGGAGTATTTTAACCAAAGTTTAATCTCTGTCTAATGTTGTGGTTTTTTGGTTTTTTTTTTCCTCATTTTTAGCTGGCTCAAGGTCTGGAGGTGGGAATGAGAGCCTGGGGTTTTTTTCATTATCTTTGTTTACAATGAAATGGGCAGAAAATATGTAAATTGTTTTGGCAAACAGTCATCTGGTCTCGTGCCAACCCTGGGAATAGGCTGGCATGAGGTGGCAGTGAGCAGTTACATGGGTTTGGCAATATGCTTGTTTTGCTTGTTTAAAAGTATGCTTGTTCTGTGAGGGGAAACAGACTAAATTAAGGTTGTCAGGGAGATTGCTGGGATTCCTGTGTTTGTTAATGCTTAACTTAGATGTTGTTTGCTTGCCTCAGTGTTTCAGTATCACGTGGGAAATGTATAATTCTGTTGGATACCTGGGAAACAGGAAGTGCTTGAAAGCATCAGTTCTGATGTAACGTAGCTGCTGTAGCTCACCAAGACCAAGGGTTTGGCAGGTTGATTGTTTTTTTGGTTGAGGAGTTGAAGTCAGAGTTTTTCAGAAGTTCATGGGAGAAGAATGGGAGACAGAGATGATAAAAAGGAACAGGAGAGGTCACTGGAGAGGAAACCAAGTATAAGGGGAAAAAATAATTTGAAGGATGGTTAAGTATTTGTTGGCCAGAGACACTGGAATCGCTGTTCTTGGAGGTTTGCAAGTCCTGCAAGTCTTTAGCAGGCTGTTTTGAATTCAGTGTTGACCCTGCTATTTAGGCAGGACTTTGGCCTATGCTGAGAAAAGAATGAGATCCTTTCAAACATCTGTGATTCTGTGAGTCAGCACTTGAACAGAGGTGTTATAGCAGGATTTGTGGTACTTCAGGAGCATTAGAACACTGTCTAACTAGAAATAACATGGCCAATGGTTTCTGGTGGTATATTTTAATTAAAGTTAATAATATATTGTGTCTGTTTATTATCAGCAGAAGTGCATGTAGTACCAAGTGCCATGCTAAAGCCCCAAGTTCCCTTCAGGTCTGTGTGGTATCTGTTCAGTGATATATACTCCACTTAGCTACAAATTAAATATCTGAAAGGAGCTCTCTTTTGAGATACTGTGATCCTATCTTTAAAAGTAGATTAGGAGAAAGATGTGTAACATGAAAAACAAATTGTTAGGGGAAAAGAGAGCTTATTTAATTGCAGAGCAAGTGGATTTGGTGATTCACCCAAAAAGGAGCAACTCATGTTTTGTTTTAAAAGCAAAACTTGTTTGTGCTTAATACTGAAGTCTTCTAAACCCTGTGAGCTTTGAGATTAATCAAAAGCTATGAAGATTCTGACTAATGTGCCATAACCTGGTGTCAAAGAGTGTAATGAAAGCTTTTATGAATTAGCTTTTAAACAGAATTTAGCTTGAGAAGAGATTTTCTATCTGCGGTGCTCCACCCATATGAGTGCAGGAGTTAAGGAGTGATTTGTGTGTATCAGTCCCTGTCAGGCTGGGTGCTGCAGGTCCTGTAAAGAAAGCTGTGTGCTTTTTACACATGACTCAGATATCTTCATACTGCATACATGACCTATGAGTCAGGTTGAGCAGAGATTTTTGGCAAACAAGTCACATGTATAATGTTTGAGGTCATAGTGTCTCTGAGTGAAATCAGTACATGCCTGCAGAGGATTCTTGCTTCAAGTGGATGTTTCAGGAAGAAGTGCACTGAAATGCTTGTGTTTGAGAAGACTCTTGGTCTCATTAGATCAAAGTCAAGATATCTCAGCAAATGAAGTTAGTTAAGGCGTAAACATTACTGAAAAATAAATTAGTGTCTTGGGAAACTCCTCTTGCTGAGAAGTGTTGTGACATGGTAGAGGAGGGCATGCTTGGTGCTGATATTTAGGTGAATGCTTTAGATTTTAATGAGAATTGATATTGACACTGTTTAAATAAGGTGATAGAGACAGTGATAAGCCTATCTGCCTGTGGTAATTAAACTTCCTGAACTACTACTTGTAAGACAAAACTGTAGAGCTCTTCTGTACAATACAGGAAGCTTTGCAAACAAAGCAGATCCCACCTAGGCTAAGTGAGAGGCAATTGTGAGAACTGACAGTTTGCATATCAAATGGAAGTGATGATTTCTGAGATATTTGAGCAGTGTGGTGCTGAATATCCAAGTTTTGGAGGATGAACTTTTGTTTTTGTATCACAAAATAGCCTGTAAAGCTTTCTAATGACACTGGGTTTGCTGGTGACATGGTAAAGGAAAAGCAAGGTTTAAAAACTTTGTGTGGGTTACAAGACTTAATATTTTCTGCATCAGTTGTGGTTCTTTGAGGTAATCAGTAATGGCTAATAACTTCCCTCTAATTCTTTTCATCCCTGTCCAAATTTAGGGTAGAACAAGCGGTGGTGGTTGCTGCTGAAACAACTAGCAATTTCAGTTGGTTATTCATCAGTTTACTTGTTCAACCTTAAAACCACAAGAAGTTAGAAAATTACTAAAATGAATGTTTTTACAGAGTTCCTAACAACATGATCATTCTTTCAATTCAGGTTTTGGAGTTTTTTTAATGATTTAGTAACTTTGTTTTGGAGGAAATAATTTTTTTGTTGGAAAGGGCTATGTTGGTAGAGCAGATAATTTTGGGAGATGAACAGTTGAAAGACTTTCTTTAGTATTTGTGTAACAGTTGATAAAGTTCCAGGTAGACAAAGCTGACTCGTTTTAAACTTGCGTATTATTTTTGTATCAAACCCATCTTTTACTTCAGGTCTTGTGAATCAAGTGGCTTTTTTGCTACAGTATTGGTGGAGTGAGCACCTCAAGGATTCCCACTTTCAAGTGGAATTTCCTAACAAGTAGATAAATGAAATGTTTCATGACAAAAGTAGTACTAACACAATCTGAAAGGCAGATATATTATACTTGTAAACTGTTAATTAATTGTGTGGGAGAAAGGAGTGACAGTTAAAGAATTGGCTTTTTTGAGGGAGCAGTGTGGTTTTAAGCACTCTCCATGCCCACCTTGGTGCTCCACTGACAAAAGTTTTATGTGACAGTGGGACAAACATGATCATGAAAATGAACCACTCAAAACCAATACTATTTGCTCTTCCTTGGTTACTTACTAGAACTAATAAGACCAGAGTTATGGTACATTAGAACTCCTCCTTTTGTATTGATTTGTCTAAAGCTCATCCACCACTACTATAAAATTGTCTGCTTTTCAGCCTTCTTCTCATGACAGCTGGTGTTGGACATGATGTGAAAGGATCTGCTGTGGCAATTAAATGATATTGTAACATACATCATGTACAAATCAGGGACTCATCTGATTTATAGAAACTGAGAAATCCCTTGGAAGTTCAGTTCTGGAACAAGTCACACATAGGAATTTTATGGTTTGATACAGCTCCTGAAGGTCTTCAGTCCAGCTGGGTGTGGTAATATTTGGCCTTAAGGTGTACTGCATTCTGTAATGTCACCACACCTTCTCTGTTATATAAGACAAAAATATTCTCAACAGTTTCTAATAGATATGGGTTCTTCCTGGATAAACAGAAAACAGTCTCCTGGGGAGAGTTGGGAGAAGAAGAATTTCAAGGTGATGCATGTGGCAGGTAGCATTTTTGTGAGGTTCCCTTCTTGGTCCTTTTAGTGATCCTCAGAGTAAAGCATTGGAGACAAGATGGTACTAGAGAAAGTACTAGGTATGGTGAATGTATGGTGCATGTTTGCTGACTGCCAGTGTTCTTTGCATGGTGTTACTGAAAGTATTTTCAATTTCTGCTTTATAACAGTTAAGTGCATTTAAACTGGTTTTGAAAATATAAAAGGCACTGATTAGAAAGATGTAATTGGAAAGAATCCTACCTTCTATTCCTCAGTGATTTCTGTGTGTGGACAAATATATGGATAGATAGATATTAACACACATACTCTTACTTCTCTGCTACTTATAGTGGAGATATTAAATTTTCCTTTTATAGCAAGACCCCATTAAAATATTTAGTTTGTCATTTTGTGTGAGAATAAATACAGGAGGACTTACTTGAGGAATGTGAAACTTTGAGCACTACCTCGTAGTTTAGGACAAATTTCTAAATAAAGCAGTTTCAGTCAGTTGGGAATAGTACTGTAGAATCCCAACACCTTGAGCTGTGGGAGTGCAGCTCTGCAGGCAGTAAAGCTGCAGCAGCAGTTTTAGGTTTGTAGGCCCAGGAACTGCAGCACTGCTCGGTGCAGGTTGGCTTGGAGGTGCACAGGCCTGTTCTCTCCTCTTTCTTAGCTCAGGGATTAGCGAGTCAAACATTAAAAACTCTGTCCTGGATGGAAACATATCAACAAAACTGCACCAAACTATGTGTTTAGGCATGGAGAGAGGAAGTAACCAGAGACCTTCAATGTTCTTGCAGGCACTTCTTTGTTGCAACTGGTTGGTTACACGTTCACCAGTGGCTCTGTATCAATTCGTGTGGGTCTCAGGGATGGTTGAACAAGATAAAATAAGTACTTTGGTCAGGAAAAATGTTAGTTCTGCAGTTCATTATTATTTCTTACTATGGTAAGAGCAAATGATGGTTGTTATAATGACCTTTAAGATACCTGTGGGCTTATGTTTTTTAATGAGTGCGGCTTTGCGAGGAACAAACGTGAAGCCAACCTGAGATTCATTAGACTCCTAATAACAGAATAACAGAAGTAGTTAGTTCTTATACAGTATAGATCCTGCTTTCCTGTCTGCATTTTGGTTCTTCTTGTTCCTTCTCTTGCTGTGAATTATTTTTATATCTATTAAATATAAGTAACTTCTGAAATACTTGAGTTTCATAATGGAACTGTGCAGGATGTTTCATTTGTAATTGTGTGAGTGCATGAGTAGATGAGAACTTGACAGTTAGTAGTTGTTGAAGTGGTTACATGTTCCAGTTGCATTAGAACAGGAAAATATTTACATAAAGAAGAAAACAGATGACAGCATACCAGGCTAAGCATGTACACAGATGCCATATACATTTCATTTATGTGCCAGCCACATTTAAAGGGTAAATTAAGAAGAAAATGCTTGAGTGCAAAACCTGAAACTCAAAGGGTAAACCTATGCTAGATGGCCAAATTCCAAAGCTGGCACATGAACATTAACTGAGGTCCCTCAGTCTGTGCCTGTCCCTATTTTTAAGCTACACAGTAGCATTGCTATCTGATTTTGTATACACTGAAATAAAAAATTACATATAATAATGAATTCACAGTAGTGAATTTTTATTTTCATTCTTCAGCTTGCTGGAGACATTCCCAAATTAGAAAGGTAAAGAGTACAGGAGAAGGCTTTGGTAAAATTTCTGCCTGTAAGCCAGATAAGCAATTTTCATATCTTAAAAATATTCATTCACATTTTACTTCAGACAAAGGTTGGGTGGATAGGACGGGCTTCCTAAATCCATTAAGGTTAGTTTATAGTTTGAATCACAGAACACTAATTCCTGAATGACTTATAAGATAAGCAATAATCCCATCAGTTAACATTTGATATTTCAAAACAATTGTTTTGGGAATTTATGGGAAAACCTTTATAAAATTCATGTGTGTGTTCTGCTGTAATCAAAGCACATATGACACTTAAGATACACCATTTTTTTTTTTCCTATCTCCTTCAGCAGAATATAAGAGATTCTCCATAACCTATTACAAGATTCTGTAATCGTCCCCAATTCATTTTACTTCTTAACAGGGAATCTCACCTGTACTGAAGTCAAATGATACCATGGACTTCCTCAGTATTATGTACAATATAGTTCCTCTCTATTCACTTGCTGCTTCATTTCCTACTTCCCTGAAGGACAAATAATCTTTTCAGGAATCTGTTATAAACAGGAAAGAATAGGAAAGGAACAAAAAACCTTTGTATGTAACACAGCAGCTATATATGCAATTTAACCCAGTATTCTTTGACTGTTGAGTTACATTATGGTCCATGCCTCTGGAAATTATTTAATATTTAGTTTCTTTTCTTCGAGGAGAAGGCAAAGTTTCCCACTGTGATAGCTGCACTGCTCATTTTTCCAAGTTTTAGTTTCACATCTATTATTATTAAGGGAGAAAAAAGTGACTTTATCATCAACTTTTTGTAATGTAGGGATTAAATACTGCTCTGATAAAGTACTTGCTCTTTGCTAGTAAGTCTGTGTCTTGGAAGACAGACAATATTATTCTAAGAGGTTGTTGACATGATCCCTGTGACCATGTTCCAAGTCTGCTGGGTACAGACAAAATGAATAGTCTTCACAAGTAATTCCAGCTCCTTTGGCTCCCTGCATCCCTTCTGCTGCCAGTTTGTTTGTGTGCTGTGTTTTGGTTGGTTGGATTTTGTGGGGGTTTTCTTACTACTTACAAAACAACCCAAACAAAGCAAATACACGTTCTCACTTTCTCCAAGGCTATCAGAAGTAAAATACTCCATTTTCGAGGAGCTGCCCAGTATCCAATGAAGCACTGTGGCAACTTGTTATGTGTGTTCTGCTTTATCTTTAAGTATATCAAGTCTCTCCCAACAGATATGTTCTGCTGGTTTTAACTTCTCAAATGGTGGCAGAGGAGAGTCCAAATGGACTGTGACACTTACTTCAGTGTTTACTGTACCCACAAGATCAAGAGGTCTTCTACAGAACTATCAGCAAGTAGTTAAGAATCTTCCCAAAGCTATCTCCTCAAATAACAGCAAGAAAAGGGTACAGCAACTGAGCCTGTCCCTGGGCAGGGGTATTAGGCTATACTTGCATTGTCATAGGGGAAGCAAGTAAAGCAGGAATAAAAAAATATTGTGCACAAGTATTAAAGTGAAGAAATTTCTCAAAGCAGTTTGTGCTTCATTTTATCAGAATGATTTCAAACTATCTCTCTCACTCTCAAGTCAACTGGTCATTGCTTCTCTTGAGAAAAAGAAAACTTAGGTTTCAACAAAAGATTAATCCCAGATTGAAAGCGTATAATTGTAGTTAAAAGGGTAAAAACTAAGATTGCACTTGAGTAAGAATGAAGGTGAATCTTACCACAGTAAAAAAAGTGTCTCTTGAGGAAGTGAGGTATAAAAGGAGGAGGCCTATTCTCACTACTCTTAATTGACCAAACTCAGGAGCTTTAGAACAGCTGTCTCTCAGTCTCAGCAACTCCACAATGTGTCTGAATGAAAAGATCAACCACTTGCACTCAGGAGAGCTCAGAACAAGGGAGGCATGAACAGCAATTTGGTGCACATCAAGTATTGCCATCCAGCCAAACTGGCTTTATGCTGCTGCTACAATGAAAGCAAAGAGCTCAAACCCACTGCTTGTATCTGAGCATAAAATTGAGATAAAGTCTTCACTTACTATGTTAAGAATTGTTTTGACATCGTTTTTCCAGTCTAACTGTTCCAGAATGTTTCAAATATACTTCTCAATAATATTATACCAAAAAAAAAAAAGCTCAGAAGTTAAACAATTGGATTTTTGAAAAATAAGCAGCAGAGGTATAGGGCTGAACGTGGCACTGACAAGCACACTTGGCTAAAGAGCAACAGGCATGGAGGGAACAGTCAGCATCCAACACTTCCACTGACTGCACTGGGAGCTGCTCTGACTTCAGTTTTAATTAAGTCCCAGAAGTTGATCCAATGACCGTTCAACTGACTCGCAAGTGGTCTCAGTCTATTTTCCTAGGAAAACCACTTTCTAATTTTCTTCCAAAGCCACTGATTTGCTTGCTGTAGGTGCAGGAAACAGAATATGCTGACACTGCCAAGCAGTCCTGCCCAGTGCCAGTGCAGTAGCAAACACTTGGACAGATGGCTCCTTCTCTGATAAAGTATATCTGACATTTTTTAAAGGCACCAAATATATGCACAGAAAGCTACAAAGGATTTTTGAAATTATTCCAATGCACTCCCAATCTAGCATTTTACTAAAGGAAGCTTAGGAGGTGCAGCTTTTGAAATGAGCTTTCTTATCAAATAAAGCATAAAACATAATTGGCACTCAACTATCCGAATCCTATGTTTGTTTGGTTGGTTTTTTAATACAATATTCCTCAAGAAAGACCATTAAGGGCTCCATTACTAAGATTATGAGATTTGAAAGTGAAATTATTTAAGCTCAAAGTAAATGCAATGCTACTCTGCAGATGACCCAAAATGTATATGCCAACAGTGTATATGCTTAGCCCGATGTTTCAAGTACATGAGGAAGTGTAATTGCTGTCCTTATTTCCCCATTTACACTGACAGCTGGTGCAGTCCCATATGCTGTCTTCCTACTGTCAAATATAATTTTCTTTTTCTTGTGTCTTTATGCAAATCCTTACCTGTTCTAGTGCAGCTGAGGCACAGCCTGTAACACGTGAGGTCTCCCTGGAGGTACATGTTGTTCTTATGGAGAAACTGTATCCATTTCTGTTGCTACACTTATTTTATAGAGATTTGCTAGAATGTTTAAAGTGGAAGTTTCTTAATTAGACTCTTTTAGGCTGCTGTGGAGTTTTGTACCTACTTATTTTTGTGGGTTATGGTTGGTGGGGTTTTTTTGGTTTTGGTTTTTTTTTTGAGGGGAGGGTGCAGAGTCTTGTTTGTTTTGGTTTATTTTGAAGATATGTCCTGTAAAACCTTGTGTTGGTTAATGCCTATGCAATGCCACACACATTTCTGAGTTAAGTACTAAAATCCACAGGTAGAATTTCTCAATGAAAATGGAAGCATCAAACTAAAAGGGGTTTAAATCTTTCTTCGAAGGGCAAGGTTTGCCATGGCTCTTAAGCTTTGTAAAGAACTTGATTAGTTAAATGTCTCTTAGATCATTAAACCTGCACATTGAGACCAGTAAGCTGGTATGCATGTCATCAAAGTAATATTGCAGCCTGTTTGTTGTGAAATTTATGAATGGAGTTGTGACTTGTCTCTTTCAAAAGTCAAGTTTGTAAAAGTTTAAACTAACAATCTGTTGCTCGATATTTTAAGTGAGGTATTTAAAAGCTGTAGAGTGTCCTGAAGAGAGACAGTGCATTTGTTTATAATGAAAAGTGTGCTATACTGTCACAAGACATTGTTTCAAGATGCTCAAAGAAAAACCTGTCCTACAGGATCACTAGATATCAGAACAGGAACCAGATCCTGACTGTACCCAGTGCTGTATGAAGGACTCACCAGTTCTGTAGCACAACTGTTATAAATACAAACCCTGCTGATCCTGGACTGCTTTACTGGTAACTTCTCTGATCTGCTTGGGGCAGAAACTTGACGGAAAATGTTTGGACTCCAGCGGTAGCTCTGGAAAATGCCAAAACGTACTTTATTTTCCTCTGCACTGGCTATTGTGAGAGCTGCTTCTTCTGATAGGCTTCTTGAAAATGTTTCTGCAGTTGTCTGACCTGATCTCACTGTCATGGTGACATCCTTGCCCTGTGTCTCACAACCAGCAATTTTGTTGGCTTAGACTGACATGGAACTGCAACTTTTGGAAGAGCTTTTAATTTTGCTCTGATTTTATAAGCTTATCAATGAACACCAATAAATTATTTTCTGAAAGAAACTTCTCAAAACACTAATGGCCACCTGAGATACAAATAAACAAACAGTGTTAGTTGAATTGTCTTCCTCAACTCCTTTGTATCTTCAGTTACAAATGTGATGAAATTAAGGCTAATTTTTTTTACAGTGATTTTTTTTTTCCCAACTTCTGAATTTATTTACTTTTTGGTAAAGGCTTCTTTGAAGTAATCTGGGAGGATACAGTTTTTTGAGCAGTCCCTTCACTTTTGGAGTGTGACAGTGATCTGCCAGTCAGACAAAAATGATGAAGCTGGTTCAGTTTCCCTCAACCTCCCTTTTGAGTCAGACCAGACCAGGTTGCTGCTTAGGGTCTCTCTGTCCCCCTTGCACAGAGACACGGTGTGGAGGTGGCCTTTTTCCTCATTCATTGAGGATCAGACGATGGTGAGTGTCCAGTATGATTCCTGTTCCTCTGACACGTTCCCCCCTCCCTCCTGTTTGGGAGCAGTGCTGAGGCGTCTCCAGCACTGCGATTAAAGAACTGGTGCCCTCTGCTGTTAATGATTTACCAGCCGGGCTGACCCTTGGGCTTTATTTAGTACGAGGAATTGTCTAACTTATTTTCAGAGCGTTTTCTGGGTAGTCAGTCTCCTGGAGGGAAAAAAGTAGAGGAACTGGGAAAAGCAGGCAGCTTCCTGACTGGGAGGTGGCTGCCACCCTCCAGTTGAACAGCACTGACTCAGTGCTGCCAACATGAACAATTTTCCAGCTGTATTTTGGCAGCCTGATGTAAGGAGTTCACATGCTCCTTGTACAACCCCAGGGAAGGTGTTCAGGTTTGAGATAAAGCCTTAGTTTAAACATTTAAATAATAAATGCTTAAGGAGTTTGTGAAGCAAACGAGATTTTTCCATATGGTGTCATATAGGCCAAATGTAAATGTACAACAATAGTAACAGAACTATCAATGTTGCTTGCTTCAAGTATCTTTGAGACAGCAGATGGATTACAACAGTCATTTCAAGTTGTTTTGTTTTTGTTTTTTTTTAAAGGAATGGTGAATTGTCCTTGAAGTGGGATAATATTACAGTAAAGCAAACATGTTGTGAATTATGTTTTTACTAATTTTATTAGTAATGTCAGATACTCTCTATCCTGGATAAATATCTTGAAAGGCCTAAATGAGTGTAGATCTGGTTTTTGCACATCAGCTTCTATGAGTTGGGTATCTTTTCACAATTTCCTAGGTGCTTTTTTAGATTTAATTACAAAATTGAATATGTTAACAGACAGTTAAATTGTCTAATGGGAACATTATTCATTCTCTGAACTGAAGAACAGAGGTTGTAGGAGTGAATTCTATTTTGTGACTGTAAGTTGCAGACAACTTTTTGTACTTCAGATATTAACCAGCTTTGGGTTTTGTCCCTTTAAAGTCCCTTGGTTCAGGTACTCATGTGGGAAGTTATTCCCTTCCTGGTTTGTATGCAAATGTCTTTGCAGGCTGTTAAAAATCACTTGTCCTTGAGAGAAGCTTTACCATGGCTTTTGGAGGTGTTGAAGTCAAGCTAAATTTTAGAAAACAGTCATATCATTGCAGTTTAGAGAAAAAAAGAAAAAGAAAAAAAAAGAGTTAAGAGAAGATCAAGTTTCTGTTTGCTACCTCTAGAAAATGAGCATTGCTTGGAGCAGGTGGAGCTGCTCCCTGAGCTTGGAGCCCATGTGCAGGAGCAGATGCTGCAGCACACCACAGTTTGCTTGGGCAGTGGGCACTGGAGTTAAAATTGCTATTAAGTTAGAAGTTATCCACATGATCATTGTTTCATTGTACATGTGGTGAACTGAAAGTAACTTCTGATTTTAATTTTGTGATGGAAGTGAGTCTCTAGTGTAACAACTAAGAACATGGCAAAGTAATACTTAAATATAAGGGTAAGATCAATCCACACATGTAAATTCACTTCAATTCAAAACTCGTGTCCAGCTCAAGTGATCTGGAAGGTTTTATTAATAAGTTTGAGAAAGATGTAAAGAAAAGTAGGCTTGCTGTGAGTTTTGCATTAAAAGTTGATGTAATCGTCTCAAGTCATTAAATTCTGTGGATGTGACATTGCTGCTGCTGTAGCCTGAACTGAGCTTGCATGAGGAAATAGTGGTTTCTATACCAAGAAATGTAGTGAACTATGAATATCTTTCTACTGCTTTCATGTGCAAGATTTCCTGGCTGAGACCCAGTTTTTAAGATAAAAGAATTGTCTGGTGCAGTTACATTAGTATATGGTGTGATTTTTGTGTGCCTTACTGACATGATCTGTTTGTACTAATGCAAGTAGCCAGATACATAAACTAAAATCAGGAAGAGTAAATAGAAAATATTAACTATTGATAGACTGGAAATACAGTGTTTGAAAGGGAGAAGCTCTGTCACTTCCATCTTCTAAGTAAAGAACTAAGTAAATCAGCAGGAAATAGTTCTTTGGTATAGATGCTGAAGAAATTCTGGGGTTCGTGTTGGTATTAAAGGCAGAGATTATAGGCTGCTGTCTTAAATTGTGTGTCTAATTATACATACAAATATTAATTAGATATCTCTTATCTGCAAATGCTTAATCATGGAGATTTTTGCAAAACCTTTTCCTTTGGGCTGCTTCTTAACACAAGGAGTTAGTGTCTTTAACAAGCTAGGAAAGGGTTGATTTCTTTTTGTCTTGTGTTACTCTGCTGTCTTATAGATGGCTGAAAGAATAATACTAGAGGACTACAAAATCCACAATATCTTAAACTTCTTTCTAGGGAGGTAAACTACTTTTGGGTTATGTTCTGAAATCAGATTGGAAGTGTGGTTTCTTTGTTAGTATAAGAGATTGTCAAAATAGTGTGAGAATCTGCAGGTACATGACTGCCTCAACTTTGCCTCCAGCTGCTTTCAGTTTCTCTCCTACCTGTTAAATGTGTTGCTTATCTTGAGTAGCTGCTGGCAGCAGTGTACCTTACACACCATAAGGATATCTGGGAGGAGTGCTTGAGGTGTCTGAAAAAATGGTGTGTGGTATCTTGTTTTAGTATTCCGTATTTTGCCCAGAGGAGTTTGAGTGACAAATGCAATATAAGTGTAGAGATGGGGTAGATTATCCTGTTCCAGGTTCAGGGAGAGATTGACAGTGCTTAAATGAGAAGGGGAAGAAAAATTCTGGTACAAGTAACTGCTAAAACAGGCAGTTTTAGAACTTTTTGCTTGCACAGTTGTATCTGGGTTGAAATCATGCTTAGGCTTTACTTCATTTTGCTCAGTAATCTCAATTAAAAAGAAAAGATGTTTTTACCAGAGTATGGACATCTTAGTTTTGATTTCAAGATTATAAGCTCCATTCTAAGTCCAGGTAATGAAAATACAGGAGAGGCATAAGGAAGGACATGGAGATGTGGCAGTTTGGAAGCTGAAGGTGTCAACATCTGGATGTACAGATGTCTGTGCTGGGTCAGGCTGAGGTGGAGTTGGTTCATAGCAGCCCATATGGTGCTGTGTCCTAGATCTGTGATCAAAGCAATGTTGACAGAACACCAGTGCTTCAGCTTTTGCTGAACATCCCTTTCCAGTGTCAAGGCTTACTGCTTCCCACCTGGGAACAGGGTGGGTGGTCTGGAGGTTGGGAGGGGGATACAGGCAGCACAGCTCATCCACAGTGACTAAAGAGATATTCCAACCATATGACACCATGTTCAGCAATAAATCCAGGGCTGTGGAGTGGGGAGGAGGTTTTTTTTCCAAATTAACAGTTGCTCAGAAGCTGGGTAGGCATTGGTCTGCTGGTGCTCCCTGATGGTTTTGCATAATTTGTTTCATTATTTTATCTTTTTGTTTTTATATCTCAGCCATTAAGTTTGTCTTGTTTTTGTACTTCTGATGGTCTACATAATCTTGTTGAGAGGGAATGAGCAAGTGGCTCGGTGGGGACTGACCTGTCAGCCAGGGTCAGTCCACCACACTGCCCCACGTACTTCTGAAAGCTTCTCGAATCCTGTCCCCTCCATAAGTTCTAGACCTTATTTCCTATTCATAACTTCGTGTAAATTGAGCAAAGTTCATGAACCGAATGCTTCCCTGATAACCATTATTGATATTGATGTGCAATATAGGTGGTTTTGGCCACGAATAGAAATGTAACATTGGTGATTTTTGTCAGCAGGATTTTCCTGCTCTTAAGGAAAAAGTGAGCGGGTAAAAGGGCGGAAGAGATGATAGTGAGTGGTTTGTGAATCACCAGTTCAGTGACTTTAACCAGTTCATCTACTAATGGACATTACTCAGTGTAGAAGTTGGCAGAAGGCTCCAGAAGCTTGGGCACAGGAAATTCTCAGCTCTGAGTTTCAAAAATGGTCCGAGCTGAGAATGTCACATAACTCTCTGCTGACGCAGTTTGAAGTCCAGGAGTCCGTGTTTGTTTTGGAAAGCCTTCTAAGAGATCTTGCTGCATTTTTATGCAATACTGGGGGTACTAGAGCAATGCAGGTTTTAGATTCATGAATTAAATAGTCAAAAGACAAGGTGCAATGGGGTACAAGCTTGCTTTTTCATAGAAAATGCAGTATATTCCATGTTCATTTAGCTTTGTTAGAACACATAGTGGAATCTCAAATGCTCTTAAATGTTCAAATACATGAAATACAGACTTCTTTATTCTGAAACAGTAGGTAACACTGTCTTTTTTTCTTTGATTTGTGTGTGTTGTTTTTTTTTTTTAATAGAATATTCAAATAAAAACTTTGGCAGATGATGTGGTAAGGTCTTTGTAGCATCTTAATTTGCAATGGTAACTCCACGCTGCATGCTACTTTACTTCAAATGTTGTGGACAAAATAACATGTTCTTATAAGGATATTAAGCAATAGATTTCAGAAAATTGAGTGACTGTTCCTAAAGATCTTAATTTTTAATTTCTGTTGAAGAAGATTGATTGTGACTTCTATTTGAAGAAACTTCCTTGACCACATTCTAAATACTTTAGTAATACCGTGGATGCGTTGAAACTGTTACTCAACAGTTCAAGTGTTATTTTTCTTGACCTTCTCTTTAACAGAAAAGGATCTGCAGTTGCCACATGATTCACATGGTACCATGTTGGGTAATAAGTGTGTACTGAATGCCAAACAACAAGTTTGTATTCAGTAGCACTAACTTTATGGCGCTGAATACTTTGAAACCTGTTGTGAAGTATTTTTGCAGAGAGTTGTATCAAAATTGATTTCATTAAAATTAAAAATTTGCATTATATATATAATGGTTAAGCCACACTGGCTATTTAGTTCCTGATATTCTACATGTCTGAAATGAGGAGTTTGTACCTAGTAATCATGTAGAAAATTTATTTGTGGCTTCAAAGCGATCTCACCATTGCAATCTCATTAAACAAATTTGTTGTTAATCAGTTATACTTGAAACGGATCACAGTATGGTGAAATTGGATCTTAAATAACTTTTTGTGACTGCTGAATGAGCTTTTTAAAATAAGTGAGCAGTTGCACTGCATTTGGTGTGTACTGGCTAAATTTGGATACTACCTTTCAGGCATTGTGTCCCATCCTTGGCCTTTTTACTGGGCTATGCCCTAATTTTAGTTTCCAAAAATGTAATTTAAGATATTCTAGTAGGGTAAAACGAAGGATTACAGTAATATTCTTACCTTGTTAAAGACATCAACTATATCCTTGTAGGTATTGTGTTTCTGTCCACAAATGTAAGATTTCTAAGGAAGAAGAAAACCTACCTACCCCCATTCAGAAAACACAAAAACCCCCAGAAAAGCTCAAAAGAAATTCAAAGGGAATGCAGCTTATCTAGGGATACTTTACTTGAAAACTTTAAGGTAGTCTTCTAGAATCTCAAAAAATAAAAATGACAAAAATTAACAACAACAAAAAAACAATAAAAAGAAACAAAACAGTGACAGAAAAAAAAAAATCCTTCTTCCCTGTACTCCAGAGCACTTGTTCAAATTTCTCCACTCTGGACTCACTAATCTAAAATGAATCAAAATTTTTGCAAGTGAAATATTCCATTAAGCTTTTCACACCTCACAGAGGTTGTATAAGTGTAGCAAATATAAATTTTGGTTTCTGTGTTTTCATGGAGGTGACATAACTGCCATGAATGATCCTGGTAACCCTACATAAGCTGCTATTAGATGAAAGCACATCTTCATAAGGCTGTTCAGTGCCTGAAACAAATACAGGAGTATTTGTTGATGCAAACAGTTGAGAAAAATTGCTATAGGCATAATGTTCTCGGAATGAGCATATATATATATATATATACACACATATATATATATCATTAAAGGCAGTTATTAAGTCAAAAAATTTGGACTCTATTCAGAATAGAGTTATTTTTACAAATAAGATGATAAATAACCTTATGAGGAAGGTGCCCTTATTGGTTGTCTCCAATATTAACAAAGTAACTGAGTAAGCATGCTTAAAAAACAAAGCTGGGGGTTTGGTGTGAGGGCTAAAGCAAGTCAGTGGCAGACTGTATGACATGCTTTCACTAATGTCTGTTATGTGTATTTAACTATGGGTGGCTGCTTCTGTGTCAGTAATCCATTACCTGGCTTTTTAAAATTTTGCACTAATTTCAGGAGTCTGTACTGAAAAACTCTTCAAGGAATTGTGAACTATGCTTGGAGCATTAATTCCTCTACAAACTTTATTTTACTTTAGCAGGATTTTTTTATAAGCCTGATGAACTTGTGAGTACCTCCTTCCCAACGCTGGCTTTTTCAGTTGTCCTCCAAAGACTTATAGCTCTTCAGGTGAAGGAACGCTTGGACATTACCTTTGTGGTACCATATTTATTCACTATCAGGATAATTAGGGAATAATGTGAGAAGATGAGTTGAAGATTTTGAAATGCTAAAAGTTTAACCTAAATGGTATAGTTTTGAAGCTGTGAGAAATATTTATATTGCTTTTGCATGTGACCTGTCATGAGTTTACCTTATATGTTATTGTCTTTCTGTGAAAAGTGATCTCTGAATATTAGGAGTATTTTTACTTACAGTTCAGTTTGAGTTTTAACTCTGCTGCTTGAATTAACTAAAAATGTGTGTGTTGGCTGCTTTCCTATATTTCGATTTCTGCTTATTTTTGAATGGATGTCTTTGCAGCGTGACAGGATTACAAGCTTCAGGAGATCAGCAGTGAAAAAAGAGAAGCCTCTTATTCAGCACCCTATTGACTCCCAACCTTCCATTAGTGAGATCCCACATGCCCAGGCACTTGTTGATGAGCGTTGCATGAACTTATCAGAAAAAGAAGTGATGGATCTCTTTGAAAAAATGATGGTAAGATGGTATTCCACATAGTTTTACGAGTTTCAATTTGGTTTCAAGTTAGTATTTATTGTACAGCAGTTATTTTCAAATATTGTAATTTTGGGGAGTGTCCCATGCCTTGTGAGGGTATGGGATAATATAGGCCTAATAGACCAGTCTAAACTGGCACATAAACAATTGAGTAACTCAGAGAATACCAGTATTAGAGATGTTTAAATGATTTGATCTACTTCTACAGGCAAAACAAAGGCAAAAATCCTAAATTTAAATTGGAATTTGTTGATTGCTTCATTAAAACAACCCCTATAGATCTTAGTTGCAGTAGTTAGATAGTGCTGTTGAAGGACTGTTTTTAAAGAACTGAAGTTAATAAATACTGTTGGAAAATAGTATTTTCTATTAATAAAACATTAATGCCTAGAAAGCTGAATTTTTGCATAGTCTTAAATATCCACTCTCGTAGGATCATTTATTAAGGCTTCTGATTCTATTCACAAGTCAGCTTTTCTATTAGTAATACAGGAACTAACTGAAGTGCACACTGGTATTGGTACGTGAAGTATCAGGAAATGAGGGGTTTTGAGTATTTTTAGAAATACAGTTTTCTGTATCATTCTTCAAAATTTTTGTGAACTTACATGCAGTCAAGAACTGTCCTGTTCCATTGTGTGGTTCTGCTCTAGTCAATGAAACTGTGAATATCTTTTGAAGGATTGGTTAAGTGTTAATTAACACTTGCTTGATTTACTTGTTAGGTAAAGGGATTAGTTTTTAACTTTTCCAGGTAATGTTAATTGAAGCAGACAATAGGTCTGTCTTCCAGAGACTCACAATTCTCTAACAAAGCTGTTCACTAGTAAATTATTACAGTAACATTTACTGGCTTTAGTTGTTAATCTGAAGTGACTCTGACTTTTAATGGCATGACTAGTAATGATTACATTGCATTTAATGAGTTATTAAGTTAAAACAGGCATCTTTGGGTTTAATCTAGCAGAATGTTTTGACTACTAGGCTTGTTTTAAATACATCAGTTGGAACACTTTCACATCTGCTACTTCTACAAGCTAATAATCCATGTAATAACAGCCTTCTGATTAGATAGTGCAGGAATGGTGTCTGTGGTGATAAGATTGTATTAAAAACACAGGAAACTTCATGAGAGTTAACACTTATGTATCAACTTGAGGTGTAGGATTTTTGTGTTTGTCCTCTGGTTCTATTTCTTGAGCCAAATTTCACCAGTGTAAACTACCCTTTATTTTAATTAAGTAAATAATCTACTTTTTATTTAAATTAGTTTAATTAAAAATGAAATTAAATTAAAAAAAACTGCAGATAAACTGGAAAAAGTCACTTCTTGTTTGTTTAACAAAAGTAGTATAAAAAGAACAAAGACTAGTAAAAAGCATGAAATAGATTGTTGTGTGGGCTGTTTCTTTACAGGAAGACATGAACCTAAATGAGGAACGTAAAGCTCCTTTAAGAGATAAAGACTTGAGCACAAAACGGGAGATGGTTGTCCAATACATTTCTGCAACTGCCAAATCCGTAAGTACTCACCTCTCCAAGACAGAGGAAAGAAGCTTTATGAGTGTTATGCTTTTCAAGCTTGAAACTTTAAATTTTTGTTTTGTCTGGATTTATCTAAGAGTGGTAGGAACAAATAAATAAATCTCTGTTTACTAATATGCTTTCAAATGCTTGCAGCTGCATCTGAAGGGTTAGTTTATATTTCAGTTGCTGGGCAATGTAAAAACTTGATCCTTTCTTGTAAAAAAAAATACAGAAAATGGCAAATCGAATGATATAGAGTCATGGATAAAAGCTGAGCATACTTCTGTGGAATTCATCTTAGGAAATTTTAGTACCAAAAGTTTTTGGAAGGGATAGCAGGACTTCGTGGTTTCAGCAGTGACGTACATACTGGATTCCTTTAGTGAAAAGATGGCCTTAAAATGAGTTTTAAATTACATTTTGAATAGGAAAAATATATTTGGACCTTCCATTTGTGTTGGCTATTTTCTGTTCTTTAATTGAATGATTAACCCTTTGCTGGTTGATCCTTCGTGTGGAATTTTTGAAATCTATCTTTTTCAAGGTGCCAAAATTTTAAGGAAATGACTGGATGCCCCAACATTATTTGGGGTGGAGAAATACAATTTTAAATAGTGAAGAGCTACTATTTATTTTCTGCAGTTGGAGTATTAGTACTAATTGTTTATAAAATACAACAGTAGTGCTTTTTGTGTGTTAAAAATTGACAATGGCATGTATAGTTCTTATGCAGAAGGAGAATATGCCACAAAAACTTGTGAATGTTGGATGTTGTGATTTCTTAGAAACAGGTTTTGTCCTGATTCGTGCCCCTTTTTGTTGTTTAAAGAATTTTAAGGAAGTTCCTAGTGGTATTCTAAGTTCTTGTATTTTAAGGGACTGGGTGAATTGAAGTGTTGGGAAGAAGTGGTGCTGAGGGGGGAAGCTCTGTGTTTCCAAGGGGCACTAGTGTGCTTCAAGTGACAAAATTTGCTATCAGTGTAGTTCTTCAATAAAATTAGGTAATGCATATGATTTTCTTTGGAAATGAGAATGAATCTAATGAATCTCATCTCTTTGTCATACTTAAGTTGCTGTGTGCAATAAAAGCTTACTGGAAATGGAGACCACTTGTGGAGTAACTGTTCAAACATGTAGTGGCAGCACTTCTGCGGAGCTGAGTCTGAGTGCTAAATATAGACAGCATTAAACAATCTGTTTTGTGGGAAAATAAACTGGCAAATAAGATTATGTTGGTGTCTGCCTAATGAATCTACAAGCATGGACTGCAAGCAGTACAGCTGACTTGCCTCTTTTTGACCTTGAAAATCAGCTCTGCAGAGTTAAATTTCAAAAAATTGAGACTACGATGACATGCAATTATTATGCAAATGCCTTTCATGAAACATAAACTTTGGTGAGGCAAATCTTGCATTATAATGGTGATGAAATGGTAATGAAAATGGTGATTTAGTTTCTGAGAGGAGTGATGTTCCTGCTTGAATTCATCTTAAACAAAATCCACAGTCCTTAAGTCTGTGCTGGAAGGAATCCAGTGCTTAAAGCATAGTCTGACTAAACATACAAGTTATTGGAGAATTATTCAAGCTTGTGCAGTAAATAGAATGAACTTGCCTGTTAATGTACTTTACCTAAACTATCTTTGGGAACTATTAATTATGCTTTGTAAGGTTTTTGACTTCAGTTAGTGAGCAATGTTAAATTTTTCTTGGTAAGTAAGAATATTTTATCGAAGCAGTAGAAAGGGAAAGCACAAAGTAGAAGTGAAAGTACTTCCAATTCTTTCCAACAAGTAGTTGAACAATGGTGATCTCTCTTGTATATACTGATGCTGAAATGTACCATAATTTTGTGGCTGAGCAAGGAAAGCATGGCTCCCATTGCATGGCTAACTGCTGGAACTTTAACAGATTGCATTCCTGCCACCATATGTGCTGCAGCATGGGAAACTTAACAGAACTGGGAATATGTTTGTCAAAATGTACTAACAATTAAAAAAAATAATCCTAAAAGGTCCTTGTATGTGAATGTGCACTCAGAGCTTAAGTCAGCACCAGCATGGATGTTTTACACATAAGGAAAATGATTTTCCTAGTGGAAAAGTGTCTTGTATTGAAGTTTGTGTGCTTTGGTGTGTCCTTCTTGCAACCGAATCACAGCATTTGAATGGAATTGTGCAGAAATATAAACTACCTTTCTGTAGCATGTTACCTCAGTTTAATTTTCAAATAACTAGCATCTTAATTGATTAAAAATAAATAAGAAATATAGGCCTTAATTTTAAAATGATGATTGGGCTCTTACAATGGAGCAAAGCTCATTTTCACTTGTAAATTCATCTTCTGTTTAGTGAAACTACAATTCTGCTCACATGAATTCAAACCTTAATTAATCTTTATTGCGTCATAAACTGTCAAACTTTCTTTTCTTCAGGATTGTCATCCATGAAAATGCTGGTTGCATTCAAAGTGATCTTAAAAGGTCTTAAAATTTCTACCTTTTTCTTTGATCACAGATGTTCATTTTTTACATTGAAAATACTTGGACTTTTTCTTCTGCTTAGAGCTCACAAAACACACTTAACAGTTGATGTAGCTTTTCTCGTGGTTCATTTCATGTTTAATTAGGCTTTTGAGTTCTCTCAACTCATGTGAAAGTATCACTTTCATTTCTGTTGTTGTCTTGACCAAATTGTTTTTGAATTTGGTGCTTGTTTCCTCTGCCTGTGTGCCATCTGCAGCATGTTGACCATGCTTTTCTGAAACACTTCTGTCTTCGGAGTTCTGAGTGAGAAAGGAAACTTGGGTTTCATGGATGAAGCAAGCTTTCCTTTTTCTTGGGGGTGGAGGACATGTAGAAGCTGATGAGCTGGATGCTTTCATGCGAAGTGATTTTCTGATTCCTTCTCTTGCTCGAAGAGAAAAATTGTTGACCAGGGAAATTACACTGGTGAAGGAATGAAATTCTGTTTCAGAGCTGAACTTGGTGACATTTCATTCCATGTTGAATAGCTGAACGTTGGTGAGAGAAGAAAGTAGTAAATTAGGAAAAGAGATTGTCTGGTGATGACAGTTCATCTTGTGCTTCTAGAGGAAGCTTTGTCAGGAAGAGGAGAGAAGAGGTGATTGTGAAAGCCTTGCAGGGACTTCTGCTTCTGAAAGACTTCCTAAAGTAATAATAGAGGAGATAAGAGTAGAAAATGAACAGAGTAGAGGCTGAACAGATACAGTCAAATTCAGATCTTGGGACAAAATCAGGCTCTTAATCAGACAGAAGTGGTTATTCAGTAAAGGGGCTGCTGCCATCAGATTGCAGCAAACAGCTGAGGAGGAAAGGCCGGCGATGTTTGAGCAGAAGTCCATAGTCCTGGTGCTCCCAGGAACATGACCATTTGTGCAAAGTGAGAGAACAGGGCACAGATGTGCTGCCTTCCTGTGGAGTTTCCTCTGTGGAAAGTCAACCTCTTGTTCAGGAATAGGCAGAGATGCTGTTCAATGGCAAAAAGAGAAGATGACATTCTGAAAATCACTGTTTAATTATCCATGTAATTAAAAGCATCCATACCGAGCAGTTGAATAAAAATGCCATACGAGATTTTTCTGAAATGCAAGTTAGAGTTATAACTGTAGGCTATGTTTTTGATTATGAAAACTTAATTAAATTCAGTGGTGACATCATCTAAATAGATCAAAAGCTCCATAATATATGAAGTTGTTATACATCCAAGGAAGTGAGTATGCCATTAGTGTGTTCTGTAGTTTTCTCAGTGTCGTATATAAAATTTCTGACCTGGTAATTTTGACCAAATGGCATACTTAATCTTTCAAGATGTAGCTGTCAAGCCAGGTATTTAGTTATCTGTTGGTAAATGTGTCAAATATTGATGATTCAGCAGTGGAACATAAGAATTTGAAATTGTTTCTCCTACAGTAGAACTACTGTTTTCCTGTTGAGAAGCTCTAACTCTTAGACAGTTTGATAAAGTAATCAAAGAATGAAACTACTACTAATGATTGAACACTGAAAAATGTGTGTGATACTGCATCCTACTAAGTACTTTGCTGTGTTTATTTATGTATTATTATTATCTTTTTCACACAATAACCTCTCTTGGCTGACCACTACATGCAGATAGTCGGAAGTAAAGTTCCGGTGAGTACGAACATAATGGTTTTGTTTTTCCTTATGAATCAACTTCCATTTTTGAACATTAGACTGGAATATTTTGGATTTTTTTTCTGGGATTTAAAAGTTCAATGGGCATAACTGAATCCTTGTTTTAATTATCAACCACCTCAGTCATGTTTATCTTACCAGCATAAGATCATTGCTTGCACTTTTGAGGGATTTGCTTTTAAATTTTTGCGAGTTTATTTCCAAATCCTTCAAACTCACTGAACTCATCCCTTCATTGTGAGCAACAATTATAATTCAGGCTTGTCTTGCTTTTTATTCAAGGCAGGCACTTGAAGCTTTAAATTGATGGTATTTGGCTTAATTCCTTCTGTTTAGATGTGGAGTTTTTCTATGTCCTAATTGTTATTATTCATAGTTGGAATTGGAAATACCAACTACTGCATATCAGTGTGAGAATAAGATTGATTTAGAGGATTCAAAAGGTCAGTTAATAAGCATAAGATGAAATCACCGACAGCATATCTTTTCTCTTATTAAGGACTCATCTACATTTTATGTTGTCCTTATTGAATGAAAATATTCTAAACAAATATTTGGGAATTAATTTGTTTCCTGGAAAAAAGGAATTTTGGGGAAATAATTACAAATACATTTAAAATAGGGGCTGAAAGCAAAGATCTTCTTTTTAGTTACAGATGGACATGATTTTTTATTTAAGCCAAAACAGGCTTTTTCAGGTATTGCAAGGCTTTCTACTAAGGTCGTATTCAGTAATTATTTTCTGTAGTAAAAATAATAGAGAATAGCTTATGAATTAAAACTGTCTAATCATCACCTCAGATTTAGTTATATATAAAATATAGTGTATAGGACAAAGAACTTCCTGTTGGCTTTGTTGTATTCAGAGTGGTCTTTAAGCAGACTTTTTGTTTGGGTTCACCAGTACTTCTCAGTTTTGTACAGAGTACTGGTTCTTCCCCGATAGAGGAAAATACCTTCCTTGTGCTTGTGTATTTAAAGGTACTTGATTTTTGAGGGGACAAATTATTAATTTTCCAGTTCAGTGTGTTAAAACCAGTTTCAAATAATCCCTACTGCCATATAGTTTCCTTATGATATGAATTAGCCTGAACAGCTGTTTTATGAAGAGATTATTTTATAAGGGAAGCTGATATTTGCAGAATGGGTAGGGGAGAAACTCTAATATCTCTTTATGTCCCCATGCCTTTTAATTCAGGGCCTGATGGAGATCGAGAATAGTTCTGCATTAAAAGTGCATTAAAATGTTTTGTACAAATAACTTGCTAAACAGTAAAATAAGAACTGCTGGGTATGGCTTCTGCATATTATTGCTTCAGGAGTTCTTTGATCTGCCAGCATATGTAGCTATTTTCCTGAAGATTTACAGATTTACTGTGGTTGTGGAGAAGAATTTTGGGACGTTGATGCTATTGGGTTGTAGTGACGATTGCAGAGAAGAGGTTTACCTGTTCATGGGAACTTTGGAGCTTTAACTTATTTGAGTTTTCCATGGGATCCCAAGCACTGCAGTGGAAGGGCAGTAATGACAGGAAATAATCTCTTTGGAAAATCAATTATGTCCTGGTTTCTTGCATTCTTGAGTGCTTTTTAGGATCTAGCTTGATTGAAGTTGCCGTTATCTCTTCTCTCTATACATTTTGTGGCTTATAGCAGTAGTTGTTTTACAGTTTGGAAAATGGCCAAAATGACAAATTCTGTCCAGTGTAGATGCTGTACGTTAGTTACACATAAAATCTCTTCTGGCTTCCATCCATTCAGTGAGCAGCATAAAGCTCTTCCTGTTCTTTACCTTCTGGTCTTTTCTAGTTCTTTACATTCTGGTCTCTCAGAATGATGGTTTTTCTGAACTATGACAATATTTGATATGTTTACGTGACTTACAGTCAGTCCCTCCTCTTGTAAAGATACTCCCCACCTGTTTATTTCTTTGTCTTTTGGTGGAAGACCATGTCTTGGTGTAGGAGGCTGATGGTGACTGATTGTACCTCCTTTATATCCTACTTACTCATCTTTGTCTGTCTTGGTCCTTTGATGTATAGCTGACATGTCCAGCTAAAGGTGCTGTGCATCTCAGCAAGAAATATCTTCAGAGTTGATACAGTCCAGAGGGTGCTTCTGTCTCAATACATTCACAGTCTGTCATGATTTTATTCTGAATTTGAAAGTATGTTGTGAACTTAGATTCAATGCACATAACAGGAATATGTAGGTCAAAGTCATTAACTTAAATTTAGACAAGTCTTTTTGTCATCAACCATACTTAGTGTCACTTTTGGAAAATGGATGATAAGAATTTTATTAGAGTGAACCAGAAACTTCATAAGAAGTGGAGCTCTGTGAAAGAGAGACAATTAGAATATTAGTGGTGGGAGTTCCTGATACAGTTGAAACCAAACACATATAAATCCTCTTCTAGGTCAGGCCTGTCTCATGTTACCTTTACACCCATGACATCCTTATCAGGTTCTCTTTAACAGACCCTTCTGAGCTAAGGAGCTTTAGGAACTGTGTATGAATCACAACCACTCCTCTGAGATAAGCCCACTGCAACTTGTCAGAGCTGTACAAAAGATTAGTTGCACCCTTTGGTGAAATATTTTGTGTATTGGTCATGGTTTTGAATGTGACAGCTCTAAAAACTGTTAATCAGTTCTTTTAATACTGAAATACCTTGTAAGTAGTTATTCTTCTGCAGTGGCAGTTCAGCGGGGAGATGAGCTCTTTGTCAAATCTCCCATATGATTCTTTTGTAGCAAACAAGATCCTCTGGAGATCTCTATTAGGGGCCAAACATGGAATTATGGTACAGCAAGAAATTGAGTCATGCAGTTGCATGAACTGTGGGCTTTTTTGTGTGTCTCTGTTTATGATTGTTTCTAATACAGTTTTGTGAAATAGATGTTTGACTGCTGCACACTCATTTAACATGTTAATGCAATTGAATGATGGAATTAAATTTTTATATTCAATTTGTAGTGAGTGCATGCACTTTTACTCAAAGAAGTAAAAAAGATTCCAGAAAAAATATTTACCCTTGTGATGCTAATCCGAAAGTATTAAACATTGATGACAAATCCAAGTCAAGTCAGGTGTCTTTAATACTTGTAGTGTGATTTAAAAATTCATGTGGAAATATTAGTCTTGTGTTATATCAACTAAACACTACTATGATGGATAGAACACTAAGCAGCATTCTGCCTCCTGTGATAGGGTGGACTGAAAAACAGCAAGCACGAATGCACACTGTCCTCACAAGAATATATCCATGAACTGCGATCTGGAATTTCAGATGAAAAACTTCTTAATTGCCTGGAGTCTTTGAGAGTGTCTCTAACCAGCAATCCAGTCAGGTGAGTAGCAATTCCTGCACTAGTTTTCATCATGCTGTTTTTGCTAAGCAAGGAAGAGTTGTGGGGTTTGTGTTTTTTTTTTTTTTGTTTGTTTTTTTTTTTTTTTTTTTTTTTTGTTTTTTTGTTTTTTTTTGTTTTTTTTTTTTTTTTTGGAACCAGAGCAATTATGCAAATGCTTGCTGACATGAGAACAGTGTTCTCAGCACACTGGAAAAGGATGAGTGAAATGTTTGCAACTGTCTGTAATATCTCCTCACCTCTCACAACATTTCTCAACAACTTGTAGTTGTTGGAACTGAGTGTTTGTCTTGATGGTTGATCAGGTCTTCTGGGAAGTGAGACTGAAAGCAGAGCCTATGAAGGGATGTACAGGCAGTAATGGACACACCTGTGCAAGGTTTACATTAGATTAAGAAATATTTAAGAGCATTTATTTTCCTTTTTTTTTCCAGCTGGGTTAACAATTTTGGACATGAAGGTCTTGGGCTTCTGCTGGATGCATTGGAAAAGCTTCTGGACAAGAAACAGTAAGGACCTGGACTATTTGAAGGGAGGTGTGGGGAGGTTGTGAAGATTATACTTATGTTATTTTCCTCATTCCTTTCAAGGCAAGAAAGTATTGATAAGAAGAATCAACATAAACTTATCCAGTGCCTCAGAGCATTTATGAACAATAAAGTAAGGATTATTTTAAATTCAAATGACTGGCTTTTGCTGAGTTCAAGATCTATGTAGCATGTTGAATCTTGGAGAAAGAAGGAAAGTTCGTATATCCAGTGTTAGTTCACTCTTTGGAAATGCAAGTCTAAAAACTTAGTGCAACTTCTGTTGAGAATCTTTTCGGTGAACTTTTCTGAATATGCATTTTTTGTTAGTTTTGTTAAGTACTGTTGATTTTTGGAAGTAAAGTATTTGACAGAGGATGATAATATAAATTTAAGGTAATTGAATTTGGAAATTCATTGCTAGGAAATTGAAAGAAAAATATATATTTCAAAATTCAGATTTCAGTATATCATTGTCTTTGATAGTATAGTGTACTTTTCACCTGATTTTTAAATTGAGTATGATCTTTTTAGCTGGATTTTTAACTTGGTAGGCAGCGTGTAAAGGATTAGGTTAAATTGTATCTAAGTTGTTTCTAACATGGGTTACTCATGTTCACAAAGTATGAAAACTGTTTCTAGAAGTTGGTATGTTAGACTTGTAATTCTGATTTATGCATAGCAAAATCTGAAGCCTTGTATTTATTTTCCCAACAAATAAAACTTCATAAAAATTACTTTTAACTACATTTACTCAGTTTAGAAAAATGTCACAGGATAGTCTGTCTAATGAAGTGGGAAAAATGAATAAATTTTTCATACTGTTGAGGTGTTTCAGGTACAGATAGAGAAACTCCCTAATTTTTCTTTTGGTGGATATCTGATTTTATAAGATAAGTGTCTTCCTGAGGAACTGACTCTCTCTCTCTCTCAGGAGAAAGCCTCAAATTTAAGGCTGGGGAGACTTGATTTTTTTATCCACAAGCAGTGATAACCAGGAGGTTTTAGTAGAATGTTACCAAACTTCATAAGGGAGGGAGGGTTTGAGAGAATTCCTAAGGATCTGAAGCCCAAGGATAGTGATGAGTATCCAAGGCAAATCCAATCTTTTCACTGTAAGCTTTCTGTTTCCTTAAGTACGGTTTGCAAAGGATTATAGGAGATCAAAGAGGTCTCTTACTGTTATCAAGAGCAATTGATCCAAAGCAGCCACACATGATGACTGAAACGGTGAAAATACTTTCTGCCATCTGCATTGTTGGAGAGGAAAGCATGTGAGTAAGATATTGAAGCCATTTTTTTTTTTTTAAATGCTCATGAGTTGTCAGTTTGGACACAGGTGAGAAAACTTGTCAGTGAAACAAATGTAACCTATTAAGTCGTTATTAATGTAGTTCAAATGAAAAGAGACTTGCACCTGTTCTGGTGCTTTAATCGAAGATTAAATCAAACAAAAGCAAATGAGCAGAGATCCACAAACCGTGGTTGAAGTGGAAGGTCTATAAGGATGAAGGTTGCTTACTAAAGAGAAGACTTAACGAGCCATAACTATTCATAAATATAAGTTATTACATATTTCTCTGAGAATAATGAGCTATTGTGAACTTTAATCATCACAAGAAAAGCTGCCAGACTTAAAGACACTTCTGAGCAATGTGCATGGGGCACTACTGAGCTTATTAGTGTTGGGAGGATTGTAATGGAGACTGGGACATCTCCCCTGAGGAGGGGAGAGGAACTGCCTGTGTCAAAAAAATGACACCACACCTTAAGATTTTTAATTAGTTTAGAAGAATTATATGGAAATAAATATATCTTGGTTTTTTTTTTTTGTTAAAATAGCACCTCTTTATCACAGGGACAAGAAGTTTACATTTATAGCTGGAGTTTTGAACAGTTGAAGTTATGGACTTATTTAGCACTTGCCCAAGAGATTTTTAAAACAAATATAATCAGTTGGCAAACATTTCTTTTAAATTCATCAGTGTATTTATTTAATGAAGGTTAAAATGGACAAACTCCATGTCTTCTATTCAATAAATAGATTAAAACATTTTGATTTCTGAAAAGACAATTTATTGGAATTTTGGATTGTTAAACATGTCAGCTGGTATCTAGTGCATGGTCTTGCAAAGGCAGTAATTTTTCACCCCCTCATTGGTTGTTTCTTAGCTGAATGTCACAATAATTTAGAGATTTATTCGCCTTCTTTTTTTTCTTAATTCAACATTAATTTTGTAGATATTTTTAACACTTGATTCTTGGTTTCTTTTCAACTTTATGTAGATAAATGTATTCAAACTCTGTCAGTGCACTTGAGTTGTAGAAATAGTGAGCTGAGTATGTTCAAAATGAGAAAGCTGGCTGTGCTGTGCTTTTTGACAGTTTATCTTTCTTTTAGTCTGGACAAGCTTTTAACTGCTATAACAACTGCTGCTGAAAGGAACAATAGGGAAGAACGTTTTTCTCAGATTGTTGAAGGACTGGAGAACCATGAATACATACAGCTGCAGGTGAGTTTACTTTTCTGGGTGGTTATCAACCCTTCAAAAATCATCTAAAATACTAGAACCCTGTGTATTACTTTATGATTTTTAAATTAGTTAAAAGCAAAATCTATTAGTGCTAATCAGTGTGCAGTGAAATAGGAGAAACACATGCAAATGCCTGCTGGTATTAGATTTTCTAATTGGTAATGGTGTGAAACCAAGGAACTCACTTCCTTGTCCCTAAAGTCTTCATCTTAGAAAAAGACAGTAATTAATGATATTCCTTTTCTTGGATGCCAGATGTAATGTTCAGGTAATAAATCTGTTAGTAGTGCTGGGACTTTTGGCAGTAGTGTATGTGTGCCTTTTACATATTCAGATCTATGCTAATTATGACAGATGTGGAATTGGGTGTGCCCATTTTTGGCAGGGAACCTTTTGAGATGAGTGTTGTGCAGCAGGATATCAGTGGTGCTTTTGTCAGCCAGAACTCTGCATTCCTTACTGTGTATTCAACATGTGCCTTCCATCAGCCATTAGTGCATCTCTAAGGGTAGTCTAGCCACTTTTTAAAATTATTTTTATAAAATAATGAAATAAACATTCTGTACCAGTGGTCTTTGCTAAGGTATGTCCTACATCACATACGTTGCTGTTTATGTGTCAGGGGATAGAAGTTTTTATTCTCTCTGAGCACCTGAATAGCCCAAGTTTTGGTTGCTCTTAAAATGCAAGCATAGAGACCACATGGCTGAATATCTTATTAAAGGATGGCTATGACTTATGTCCTTCTCATAATACAGTGTATATACACATTTTGTATTGCTAAAATCTGTATTTCAGCTACCATGGCTGAAAGACAGGGAAAAGTACAATGGAGGCAGGGCAGGTACCCTGCCTGGAAGGGATGCCTTTTTACAGTATTGGATCAAATATGTGTCAGCTTTAGTTGTCTTAATGCTATGTTTACCATCAGTAGTTCTTTTTTCAGAGCTGATGAGTTAATGATGTTCAATAAGTTTCTGTAAATGACATTCTAATCTTAATAGCCTATCACCAAAGAATTCATTCTGAAGTTGTCTCCTACTTTATGACCTTGTTGATTTAAACCGAACAAAAATAACTACACACCATTCCTGCCAACTTCCCCCTCCCAAAACCTCACTGATACCTCAGTAAAGGTACAATTGCAAGACTCATTAACTTGTTTCTGACAAAAATCGTTCTTTACTTGTAATGTATTAGCACAAGCCATTAAGCCAGAGTCTCTCCTGGCAGAAGCAATCATAGCAGATGGCACCTCTTCTCTCTATTAATTTCAGATTGGACATGTACTTTGGCTTGTTAAGTCATGTCATAGTAGTAAAATAACAAGAATCATTCAAGCAAGCATGATGATACTGCATTATCTGAAGATGCAGCCATATAAAGGGATTACCTTTGAAAGGGTGTTTTAATAGAAATTTGAGACTCCATAAGGTGTTCCATTAAAACTAAATAGTGAATGTAATTATAACAGGAAGGGTGCTTTTTATCTGACTTTTTTTCCACTGCAGTTATTGATTTTTTTTTTGTCCTCCTCTAATGCTACTTCTATTTGCAGTTAACATCTTTTACCAAACTTGGTATTCCCCTGGAGTCCCATTTTACTCTTTTCATGTGGATCAACACTTTTAGCATTATGCTATTGTCTACCTGTGTTCAAGTAAATCAATTTAAGTGCACAGCTGTTCAATTAAAGCTTTAGCCACTATCCTGAGACTTTGGGCATTTTGCAAAAGTCTGGTGCAAAAACAGACCACACACACCTGGTGATGTGACTTATTTTGGGTATGGGTGTTTTTTTGGTGGTTCTCTTGTTTTCTTTCAAAGTTTTTGATTCCTGTAGAAACAGTTTGTTTTCAAACTGAGGAGACAGAGAAGGAGCTGGGATGTGCCACTGTAGTTTGGGAATAACTAGTACGATTTAGATTAGATATTAGGAAGAAAGTCTTCCCTCTGAGGGTGGTGAGGCACTGGCAGAGGTTCCATGGAGAAAGTGTAGCTGCCCCATCCCTGGAGATGCTCAAGGCCAGGCTGGATGGGGCTCAGAGCAACCTGGTCTAGTGGAAAGTGTCCCTGCCTGTGGCAAGGGGGTTGGAATGAGATGATCTTTAAGGTCCCTTCCAACACAAGCAATTCTCTGATATAATTCTGTGATGATGCTTTGTGTGATCTGATTTTGACATAGCAGAAGCATCACAATATGGAAACAGCAGAATATGATGTTGCCAAAATGAACCCAAGTGTTGCATGTGTACCACATGATAAATAATATCCATCTCTTGGTATTTGCTTTTATAATTAAATTTAAATAGTGAAATACAGTATTGATTTTCATTCTATACTTAGTAAAGCTTTCTGTCTTTATTTCTCATAACAGATAGCTTGTATGCAGCTCATCAATGCCCTCGTTACATCTCCAGACGATCTGGATTTCAGGATACACTTGAGAAATGAGTTTTTACGTTGTGGCCTGAAGAAAATATTACCTGTAAGTTTTTTGTATATAGCAATTGATCACAATCCACTGGGATTGTTCAAGATAACCAAACTGTTTTACTCAGGGCAGCAGATGATGTGAAGGACTGGGGGTGGGGAAGGTCAGACTATCAATCCAAATCTGCTTTTTGTCTGCATACTTACAAATTTAGCGGTGTGAACCAGAATAGTAACTTAAAACAAGTCAATATATTAGAAATTAAATTGGGATAGTTAGATCTAGCATAATGTGCTCAAAGCACATGCAATAAATATGAATCTGGCTGTGGAACCAATCTTGGTTTAACTTTCTTTGTATATTCCGTTCCTGTTGTTTTCTGTGAAATCTGGTTTTCTTTAATCTGCTGCTGAAAATGCATTGGGAGTTTTTAAGGAAAAATCAAATTTACACCTTTGTTTTCCTTGAGACTGCATGTCTTCATGCAGTCATATGCACAGACACATGAATATTTGTGACTTGATAGATTTGTAGCTCTTAACCAAGAAATCATTCTGATGCTTACATCAAAAATATGTACAATTAAGATACTCATCAGATGAGAGGAATTAAAGAGTACCTGCTTATATTTATCTGAAACAGAATTTACATTGCTGTGACTTTTAAGATATGAAGTTTTGTCAGGAACATTTTTCAGGAACAAAAACCTTCACTTTTTAGCACATTCAGCCTTGAAATTGTGATGTTATTTTTTCTTAGATTATGTATGTATGTTTTATATCATGCAGACACATTAATGTGATCATTAATGTGGCTTTATTTGCTATAGAACATGTGAAATCCCAACCTAGGTTGTTTTTTTTTTTTCAATCTGTTGCAAGTTAGAGAATCAATAAATGCTTAAAAACTTTAAGAACTGGAGATGGATTAGGTAGAAAATAAACTGAGTTGTAATAAATCATGACAGAAAACTCTGTAGAGTGTTCTGACGTACAGATATGAGTGTAAAAGCAATTAATATTTGGTGATAATCTTTTCTAAAAATCATGAACAGTTAATCTGTTGAAAAAGAGTCAGGAGGGGGATCCATGTTTCTCTTTCTTGATCTGTCCAGATTCAGAGTAGCTTTCTCTGCTTATAAACATTAGAATTGGCATGAGTTTGTACTTTATTGGGGAACACACATGGTTGCATCCAGTTATGACAAATCCAGGCCAATTTCCATTTAAAGCATGGTTTGGGAAGTAATTTCTCTGGTAGGAAGCTAAACTTTGTTCTTATGTATGTTAGAACAATTGCTTGTATTTCTTCAAAGAAAAACACATTTTCCCCTGCTCCAAATGCTGTTTTGTTTTGGTTTTTTGCTTCTCTGGGTTTCTCAATGTACTATGCATGTTTTAAGGCTATGATTTAGATTAATTTGAAAAACAGAAATTGTAAATATATCTTCTTTACACTACTTTAGACTTCTTAAGTTCACTTTAATTGATGTTTTGAAATATCCTTAAACTGTTTTTTTTAAGGAACCCTGACATTAACAAGCCGAAACTGCTGACTCTGTCTCAATAGGAGAACTTGATTCAGTTAGAAGGCTTCTTGTTTGTTCTGCAGCCCAGACCTGCTCTATTTGCTGATATTTTGCCTTTAGTTTTTCTCAGCTGTATCATTCTAATAAAAAACCGCAGGCACTGAGTTACAGCTCACTCCTGTTCCAAAGGTTAATGTCTTGTATTTTGCCATGATAGAGTCCTTCAAGAGGGGGGAGTTCTTGCTTTAAAAAAAGGAAAAATTAAGATATACTTTGCCTTGAAAAACAGGCCTTGAAAGATAAGGAAAATGATGAGCTTGATATTCAGCTGAGAGTGTTTGATGAGAACAAAGATGAAGACCACTTTGAACTGTCACACCGTCTCAGTGATATCAAAGCTGAAATGGAATATCCTTTGTGGAAATGGTGTTAAACTTGTTGCACCATTTAAGAATTATATTAAATGTAAGTTATAGTGCTCTACATGTGGTTTATTCGTTGCAGTTGTTTATCTGTCGCAGGGACTTAGTTAAGCACATTTTCTTTCCAGTTGCTTTTTTTGTTTAAAAAAATATTTAGAAAATATTTAGAAAACTAGTGCTTCAGTTTGCATGTGAAATGTAAGTTATTTGGAACTGAATTAATTTTTCATAAATAACATTTATTAAGCTAAACTCTGTCTCATAATACATCAAGATATAAAATTACACCCGTGGAAGAGCGTAACTTTGAAGAAAAATGAGTTTTGAGAACTAGGCTGGAACAAAATTTCTAGTAGGTTCTGGAACACTTCAGATATGTGCCTTCTCTAGCTGTGAAGGAGCAGTAATTTTAAAGTTATTTAAGTTTAGAATGGCTGCTTGCAGCTTCTAGGAGGAAGCAGAAGGTGGTATATACACTCAATGTGAGGATTATAAAATCCCTTGTAGTGCTGTTGCTTTGCACAACAGGTGCAAACAGGGATTGGTCATCTTTAAGAAATCAAAATGATTGACTAGGATATGTTTGCCAATAGCCTGGCTCACTTCAGAATTGAGATAAAACTTGGAAATATTTTTGTGGGATTCTAGGACACTTTGTATATGGTATAATTGTTCTCACTAATAATGAAAATGTCCTAGTTGTTAAACAGGGGACAAAGTTTCTGGGGATAATCTTAATGGAAAAAGAATATTGACTGATAAGGATAGTAGCTCAGAGTGTGGAAAGGTTTTACTTGAACAATATGGAAAATGTCCAGGGAACTGTATTTGAGTAGGGTGGGTACATTGTTGTGTAGTGGTTTTCCTCTGTATTTTGTTTGGTTGTTTTATTTTCTTAACAACGTTTGCACTGATGTGAGCGAAGTATTTCATCTGCTGTATAACTTGGTGAAAGATACTTCTTCTGAAAATTACTTCTTGTCAATCCTCCAACACTTCCTTCTCATCAGGAATGATTACTTTATCAGGTAAGTGTCAACTCTCAGGTTGGATTTTTTGGAGGGAATAGGGACAAGAATAGAAATCAAGACCCTGGTAAACTGAGTAGCTCATAACTGTACCTTTTCTCAGTGAAAAGTCACTCTGAGACTGATGTGTTTTTTGTCTTTCTGCTCAGTGTTAGTATTGAAAAGATCTTATTAAATGTAATTATGTTGATTTCAAAGATCTTAGTCTAACCTTAGTCTAACACCTTCATCCCAGGGAATCTCTTAACTTATTGAGCACTTCTTTCTTTGTTACCTTGATGACTTCAAGGAACTTGACATTTAGTTGTATAACCAATACTTGAAAATACTTCCACAGTGCCTTGTATCTTTTCTTTTTAATGTAAACTTCTCTTATGTGCATCTAAGTGTCTTTGCAGGGTCAAGGTATCACATGTAAAATCTTTGTAAATAAGACTTTTAACCTGATACTTTTACTGATAATTGTCTAGTTCATCTATTAGGAGTTAGTTGCCTCCCCTTCAGTAAATGCTTGTTCGTGTTCTCATTGTCTTGTACAATGTTTTCTGTTTTAGACCTCAGTATTACAAGATCATAGAAGAATGTGTGTCACAGATAGTGTTGCACTGCAGTGGCATGGACCCAGATTTTAAATATCGAGGAAGGTTGGACGTGAATTTTACACATCTTGTTGGTTTGTACACTTCAAGCAATTTTCCCTTGTTTTACCCAATGCATGTGTTTGTGTCCTTCTGTCTAGACTTTGATTGACTGTGAATTTTTTCAGTTTTCTGGAAGTATTCCTGTAGGTTACAGGTGCACTTGTGGAGAAGGCCAGATCAAATACTGCAACCTTTAATGAAATGAGAGTGTGAAAAGAAAATTTGTCTGTTGCTTTTGTGTCGTGGGCTCAGAGGGTCATTATGGTTGGGAGGCAGCTCAGAGCTGTGATTGGTTTTATGTGACTTCTGTGTGGTATTTTATTTAAATTCTAGATGCATGTGTGGACAAAGCTAAAGTGGAAGAGAGTGAAAAGAAAGCAGCAGAATTTTCCAGAAAGGTAAGTCCCACTCATTGCTCTCTTTAAAGTATGGAACAGAAGACTGACAGGAACACAGTAGGCTTATTTCACAGTGAGAACTGGGAAATAGGGTATCTCACAGGCACGATATGCTTTCATATTTAAAGCTCAATGGGTTTTTGGTGGGTGTGTGTGTGTTTCTATGTATTAGGCTTAGATTCAGTTGAGTCTGAATTCCAAAGCAGCTAAATAGTATTATCTGTACATATCTTCAGTTGTATTCCTCTGCTGTACATAACTGATGGAAAAATTCCACTTGTTGCTCTCTCGTCCTTAAATACTTAGTCACAATTTAATACCTAAAGTGCAGGTACATGTTTTTAAAAAACACATTGAGGGGAAAATGTTCGTAACTGTTTATCTAGCTTTGTTTTAGAACCTGAAGAAACTTACTATAAAGTGATGTCATTGAATGCTTGAAAAAGCATTGACCCCTTCAGCACAGAGATGCTAACTTTGAAATACTGCATTATTTCCTTAAAATGCTCATGGTAAATTATTATGAGGGACAATAATTTATTCCCCTATTATCCACCTTTAGAAATCTTATAGTTCCTTTAGGAAATTGTTTTTCGAACAATTTTAATCTTCCGATCCAGTTCTCTTTTATTAGGAACTTGATAACTAAATCTCATTTCAGTAATGGGCAGTTTAGATTTATTACTAGATGCAGGAGAGACATTTGAAATTATTTCTGTAGGAAGAATTGCAGCTCAGTATATTTCTTGTAATAAACATTTTTTGGTATATTTTTAAATAAATTGACAGGTCCTTCTGCTTTATTGGTGTTTGTGCTGAAAATATTTTGATACAACACGTTTTCCCAAGTTACTTAAATTCTTATTTCCTAGATTGTGTTGATGGATTATTTGTTTATCTCCTCTCATCACATCCTGTCTAAGGATATGAGGTGCTGAATGTACTATTTTAGCAGCAATAATACTGAAGTTCATGTACTGTGGTGTCAGGTATTAAAAGCATTCAAAGTTTTGATTTTTGTTGGTCTGGTCTTAGACTTTTGCAGGCCAAGAGGCAGTACATGTTCTTGAACACGGTAATTGCAGATTTCATTTCTGATGAATTTAAGGTAACTGCATGAGATGTAAACTCAAGTTTAGTTTAGAAGTCTACAATGTTCTGGTAGGGCTGGAAAACCTGTCCTAAGCAGCTGGATCTGAGTGGTTCTGTGTCACTGACTTATTATTGATGGAAGAAATGATGTGGTACTAAAGGAAGACATACTAGAAAAATGCTTCTAACAGATATTAGAAGTGCATCTATTGCTCTAGTTGTGATATTGCTCAGAGAATTCCTGAAAATATAGTATTTAGTGTGGACATAAATGGACAAACACTTGTGGTTAATCGTTACAGTTTGATGAAGAGTTCACAGCTCGACAAGAGGCGCAAGCGGAGCTTCAGAAACGAGAAGAGAAAATCAAAGAACTTGAAACAGAAATCAAACAGCTACGAACCCAGGTAATAAAACTACATCACATTAAGTTTCACAGCTGAGTTGGTTGAGGTTTTTTTGTTTTTCTTTAAGGAGTTGAAAAGAAATTGCCCTGGAGTATCTTGTCTCTGTGGAGTTTGGAATGTTGTTGTACTGATTTGTTTTTCAGCCAGCATAAGTTACTAAGGATAGTTAATGGAGGTAACATTTTTCAAATGCCAGTATATTCAACACATGTCACAGGTACTTGCTTTATTGAGGAAAAAATTTTCCTTAGGCTATAAAAATTTTGAATTCAGCCTGATTTTTTTTTTCTTTCCCCCTCTAAGTACTTTTTTGTGCTTTAACATTGCTACTTATGTATGTTTTGCAGAAAGTTTTTGTTTTGGAAGGCTTTATTTTTAAAGGCTTTTATTGTTATATTTATCTTTCAGTCATATTTTTATGTAAAACTTTTTTCCTTTTATTTTTTACACCGCCTTTGGGTTTTAGATTTGTTGTTTATACACTTTAAGAACTAAATGATGTTATAGTTTGGTGCTTTTGCCTCAGGTTGGCTTTTTTTCTGTTCCTTCAATGCTAGGCATGGTCTGCCTGTTGCCTTTTTTCTTTAATGCCTATGAACTCACTTCCTATTTGGATTGTAAGGTGGAGACAGACAGTCCTGTTGCCACTTCGTTCTTACCAAATCTCATGTTTGTTAGAAATTTCTACAAGATAATGTTACACTAAAATTGGACAGTCTGTTTTAATGAGTTCTCCACCAATTGTTGCATTATAACTTGCATATTAGTTTGTGGGCCAAAGAAATACATACTTCATGCAAAGTCAATTTTTTTTTTTAGTCTAATTAATTATTAATCCTGTTTTATTGATTCTAACACAGTTCAGTTGATCTAGATATTACAGCTCACTCACAGTAATGGTATAATTAACATTTCTATTATCTGTGCCTTTCTCTTCTCTAGTGTTATGCTTCCCATACAATATGTGATGGCACTTGTTTTAGATGCACTCACATCTAATGGTTTAACATGCTGCTGTTTCTCTTCCTTGTTGCTTTTGCAACTTATTAGAATGGATATTGCAATTGCTCTTTCTTTCTATTACCAAAGAAACATCTGCAGGCAGATTTAAAAGCAATCAGGATCGGTTGTTGCACATCCTCCAGCCCCACAGGATGTCAGGATAGTTATGAACAACTGTGTCCTTGTAACCTCTTGCACTGCAATAGCTGCTCCAGTGATTGCTGTGGAAAATTCTCCACCACCACATTAGTGCTGTTAAAATTCAGCATGGTTGTTCTCATCTCTGATGCCCCAGCTTGCCAGGGTATTCTAAGTGGGATAAATGTTTTGTGCATTGGTAAGAAATAAAATGTTGTTCTGTTCACTTAAATGTTACTGCTGCTATTAAATTTTCTTTAAAATTGAAACAATTTGTTTTTATAAAAATGCTAGGTTATTCAGTTTACTTGGCAGTTTTATGGTACATGGTACAATGTATTGTTATTGTTTCTCATTTAAATAGGAGAACAGTTGCATTTCTCACTCTCTTGAGGTGCAGGTGACTAAAAGGCACCCTAGCTGGTTCAGCTTCATATGAAAGTGCCTCCTGTCCCCTGTGAAAAGAATTCCTCTTTTGTATTCCAGGGTCCAGTCCTGACAGGTCAACTGACAGAAGGACCAACATTACCTCCCACCCTGCCAAGTGAGAACGGACAACCACCTCCAGCGCCTCCACTACCTGGTGGAGCAATTCCTCCTCCTCCTCCACTGCCTGGAGGAGCAGTAATTCCTCCTCCTCCTCCACTTCCTGGGGGAGTAGTAATTCCTCCTCCTCCTCCACTGCCTGGGGGAGCAGCAATTCCTCCTCCTCCTCCACTTCCTGGAGGAGCAGCGATTCCTCCTCCTCCTCCCCTGCCTGGGGGAGCAGCAATTCCTCCTCCTCCTCCTTTACCTGGTGGAACAGCAATACCACCACCTCCTCCTCTGCCCGGTGGAGCAATACCACCACCTCCTCCTTTGCCTGGTGGAGCAGTACCACCACCTCCTCCTCTGCCTGGTGGAGCCGTACCACCACCTCCTCCTCTACCTGGTGGAGCAGGACTACCTCCACCACCTCCGCTCCCTGGTGGAGGAGTCCCTCCTCCTCCACCACCACCTTTTGGTGGGCCTCCAATGCCACCACCTCTTGGAGGTATTTCCTTTGCTCCTTTTCCGGTCGCACCAGCGTTACCACATGGGATGAAGGAGAAGAAGAAGTATCAGCTGGAAGTTTCCATGAAGAGAATCAACTGGTCAAAGGTACGACAAGAACTGTGAAGCTTATGTTCCTCCCCCTCCTTACTTTACAGATATAGTTAAGACTGTATACTATGAGGAATTTTTCAGTGAGATTCACCTTGACAGAACTTGGTGTTTGACCAGGTATCTCAGGAAGCCAGTGCAGTTCCAATATCAGGTGCAGTGAACATGAATTGCAGCTTTGCATTAAGTTGTGTATCACTCTATTTCTCTCTTCCTATTTCTATCTATCTATCTCCCAAATGTTTTAAAGCAGTTCTCACATATAGCTAGCAGCGTGCTATTTCAAGCAGAAACGTTCTAGGTTCTTGATGTTTAGTGTAGTTGTAACTTCAGAGAATGCTGGTGTCAGGCCTGTAATGGTACTTTTAGGTTATTTGTCTGAGATGCTTATTGACTGTTCTCAATCAGTGATGTGCTGGAGTAGGGCTGTGACCACAGGGAGGAGCCATGGGACTGCTCAAGGGAAAGGTTTGGGCACCATGAGCTTCCAGTGTTTTAATGTGGTTAAACATAATCACATTTTTTTAGAAGAAAAAATGGCTTGTTTTGGGTAGCCTCAGTGCATTATCTGGGGAGACCTTATTGTAGCCTTTCAATACTTGAAGGAACCTGTAAGAAAACTAGGGACAAATTGTTTAGTGGGACCTGTTGCTATGGGTACAAGGGCTAATGAATTTCAGCTAAAAGAGGGTTGGTTTAGATTAGATACATTTATTTAGACATCTTACTTAAGCAGGAAAGAATTTCTGCCAGACATAAATAACTTATGTTTGCTAAACTCAGTTGTTCTTGCCAAGTAATATCTGATTTGAGAGGTAATTGCAGGAACTTGGTAGCTGTGAAGCACACTCAGAGTGCTGTCCAGTAAACACATAGGAAAATAAGCTTTTTAGTTTATAAGACATATTGGTAATTGCAGCCAATTTCATTGTAATCATTTACATTTGTGAGTTTATAGAAATAATTGATAAAGTGTACATCTGAACACTGGATATGACAATGGGAAGTAACTGCAGATGGACGCTTTGCTTAAGAGCTCTGGGAACGGCGCCAAAGATCTCCTGCCTGCTGAGAAAGTGGAAAGTCTATTTGTTCATCACTGTTAAGGAGCCATCATTTGAGGAATAAAATTCTTAGTCTTTAATTTAGTCCCTTTTGCTGTAACTGTCTTCCCCATTAGTGTTGGATTAAGGTAGTTTTTTTAAAAAATATCTTACCTGGAGCTGGTGGTAAAGCAGGGGTAAAAGGTGGAGGACCAGTGTGTTGCAGTGAAAATGAAGTGAGACTGACAAATACAGTATTGCTGAATTTCCTGCATGTCATCTTGAAATTAAATAGCCCTTGAAAATTACTTGGCATTTAAACAAACTTGTAAACAAGAATTGATAATATGTTAAAAGCTGTTAGAGGAACATATTTTGAAAACAAAATAACAGTTCTGAGTCATATATGAAGAGTAAAGTTGTCTTTCAGCTTCTATATTTCAGAGCACTTTCTTTTTTTAATATAGCCAGTACAGACTAAATACTGAGTCATTGAAAGATCCATATTGACAGTCCATTTACAGATAAGCTATTCCATACTCTGACAGTGTAAGAAAGAGTTCCTCCTACAGTTCTCAAGTGGCAGGGGTGCATAGCAATGGTGAAGAATTTGGGAACTCTCTATGAAGTAATCCAGAGAAAGCTGGAAGACTTGCAAACTCAGATGCTAATATGTTATCAGGCCTGCTTGGAGAACTTGTTGATTGGGAGAAACACAGTAAAACCCATTTGTGGTTAGAGGGTGGTTCATGCCATTGTGTTTGTGCAGGAAGCATCATTACAAGAACATACTCGAAATGTGGATAAACTTCATTCAGTCCAATGATCACAAAAGTTCAGTGGCATTTGTTTTAACTTGGTGTTGAAAAAACTAGTTATTGACTTTGGAGATACCATTTCCTTTCAGATTGAGCCTCAAGAGATAGGAGAAAACAGCTTTTGGGTAAAAGCTGAAGAAGACAAATTTGAAAACCCAGAGCTGTTTGCGAAATTGGCGCTTACCTTTGGAACCCAAATGAAAGGTACATTCTTATTTTACTTTTTATTATGCTTCCATTATGTTTAAAACCATGCAATGACAATCTCTTTTATGCTTTGTGCAATATCATGGAATTCTTATGATGGTTTTATAGCAGGGAGGTGATGTAAAACCTTTGTTTTTATTAAGCTTAAGAGTCTGTTACAAGAATTGCTCCTCCCTCACATTGTAACATGAGGAAAGGAATCTTTTTGCAATAATATTTCTTAAAAGTGCAGGGTATATTGCAGACAGATGCAAATTCTGATCCTAAAATCATGCTTTATTTGCATTAATATTCCTAGCTGCAGGAACTGTAAGTTGCCAGGTTTTTGCAGATATTCCAGATGTGGAGAGTTTGTTGTGTAACAGAAATTTACTTGCTTGTATGACTCTGCTAAATCAGAATCTTCTGCAAGTACAAATAAGCCTTGGGATGTAGCAATTACAACACACAGTTGAATCACAAAATCACAGCTATACTGTGCCTTCTTGTCATGATTCTGCAATATGTGGTTGAAACCATCATGCTTTTCAAACTTATTGTGTTTATGTCCTTAGTATTTGCTTTCACTTTTTTTTTTAATATTATATGTAGCTGTCATTTAACAAAAAAGTTTTTAAATATACTCTGTTAGTTAGTGTTTAAATTTCTATTGTGTAGTCTAGGAAGCATTTCCCCCAACCCCAAGTTCTCTGTAGTCAAACTGCATTACTGCTGTCATTAGTGAATGATGTAAGTTAGTTTTCAAAGGGTTGAATGTGTGAGTGCACACTTTTTAAAGTGTTTGCATAATACCATGGAAAAGCATCAGATAATCTATGGATTTTTTTTTTTTTGGAATAGTGTGAAACGGGTCTGTTTGAATACTTCAGAGAACACCACAATGAGAATAAAAACTATGCTGGAGCTTTGTCAGGTGTAACTGAGGCTGATCAGAATGTCATGCAAATACCTCTTCTGCTACTGGTTTCAGATAAAAACCAAATTAGTTTCCCAAGCACTTGATTCCTTCAATAGGAAATACAATGCTAATGTTTGTATTTTGAGTTGGGAGTGCATTTACTAACAACTGAATATTGGTTATGATTTTGATACTTTAATACCATTCGCAGCTCCTCAAATGGTCTTTCAGATGTCTGAGACTGCACATGGTTTTTTCAAAAAGTCACTTCATTATTATCTGTGGTTCATGGTCAATTGATCAGTATTTCATATGTGGCCATTTACCAGTAATTTGCTTCAGGCAAAGAAAACAAGAAAGCACTGCTGAAGTAATTCAGTATATATTTTATATATATATATATATAAAAAATATATGTATATATAATTCAGTAATAACTTACTCAGGAGTTCATGGGGAAGCCCAACAAATTGGAGTCCAAGAAGTGGTGAATAGTGACAGAATGAATTCCTGATTTAGCAACAAGTCTCTTGTCCATTCATCAACCAGTTACGATACTTCGGGGTTGTGCAGTTCTTAAAGGTGGATGGAATCAGATGTGTCAAGTGGTCATAGGCCAAATAAGCAAACACACAGTTTTGAATGTGCTGCTTTGTTGGGGGGGGGGGGAAGGGGGGTTGCTGCTGTTGTTGTTCATTTGGGTTTGTTTTTTTTTAGTAGGTTCCTTGAGTTTTTTCTGACTATGTCTTATTCTGTGTTCTGTTAAAATCCCTCCAAAGAGCTGATCATAGCTGTGTTTTTCATAACACAGATACACTGTCCCTCCACTTGTGGCTCATATTCTTTTCAGTAGTCACTGAATTTGAGCCATTAGCATTCTGCTTTTACAATGCACTTTAGGCCACTTTCTGATGTAAATGTTCAGATATTACATGCAGTAATACAAAAGCAGCATCTGCAGTAATTTAACACTTTCTTCCATATCAAAGTTTGATCAATTCTTGATTTATAGCGCTGCAGTTAAAATGATGTGGAGTTGGTCACTGGTTTTAGTGTGTCAGGAAGACCTTTAAGAGGAACAATGCCTGGCAGCAGATGTCACTCACAACAGCATGAGCCCCTTCTTAAGGAAAATGACAAACTTCTGCCTTGAGCTGAATTTCTTCATCAGAAATTGGAAGCAATGTTTCTGAATTCCTGAAAAGCTTCTTTGTTAAAAATACTGAAAAAACCTTCTTGAAATTTTGACATAGTTGTCATTTTCTTGCGAGAAGAAATTCTTGTTGACATAGTTGCACAGTTCTGAAACCAGGAACAACAGAAATTCTCTAAATAGCTTGCTGTACTGATAGCCTTGCAGATATTTTTCCTGTTCTTCCTTGTGTTGTTCTCAGTTAATGGTTGTAGAAAATAAGATGCCATAACAAAAGCTGCAAATTAAAAATGTTACTGCATGTTACCCAGGATATGAAAACATTACTGGGCTGACTCATAGAGACAGACAGTGTTGTCTGTCTTTGAGTACAAGTTGATCTTGAAACTTGAAAACCTGCTAGAAGTCAAAAAGAATCTTGAGAGCATTCAGTTGCAGTGCAGGCCCAAAAAATTGCATTCCAGAAGCAACTTTTTTCCTGCAACTGCGATCTGCAAAGGGAAATATGGGATGCTGTTCACCATTCTTCTTCACCTCTTACCTTAAGAGTCACAGGCATCTCAGTAATACCCCAGATACCTATTTCAAGCATGATCCAGGATCAAATTTCTCTTCTGCTTTAATCCTATTTTTTGGTGTACTCTCCTAATACATTACAGGAGAAGGATAGAAAGACAACTAGAAATGCATTTTATGTTCTCAAGAGCACAGTCAGCATGTAAAACAAATAAATGAATGAGTGGAAGAAAACTGACAATTGCCAAAAGCAATTGTGATGACTTAGTGTTTACTCTCTTGTATTTCATGGCATTTTGGAATACCAATGGGAATAGTCACTGAACTAAAAGGAATAGCATACACACTTATTAAAAATTTGTAATTCCATGTACATTGCAGCACTGAAATTTGATTAAACCTCTGGATTCTATTAATGATTCTTCGACACAATGAGAACAAAACTTTGTGGTTTTTTTTCTCATCTAACATAGTATTGTTTTAAGATACTCCAGAAATTACTTTAAGTTGGTTATCTCTACCCTGTGAGCTGTCTTGCTGTTTGAGTGCTGCCTGTGTTCAAGGAATGCATCTAGAGCTGTAGGGAAGTGGTACTTTTGGAGAGAAATATTCTAAAGAAGTTGAACAAGAATTTATACTTAGTATCTTAATCCCAAGTGGTTATACATCGCAGGAAGCTTGGGTTGCTGCTTTCTGGTAGAGTTGGGGTGTGTATGCTTGCAGTTCTGTAGAATAACTTAAAAATCCCATCAACTAAAATTAACTGTTTAAAACATTAGTGTTCTTGGCAAGAATCTATTTAAAGCAAGCCTTTAAAATAATTTAAGCAGGTCGTGTTATGTTGTGCAGCTGGAGCATCCTTTTATCAGACTTTGCTCTTGTCCCTTAATTGACATAAAATTTTATCTCTGGTCACCACTGTGAGGGATAAGAACAGCAGCAGCAGTGTCATGTCTGCGATGCTTTGTGGAATAAGATGTCAAAAAGCTCCCTATGTTGCTGTTTAATTTTTGGAATATTAAATACAAGTAGAATTGTGTGGTGAAGTGTTTGCTAATAGGTAAAAGTAAAGGACTGAAATGTTATGACTCTGTAGACAACTTGTGACACATCATATGCTTGGGGCCTGAGATAGCTTTGCAGAGATGTGACAATACTTAATGTATGGGGCCTGCTGCAATCAAAATCACTTCTCACTGTTTGATTGATAGTCTAATTGCAGAACACTGCAAAGCAAGTTAATGCCTTCTCCCTAAAGGATCATGTTAATTTCTGGCTCTTGTAATTTAGGTTGTGTATTTTGCCAGTCAAGAATGATAGTAGTGCTCTGAAGAAATTAATTATGTGTACAGTAGATCTGTAAAGGTAGTAATTAGTACATAATAGTCTGTAACTACTGGGATTGTTCCAGTACAGAATTCATTATCCATCCAACTTGCCTCAAGGGAAAACTTCTCGATCAGGATTCTCTTGCTTCTTTATGATTAGACTTTTAAAATACAATTCAACAATAATTTTGGTATGTTTTCAAAATTGAAGTAAGGTCTTAATAGCGGAGTTTTGTTTTTCACATTATGGGAGTTTGAGTTAGAAAGGACAAGAGAAAATACAAACTTTCATGTAAGCTATAATTGAACTAAACGTGAACAAATTATTTTTTAAAAGGTATTGACAGTTTATTTCTGCTAGTAGATCATTGACTAGAACCTTCTGTTTGCATCTGTTGATTGGGGTATCTTATCAAGACTTCTTTCAGTTCTGGTAAAATTTCTACATGTTTTCCTTTCCTGCCTTAAAATGCTTGGATGTCTACATTCTAATTAAAGTGAATCACTAAGACTCGAGCTGCAGTAGTCTTTTGATTGCCACCTACTTTCTGTGGGTACATGACATTTGAGGTCTAAATGCCAGCTTTCTTGGAGCAGTGAATTAAAGCCTGGTGTGTAGGTGGGCTGCTATTCCCACCCACTTCCAGCTTTTATTTGCCCTTGCTTGCGATATCCACAGGAACACCTTCTTATACCTTATATTTTCCATTGTTAAGAAAACATGCCAGAAAGTTTGAACAACTTACCTGTTCACTATTTGAAATTATTCTTGTTCCCCAAAGCCTCCTATAGTACAGCAAAATGAAAGGCAAAGGCATAATTGTGTATATTTTAGTTTCTTCACATGTGTTGAACAAATCAGTCTATTTTTGTTAGGTTTTAATTAAAACAACCCTTCTGGTTTGAACACACTTTGTTGATACTAATAAGATGTTAATTCTGTAATATCCATGTGCAAGTTGATAGTGTAATATTACTCATTAGCATCATGCAGATGTTAGTGTTACATTCACATGTGGAATACTCACCTTCAGTGAGTTTTCTTTGAGGCCCTGTTGCTGTTCCTCATGGAGCCACTGCATGTTCACTGCAGTTTGTCTTTGAACCTTATTGTGCCTTCTTATTTTAATTGTGCAAGGGACTTTTATGCAAGAAGGGAATGTAGAACCTGGCTAGGAAGGGCATTTTACAGCAGTGTCTTGTGTCCTACATTTGATAGAAAGCAGGATGATTTTTTGAACTCCTGAAGAAAATAGTGTGTAAATTTGTTCCTCCATGAAAACACCCACTCTTAAAGGATAGTGTGTTATTTTGTGGTTAGTTAGTTAGTTTAGTGTTGGTTGTTTGTTTTTTTTTAAATTTATAGAGTCACTTATTGTTGTGGTTTAACACTTACACTATTTTAATCTATACCTCTGTCAGATAATGAGGAGTGGGCAGAGTCAGACAGGCTGGTTTCAAAGTGGTGATGCAGTTTCTTTCTGTTCCTTCCCTTGCCCTTCCTAATTAACAGGTATGTCTTTCTGACATGAATTTTATTTTTAACCTGCTCTGTGACCAGTTAATCTGCTGAAGCAGATGATCTTCTTCCTGTGATCAGAATGAAGGTTTTAGCTTCAAACATCTCATTGAAATAATTAAGTTTGCATGCATTAAGTGCAACTTTCAAGTTTTTATTCTGCCTTTGCAGTGATGCAATATTTCAAGATTGATTCTACATCTGTACAGCGTTTCTCTGTGGATATTACGAAGCTTATATTCACTGTTATTCCTGACTGACAAATGACATGACAAAAGGTGCATCATTCTTCATCAGCCCTTCCTTCTAGCTTGGCATAATAACATTTTTAGTGGGGAGAAAAGTTTTGTTTCACTTACTTTTCAGGTATTTCATAGTAAACACCTAAGTAGCAGCCAAAGAATGAGGTCAGTGCATCATTTAAACTTGAAGGAAAACTCTTTGCATTCACTTCCATTTGTTACTTTTTAACAAAAAGATCAGTAATTAGTACTCTTAAAAAATTAGTACTCTAATTTGGTATGCTGAGAAGCCCAGATCAAATTCATCAGAGAACTTAAATGTTAGCAGGCTTTTAAAGGTCTCGGTATTGGACAAATTTCCTTTACCACAGCTCTATTTGTAGGTGTAAGACAACAAGATTCAGTTTTGATTACAGAAATCTCTACTGTTAAGCACAGATATATTGCACTACTTCAACTACCTGCACTGCTTTGCCAACAAAAAAAAGAGAGAAAAACCTATGAGCTCATTATGTATTTGCTTCTGGGTTGCAAACTGCAGGTGGCTCCCTCGGTCTTCTGATTAATTCAGGCAGTGTGTGTTTGTTTGCTTTCCCTCCTCTCCCTCTCCTTTGCAAACATGTGGGAATCCAAAGCAGATGAAGATACAGCTTTGCAGTTTAGGCTCTCTAAGTTTTTGTGTGTCTTAGAGGAATTTCACTCAGATTGCACACTTAGGTCATCAGTCTTTGGATCTGTTTGACACAGGCGTGCAGCAGATTGGTTTGTTTTCATTTTTCAATGTATTTGAAATTGTTGTTTTTCAACAACAGAATAAATTCAAGTGCCATAAAGAAGAAAGAGTGAGTTGTTAGTTTGCCATTTTTCACTCTTTCCTTTCCTTGTTCATTGTCTTTATCCAATATGTAAACTCTCAAACTCAGGGGTGGAAGAAACTTTGCATGGTTTAAGTGAACTGATACCCACAATTATTACCATCCAGTATAGATTTATATATGTGTCTCTGTATTTAGATATATTTTGTATGCATTTTTTGATTCTTTGATGATCTTAGAGTTATTTAAACAATGATCATGGTAAATGCATAAGAACATATTTCTTAATTAATGAAAAAAAATTTTATATAATTACCAACTAAAGAAAAGCTTTTCTGCCCAGAAGTGTCAGGGGCAATTTGGACCTGATAATGATACCCAGTCTTGATATGTTTAAAGTGTCAAGAGGAAAAAAAAAAAAAAAAAAAGAAGAGGGGGAAGAAAGGCCACGTGTGTTCTTTGTGTTCAGTTTTGCAGCAGGTAGTGATGTTTAACTACACCAGTTGACTCTTTAAGAGTTAAAATTTATAAATAAACTTTCAGTAGTGATACAGAGTAGCACAGTTCCCAAACTGATCCCGGGAAGGATTCGTGTAGTTCGGCTGCAGCTGGGCTATTGTTCAGGAGAATGGCAAATGAGGCCTCCCAAGAATTCCTTGTATGTATGTTCCTGTGTAATTTTTTTTCATATGAGGAAGCCTCTGTGCAACTGGTGGCTGTTCATGGCACCTGCTCCTGTTGAAGGGAGTGTGTGTCTTTTATTTCAGGATCATCAGTGCCCATTTCATTCACCACATCACAAAAGGAATGAAATGGCATTCCAAAGGGGCCAAAACAAGGGAAGACTTATAATTGGGGGGCAAAGTTTGTAAATTTTAGTTCTTAATATTTTATTTCAAATAGCATTTTGACACACTCACCTTTCAGTAACTTAATTCCTTTTCTATATCAAAGGCAGTTTGTAACATTGAGTTACAAAGAATATGTATTTTATTTTGAAAAAACGTAGATGTCCTGTTGGTATGACCTACTAGTGATCATACTACTTATTTGCTACAAGGACATCAGAAGCTAATTATTCACCCCCAAATTTGTTTTTAAAAACCACTGTAACAACGAAGTCTTTTACTTGCTTTACTTGGGAGTGTCTGAGAGTTCTGTGTTGATTGCATTTGACACTAATTCTGTATAATAAAGCGCAGTGTTGTATGATGAAATGGGCAGATGACATTGTTGTAAATATTACTGAGAGTACATGAAGACTTTCTTTTCATAAATTACTCTGATGATGCTAATATTGAGACCACAAGTTTTGTCTCTGGTGATCTGGTGTGAGGGAACAGTGATACTTGGTGAAGATTTTCCTTTTGAAACATATAAGCATGAAACTTCTTTTTTAAAGTTTGAAACTTGATGGTTTGAGACTATAGAGTTGTTTTCATCATGTGACAGAGAATGAAGAACATCTCAGATTAAAACAAATTAAATCTATTTAGACTTTCTCAGAACTTAGGCTTAGTCTCAGTTGTGCAATTTTTGACTTGTTTTACTGTCTTGTTTTACCCTCAAATCTTATATCCTCTCAGAGAGATTGTACCATAGGGTTGGACAGATACAGGAATATCACTGGAGATCTCAGTCTACATTACTTTCATTATGTTTCTTAGGACTTTGCTTTTAAAAGCTTTGTGGCATATTCATAAGTGGGAAAAATAGTGAGGGACAATTCTCCTAGCTCTCCAATTTGTTATTCCTGGAGTTTGCTCTCTCTATGTGTGCAGCAGAGTTAGTATTTTTTCATTGTTGTTCTACCAGAGGGTTTGGATTGAGAAATTTGGATATTGTCTTATTCAGCATTACATAAAGAACTGCAATAGTTGCAGCGTCAGAAAATCAAATACAAACGGTCTGTATGGAAATTAAATTATATTCAGATTAAGAGACAGATGGGAAATAGTTTGAGGTCTGAGGTATTTGAAAGTTGCTGTCTTTATTCATTGATTGCTTTGAGGTATAGCATAATGTATTGCACACAATTCCTGTAGAAATGGAGTTCAGTTTCAGAATCAGCATTTTGTCTGTTCTGCATCCAGGTCAAATGCTCTAATGTGGAGGTGATTCCTTCAGTTTTAGTTTAATGGGCAGTGTTGAACCCTTTTGGAACTTCACTAGGACAAGTTAGTCTTCCCCAGTGGAGGAGCAAGGATATGAAATAAATCCTGTGGGTTACTTAGTGATTGTAGTGGTTCTGCAGATACACACTGATTATCCACCTACCTTTAGTGCCACTTTCAGTGCTGAGTTTGTAAAGGCTCTTCCAGATTTGTGTGTTTGCTGCTGCAAAACCATTTTTTGTTTGAGAAATCTCTGGAACCAAAAGTGTTTCTGAAAAATATTAATAACGAAGACCCTGCTGATCAGCTTTTCTGCAAGTTTAAATTAGTAATTTTGTCAAAAAGCTTCAGCAGTAGAGTTTAAAGAGAATTTAAGTAGATTTAGAGTGAGAACAGCCACGTATTTTCTTAAAAGGGCTCTTTTAAGAGTCACGATGTTGTGATTGAGCTGTCTTAGTTATAATGTCTTATATTTTAGGTGGTAACTTACAGAATTCATGTATTAATTTGTTATAATGGACTTCTCAGAATCTGAAAAGGAAAATCTTGAGGAGGAAAGGTGGAAGAGTTAGTTGTGGCTATAAAGAAAAGTCATGGGGAGGTGAAATCTCAAAGGCACTGGGTTTTCCCAGTTTTTCCTACAAAGGAAATTGGTGCTTTTTTTTTTTCCTACATTTGGTGTCTCACAGATTCCCATTAAAGAAGAGGAAGAATCACTGCTTGTCATACACACACAAATATGTGTTACCCACATATACACACTCCAGAAGTTTGGAATTCTGTGTGATAACTCTGTTAGTACTTAGTAAATTCTGTACCTGCTGCTTGCCTTGTTTCTCTAAGAGAGATGGAGCTTTTTTTGGTACCAGCTTGATAAAATACAGCAGAGGAAGAAAGGCAGTTTCATATACTGAAATGTCTCTTTGAGTCTCAGTGATGCAGTGCTCAAATAAACTACAGCACATTTAACGAGGAGCTGAGGACAGAGACACATGTACTCAGCATACCAGGGAAAGGGATTGTGTACAAAGACTAATTAGCATGAAATATGAATACATTCATGAAGGAGTCTTGATCTAT